>NC_079411.1:4004974-4637474 GCF_029220125.1 Pseudoliparis swirei | reverse complement strand
CAGGTCATGCAGGTGTAAAGCTCATTGAACTGAACCGCAATATTTGCGAGACATTGAGAAGAAGGCCTCCCGCTATAGGTCTCGACTTGTTCTGCCATACCTGCATCCGTCTGCCACACAGCAGCAGGATGCTCTATCTGGGCACTGGGGAACAGGCCTGTACTGTACTGGGATCTGCTGGTTACTGGGGGACACCCGAGGAGCACTTTATTCCTCTGGGGGCTTTTAGAGCCGGGTGTCGCTGATGTTTACTGGGATTCTTTCTTTCTTTTTGTCTGGAGCCAGCAGGCTTTATAAAAGGACTTTAATCTCCCAATGCTGGAAAATGAGATGTAAAAAACCCCTAAGTAATCCCTGCAGGTAACTTAATCCATCTTTTACGAGGAACCACTGTGAAATGCAAGTACTCCTGTTTTAACCTGTTGGACCCCGAACATCAATCGGGACGGGCGAGTCGGGTCGTCCTCGAATGTTAAATTGACCTCATGATATTTTATTGGTCTATTTGAAGTTACTTTGATTCGCGGAATTGACACTAAACACGAACAATGCACATTGACATTTAGTTCAATTAGTCGCTCCTTTCGGGAACTTTCAACTAAACTACATCAGCAAGTTTTAATGAAATTGTTGATGTTTTTTTTACTCCTCCCCCCCCCCCCCCCAAAGCATTTTAATGAATCCTCGTCAATGTTAGCGGAAAGGAATAGCTGAAAGTACTTTCTTGCAAACAAATTACGCGGGAAAGGATCAACACCGCTCTGATGCTACTTAGCTTAGCTTAGCACAAAGACTTGAAGCTGGGTGAAACTGCACCTCAACCTATCTATCTTATTTAAATAAATAAAAACTAAACTGTTCAATTAAAGTATCTGACAGTTTCAAGGCCACAGGCATTGAATTCCCGGAGTATTCATATCGCGTGTTAGCGAGCGAAGTGTTTTTCCCAAAATATCAAACGACTTAAAAACGACTCTCTCCCACTTTTGTAAATTGAGCTTCAAGGTTGATAATTCGTGACCAGAGTCGCGTACATTCTCCTCATATCATTTCGTCTTTGTCATTACAGCCGTGTTTTAATTTGCAAAGTCGGCATCCACCGGCCTTATTGAGACATGACGTCGCCGCGGTGAGTCAGCCGGCAGGTGACTTGGCCCAGACTCCAGCATGTTGCCTCCACGTGCCGCGCGATGCTCAGAGAGAAACGGATGTCTGTGATGACCCCACGGCCTTCAGAAGGATTTCTAACAATATCTGGCTTTGTGCTGAAAGATTAAACGGAAACCAGCCTTCTGGATATTTTCGTATCGTTTATTTGATCGTGCCTCAATGATGCATTTGTTAATTTTTAAGCGAGGAAGGTCGTTAGGCTTTTTTATTTTGAGGTACGATTGACGCACATCGACGGTCCAAGCTCGCTCCTTCTGTGAAGGTCGTCACCTGAAGTTACTAATGTGACCTCTGGACCTTCAGGGTCATCTGGGGTCTCGCACCTGGCAGTCAGAGATCTCGGCCTTGTACAGGGAAGTGTATTCATAAATAACTCCTCCTGGTGAAGTCAAACACTTCAACACGCATACACGCCGCGTCACGTGCACTTCCATTTTTATCACATTCTTCTTCAGGTACTGGACAAAACATTTCAGAACAACCTGTACATTATCCGTCTGCAGTTACAGGTCACGCGCCATCTTTTTTTTCTTTTCGTTGCTTACTTGCAAATGCAATCACACACCTGGCTTTCAGAGTGTGAATTATGATCGTGTAGTTATGTGAGCAACGCGGTCAAGTTTCGGTCGAGCCGTCCGGCCTCGGGGCGTTTCAGGGTCTGAACGCGGCTCGCCGCCGTAGTTTTCTAACTTTGGGGTTTGGGTGATCTTCAAATCGGACTCCCTCGCTTTTTAGTTGCTTTCAGAAGTATTCAGCAAAATCATCTGGTTGCCAGAGCGATGGAGCTAAATCCAAACGTGTCATTTTGCCGAGCTAATTGCTTCCAAAACTCCAGTCTAGTCGAGATGAGGAGGGGAGAGGGAGGGGTGGGGGGGGGACATGTTTGTTTTTTGTGTGAATGCAGAATTTTTTTTAGATGGCGGAATAAAAACTGGTGTAAGATTTGAACTTTTCTGGTCGGCGCCTGCCTCGCCTTCACAGCTTGTGCTGCTTCTATCTCAGCACAGCACTAAAACACTAAAGGTTAGGAAAAAGATCCGTTGCTGCAAAGGTAATGAAAAAATGGTCGTAATAAATAAATACAAACGGTGCTCTTCTGGCCACACGTCAGTGCTCTTCAGTGATGTCACTCACAGCAGGTGTTTTTGATTCGACAGATGATGGGAAACACCTGCTGGGGCGTCGCTGAATGGCTTTGTGGCTCGAGGCTCAACAGGAGGAGTTTTCTACCACAGTGTGAAAGCAATATTTTGTTTTAGGTATGTTAATCCACGCCTGCAGCTTCGCTCGAGGGACGGCGACGTAAATTGGGCCGGTCCATCGTTTTGGTCCAACTCCGCCATCATCGGGTCCAATATTTTGGTTAACGCACACCTGCAAAGCTGATCTAATTCACATCAGCGTCAGCTGTACCGGCGTTTATTATGATTGCTCTTGAAATCTGGCACACACACATTTGGGCATGTATGTAATAGTACATTTTCTAAATAATTATATCACATGAACAATTGCACTTTTGTCAACAGTTAGGATTTTGGAAAATCAAGGAAAAACACTTGTACTGTTTTATTACCTTCGCATTGAAAATGCGGAAGGTTATGTTTTGATCGCTGTGTATTTATTTATTTATTTATTTGTATGCGTGTTACTCGCATAACTAAAAAAGTATTAAACCTGTAAGAGCCACAAGTGTGTTTTTAGTATATTTAAGTTTCAGAATTGTTTATAATTTAATATTTAGATTTATGCTCATTTTGGAGGAACTATAAGTTGTATATATTAAAAGATCTTTATGTTAATGACTGACGCTCGGGCCAGGCTATTTAATGACGTCATGACGGCAACAGGTGTAAGAGCAGAGCCGCATTAGACATGAGAGATATAGTTTTTTTACCGTAAGACCATGAGATCGTTTTGAACGTTTATTATTTGTATACTTTGTCAGCGTTTTTTGCTGTTTAAAATAAAATCGAAAGAAAAGGAAATGAACGGTCTCCTGTCATGCGCGTGAGAGGAAACTCATTGTGTCTGCAGCTCTTTAGCGGATTAAGAAAACAACGACGGAACGCCGCTACATTATTAAAAAAACTACTCCAAGGAGTTGACAAGTGGATTTCAGATGCCAGCTGAAACCTGAGGAAAGGATCTAAAACCCCACGCGCTGCGCCGTGGTGCTGCTGACCGAACGAAAACGTCGGAAAAGGTTGGAAATACTTTTTGAACATTTGCACGCAATTTGCGCATTGCTTTATTAATATGATGGCCGAAGATAAGGAGTTAATGAATGCTGAAAGAACGGAAGCTAAGAGAAGCAGAAAGTTAACGGAGAAAGCACTGGAGGAGAAACTGCACAGGCTCATTGGAACCAGGAGAGGAGTATTAGCTCGGATAACTGGAAAAAGAAACAAAATTAAAAGTTTAATGACTGATGCCGGCAATCTTCAAAAAGTGACAAAGTTAATGGATAAGGATTTAAACCCTCTTGTCAGTGAGCTTAAAAAGTTCAGCGGACAAGTGGGAGAGCTTCTATCTGAAGAAGAAAAAGATGCAGATAACAACTGGTTGGGGCCAAAACTGATGACTATGAGACAGTTTGCAGTAGAAGCTGAGCAATGGATGATGTGTGCTTTGAGCAAAAAAAGTACAGCTGATGATGATGACGAAGCCGGTGATCAGGATGAAGATAAAGAGGATGTGGATCCTGAGGATAGTGTTTCACAAGTGACAAGCGTATCTGCCCGGTCAGGCAGGTCATCAGTGTGTGCTTCTGAAGAAGCAAAGTTAGCTGGCCTGGTGGAACGCGCCTCAACTTTACAGAAGAAGCAGGAGCTTGAGTTGGAGTCAGCGCTTATTAAAGCCAAGCTGGAAAGGCTGACTTTGGATGCAGCAATTGCTGAAAAAAGAGCTCAAGTAAAGGTGCTTAAAAGCTATGAGAAATCAGAGGATGGCATGAACAGCTATCTTTACTCACAATTTGAAGTGCAAAAGGAGGAGCAAGAACTTTTCCCACACACTAGCACAGCTGAACGTGGAGCTACAGTTCGAATGCGACCGCAGCAATTTACAGAGCAACAAGCTGCGAGGCCAAGACAGACAGACAACCCTGACAGACAGCGTGACAGAAGCAGTAATGCAATTCTTCAAGTAATGCAAAAGCAAAATCTGATCACGGAAATGTTGGTTAATCACGAGAAACAGGCTCAGCTACCAGTTAAAGAGGTTCCAGTTTTTAAGGGTGATCCACTTACCTACAGATCATTTATCAGAGCTTTTGAACAAGCTATTGAACAGAAAACTGATAGTGATCCAGACAAACTGTACTACCTGCAACAATACACGGCAGGAGACCCGCAGGAACTCGTACGTAGCTGTAAGCACATGCCATCACACAGAGGGTTCAGGGAAGCGAAACGACTGCTTCAGAAGAACTATGGAGATAAGCTGATGATAGCAAGCGCTTACATTGACAAGGCTTTAAAGTGGCCACAAATCAGGTCTGAAGATGCGAAACCACTGAATACTTATGCTATATTTCTGACTGGATGTCGTAACACAATGGAAGATGTGGAGTTCATGGCGGAGATGGATAATCCCACAAATATGAGAATTGTGGTTTCCAAATTGCCATATAAAATGAAAGAGAGATGGCGCAATGTAGCATTTGACCTCAAGGAAGGTAGAGGTCACAGAGCAAGATTTGCTGATCTTGTTAACTATATTGACCGTCAAGCAAAGATCGCCATGGACCCACTCTTTGGAGACTTCCAAGACAGACGCACATCTACAGTCAGCAAAGGCAAGGAAAAGGAGAAACTTTTCAAAAGTGGAACGAGAGGAAGCAGCTTCGCAACAAATGTGTCAATGGGCTGGAAAAGGCCGGATGCAACAACATGGCAGGCCAACCCAGTTAAGGCAGCTAACGCCTTCGAACCGCCATGTCTTTTCTGTCAAAAGAATCACACATTGGAATCGTGCAGCAAGATTAAAGGGCTAGCACACAAGGGTCGTGTAGAATTCTTGAAAACAAAGGGAATATGCTTTGGATGTTTAACACGAGGACACCTTAGCAAAACGTGCAAGAAGAAGATGGTGTGCACACAGTGCTCACAGAAACACCCAGACATCCTTCACATTGCGAAAGAAGCCAACACTTATAGTTCATATAAAGTGGCGAGTGAGGACAGTTCTTCAAATGAAGAGGTCTCAGGAGCCCAGAACTCAGTTAAACCAGAAATAGTTGGCTATGCTGGGACAGGAAACACAGAGTGCATGCTATCGATTGTACCAGTGAAAGTAAGATCCTGTAAAGGTGGAAGGTGTATAGAGACGTATGCTTTTATAGATCCTGGAAGTACAGCTACGTTCTGTACAGACGAGCTTCGAAAGAAGTTGAACATTAAAGGAAAACCGACTCAGATATTATTGAGCACTATGGCTCAAGATAAACCACTGGTGAGCAGAAGCTCATCAACAGTCATATGCTCTCAGAACTGGAGTTGTGTGGCCTTGAGGACACAAGGTACGTCCAGCTACCCAAGGTCTTCACGCACAGCAGTATCCCGGTCCAAAAGGAAAACATTCCGATGCAACAACATCTGCAAAAATGGCCGTATCTGCATGAAGTAACCTTACCACACATCAACGCTGAGGTAGAACTTCTCATTGGAGCTAACATCCCAAAGGCAATGGAGCCGTGGCAGATAATTAATAGTCGGGATGATGGGCCCTACGCTGTGAGGACTGTCCTGGGCTGGATGGTGTGTGGACCCGCAAAGAACGAGACGACTGATTCCAAGATGGAGTCGGCTCATTGCAGCGTAAACCGAATTTCAGTGTTGGAACTAGAGCAGCTAATGGTTCAGCAGTACAACACAGATTTTCCAGAACGGCGCTATGGTGACAAGGAGGAGATGTCGCAAGAAGACAAGCAGTTTATGCACTCAGTGCAACAGACAACAAAGTTTGTGGATGGACGTTGCTGCGTAGGACTTCCTTTGAAACATGAAGCAGCTAACATGCCAAGTAACCGCTGTATGGCAGGACAGCGAGCTGCTAGCCTGAAGAGAAAACTGAAAAAGAATGATGTCTTTCTTGAAGACTATAAAGGCTTCATGAAAAGCATATTGGATAAAGGCTACGCTGTTGAAGTTCCTGAGGAGCAGCTTGACCGTGATGACGACAGGGTGTGGTACGTTCCTCACCACGGGGTGTACCACCCGAAGAAAAAGAAAATTTGTGTCGTCTTTGACTGCACTGCTTCTTTTCAAGATGTGTCATTGAATGGACAATTATTGCAGGGACCTGACCTCACCAATACACTCATTGGTGCCTTACTGAGGTTCCGTGGGAATCCAGTAGCCATGATGGCGGACATTGAATCGATGTTCTACCAGGTCAGAGTTCCAGAGATGGATGCAGACCTATTGAGATTTCTGTGGTGGCCAGACGGCGACCTGAGTGTGCCGATAAAGGAGTATCGGATGGAAGTTCACCTTTTTGGAGCCACTTCGTCTCCCAGTGTCGCTTCTTACGCTTTGAGGAGAACAGCGGAGGATAGAAGAGACACAGCAGATCCAGAAGCTGTTGAAACGGTTCTGAGAAACTTCTATGTGGATGACTGTTTAAAATCTACACCTACGGAAGAAGAAGCCATTGTCTTGGTTAGGAATCTGCGGGACTTGTGTGCTGAAGGAGGCTTTAACCTCACAAAGTGGGTGAGCAATAGTAGAACAGTCTTGCTATCCATCCCTGCAGAGCACCGAGGCAGCGAGCTAAAAGACCTTGATCTCACGCACGATGTCTTACCGACTGAACGAGCTCTTGGCGTACAGTGGAGCACAGAAGATGATACATTCACATACAGTATCAAGCTGCAGGACAAGCCATTGACCAGAAGAGGTATCCTCTCAGTCGTAAACTCCATCTATGACCCTCTTGGCTTTCTTGCTCCAGTCATATTACCTGCCAAGCTTCTGTTAAGAGATCTTTGTAAAGAAAAGCAAGAATGGGATGAAGAAATCAGTGTTGGAAAATCCAATCAATGGTGCAAATGGCTGGAAAACCTCACGCACCTCTCGGACTTCCGTATAGATAGGTGCGTTAAGCCTATGGGATTTGGACAGGAAGTGAAAGCACAGTTGCATCATTTTTCTGATGCCAGCGAGAGTGCCTATGGCACAGCATCTTACCTTGTGCTGGTAAATGAGCAAGGCAAACCCCACTGTTCCTTTGTGATGGGGAAATCGAGAGTTGCCCCGCTTAAACAGGTCACTATACCAAGACTTGAATTAACTGCAGCAGTTATCGCAGTTAAGGTGGACAAAATGCTACAAGAGGAGTTGCAAATCCCTCTTCAGCGGTCCATCTTCTGGACTGACAGTACGACAGTTCTGAAATACATTGACAACCGGACGTCACGCTTCAAAACCTTTGTGGCAAACAGGATTAATCTCATTCAAGAGGCTACCAAACCGTCACAGTGGAGGTATGTCAGAACATCACAACATCCTGCTGATCAAGCCACCAGAGGCATGAAAGTTAAGAGCTTCATAGAAGACGATGTGTGGAACAAAGGACCTCAGTTTCTGTTGTGGCCAGAGAGTGAATGGCCACAGAGGCCGGATAAGGAGAAGCAAGACACGCAGCCAGATCCAGAGGTCAGAAACATGGCTGTGTATACGATCCTTGCCGAGGAGAGTGCTGACCCTGTGAACAAACTGCTTCAGTACTACTCAAGTTGGGACAGACTGAAGAGAGCAGTCGCATGGATTTTGAGAGTCAAGGAAACTCTGATCCACCTGAGGGACAAAAGAAAAGAATTACAGCACTCCATTGGTCAAGTCAAAGAAAATCCACAAATACTGAAATTACGCATGCAGCAAAAAATGAAAAAAGTCAAATCTGACGTAGAAAAGAACACACTAAGCTGGGAACAGTTGCTGGCTGCAGAAGTGGAAGTTATTCGACATAGTCAGAAGCAATGGTTTCCTGATGAAGTGAAGGCCCTCTACGGTAGTGGAACTGTCAAGAGAAGTAGTCAGCTATACAAGCTTGATCCCACTTTGCAAGATGGCATCTTAAGAGTTGGAGGACGACTGGATAAATCCACCATGACAGAAGGTGCCAAACACCCAGCAATTCTGTCAAAAGACTCCAGAGTCGCCTCCCTCATTTTGCTTGATCTGCATGAAAAGACTGGACATTGTGGGCGCAACTACATGTTGTCGCACTTAAGACAAAAGTTTTGGATTCCGAAAGCAACCTCAGCCATCAGAAAACTGATCTCAAGATGCACAGTCTGCAGGAAACTCAAAGGCAGAGTGGGAGAGCAAAAGATGGCGAATCTGCCGGAAGATCGTCTAACACCAGACCAGCCACCATTTACCAATGTGGGCGTAGATTACTTTGGCCCCTTTGAAGTCAAACGGGGCCGGAGCACTATCAAAAGGTACGGTGTAATGTTTACCTGCCTCGCCATTAGAGCAGTGCATATAGAGATAGCAGACAGTCTTGACACCAGCTCTTGCATCAATGCCATACGCCGCTTCATAAGTAGAAGAGGCCAGGTCTCCATCATGCGCTCTGACAATGGCACAAACTTTGTCGGCGCAGAAAAAGAGTTGCGAGTGGCCATTGAGGGCTTGAATGAGTTAAAGATTGAAAAAACTTTGCAAAAAAAGGCATTAAATGGATGTTCAACAGCCCAGCTGCTTCCCACCAAGGAGGAGTTTGGGAGCGGCAGATTCGTACTGCACGGAGAATCCTTGGCGCACTTGTGAGAGAACAGACCCTCATTGACGACGACCTCCAAACACTGATGTGTGAGGTCGAAAGTATCATTAATGGACGACCACTCACGAGCCCGTCCGATGACCCATGCGACATGGAGCCTCTGACGCCCAATCATCTGCTGTTGATGAAAGTGCAACCCAACATGCCACCGGGAACCTTCACCGAGAACGATCAGTATGCAAGAAGACGCTGGAGGCAAGTACAGTACCTCGCAGATCTGTTTTGGACCAGATGGACTCGAGAATACTTACCTCTCCTCCAGGAACGGCAGAAATGGTCAAAGTTGAAGAGAAACTTCCAGCATGGAGATGTGGTGCTAGTAGTCGACAGCTCGTCACCACGAAACACATGGATGATGGGAAGGATAATCCAAACCATACCGGACTCCAGTGGAACTGTACGCAGAGTGAAGCTGCAGACTAAAACCAGCACGCTGGAGAGACCCGTCAACAAGCTGTGTTTACTGCAAGAAGCAACGTGAAGACAAGAAGACCAGATGATGAAGAAATGTTTTTAAAAAAAGACTGTTAAACAAGACTTAGATTAGCAGTGATTATGAAGATTGGTTTAGTTTGATACTTGACTCAGTTGTTTGGCTCTTTGAATTTAAGTTATTTGGTAATGGTGTAATCTTTAAGCTTAACCATTAGGGGCCGGATATGTAAGAGCCACAAGTGTGTTTTTAGTATATTTAAGTTTCAGAATTGTTTATAATTTAATATTTAGATTTATGCTCATTTTGGAGGAACTATAAGTTGTATATATTAAAAGATCTTTATGTTAATGACTGACGCTCGGGCCAGGCTATTTAATGACGTCATGACGGCAGCAGGTGTAAGAGCAGAGCCGCATTAGACATGAGAGATATAGTTTTTTTACCGTAAGACCATGAGATCGTTTTGAACGTTTATTATTTGTATACTTTGTCAGCGTTTATTTGCTGTTTTAAATAAAATCGAAAGAAAAGGAAATGAACGGTCTCCTGTCATGCGCGTGAGAGGAAACTCATTGTGTCTGCAGCTCTTTAGCGGATTAAGAAAACAACGACGGAACGCCGCTACAAAACCGAATCGCATGAAATGTGGTGGGATGATTGGTTATTATCCGGGGACCATTTGATTAGATTTTGGGATTGATCGGGTCAAAGGTCAATGTCAAGGTCATGAAAAGGTCAACATCTTCTTTTTACCATAGCGCGGTCAATTTTCATCCAATTGGCATGCAACTAATGCCAACATGTTCATAATTCAATGCCCAATCTTGTGATATGCGAAGGTATGCGCTCTACCGAGTGCCCATTCTAGTTACTATATGTTACTGTTTTATTACTATACTGTACTGTTTTATTACTATATGGCAAAAAACACGAGTCCTGTGTGCTCAGACTCAATAAATTATTAGTAGAAGAAAAAAAATGTCTTCAGCTTTGTGCTTCCACTGAAGGATATTTACAACTTAATGTTAATATGTTGGCACGCTACACACCAAATGAACATGGTGAGCGTGGAAGGAAACATGTTACCAGCTATCGTAAGATGCCGAGCGTTTGCTTCAACATTTTTCGCCCCTTCCTCCTCGATATGGAACGGCCATTTATTCTTTCCTTGGAGGCACCGAGACCAGGAATACGACACAGGTTCTTGTGGGAGGTGGTCAAGTGTAGAGACCCCACTCCCTTTACAATAAACATGAGTAAAATACAGTGTTTACGCTTTGTATATAACTGTATAGAAGAAGTGGATATAGTGGTCGCCCATTGGTTTGTGGACAGACGTTTTGAAGCCTCGATTTCTGCGTTTTGGTCGCCGCCATCTTGTTTTTTCATGCAACCAGCGAGCAGAAGCGACCATATTTGGACTGCGGAGGAGTCGCATATAGACGCTGTGTACATCTCAAGTAGGAACCTGTCAATCCCAACGTCGCCTCGCCCTAAAGAATACACCTGCTTTAAGGTCGACAATTTACTCAATGAGCCTCATGCTGTGTTGTAGAAACGTTTAAACTAGAGATTCAGACCACACGACTCTTGTTTACAATGTTTACTGAGGTAATAAATCAAGTGATACGTTTTTACAGCTGTAAGGTGTGTTTGGCGTGTTTTGGAATTTCACTTCCTGCCGATCGAAATATTGTCCCCTGTGTGTTTTTAACGTTTTTTAGTTCCATCGTTGTCGTCAACACTCTTTTCTACGTTTTGTCAGCCGTAGCGACCGCTTAATTTCTACGACGCTCACGTCTACAATTCATATAAACTAGGGCTGTGAAACGATTAAAATATATAATCGGATTAATCACAGGTTTTTGTGGATTAATCATGATTAATCACATATTACCGATATTCTCGGTATATTTTGTGAGAACATAGAGATTTATGACAAAAGACGGATATATACATTTATACATTCTTCTATACAATGGTGCTGCAACTCAGCAGTTATTTAGCAGTTTTCTTCCATATGGAACATTAATACATCTTCATCCTAAACAGAATGTTTAACCCTCCTGTTACCTTTCGGGTCAATTTGACCCCATTCAATGTTTAATGTCGGTGTTCTTTGGGGTCAATTTGACCCCAGGCTGTTTTTCACTGTCAAACATATCAGAAATATCAACTTTTCTATTTATTTAAAGGGCTATTTAGGTAGTCAACAAACAAACATAAAGTACCTCACACTTAAACTTGGGAAGCAATATTAATTCTAATAATTTTCTGGAGGTTTTAATTGCTGGGGTCAAATTGACCCCGAGGGTAAAATATGTTAGTAAATGTAAAGGTAACAGGAGGGTTAAACAGAGCATTTTTCTCTTGTTTGTCAACCATTAACTCCACCATGATACAATCTAAAGGTGGACAGAGTGACAAGTGACTTTTTTTGCTCGGTCGATGCGCGCACGGAGCTCTGTGGCGCGCGAGACGGAGATCGATAAGTGTTAACGCAACGCGTAGACAGAAATGACATGCTGCTGTGGAGATACGATCAACAACAGATGTTTAGTTTAATAAAAGAACAAAGACGTGCTCTAGAGAACATGTCAGGGGCGGGCCAATCTTTTTAATGTCATGCGATCTACCGACACTACGCCGCGATCGACTGGCAGGTCGCGATCGACGTGTTGAGACCCTGATCTACAGGAAGTAAAAGTCGTAACAAGGTTTCCGTAGGTGAACCTGCGGAAGGATCATTACCGATGAACAGACCGTCTGCATGAGAGCGGACAGAGTTCAGATTGAAGTGGTGTATTGGAAGCTCATTTTGCAAGTGACTTTTTTTTCGTCCCGACGACCAACAACAGACGGATTGGAAGCTCATTCTGCGCATGCGTTAAATGCGTAAAAAAAAAAAAAACTAGTTAAACCTGTAATTGAATTAATTGAATTAACGCGTTATTTTTCACAGCACTAATATAAACGTATGTATAATGTGTTAAAATCTGCGTATAGAACTGTTTCATTATAGTTATAAGCAGTATACATATTTATAAAGCTTTATAACAATATTCACAACACATTATAAAGCATTTTCTAATGACTTATAAGGTCAAGTATCATACTTTTTAACTGCTCAATGCAAAGATTATAATGTATTACAATTATGGATATTATAATACACTATGAAAAATAGTATTATGATAGGCTCAATCACGATTGCGTTACCTCATTTGGCGATAGATAGGGAATAAACATAATTAATGACATTGTCTTTAAATCCACTTTAGTCTGAAATACTCATTTCTGCCACGACATTTCCTTCATATATTCCTCGTGTACCACTCTTTGCTTTATGACCAACGTCTTGTCATAAACATTCGTGCTAAAGTGCAAATGTTTTCATTCCAACCCGGTAAACCAAGACGTTGAACATGGTAAACTGTCATTGTGTCTAAACATCACAGCGTCTGTGCAGCCTCACAGCGCTGCGTGCGTGGACCCTCAGTCTCTTTTCCTTTTGGTGCCATTTATCAAACTATTTATTCTTAAAAATCGATCATTTAAATGAGATTGGTCCCAGTTTACAGCAAACATTACATACATTGACTCAGGTGTCAGGTTCTTCGTTCTTTGATTGCCGGTTGTAGCGTAGGATCCCCTTTACTCAGTATTTTAGTTCTACTACTTCTGTAACAGTTTAGCTCCACGCCTTCCTTTTTGTAATAGTTGTTTTCATCCTGTCACACCATCTCGTCAGTCCAACTCCCCTCACCTGCCTCTGATCACCTCGTTAGTACCTCATTCCCTTCACCTGGTCCTCACGCCCTTCTCACCTGCCTCTGATCACCTCGTTAGTCCCTCATTCCCTTCACCTGGTCCTCACGCCCTTCTCACCTGCAGCCCATCCCCTCATTAGTCCCTCACTATGTAGCTCCCTCACTTCCACTTGTCCTCTGCCAGTTTGTCTTGTGTTTTTGTGCCAAGTTCTCCAGTGTTATTAGAGTATTTTCCTGACCCTGCTTGCCCTGACCTCTGATTCTCTGCCCCGCCCCTTTTTGGACTTGTTTGCTTCTTCGACTGATCTCCCGGTTTTGACCCAGCCTGTTTCCAACCAAAGACAGTAATCTTTGTTACTCCTGTCTGAGTCGTGCTTTTGGGTCCACTCTAATAGCGTCGGGACAACTTCAGCAATAAGGGGTTCAGCTGGCTAGCTCGTTCCTCCACTGCAAAACGTACGTAGGATACAAAGCAAAAAACACGACCCGGAATACAGTTCAAGCAGTTTTTTGCAATTTTTATATATTTCTTCGGGTCAAAATATAACAGGCCCAGTCAACACCAGCTTTTGAATGTATTCCAGACCCGGTCCTTTAACTGAAAACAAGACTCAAAAGGAGTCTGGAGATAACCGAAATTGTCTCTGTAAATAATTTCCAATTGGAAATCATCAAATAGAGCAGAAAGAACCGAATGATCGGAGCCACGTTCACGCGTGAAGATGCGGCCTGATCGCCATCCCACCGTCAAGTCAACGTGGAGGTTTAAGTCACGATATCGACATCGCGGACGTATGACATGTTGCGTAACGCGCTTTCGGAAATGTAGATCAACCCAAAACACGATGTTGTGCAAAACCTTTTCCGAGGCGTTCCCTGTGAACACGTAGTTTATTTTGAAAAGACATTTAACAAGCGGAAATTAACAAAACGTTCATAGTTAGAGTGAGGAGGCCGACGATTTATGAGACGACTCGGGAGCGATGAACGCGTCGCGATGTGTGACTGAAATGACTCGAAGGAGCACACGAGCTTCAGTGATCCCACGGGGCGTGCGGGTCGTATCTCTTTGCTTGTTTCTACTTGAAACGGTAATTTCATCGTGTTTAATGCGATGATCGTGAAATATTCCTCACCGCATTACGAGGGCTTTTACTTTGAAGTATTTCGTCACGCGTCTTTCACGACGCGCGGATAATAAATTTGACTTGACACGGGATGTAAATCCGTCGCTCCATGCATTTCTCGGGTTCGATGAAGTGATTCACGTCACTCAAACACGCCGCGAGGTGAAACAGACATGTTCAGAAAGGTTTATGATTAAAAAGTTTATGATTCTGTATCACTTTAGCCGAGGTCTGTTTGTTCTTAGATAATGAGCTCACTCTTTGTTCTCCCAAAATAAATAAAAAACACACTGTGTGATGCCACATCCAACAATAACATGGAGGCACAAAGCAACGCGTATCTGCCCGTGAAGAGTTGGAGCCCCGAGTCTGACATATTGCAGCCGTTTTTGATCCGTGCTCGAGGGGAAGAGTCGACTTTTGGTTTGAACGTCTGTGAGATATCACGTAATTCTTTTGGGCCTCGAGTTGTTGGGACTTGAAAATGATGCGCGAGTGCCTCAGATTCCTAAAAAGATAGCACATTTATGTCTGTCTGCAAGCTTTTTCTTCACCCTCTCGGCCACTAATATGAAGGATTCATCGAAGAAAATGTGTGTGTGTGTGTGTGTGTGTGTGTGTGTGTGTGTGTGTGTGTGTGTGTGTGTGTGTGTGTGTGTGTGTGTGTGTGTGTGTGTGTGTGTGTGTGTGTGTGTGTGTGTGTGTGTGTGTGTGTGTGTGTGTGTGAGAGAGAGAGTGTGAGGAGAGTCATGTCGGGTGTTTGAGAGAGAGAGAGAGAGAGGCAGGCACCTGGGGCAAATTCTCTGTAGGGGATCTGAAATCCTGTGTGTGTGTGTGTGTGTTAGGAGGCTCAGCCAAACATTAGTTCTTGTTTCTGACATGTTCATGCATACTTCACCTTCACCACTACTCAGTCAGAAGCAGACTAATCACAAACATGTACAACACCACATGTACACCAAAAGAAATCCCCAGTCTTCATTCTGACACACACACACACACACACACACACACACACACACACACACACACACACACACACACACACACACACACACACACACACACACACACACACATCTGGTTTCCAGGAAATCCATAGTCTTTCCAATCTGTTTAGTTTGTTGTTTGTTTGTCTGCTCCACGTGTGCATCTTTGAACGGAGATACATCGCTAATAAAACACTTTCAACTTTTTTTGCCCGCATTTTGTTAGTTCAACACTTGCGTTTTCCATCCATCCATCATTCCATCCATCCAAATGTTTCAGAAGTGAATGAAAAATCGATCTATTTATCCATCCATCCGTCTGTGTGTCTGTCTGTCTGTTTGCGTGTGTCTGTCCGTCTATATCCATCCATGCATCATCCATCCATCCATCCGTCACACTTCACATGGTTGTTGATCTCGCTGTTATAACTGCGGTTGCTCTGCTTTATGTCGAAGCTTATATTTGACATGCTCCGCATGTGTCTGCATGTTGATCGTGTTTCCCCGAACGGCGTAGAGCTTCGGGAAAACAGCAGCCGACGGCGACCACAACTTCACTTTGTGTATGCAAAGCCCAGTCTATGTACACTGTGTGTGTGTGCGCGCGCACAGGCCCACTTTCCTAATAGTCGTCGGCACGGGGAAGCAGCATGACGCGCTGCGGTGTCTCGTCTTGTCCTCCGCTGCATTCAGACGTCAAATCATTTCTTGGTATGTCGGACCGAACCCCCTCTCCTGGTGCTCGCTGCTCACGAGTGTCAGGAGCCGTGTCACCTTCCATGGAGCCGTGGCTCCAACATGTCTGAACGCCGGGAGCTGCCCTGTGTTTCATGTGCTTCGGGGAAAAAGAGTGTCGGCAGCCCGACAGATTGACCAGGAGAGTAACACCTCCGGGGTGGGAGAGGACTTCTAATACGGAGCTCTTAGAATAAGAATACAATGAACGGGAGGCTTTTTAAAGGAAGCATTCCACAGTTTATTTGTCGCTTTGCTGAAAGTTATAGATGAGAAGAATAATATGAGTTCCTGGCTGGATGTGTGGACCAATAGAAAAGCAGCACAACCGCGCAGGATCCACCGCCCCTAATTTCCCAAAACTCAAAAACACAGAGGGGCGAATGCATGAAGAATGGTTGTGTGGCTATTCATGGCACCATGAACTGTGCACCGCTTGCAACCGCCGTCTGCCCCGACCCATGGTCCGATTCACACAAAGACATTCCCCTTTCATTGTCTATCTTTTTGTTCCTGTATAGGAGCTTTACGCATGATTGTTTTTAATGCATCCTAAAAGACATCAGTTTGGGCGTGACGATGCGTTTGCCGGTCTGCAATCACCGCTGCCTCCAGGAAGGTCTGGTGACATCACCTCTTATAAATATGCGTCAGTTACCATCAAATCTCTTTAATAATTTCACTGTTACTGCTTATTACTTTATTTAATTACAGGCAGATGACACGGGAGCACCGGGAGGCTCCGTGCTTGCCAGAGCAGGTTGAGGTGCATGGACCCACTCTGAGAATTACACGCTTTTTAAACATTTGTATCTTTTAGTTGTGCAGGTTTAGTGGCAGTAAAAGCTGCGCAAATAAATAATAATTATTTTGGAAAAAACTGTTTGTGGAGCAGTTTTTGTCGGATACTTTGCAAACCCACTTTTAAAAAATGTTTATATTAATATTTGTTAAATATATTTTTTACATTTTTTATTAATGCATTGAATTGAATCCCATTGATACCACGTTCGTTGTCTGTTTGGTGAATATGAAGCTTCAGTCGATTAGCGTAGCTTAGCATAAAACAGCTGGATAGACCATACAATCAGCACTTCATGTGTACAAGTTGGTGTTTGTGCCGACTCGATTAAACAAACAAAGATAAAGCTTTATTTACTCCAGAGGTGCTGGTCGGCTTTCCTTTTCCTTCCATTTCCCGTCTGTTTTCTGTGTTCAGTGTGTATCGCATTAGATCCACTCATGTTCCTGAGACCGGCAAAATATTAAATACAATGTCGGCCAAAACAGCTTTGAACTGCACCACAGGATACAGAAATAGAAGAATCACAACAATAGTCAACAAAAAAAACAACACACTGCAGACCCGGTGCATGTTTTGTGTTTGCGAGCTGCACAACACAAATCCCTAAAAAGACAACAGTCCTCCAAAACGTTCCAGAGAGGATTGTCAGCTCGTGAACACGGACATCACGTTTCAATAAAGTCGTTTTTTAGTTTGAGACAGTAAATTAGACGAAAGACATCGTTACAAGCTGACTGGATGCCTGCAGTGAGGCTGGCAGACGGACAAAACGAGAACAACCGGACGACAAACACATCTGGCACTCAGACATTGTGCCAACCTGTAAGTGTGTGTGTGTGTGTGTGTGTGTGTTGAAAGGTGCAGAACAGATAGAGAGTGTACGTAAGCCCCAGAAAATACGTGTGAAAAGCAGCCACACCAGTAGAGGCGTGCCCCCCCCCGCCCCCCCCTCTGCGCTGCCATCTATTTATTCCTTCTACCATTTAGCCCCATCTCTCACTTTTCTCTTTCAACATGCTGCACATCTTTTCTTTCTTCACAGCCCCATCTTGTTCCGCTTAGATCTCTGTGACCGAAAGTGTTCAAGAGGATGTGCGTGTGCACACGAGGTGCATTTCTGCTCGCGCCGCAGCTCCGGCCACATCTTTAGGAAACGTCTGAACTCTCGATGAAGCACACGTGTCTTCTTTCTTTCCTGCCCTCTGGCATTAGACTTTGTTGGGTCATTGCTGACGTCATCGTCAATATGGCCACAATCACAGGAACACACGGAGCTTCTTCAACAAGTATGTGTCCGAGAACGATCCGGAGACGGAAAGAAGAGGTGCGCACGTGGTCTCGAGTGGGTTAAAGCAGTTCATTAGTTTGTTTACAGGGTAGCTTTAATTACAGGGCTGGCGCCGCCCACATGTCTCTGAGGTCACGGCGCGCAGGCAAACGGCCGCGTGCGTTCACGGGAAGTTGTCGGTTAGTTTGTGTGTTTCTTCCATTGTTCAGAATCTATTGGTTTGGGCTGGTAGGAGAAGGTTTAGAGTCGGACAACTCCCCCAAAACGAGCTCAAAGAGGCCAGAACAGCTCTGGAGAGAGTTTGATCTTTCCTCTCACATACAAACACAACGTGATGCTCATCTTCCAGACGGACATCAGATCCTCTGATTTCCATCCAAGACTTTATTTTCTTGGTTCCACATCGGCGTCTTCACCGCGTGGAAAGCCTCAGGGACTGAAAAAGCTTCCTCAGTGGCCAAAATGATGGAATCTTGTCCTTTTATTCAATTATCCTAGTCCAACAATATCTCTTTTGTTTATTTTAGCTTTGAAGTGTGAGGGTGGGTGTGTTTTTTCTTTCATATCAAAGGGTGCTGATGAGGGGATCCAGAAGGCCGTCCAGGGCTCCGCCGACCAAAGGCTTTTTGGTCTGAAACAACCGAGTCTCCCTCGGCGTTCCATGAATTTGGCCCTTACCAATAGAAGTTCCCGCCTCTCAGTTAGATTTTCTTTCGTCTAATTGACCCTTCCTCTTCACCCTCTTCCAGTTTCACATCGACCGATTCAGACATTCGTGTCCACGGTTCAGTCCGTGTCTTTATTTTGGGTCTGAAAGGACAATCAGATTGTCTTTTTCTTCCAGTAGCTTAAAGCTTGAATGCTCGGTGCATGCAAGAGATGCCCTCTCAAACGAAGGTGCTGGCCCGGTGAGGATGATGAGGATGAGCACACCCGACCCACCGGCCCTTCTTGTCTCTTTGCAGCCAATCCCATCGACGTCCTGAAGGTCCTGGAGCTCACGGAGGACATGGAGGGCGTGTCGCTGGAGTCCGGACTGTGCACCAGCAGACAGGGACTCGGGGTGTCGGACCTCTCCTTCAAGATCGACAAGAGGATTCAACTGAGCGCGCCCACCAATCAACTCTTCCCTGGTAATAGAACTCTGTGTGAGCCCGTTTGATGGAGGAAAGAACCCAGTGTGTGCATCCTAATATATGTGTGTGTGTGTGTGTGCATTTTCTTCAGATTCGCCATTCCCTGTGGACTTCTCAGTGATGACGACAGTCAGGGCTCTAAAAGGCTCCCAGGTCTTCCTCCTCTCGCTGTACGACTCGCAGGTACGTCAGGGTGTCGAAACCAAACGTACCCTTCAACAACAACAACAAAAAGGAAACCTTTTCCTTTCATCGGATACTTCGGCAACCCTGTCCGCCATACTATAACATGCTCGACTGACCTTGAGCATGAAAACAAACAAAAAAACTACAACCATGAACCCTGCAGCGTCACCGGTTGACGATCATTTTAATACAACATTAGTGCTCCATGCAATTATTATGTAAATACCATATTCCAGCTACAATGATGTATGGATGAAAAGAACCTGAATACACCAGCTGATGCTTCCCCGTCATCCCTTCTGTCCAGGGATGGATTAACCAACGGGCCTACCGGGCCTACCGGGCCCAGGGGCCCATGAGCTCAGGGGGCCCCTGGGCCTGAGCCTCCGCGCGTGACGTCGCTGTGATTAACATTGTATTGATATGAATATGATGATATGACACGATGCGCCGTAGCCGTTATATGCTGGGCTTAAGTCATTCATGTCAGTAACAGGGCCCCAATAGTCCTACTGAGGGATGGATTACCGAACGAGCTTACCGGCACCAGGGGCCCATGAGCTCAGGGGGCCCCTAAGCCAGAGCCTCTGCGTGAAGTCGCTGTTATTAACTTTGTATTGATATGATGATATGACACGATGCGCCATAGCCGGTATATGCTAGGCTTAAGTCATTCATGTCATGGTCATATAATTCGCGTTATGTTGTCTGCTCAGCTCCGGTATCGTTGTTCCATACGGACTGTTTTGTTAGCGATGTAAAAAAAAAAAAAAAGTTATATATAAAAAAAAAAGAATAGACTTTTTTTTTGACTTTTTTTTGTTGACTTTTTTTTTTTGCGGGTGGGGGGGGGGGCCCTTGACACGTCCAGGCCCAGGGGCCCGTGGTTTCTTAATCCGTCCATGCTTCTGTCTCTCAGGGCACACAGCAGCTGGGCGTGGAGGTCGGCCGCTCTCCCGTCTTCCTGTACGAGAACCACGAGGGTCAGCCGTCTCCGGAGCTGTACCCCACCTTCAGAAAGATCAACCTGGCTGATGGCAAGTGGGTAACTACACAACACACACACACACACACACACACACACACACAGGCAGCCGTGCACACACTTAATTTTTGTTTTGCCTGCATTCAAGTGTTCACACACAACCTCCACAGATAGGAAGAAAGCAGGACAGGAAGTGATTTTCTTCTTCCCTGCTTCCTGCCAGGTGGCACAGAGTGGCCTACAGCGTGGAGGGGCAGTCCGTGACGCTCTACCTGGACTGCGTCAAACTGGAGACCCTGGACCTGCTCAGAGGTCACGACCCCCACGTCAGCACTGAGGGGGTCACGGTGTTTGGAACGCGACTGCTGGACGAAGACGTGTTCGAGGTGTGCGCATCTATTGTGTGTGTGTGTGTGTGTAAAAAGACACGGAGGAGATGAGTTCATGGAGACGTCACTCTCTCACTTTCAGTCTGCACCTATTTGACTTGTGTAAAAAAAGAAACTGTGTTTGGTGAGGAAGCGTCTCGGCTTGTTGCTGCTCGTTTGATTCATCCATCAAATGAACGACGGTAAGGGCTTTTCTCCTCACACTGCCCTCCAGTGGCGGCGAGGTCGTACTGCAGCTTTACCTCAGCGCCAAGCCTTCAGTGCATGAACTTCACAAAGCTGCAGAGGATTTTAAACGAATGCAAAGGCTTATAGCGCTGTAAAAAGAAAGCTCATCGGTAGTTATTGCAGTGATTGTAACACAGTCCTGCTTAAGCTCACAGAATGCATCAAATTACTCCAAATAAGCGCTTTGAGTAAAGTCTTTGTTGGCTGAGTTCTGTTTCTGTTGCGTCCTCAGCAGTGTGAGGTCATTTTGGCCGATCCTGAGAGTGACCATTGACCTTTTTGTTTTTTTCCGAGTGTCAGCTGGTCCATCTGTTTAGCACCTCGCCTGTGTTTGACTTGGACTCCAAATGTGTGTGTATGTGTGAGCGAGAAGGGAGAGATAGTTCTCGTCCGTCTGTGGACCGAACAACTCGAGACGGACGCTCTGGGCACGATTAACTGCAGAGCAACGACAAAAACAAATGCTTAACTCACTTTGATCTGACTAAATGAACACACACAGTCTAAGATATGACAAGACACGGGACACAGATGCTCATGACAGGTCTGTCAGGCAAGGCCATAATTATCGTAGTCGTACAAATGTTCTTATTTCCTGCTTTCTTGTCAGTTTTCGTGCTCCAACCTATGGCGTGAACGTCTTAATTCACGTAGAGAGAAAAACACAGAATGCAGGCAGAATATGGCAGTTCAAAACAATAAGGGTCTTTTGCTTTCAAATATATATTCTCATTTCATGTTATCTGATGTTATCTTAAAGCAAGATTTCTGCTCGTGTTCAGACGCCGTCTGCAGCTTCAAAACAAATCCCGCACGTCTGTGTTTTCTATTAATGTACGCACCTAGACGTGCTTTTATAAGATAACAGTCGTAATATTTCAAATATTAGAAAAAAAATCCATGCGCTCTGACACGTCCCTGCCGACGGCTCCAACCACTGACAGTGAGGAGCGGTGACATGATGTGCATTCCTGATCTGCTCCCGCTGACGTCAAGTCACAGCTCAGTTGTGTGTGTGTGTGTGTGTGTGTGTGTTGTTGTTGTTGTGACACAGGGAGACATCCAGCAGCTGTTTATCGCCGATGACCCCAGAGCGGCGGAGACGTACTGTCAGGACTACATCCCGGACTGCGACGCCTCTTTGCCCTACGACGGGATATTAGCAGAGGCCGAGGAGGTGAGCCTCCCTCACAGCCAATCACAGAAGACCGAGGGAGAGAGAGAGAGAGAGAGAGAGAGAGACGAGCCACATGTGGGACCCCGCTAAAGTCGGCCTGGTTTGTTCCACACTTCAGCGAACGCCGCGAGGCATCTCAGGTGTTGGATGTTGTAAATCCAGACTGTCGTCCTAAAAAGCAAAGGAGCCCCTTAAGGTCTTCGTTTGCGAGAGGAGAAACCGGTATCAGGTATTTATGGACCGTTCAGAAGGCAGAGCTGACAAAGTAAAAAGACGGATGGGTCAATTATTTTTCAGTCAAATATTCTCGTGAGAGAAGCCTCCCGCGAACATAAATCAAAAGATCACAGTGGGCGCCGAGGAAACGTCCAGGCCACGGAGAGTCAGAGATTCAGCACGCGTCAGTTTGAGGAGCGTCACTTTATTTCCTCGCCGCCTGCGTGATAATTCCATTTTTAGATGAAGTCATGAATCATCCCAGTAGCGTGTACGGAGATCTCTTAATATATTTCTCTCTCTGTTCTTTGGGCCAATGCTCCACTAAAATGTTTTAAATCCACTTCCACTGCCACCGTTTGATTTACGGCTTACAGGTCAAGACTAAACGGGTTTATTGAGTTCTATTGTTTTATTGTTCCACCAGCAGGAATGTAATCGGCCGACAGATAAATGTGTTGTCTGGTGACACCGCCGTGAAGCCGTTTCCTGGAGGAGCGAAAAGGAAAAGGCTGACCTGCAGCCGAGTCTTCTTCATGGCCTCTTTCATGTGACAGCACTCTGATGCCTTAAGAGGCATCCTCTCTTCCCTAAAACCGTTCATTTGATCATTTATATTGACCTTTTAGCAACATTTTAACAAGAGATAACAACTTTATAACAAATGCATAAATGTGCTTTTTTGCATTTGTTGTTTGTTTTCATTCACATGTCTTGAGGTGAGAGGTCAAGGGACACCTTTGGAAAATGAACATACCAGTTTTTCCCTCGCCATCATTTTGCCTTTATTTGGAGCGTTATACTTTACGGCACGACTCAATGGATAAACCTGTGAATCCATTGTGTGTATATACATACATACACACAATGGATTAACAGGTTTATCCATTGTGTGTATATACACAATGTGTGTATGTATATACACACAAAATGGATTAACATGTTAATGTAATACAAGTCAGTGTGTATATACACACAATGAATAAACCTGTTAATCCATTGTGTGTGTGTGTGTGTATACACACAGTGGATAAACCTGTTAATCCATTGTGTGTGTGTGTGTGTGTGTGTATACACACAGTGGATAAACCTGTGAATCCATTTCAATGTTCTGTGTGTGTATAATCACAATTTACCGCGGGCATCATCTCTGCTTTGATCCTTTTATCGTCGTCAGGTGGAGAGAACGCCCAAGAAGCACGTGATGGAGGAGGTGGAGGAGTTTGACTACAGTGACCTCTACGAGGACCTCTCTGTTTCCACGGCGACGGCAGAGCCCAATGTCATGGAGTACGAGGTGAGACTCTGAGCGCGACTGAGTCTTTTTTTGTCTTTCCGGCCCTCACGTTTCGTCTCTGTCCGTTTGTCGGACAGGTCGTAGAGTACGAAGACTACGACAACGGGTCGGATCTGTACCACGTGAACGAGTACGTGAACGAGTACGTGAACGAGTACGAGTACGAGGACGAGTACGACGATCGCTACGGGCCGGCCGAGAGGGAGCGAGAGCACTCTGTGGACGCCAAGGTAACGCCCGGGGCCCTCGAACGCCACGGTGTACAGAAGTTAGTTACGGTGTGGAAGTATTTCATCTGCTCCTGTTGCTCACACGTCTTTACCCTCCTGCTGTCTTCAGGACATTCCAGAGAAAGGAGAGAAAGGAGAGCCGGGCTATTTGGGATCGGTAAGGAAAACACACACACACACACACACACACACACACACACAAGATAGTGAAATAAAGCACGATCGAGTTCAAGGAAAGGTTATAAGGGAAAAGACGAGAGAAAGGACTTAGGAAAAGACAATTGCAATGCAAAGAGAATCCGACAGCACTTATCCGAGATGGAAATGACGTCGCAGCCGAGTTTTCCTCGTTCCAGTACAACGAGTCAGAAAGTTTACTTTTGTACTGTTGATACGAAAAGCAGCCATCTTTGATTTTGAGGTCAGGCTGGTGCAGGTTTGTCTGTCTTTGCGGCGACGACTTCACCTTTCCACTGGAAAATGTGGACATTCCTGAATCCCCGTTTGAACGGATCGCAGCATTACACGAGGCTACGTCATGATGTCATTATTACGTGAGGGCGGATGCATTAAATGCTTCAAGTGTTGCTCCTGCAAAGGATTGTGGGACACCATTATCTCCTTTCCTTGGGTAAAGGATGGTTCAGAGTACCCTATGCTAAAGGAGGTAGGAAAAAGGAAGGATTGAGGTGCTTTTCCTTTGCATTTGAAGAAACCGACCAACTCTTATCATGGCTGCTACTTCGTATATATGGCTGAGCAGCGATGAATCTGGAGGATCTAATGCACTTTGAAAAGATTAATAAATCAGTTTAAACTTCTCAGCTTCAAAGAGGAAACAGAAACCAGAGAGCTCAACATGTTGGACCATTTCTCAATTGATGTCCTCGAGAATTGAAGGAAGGAATTAATTTGTCACATGCATTAAAAAGCAATTGGTGCATTTCACACATAGAAAAACATTTAACACAATATATAACTGTAAAAGTTCAATGTTACGCTCATTAAATATTGCATTAATTACCATTTGTTGTTGTTGTACTGGCCTCAAACATCCTCTGTTGAACCTCCAATCAATCAGAACTTTGCAGATAAAAGACTTGACGTATCATAAATACAAAAGCACAATAAAACTGTAACAATGTCTCCACAGCTGGGATTTGTAGCACGTGGTACTAAACCACATAGAAAAAGCTCAAGAGGATTTCATTATGAGACTCGTTAAGCTGACAGATACATGTGTACTCTGTATTTCCTCAAACAGCTGGTAGACTTTTGACCCCTGCAGCCACAAACACTTTGTTTGCACTAAAGAGGCTCAGCACTAATCTCACCATAAGCCGCTTGAAGTGCACACCTTAACAAACCGCTTCAGAGAAGACCGACAAAGTGCTTTATTCTGTGAAATGTCTGCAGGGAACGCAGTTCACAGGACCTCACGGGCCCCCGGGACCGGAGGTGAGTGGATCTTGTCTTTGGTGTTCAAGAGACCTGCATGTGGGCGAGGAGGTCAAAGGGGGTCACGCTGCAGTCGCTTTACATATGGAACACTTGCAATTACACGTGTGTTATAATTCCACTGTTGAGGGATTCGACTGTGTTGGTCCGGTGTGTTCAGGGAGAGGCGGGGCCTTATGGAGTCACGGGACCGGTGGGACCTCGAGGAGACCCAGGAGAGCTGGTGAGGACCGCCCTCTGTCTGCTGTGTGTGTGTGTGTGTGTGACTGAGTCCACCTCCGCGTAAACGTGTGTCCATAACCGTCCTCCTCCTCCTCCTCCTCCTCCTCCGTCTCCTCTCAGGGCCCGTCGGGGCGGCCGGGCCTCAACGGAGTCGACGGGATACCGGGTCCCCCAGGAAACATCGTGCTCATACCGGTAACTCAAAGAGACGTGTGTGTGTGTGTGTGTGTGTGTGTGTGGCCCGCAGCCTCGCTGGCTGCACTGGTGCTGCTTTCCCAGTTATTTGGTCCCATTAACCCTCAACGGAGCCCCGGGGCGCATGGGACTGTTTGAATGTCGTAACTGAGAAATGTGCTGGCTCAGGATTCTGTATAGGTGTCAATCAAACATTCAATTTAGCTCCTCAGTGTATGTATATATATATATATTATTTGTTTTGTCCATTTCTTTGTGTCAAATCCGTCAGACGTCATTTGATGACCTCTTTAAAATTAATTGACCCTTGACCTTAACACTAACCCTCATGTGACTCACATCGTTTACTCATCAAACCAGTCAGAAACTTCTCTTGTGCCGCATGGAAGCCTCCGATTTGTCCCTTGATTTCCCCCCTCTGCACCTTTTTATGCAAAACTTGAAGAGCAGTGCTACATATTGGCCACTGGGTGGGGCATTGAGATTGACTTAAAAGCATATTGTGTGTGTTTGTGCAGTTCCAGTCAAGTGGTGATTCAAAGACGGGTACGCAGGTGGTTTCTGCGCAGCAGGCTCAGGCTCAGGCCATCCTGCAACAGACCAAGGTACACAACATCTTAAACACACAGAGAGCTCATGCTGGACCGCTGAAGTGTGTGTGTGTGTGTGTGTGTGTGTGTGTGTGTGTGTCAGTGTGTCACTGACTCCTTCCTCCTCTTTTAGATGTCTATGAAGGGACCTCCAGGGGCACTTGGCCTCAGGGGAAGACCCGGACCACTGGTGAGTGAGATATGGTGAAGGATGAGGAATTTGTTGACTTGGAGGATTTTAAGTGCAATAAAGCGTCACCCTGAAAGCAGAGTTGCATGACAGCAGCCGCAGAAGCCGTGACAGTAGACGCCTTTTTAGATCTCGGGTCAAGTCCGATAGGTGGATTCATGTCAACACGCGGCGGCTCCCGAAGCAGCACACCTGCTTGAACAACTGCACGTTTTCATTCCCAGGGTGCAACAGGTCCCTCTGGGCTGAAGGGGGGCAGTGGGGAGACGGGCCCACCGGTGAGTCGGCTGTTCGTCATGGCAACAAGCTCAGCACCTCAGTGCTTCTTGTACAACTATTGAGCTGCTCTCTTCCACCCCCCCCCCCCCCCCCCCACAGGGTCCTCCAGGACAGACAGGTTTCACAGGTCAGGGCGGACGACCTGGGAAAAGAGTGAGACTATTTACTGTTGTTTCTCAATAAATAGCATCCTCTGTGATCTTATTATCATGTTGTCTTATCAGTATTATTCTCTCTTATTATTTGTTGCTCTCCTTGTACAGAAAGGTCATCAAATAGTCTTTTTCTTCGGTTATTTAACTCGTGTGTGTGTGTGTGTGTGGTTTTTAGGGTCGAGCGGGTACAGACGGGGGCCGTGGTGCGATCGGAGAGTTCGGAGGAAAGGTGAAGAAGAGCCGCCGTCACACCGATAACTTACTGACCGCTCCGCCTCCTAACATATGAACTAATCTGAGTCTTTCTCTCAGGGAGACAGAGGCTTCGATGGCCTACCAGGTCTCCCTGGAAACAAAGGACATAACGTAAGTTACCTGGCTGAATAAGTGGGTGGTGCATATTCATAATCCCTAACCCTAACCTCCATATGTGTGTGTGTGTGTGTTTTGTCAGGGGGAACGGGGAAAGCCGGGTCTTCACGGTCCTTCTGGAGAGCCAGGAGAAAGGGTGAGAGGTCACTGTGGTTGTTGTTGTTGTTGTTATTGTTTATGCAGGTTTGTGTTTCAGTGCCAGATGTGATATGTTTGTGTTTTCCACTCAAAGGGCGCTGAGGGTCCAAACGGGCCGAGAGGACAACCAGGCGATGAGGTATTTAAATGCGCGATTATTTGATTTAATGTGGCTTTAATCTCACCAAGCGATCCAAACACAGGCTGCGTTGGTCGAGCCGCACACAGGTACTGACTCTGATGTCTGCGTGACGTCAGGGTCGAAGAGAACAGGGAGAATATGATAAATAAAGTCCACACTAATAGTTCTTAAAGTCGTTCCAGATAAACTGGAGGAGAAGGGATTCGAGCACTACTTCTTCTCCTTCAGAAAGTTATTGTTTTCCTTTGGCCTGGCTTTAATTTGTCCACTGTGAACCCGAACCAGACTAAAGAGAAGAGGAACCAGCCTCTGAGTCAGACTAGCCAGATGGCTCGTTAAAGGGCCGCAGTCAGCATGTTATGTCTCGTCTGAAAGCCTAAAAAGGCTAGAGTGAATCTTTGCATCTAACTCTCATATCTGTATTTCACCTAATGTCAAACTATTAAAGTTATGATTCCTAAAATCTTTCTTTCTATTCCATGATGGACAAAGTTACACACGGTAACCAAATAAAAGAAACCCCATGCATTCAATCATAACAAATCGATACCCATGTGCTGTACTAGTATATTAATGCTTAGTCCCCTCGAAGTCTCGATCATTAAACAACCCTTTGAAGTAAAGAGGATCAGCCAAAGTACTTTATAAAAAGGTTCTCATTCTTATGATGCCTTGTTCAAATTGGTCCCCACAAAGATAAAAGTACAAGGGCACACACTCTATAATATTAAATGAACTGTGACGTGTATTTCAGGGTTCCAGAGGTCTAAACGGCCCCAGAGGTCGTCCCGGGCCCTCGGGCCAGCCTGTGAGTGTCTGCACACACACACACACACACACACACATTAATCACACACATTAATCTCCCTCCTCGGCAGCATCGAAGGACATAACATTGCGGTAAGTATCTCACCATGCAGTGGAAACACCGCTGTGCCCGCCGACATTAATACAGCTGCGGTGTCATATCAGATGGTGATGTTACTGTGGCGTTATGGCATAGGATTCTTATCTCATCTGATAAAACTGCCGTCTCTCTGCCAAAATACAACCTCCGCAAACCAAACTGAGCATTTCTTTTCCCTCTAATTTGCATTTTTTAGAGTCGCTGTTCGGAGTTGGTTATTTAAGCATTAAATGCCTGAAGCGAGGAGGCGGCTGATCATTTTCAGGTTAATCAAGTTTGCGTGAAAAGCCTCAGGAACATCTCCGTTAGAAATACAAGGCGATGCCCCCTTTCTATTCATTTTCATTAGTCTGACAGGAAAATATATATTTTAGGAATAGAGGGTTCAAGCAGAAAATGAACAGCCTACAGGGGAATGGCTTGCTTTACAGAGTTGACGACGCGCAGTCTGCTTTTCAAACCGATGCCTCTCGATTGACCTTTTGAGTTTTTATTAAAACGCTCCGTTTCTGTCACTCAAGGACGCGGTTCGTCTGAACTCCTCCTCTCTCTCCCCACAGGGCATTCGGGGAATTTATGGCGTTCAAGGCTCAAAGGGAAACATCGTGAGTATCATACGGGTAGTTGTCAGTACGGATGAGCCCACAAATATCTTCCCGTGACATTATTTCCTGTTTGTAACAGGGAGAACTGGGGGACATCGGAGCACCTGGACAGCAAGGCAACCCCGGCATTTTGGTGCGAGCAGAGAACAGATACCCGCAAAATGAACTCTGTGGCGCACAGAAACACTAACGCTGCATCTCTCCTCCAGGGTTTCCCCGGTCCTCAGGGGTTAGTAGGGCTGCCGGGAGAGAAGGTAAGACGCTTCTATTCCCAGCGTTCGTACGGTCATGGAAAACCTGGAAACTGGTTATTTCCAGGCCTGGAAGAGTCCTTGAAAAAAATGTAATCCCAAAAGTTTGGAAAAAGTCTTAAAAAAGGTGTTATATTTGATGTTCATTTACACAGTTTGATTAAAAGAATAAACATGTATATAAATATTTCTGCTTTTAATCAGACTATTGTCTCTCATTCATCTGTGTCGTATACTCGTGTGTATATACCGAGATTTCACCAAATATTTTATCATGTTAATTTGGTTTAAAGTCACGCAAAAGTCACGGGAATCCATCGGTCAACATGAGGATGAACCCCGTACTACGATGTTCTCCTGTGGGCTGAAGGAGTTGAGATGGATCCTCTGATCTTTGCTTCGTAGGGGCCTCAAGGGAAGAAGGGGAGCCACGGTTTACCAGGAAACGACGGGCCCTCGGTGAGTAGACGCATGTTCGTGCGACTCTTATTGACACGAAGCATTCCCTCGTCCTTCATCCCAACTTTCACCGTCACAGCTGCACGCCTAACGTCAGATATTAACCCGTCTTCTTGTCGTCAGGGTCACCCCGGAAGAGAAGGCACTCCGGGTGAAAAGGGGCTGCCGGTAAGTCTGCTGTATGCATGTTGTGTTGCTATGGTTACAGGGAGCTCCATGGATTCAACCGACAAGATACGGCACGAGCCGGGAGGTAGATTTAGTTTAAAGCTTCGTGCTAAGCTAAGCCGACACCGGCTGCTGGCTGTAGCGTCATGTTCAATAGTAACGCTCTCGCCTGAGTCTCAACAAGAAAACTAATGATCCCAAAATGTCCAAATATTCCTTCTGATGTGTGTGTGTGTGTGTGTGTTCTTTGTGTAGGGTCCTTTGGGAGTGCAGGGCCCTGTCGGTTACCCCGGACAACGAGGAGTTAAGGTGGGAAACGCACACGCAAAGTATCCCCGTGACTTTCACCGATCCTCTGGATTTCACCCTGATGAATTTAACCCCTCTAGGATTTCACCCTGATGACTGTCACGGTAGTTGAAGAAATCTCTTGAAACCTCATTCTATAAATCAAAAGAATAACAACGAGCCACTCCCACTCCGGCGAAGGAGTTGAAGTGTCTCGGGGTCTCGAGTGAGGGTAGTGAGCGTGAGAGATGGAGTGAGGGAGCTCAGACGTCAAGGTCGAAGGAGGCCAGACGAAGTGGTCCGGGCATGTGATCAGGGGTCCCACAGGCGCCGCCCATTAGAGATCTTCCGGTTGCGTCCAATTGGCCCTCCGGACACTCTATGTACCTTGCGTGGTTTCCCATCAGGGTCGTCTGTATAGCATACCGACCAATGCTATGGGTCATTTCCCAGGTATATGCAGTACGGTTGACCCCTTTTCCACCGCTGTTGCTCTTTTATTTTCAAATAAATGTTCTAGTTTTTTTATGAACCGCTTTTGAGGAAGATTGAAGAAAGGAAAACACATCAGGGTCCCCCAGGAAGAGCTGGAAGATCGGATGAGAGGATGACGACGGACGAGTAAGAGGGGAAACGAGGTTTACTCTCCAAGACGTCAACACTTCGCCTTCTCGTGGTCAAAAGGATCAGCAGCTTGTTGTTTCTCCTGCCGCCTGTCAGGTTCCATGGCAACGCGGTTTGACGTTCTTGCCTCCTCGTGAAGATGATGTCATCCACAGCCAGCAACGGAGTTTCATCATTTCCTGCCGTCTTGTTGACTTCCTGTTTGGGTTTCTCTCCCGTTTGACAGGGAGCCGACGGAATAAGAGGATTGAAGGGAAGCAAGGGTGAAAAGGTGAGAGGGACGGAGAGGATGTCTGATAATAACATTTAATATATCTGTATATATATATATATATATCTGTGATCGTATGTTCTGTTTCTAAATCAAATCCTCCCGTCTGCAGGGGGAGGACGGTTTCGCCGGGTCCAAAGGAGAGATGGGCGCCAAAGGGGACGACGGAGACAACGGAGTGACAGGGGGCCGGGGGGAGGACGGGCCCGAGGGGCCCAAAGGACACATGGGGCCTCTAGGAGACGCTGGGTCTTTCGGTATTTTTGGAGAGAAGGTACAAAGCAAAACGGATAAAAGAAATATACTTTAATTTAGATTAGAAGTTCTTAAACTTGACGAGTCACTCCGGATGTTTCTCAGGGGAAACTGGGAGTTCCTGGTCTGCCGGGGTATCCAGGGAGACTAGGACCAAAGGTGAGATCAATGAAATGACAATAATAATCCATGATCCATGATGTGAATCTTAATGATGTACAGATATTGTCGATGTCATGTATTCAAAGTGAACGTGTTCTCCTTCCTCCTGCTCCTCAGGGCTCGAATGGATTCCCTGGCTCGCTCGGAGCTGCGGGAGAGAAAGGGAAGAAAGTGAGGACGAGGTTTAAAAAAATCACCGTTGTTGATATTGTATCAGGAAATCCAGAGTTGTCCCGTTAATGTTCCGTCTCGTTTGGCGCTCCTCAGGGTCCTGCAGGACAATCAGGCGGCGGCGGCCAGCGCGGTCCCAACGTGAGTGATGAAATGTCTCAAAGCCTTCCAGAGTTCAGTCGGCAATACGTTGCACGGAAAGAGAGATCATAATAATTCTGCAAAAGAAAATCAAGTTGAGCTCTTTAGAAAATATCCAGAACGCAAAACCAGGCGAGTCGGATGGAAACGGAGAGTTAAGTCCCGCCCCCTCTCCCAGATTATCCGCTCATCCATGAGTTGTCCGTTTGTAACTCGAAGGTTTTCTGGTCTTGAGGGCGGCGGCGCACTGAAAGCACCGGCCAGTGTATTTGTTAAAACATTTTTAATTTTTGATTTTCAATTTATTTAACCAGGAAATGCCTTTGAGATTAAAAAAAAATCTCCTTTACCAGAGTGTCCTGGCCAAGACAGCAACAGCACATTACACACAGTTTCAGACAAACAACATAAAACAGTGACAGAAAATATTTTTAAAAAAAGAAAGATAATTTTTTTGTTCACAGCATGAACAAAACCAAAACTAAGAATCATATTTGAGCAGCTTGTCAACATGTTTATGAGTATTTAACTCCTGCTTCCATGAGGCATTAAAGACTCATGGGACACTGTATGTTATTGTCTAATTGAAATGGTCATTTTACTGCATCTTAAATGTGTAGACTCCTTCAGTTTACTGTTTATACACACTGTTTATATAAATTATACATATCCACTGTACTTTATATCTGCATTGCACTTTTTTTATGTTTATACTCTCTCTCTGCACTGCCTCAGTCCAATAAAGCTGAATCTGAATCTGATGCAGGTCAGTAGTAGATACACACATTAGGTAATTATTAGGTGTGAACATAAGTAAAAACAGTGCCTCTCTTCTGCACTACACCTTTAAATACAAGCGCTGTTAATGGTTTAATAAAGCAGTTATAACTAATAATATTATAGTAACACTGTATCATGAGATATTGCATCATGTCAGTGGATTAGAGGTCAAACAATGTGTTTGCTTTCGTGTCTTTCTTTGTTTTGTTTTGTTTTGGTTCACTCGCATGACATTTACAGACGTAGTGTTACTATTATATTATTAATTATTGATTTAGCGGCTAAAGAGACGAGAGGTATTTTACTCAGGTGATGGTGGAGAACAAACACGGAGCTAAAGGGAGAGACTCCAAATCTGTGCTAGTGTTGCTCTGTGTCTGCTGTGTCGAGAGGCAACAGTTTGTCAACAACAACAACAACAACAGCCATATTGACTCATCAGGTGATAATACGTTGTGCGTCACTCTTCTGGTCTCACTCGTGTTTCCTCCCCCGCAGGGCGCTCGAGGCGGCAGAGGGGCGAAAGGGCCCACCGGGAAATCAGGAGAGAAGGTCAGCTGACTCTCCTCTCGGCCAATAGCAGCGCCCCGTCGGCCGCGCCTCTCTCACGCTCTGCTCCCCTCTTCCTCCATCTTCCACAGGGCTCCTCCGGACACGACGGACCCCAGGGATCTCCTGGAGAGAGGGTAATAAAAACACGGAGAATATGTGTTGTTATTAACCGATTGACCAGCTGACCGACCCGTTGTGACGGCTGCTTCTGTCTTTAAAACGTTCTTTTTAGGGGCCTCAAGGGCCGCAAGGAAGAAATGGAGAGCCGGGACCTAAAGGATCGGGCGTGAGTTGTGACACACACACACACACCCACACACACACACACATTTAATGTTGATGTATTGGTTATAATCTTTAGAGATACTCCACCTCTCCACCCGCCTGTAAATATAACATACTCCCCCTTTTCCATCGCTGTTGCTCTTTTATACCAAACTCATTTGATAGTTTTTAATGAATTGCTTTTTGAAGATGGGAACACGATAACAACAAACTAAGTGCACCAGCGTAACTTCTCCCTCTTCGTCCGTCTGCCGGCACAATCTTTCAAAAAAATACCAACAGTTCCAACCCTCGGGGAGCGGAGAGTGACCTCTGAGATGGTATCGGATGTTTTACATTTGTCGTCAACGCCGCGGCTCGGATGGCAGCCGGTGTCTTGTTGCGCTGCCGGCTGAAAGCGGTCAATATTTCATCGTGCTTAAGAAAAAGATATGCAGCCGTATGAATCACCTCCAGGTGACGGCTCAGGCGGCGAGGCCTCCGACAGCTCGCTGAATAAAGGGCTTCTCATCCTGAGCTCCCATTCCTGTGTGTGTGTGTGTGTGTGTAGGGTCCAGCTGGGAAAGACGGACTTCCAGGTCACCCAGGTCAAAGAGGAGAGCCGGTGAGTGAGGGCAAAGTTCACACACACACACACACACACACACACACACCTCCGCCTGATCATGTTTTCCACCCATCTTTCTTTGTGACTGCAGGGGTTCCAAGGCAAGACGGGGCCTCCGGGACCCTCAGGTGTCGTGGGGCCACAGGTGAGGTCAACTATGTGACTTCTGTCTATGGAGACGTGTTCTTTATAAACTGTGTACAATAGATAAAGGGCGAGAGACGAATGAGGAGCCGATGCCGTGAGTCACACACGTGGTGTTTGTCGAGTGAAAAGATAATATTGCACGTTAAGAAAGTAGAATTTTCCCTTAAAAAGCTAAATGATACGACAACAAAGAAAAGAGAAACTAGGACTTTATTGACTTATAAATGTATCTTTTAAATATGGCACCATTTAAACGGGCTTATATAGATAGATAGATAGATACTTTATTAATCCCCAAGGGGAAATTTGTCGTCACAGTAGCAGCACCAATAAACTAAACACACAAGAATAAAAAATAAAATATAAAAAACAGGGATGAAAGATATAGGAGTATACAAAGTAAAATATAAAATAAAATGAATATGTGTCTATAGGGGACATGAGGGACTTCATCTCTCTATGTTACGACTAACCCGACGACCTGTGTGTGTGTGTGTGTGTGTGTGTGTGTGTGTGTGTGTGTGTGTGTGTGTGTGTGTGTGTGTGTGTGTGTGTGTGTGTGTGTGTGTGTGTGTGTGTGTGTGTGTGTGTGTGTGTGTGTGTGTGTGTGTGTGTGTGTTTGTGTGTTTCAGGGCAAATCTGGTGAATCCGGTCCCATGGGCGATCGAGGTCACCCAGGGTCACCAGGTGTACCTGGAGAGCACGGTTTACCAGGGGCTGCTGGGAAGGAAGGCGGGAAGGTGAGACGCCACACACACACACACACACACACACACACACACTCTGATTGTCGACGTCTCACAGATTCAGTGCTTAAGTTTTGATTGTAAAATGCTTGTTTTGTTGTTGTGTCTCAGGGGGATCCAGGTCTATCTGGGACCCTCGGGAAGAGTGGCCCCCAGGGACTGAAGGGGTTCAGGGGGCGCAGAGGAGCCCCTGGAACCATGGTAACGCACACAGAGACACGTACAGCAAACGCATCGATATGACGAGTCCTTGTTACTGTTATGAGCTCACATGACGTGTGATCTCCCCAGGGACCTCCGGGTCTGAAAGGAGGATCCGGGCCGACTGGATCCCAGGGGACCGTCGTGAGTTACCGGCCGCCTCCTTTCTGATGTTTCATAAAACACGGTGACGACTGCAGCCGCTTCATGACGCTGCCTCGGTGCTTTAAACCGCCGAGACGTTGAGGGAGCTGCGTGTCCCGTGTGTAGGGGTCGACGGGGGAGAGGGGCCCTCCCGGGTCGGCGGGGGCCATCGGGCAGCCGGGTCGGGCCGGAGCCGTCGGAGGACCCGGATCAATGGGAGAGAAGGGCGAGCCGGTAATGACGTCTCCTTTCTCTACCTCACTGTGTTTAGTACTCACTGTATCACATGGTTTAGACCAGGGCTGCTCAATACGTCGATCGCGATCTACCAGTCGATCGCTGCGTAGTATTGGTAGATCGCATGACATAAAAAAAAATTGTCCCGCCCCCCTGTAATTTTCTCTATAGATATACAGATTACAGCAGAAGTAATGTAAGGTCCCTTTTCTTAAAGAGCACGTCTTTGTTCTTTTATTAAACGTCTGTTATTGATCGTATCCAAACAACAGCATGTCATTTCTGTCTCTATGTGTCGCGTTAACACTTCTCGGCTCGCCGTCTCGCGCGCCGCAGAGCTCCGATGCCGGCGTGTCTGCGCGCATCGGGACGGGGCAACCCAAAAAAAGTCACTTGCACCCCCAAAAAGTGTTCAAGAACACTTTTTTAATTTCTTTATGTAGGAAATGAATTCCCTTTTTGTTTCTCTTTTATATATAGTCCTTGGCAATTCTCATTTCTGAGAATCACCTTCCCACCCACCCGTTTTGTGATCTCACAGCAGAGCCCGCCCACCCCCTTCTCCAATTCAGCCACTTCCCTGGGTGGAGGGGGGTTTCTGTGAGATTCACAGACGTAACTTCTGCTGGAAGTCACTGCTAGTTACAGACTCTGGTTCGCTGCTCCGTGACGTCACTACACACTAGCGACGTCACAGCACAGAACCAGAGTAGGCCTACATGTCACGTGACAATGTTTCCATGGTGACTGTAACGGATCCCCGTATTTGAATCGGCGTGAGACTTACTGCTGGTGAACTTCTTTATTCTCTTTCTTTCGGTGAATACAATTGAACCAACAATCTTTCTTAAATACCTCCTTGTCACCACCGTAAGAGCATTAGCCTCATACGGGACCATTCAAACTATTACAACTTTATATGAAATGCGCATCTGTCCGTAACATTTAGCCGTACCGTCAAGTTTGAATTTTAACATAAAATAAAGGTGCGCTTCCTTTTAACATTTCAAAATAAAAGTCCGATTTAGCTCTAAGAGGAAATAGATTAAAACATATACAAAATCATTAAAACAATACAATATAAAAAGGCATACATCAAAACCAATAAAGCAGATACAAAAGAAGGCAATCAACACGAAACAATACACCTTTTAAGGGTTATTTACAGTGACAATAGCCGTTTCTCAATTCAAAGTACACTGAGTACAGACTTGTGTTCTTTTGGAGTCTGGTCTTCGGAGTCCAGACTCCGAAGGACGGGAGGACGGGAGGACGGTCTTTCTGCGATTGGAACAGCAGCTAACTTGATGACGTCACCACATCAGCTGTTCTTGCTCATGAGTTTACTCCAATTTTTCACTGTAAATTATTTTTTACAGTCAAACAAAATATGACAACCCTGCTTTTTCAGGGTTTGTGTGTATATAAATAAATAAATATAAATATATATATATATAACATATTATAAGTAGCTCGCATGCTGAAAAAGTGTGAGCACCCCTGGTTTAGACTGTGTGTGTGTGTGCGTGTGTATGTATGTGTGTATGTGTGTGTTTGTGTGTTTGAATGTGTGTGTGCGTCTGTATGTGTGTATTCAGCTCTAATGCAGAATAAACACCAGTTTAATGTGTGTGTGTGTGTCTCCAGGGAGATAAGGGTCCGGTGGGACCAGCGGGTCACGATGGAGAACAGGGTCCCGTGGGGCTGCTCGGGGCTTCGGGCCCCACAGGCCCTCCAGGAGACGACGGGGATAAGGTGAGCTGTCTGCGAGACAGAGAGAGTGTGTGTTTGTGTGTGTGTTAGTGTGTGTTAGTGTGTGTGTGTGTGTTGGAGTGTGTTTGTGCTGCGGTGAATCATCCAGCGTCCTCTCTCTCCACAGGGCGAGCAAGGCGAGTCCGGGCAGAAGGGCAGCAAAGGAGACAAAGGGGAAGGGGTGAGTCTGGAGCCGAGGCGGCCCGGTCGCCACGGTAACCACAGCCGACCTGACCTCGTCTGATTGTTTCTCTCTCTCTCTCCACTCTCAGGGCCCACAAGGCCCCACCGGCACTCAAGGTGTTATCGGGCAGCCAGGACTCCCGGTGAGTCCGACCTCGTCTTCGGTTCATCGCACGCAAACACGCCGAGATGTTTATGAAGTCCATATTTCATATTTCATGCGTTCACAAAACCAACTGATGAGCCGTTTCCCACCCTCAGCGTCTGGTCGCCGTGACTCTGGTCCGATTCATTGTGAAAGGGATAATAATGACATGCGTATTTTCCTTTTTTTCTCATTTATAATGATCATAATTGTCCTTTTTCTCATTTTGGTTTCACAGTGATCATATTTACATTTCATTATTAGTGGATTCACGTCTTACAGCTTCTCCAGAGGTTTTCTTTCTTAACATTAGCTTTAGTTATTTAAAGTTTGACATGTGGAGCTTCCACCTCTGATATAGAGAAAATTAATAAAACGCAAGTTGTTCGGATGAGATAGAATTATATGAATAAAAGTAAATATTGGCTTTCTGTTCCCAGTCCTCTTGATTCAAATATGAAGAAAACAACAAATGTGGTCTTCGACTCTTTCTCGTTGAGCATCCTTAAAAGAATGAATATAATTAACATAAACATTACGTCTCGGCCACTTAATCAGAACGAAGACCAGAGTTTAAAAACTACAATTTACTAAAATGAACTACAATTTGTGGCGACCCTTTTCGTGTACGAACCTTTATGTGAAAACGCAAATCTCTGCCGGTCTGAATACTTTTGTTGAAAGATATTCGCAGCTCGGTCGTTATAAAATCCATAAGCGTATCCCCCCAAAACAAATGTAACTGCGTGTTTCACCAGCGACTTGAAGCTGCTCTCGTTAGCGTGACCAAAAAGCCCAAACATCACACTTTTTCTTTCCTTTTATTTGTATCAATCTTTCCTTTCTGCCAGTCCTATCCAATCATAATCTTTCATAAACCATAAGCTCTCGGTACTTCCTGTAGCCCAGGGGTGTCAAACTCATGTTCACCGTGGGCCCACATCCGCATCATGGCCGCCTCTTAAAGGGCCGGTTGTAACAAGTAGATAAACGTATAAACTCCCCAACATATCGTTAAATAACTCTCGTCATTTAATTATTGTTTATTTGAGTATAGAAATATTATACATCAAAAAATGTCTCTAGTATTATAACATAAATCCATTTAATTTGAAACCTTCAAAATAAAAGCACGGGATATTTTTCTTACATTTTTTTGAAGAAAAGGTGATCGTATGTCTTTCAAGCCGTCGGGGGGCCACATAAAAAGACGTGGCCCTTGTGTTTGACACCTGTGCTGTAGCCCCTTCACTGTCCCGCCAAAACAACCGGTTTCAACCGGAATTACATCACATTCGTGTAATAAATCAAACGTGTAAAGGTCATAAAGACACTCCCCCTCCTCTGTGCACCAGGGTGTGGACGGGCAGCTGGGCCCCCGGGGCCAGCAGGGCATGTACGGCCCCAAAGGAGACGAGGGACTCCGCGGCTTCAAGGGCTCCAGAGGGCCAATCGGATTACAGGTGAGACCTGAGGATGTGGACCACTGAAGCGACGTCTCCAGAACATGACGGAGTGATGATGTCATCCCTCGTGTGTGTGTGTGTTTCTCAGGGCATGCCCGGCCTGCCGGGGGAGAAGGGCGAGAGTGGACACGGGGGCCTGATGGTAAGCTCCGCCCCCCGATTCCCCTCACATGTTCCCCTCGCATGCACTCAAATGAATAAAACTGATGATGTCCACGCCTGGTTTTAGGGTCCGCCTGGTCAGCAGGGGCCCTCTGGTCCTCAAGGGTCCATCGGGGGACGGGTGAGTCTCGCCGTGATGTTTCCGCGTCCTCGTTGAGTCGTTGTTCTCTTTGACATCTGGATAAACATGGCGACTGCTTCTGCTCCGCCAAGGGTCCGGTTGGCCGCCTGGGGATGAGAGGACAGCCCGGTGTTGTTGGAGAGAAGGTACGGACCTGGACTGTTCCAACTTGTGTGTGTGTGGCGTGACGGCGTTGTCACTTCCTGGTTGTCATGACGCGTTGTTCATCCCCCCATCGCTCAGGGGGAGGACGGCGAGGCGGGCGACCCGGGAGCAGCCGGCGCTCTCGGAAGAATGGTGAGTTTGTTTGCTCGTTCCAAGGCGCCTTCAAACGTGCTCCCACACTCCTTCATCCTCTTCATCGCTCACCTCTGCTCCTTCGCCACTTTAGGGGGCACAAGGAGACCAGGGGGAGAAGGGAGACACGGGCCTCTCAGGGTCAGCCGGTCCACCAGGAGCCAGAGGACAAACGGGGGAGGACGGGGCCAAAGGCAACTCTGTAAGAACCACCATCCCAACACTGGCACTATGTATATATATATATACTGTCACTATATATATATATACTCTTACTATATATATATACAGGACTGTCTCAGAAAATTAGAATATTGTGATAAAGTTCTTTATTTTCTGTAATGCAATTAAAAAAACAAAAATGTCATGCATTCTGGATTCATTACAAAGCAACTGAAATATTGCAAGCCTTTTATTCTTTTAATATTTAATATTTTTTTAATTGCATTACAGAAAATAAAGAACTTTATCACAATATTCTAATTTTCTGAGACAGTCCTGTATATATACTGTTACTATATATATACTGTTAATATATATATATATACTCTTACTATATATATACTGTCACTATATACTGTCACTATATACTGTTATACACTGTCATTATATATATATATATATACTCTTACTATATATATATATTGTTACTATATATATACTGTTACTATATATATATATATATATATACTGTCACTATATATATATATATATACTGTTACTATATATATATATATATATATACTGTCACTATATATATATATATACTGTTACTATATATATATATATATATACTGTCACTATATATATATATATACTCCTACTATATATATATATATACTGTCACCATATATATATATACTCATACTATATATATATATCCTATATACTCTCACTCTATATATATATATACTGTTACTATATATATATACTGTCACTATATATATATATATACTATCACTATATATATATAGACTGTTACTATATAGATATATATATACTGTCACTATATATATATATACTGTCACTATATATATATTTACTGTCACTATATATATATATACTGTTACTATATATATATATATACTGTCACTATATATATATATACTCTTACTATATATATATACTGTATATACTCTTACTATATATATATATATATATATATATATATACTCTTACTATGTATATATATATACTGTCACTATATACAGGACTGTCTCAGAAAATTAGAATATTGTGATAAAGTTCTTTATTTTCTGTAATGCAATTAAAAAAACAAAAATGTCATGCATTCTGGATTCATTACAAATCAACTGAAATATTGCAAGCCTTTTATTCTTTTAATATTGCTGATTATGGCTTACAGCTTAAGAAAACTCTAAAATCCTATCTCATAACATTTTAATATTTCCTCAGACCAAGTAAAAAAAAGATTTATAACAGCTGAGTGTTTGTCAAGGCTCAGGAAACCCTTGCAGGTGTTTCAAGTTAATTAGACAATTCAAGTGATTTGTTTAATACCCTACTAGTATACTTTTTCATGATATTCTAATATTTAGAGATAGGATATTTGAGTTTTCTTAAGCTGTAAACCATAATCAGCAATATTAAAAGAATAAAAGGCTTGCAATATTTCAGTTGATTTGTAATGAATCCAGAATGCATGACATTTTTGTTTTTTGAATTGCATTACAGAAAATAAAGAACTTCATCACAATATTCTAATTTTCTGAGACAGTCCTGTATATACTGTTACTATATATATATATACTGTTACTATATATATATAGTAACAGTATATATATATACTGTTACTATATATATATACTGTTATATACTGTGACTATATATATATTGTTACTACATGCTGTGACTACATACAGTTACTATATGTTGTTCCTCCATCCTGATTGAACTCCTGGTGGTAGAGTCTCTGCTCTCCAGCTCCATGAACTCTCAGGCTGTATAAATGTTGATACGACAGAAACACGTTCATGTTCTTCGACTTGAAGCTAACCCGGCTCTCCTCCACTCAGGGTCCTCCAGGTGTCACCGGGGACCTCGGGCAGCAGGGAGAGGCCGGGCCCAACGTGAGTCTCTCTCTCTCTCTCTCTCTCTCTCTCTCTCTCTCCTTCTCCAAATGATCTCTATCGTTATGGAAACATCCTGAGAAATTGCCAGACATGACCGAAACGGTCTTTCTGGGATTAATAAAACACAACATGTTCCTCTGAAACATTCTGTCTCTGTCTTTCTGAAGGAACACTTTTCTGTGATAGAAAAACGCTCCCGGAACAAAACCCACGACATGTTTAAGGGGAAATGAAAGATCAATACACTGAACGATTTACACTAAAACAGTGCGTGTATTTGTTTTGGTTGTCTGAAGCTAGTGTGTACATCTTTATAGAGAACTATTTTATTTTGAAAAGATTTATGGAAAAGCCATGGCAACGACAACAGACGGATTCCTCAGTATCCTCATGGAAGTATTTCACTTTTAATTGGATCTCTTGAACTTTTCCTTTGTGGAGAAACTTAACAAATGATCAACGGGCCTGGGTTTTATTTCTCCTCCTTAATATGTCTCATAATTAACAGCTTAAAGACATCTTCAAATATATGATCTGCTGTGTATCTATGGTCTGCCCACTCTCTGTGTGACCTCATCAGGGGGTGGACGGTCTGCCCGGGTCGAAAGGAGACGCAGGAGACCCCGGGACATTGGTGAGCTCCTCCCTTCTACGTCACACACCTCCACATCCACCACGCTCTTCACACCACGAACTAGAACGATGCGGTCGTCATGCAACTCAATGAGTTCCTTCCTGTTTCTCAGGGGCCAATGGGAGCAGCAGGAGAAGCCGGACCATCCGGACCCCCCGGGCGAAGGGTTTGTGTGTTTTTGTGTTGTTGTGAGGACGAGGTTGAGGGTATTTTTTATTAGTGTATTCGCAGTGTGTTTCACGTTCTTTGTCATACGCACAACAATCACAGCGTCTCCAACAAGGCTGATTAAACATGTATACACGGTCACACTGGGAGTGTTAATTTAACACTTAATCTAAAATGTTAAAATATCAACATTTGATATACAATTTAGATTTAGAGAAACTTACCAGAGTCTTTCCAGAATTAAAATGTTGTGTGATGAAACTCAGTTTGAAAGGAGAAGGAGGGGGCGGAGCTTCCCAGAGTAACAGTGAATGTTGTCATCAACACTGTTTTTTTTACGCTTGCTCTAGTTGTAATAACTCTAAGAGAGTAAATTCACTTCAACACTGGATATTCTACTCAAACATGTCTAACTCTAAATATTTACACCAACACTGAGGGCTTAATTGGTTGTATTTGCTCTTGTTGTAATAACTCTGAAAGAGTCAATATACTTTAACAATACACTGGGGAATTTACTGGGGGAAAAAAGGTGAACAATATTTGACTTTAAACATAAAATAGAGTGAGTTAATTTGAAAATATATGTTGAAATGTAAACAGGAATGCATGTAATGTGTGTGCATAATATTAGTTTACATTTTTTTTAAAAATGTTCCTCCTCAGGGCCACTTGGGAAAAACAGGGAAAGGAGGAAAGGACGGCCTGAAAGGAGCGAAGGTGAGGAAACTCTCTGAGGAAGAACGACCTGTACGCTCGCAACTCCACCAAGGTCACCCTGTTCTTTGTGTTTTATTCCAGGGTGCTCCCGGTGTGGAGGGGCCCATCGGGAAGACGGGGCCCGTAGGCGCCCAGGGACATGCCGGCAAGTCAGGCCCTCAAGGGTTAAGAGGGATCCCCGGCCTGGGCGTAAGTCAGGAAGAGCGACGCAGTTGAAGCGGAGCGGGGGGGAAAAGATGGAGGTTACAAGACTTGTGTGTGTGTGTGTGTGTGTGTGTGTCTCTCAGGGGGAGCAGGGTCTAAATGGACCGCCCGGTCAGACGGGACCCCCAGGCCCCATGGTACGAGGACTCACTCTCATGACGCAGGGAGAATATAGTTTTAAATCCAAAAAAGAGAAGAAAGTTAAATGCTTCTCTGTCCCAAATGTTCAACTCTCCAGCGTTTTAATCCCATCATAACTTTGTCCCTTCAGGGTCCATCGGGATTACCGGGATTTAAGGGTGACCACGGCAAGAAGGGAGACAAGGTGCGCGCATCCTCAACAACACACACACACACATTGGCTCTGACCTTCACCCTGACTTTGACCTTGAGCCTATTGGTGTCGCCTGTGCAGGGTCACGGCGGTCTCATCGGTCTGATCGGGCCACCGGGGGACGTCGGAGAGAAGGGCGACCGAGGACTGCCGGGGACCCAGGGCCTGCTGGGCCCCAAAGGAGACGGGGTGATGCACATGTACACAAACAGTAGACGCAGGCAGCAGCGACACGCCCATCGTTAAGGGACAACGCCGGCAATATCATACACAGGGTCCATAGAAACCTGGAAAAGTCATGGAATATTTAAATGGTTATTTTCAAGGCCTGGAAAAGTCCGTGAAAACAATTAAATCCCGAAAATGTTGGAAAAGTAACGGAAATGTGTTATAATCAGAATATAAGCCGGCATACGCTCTCAGAACGCACCTCAACTGAAAGCTGTGGTGGCCATGGCAACAGTAGCTCAGGGATAACGAGATTTCACGAAATGTTTGGTCATGGAAATTTGGTTTATAGTCCTGGAAATCCAGAGGTCAACATGTGTGTGAACCCTGCCTCTACATTTCCACGTGTTCTGGTGATCTGACTGTTTGGGTTCTGTCGTGTTTAATTTCAGGGTCTAGGCGGCTCCGCCGGGCCCAGCGGCCCCCCCGGCCTCAGTGGTCTCTCTGTGAGTACTCTAAATACTCTCGACATGCAGAAGTAGATTTCCCGGGACGTTGTTCTTCCCTCTGAGCGTCTTTAACTCTTTGCTTCCTCTCGCAGGGCGCCGGCGGCACAAAGGGCTCTAAAGGGAACCAGGTACCGTGATGCTCTCTGCTTTCTTTGATTTGATTGGTCAGTTCTGTCATTGAAGGAATCCCTTTGCTCTGTGTTTAGGGTCCGATCGGTCCCAGAGGAGACATCGGGCCTGCGGGGCCTCCGGGTCTACCAGTGAGTCCTGCTGGCTCACATTCAACCAACCAGAAACTCTCAGAACTTAGAAACAACCAATAAAAGCACACGTTTGTCTTGTGCTGCGTCCTCAACCGGTCACCAACCCTATGCGCCTCCTCTCCTCTCTCCTCTCTCCTTTCTCCTTTCTCCCCTCTTCTCTCCTCTCTCCTCTCCGCTCTTCTCTCCTCTCCCCTCACTTCTCCTCTCTTTTCTCGTCTCCTCTCCTCTCCCCTCACTTCTCCTCTCTCTTCTCTCCTCTCCTTTCCTCTCCCCTCCCCTCCCCTCTTCTCTTGTCTTCTCCCCTCCCCTCTTCTCTCCTCTCCTCCCTCTCATCTCCTCTCCCTTCACTTCTTCTCTCCTCTCCTCCTCTCTTCCCTCTCCTCTCTCCTCTCCTCTCCCCTCACTTCTCCTCTCTCTTCTCTCCTCTTCTCTTCCCTCTCCTCTCTCATCTCCTCTCCTCTCCCCTCACTTCTCCTCTCTCTTCTCTCCCCTCACTTCTCCTCTCTCTCCTCTCCTTTCCTCTCCCCTCCCCTCTTCTCTTGTCTTCTCTCCTCTCCTCTCCTCCCTCTCCTGTCATGTCCTGTCCTTTCCTCTCTTCCCTCTCATCTCCTTTCCTCTCCTCTCCTCCCTCTCCTCTCCTGTCATGTCCTGTCCTCTCCTCTCTTCCCTCATCTCCTCTCCCCTCACTTCTTCTCTCCTCTCCTCCTCTCTTCCCTCTCCCCTCACTTCTCCTCTCTCTCCTCTCCTCTTCTCTTCCCTCTCCTCTCTCATCTCCTCTCCTCTCCCCTCACTTCTCCTCTCTTTTCTCTCCTCTCCTTTCCTCTCCCCTCCCCTCTTCTCTCCTCTCCTCCCTCTCCTCTCCTGTCATGTCCTCTCCTCTCCTCTCTTCCCTCTCATCTCCTCTCCCCTCCCCTCTTCTCTCCTCTCCTCTCCTCCCTCTCCTCTCCTGTCATGTCTTCTCCTCTCCTCTCTTCCCTCTCCTCTCTCCTCCCCTCCCCTCCTCTCCTCAGGGAAAGCCAGCTGCCGGCATGTCCCCTCTGCCAGACCACAGACGGAGGAGGAGAACCCACACCTCGGTGGACGGCGCCGCCCTCCAGGAGGAGAAGGAGGAGGCGATGGGCCGAGGCCGCGAGGACTGGATGCAGCGGGATCAGGCGCAGCAGGGCGGTCTGACGAAGGAGGAGAAGGAGAAGGAGGGCCAAGGCATGGAGGAGGTGTTTGCGTCTCTCTCCTCGATGAAAGTAGAGGTGGATGGTCTGCGGAACCCGCAAGGGACGTTCCACAGCCCCGCGCACCTGCAAGGAGCTGTGGCTGCTCCACCCGGAGCTCCCCAACGGTACCGGTCCCCATCGGAGTCACAGCTACCAGCTTATCTCTCTGATACCATCTGTCTGGTTCTGTTCGGGGTTGACAGTTATTAGTCTTGAGTTTTGTTGACCCCCCCCCCCCTCCTCCTCCTCCACCTCGACTCTCCTCTCTCTCTCTCTCTCTCTCTCTCCAGGTGAGTACTGGATAGATCCCAACCAGGGTTGCCATAGAGACTCCTTCAAGGTGTTTTGTAACTTCACTGCACAGGGAGAGACGTGTCTGCAGCCTGGCAAGAAGTTCCAGTCGGTTAGTTCACGCCCCCACACACACACACACACACATACGCCCACACACACACACACACACACACATACGCCCACACACACACACACACATACGCCCACACACACACACACACACACACACACACACACACACACACACACATACCACACACACACACAGATACGCCCACACACACACACACACACATGCCCACACATGCCCACACACACACACACGCCCACACATATGCCCACACACACATGCACACACGCACACACACACACGCCCACACACACGCCCCCACACACACACGCACACATGCACACGTGCACACACACACACACGCCCACACACACACACACACACACACACACACACACACACACACACACACACACACACACATACACACACGCCCACACGCACACATGCACACACTCCTGTTCCAAGCCAACAGGAGCCTGAGTGGAAGAGATTAAACTATTCAGTCGTCCTCACCTGGGTGTTGATTCAGGGATCCTCTGTTTGTTTGCCACCAGGTGAAGTTGGCAGCTTGGAAAGGGGAGAAGCCCGACAGCTGGTACAGTCAATTCAGGAAAGGAAAACGGGTACGGTGCGATGGTCTGTGCGTGTGTTTTCATACAAGACTTCACGTCGAAGCATTTCAGATGTGAAACGGTTTAATCACGGCTTTGGTGGAACGCTGATTCGCGGCACTTCATTTGACTAAGTGGGTACTCAAAGCAGCATTCACGACATTTGCATTATTGAAAGTGATCTACAACACGGCTCAGTTTTATTTATTATTAAATCATGTATCACTACAGCCAGCAAGGATGTAACAGGGGGGAAAAACTGCATGAGAAAATTAGCGGAGGCTTGTTTTTCAAGCTCCTCCCCTTAAAGGAGTGACGTACCCGCCCACCACCGTGTAAGGTACTCCCACAAACTATAGATATTTTAAGTTAAAAACAACTACTTCTCTGAAAAACTGAAACAAAGCACCAAAGGTTAACTCAAAACTAGCTCACGCCGATGATTCACAATGTTCATCGTAGTTGGGAGAAGATATTAACTGCTTATTGGCGTTGAGCCGGATCAATCAACGTAGAAGGGTTATAAAAGAGATGTCGCAACTTCAAAGACCTTTTTTATTGAGGAGAGGGAAAAGCAGATGGTATTTATAGCTGCTTTAACTTTATTAGACCAAACGGGTCTTCATCGAGGTTGATTTTTATTCGACTGCCCCCTTTAAAAATGTGAGTCTTTTAGATATTTCCAGGCCGCCAACTTAACAAGAATTTGTCCTTAATGATGCTCCTCGTTAAATACAAATATATATATATTTTATACACATCCATCTTCATCCAAACAAGCTTTTTAGTCCAGATTAAACATTTTCTACAGACGTTCCTGATTTTCAGAAGCCAGCTTTGCGGAGTCACTGACCTCCCCTCTAGCGCCACCAGCAGGTTGACATATTTGTCTTTTACTAAAACTAGTAAAAACATTATGGATGAATAAAGATTTTTTTTTTAAAGGCTAAATTGCGATGCTTTATTGGTAAACAATGATGTTGGGAAAATGTCAAAAATTTGACGTCAACTAAAATGTCGCCCGTTTCGTGTCATTTAGTGGTAATGCTGTTTTACACTCCTCTTTAATGACAGTATTGAATGTACACGGCTCTCTGTCTGTGTACTTTACACACGTGTGATTCTGGTGCTCTCCTCCTAGATTACTTACTCCGGGACGGACGACATTCCCGTCCACGTGGTCCAGTTGACCTTCCTGCAGCTGCTGAGCGCCACGGCCCACCAGACCTTCACCTACCACTGCCTCAACTCGGCCGGCTGGCTGCACGCCGCCGCCCACAGCCACCAGCACGCGCTGCGCTTCAAGGGCGCCGACGGCGAGGAGCTGACGCACGAGAACACGCCCTACATCAGCGCGCTGTACGACGGCTGTCAGGTGAGCGCGAGCGCGTACATTTCCGTCATGTAGTATATATATGTGTGTGTGATCGTTTGTGATCGTTCGGCCCGTGTCGCTCGTCCCCGCAGACGCGCTCGGGGCAAGAGAGGACGGTGTTGGAGTTCGACGCTCCGCTGTCCAACACGCTCCCCATCGTCGACGTGGCCGTGCCTGATTTCGGGAAGGGGAACCAGAAGTTTGGTTTCCAAGTCGGTCCGGTCTGCTACAACGGTTGAGCAAGGCAGTGGGGGGGGGGGGGGGGGGATTACAGCAGGATTAATCTAATAGAGCCATGGACACTTTCTACATGCAGGGAGAAAACGACACGCCCACAAGACGGACCTGGTGCCACATATTTATAAGTTGATTTACCTACAGCAGTGTTCCTTCAACAGTCACTCTGACACAGACTTTCATTCCCTCTCCTTAATCCACCTCCTCTCATGCACCCTCACAACTCGAGAGCAGTGCATGAATGCGTCGACTGCCAACCTCATCCTCACTCACACACAATTTGTATTTTCTTCCTCTCCCTCTTCGGAGGAGTGAGCGGTGCTCCCATTGTTTCATCCCTCTCTGGTCATAACTGTATTGATCGCTGCATTCAGGTCCGATCAATATACAAGTCCACCCACACTTTGATCAGTGAGTCATCTTCATACATGCAAACACGCCTTATTTCAGCACCCAACACGTTGTTCTGTGATTTCATCAAAACCTCAATTTGCTGTGTTGTTTGTTTCTTTCTTTTTGTTTGTTGTCGTCATTTTGTCGTTACGAGGATCTATTATGCGATGTGTATTTGAGTGTCATTCATCACGGTGCTATCATGTGGTCCTCGCGGAGTACATTTCTTTTGTAAAGGGGAACTGGGGCAGTGCATTTTTTGTTTTTTTTGTTTTATATAAAGTGTGAAGCCTTGTTTTTATATTGTTTTCAACAAAACCAAACTGTGGCACACGATGAACTCGACGTCTTTCTGTGTATAGTTGTGTGGGGAAGTGACTGAGAAACATCTTTTAATAAAAAGTGCATCATGTACATTTAACTTAATATGATGACATTTAGTTGCATTGAATGCGTCTGAAGCGAAGCCAGCAGAGCAGATCTTTGAGGAGCAGAGGAACCGTCTGCCGCTCTCCAGCCAGGAAGTCCTTCAGTCAGCTCTGCACCTCCGTCCGCCTTTCTTCCTGTTCCCACCGTACTTCTCTTTCCACGGGTACAGGGCACACGGTGCCAACACAGGCCAATCAAAGGGATGCTTTGGAAGTGGAGTTGTATGAGCCACTTATAGATGGTTAGTAGATGGCGATCGGCACGCCGCCGGGTTGGAGAATCAGACGGTGGAATGTGCCGCTGTGGACGGAGGGGCGGAAAAACACATTTTAGTCCCCCAAAAGAAAAGGCCGGGAGTTGCTGCTCCACCGCTTCGTTGTTTTGTTGTTGTTGTTGACACATTCATCCTGAAAGTGCTTTTTTCTCTAGGCAAACCTGAAACTTAATATATGGTTTGGTACATGAGAAAAGTCAAGTGGCACAGATGGTGCTTAAATGTGCCGAAATGCACATTTAATAATAATACATTCTATTTGGAGGCGCCTTTCAAGTCACCCAAGGTCACCTTACAATAAAATCATACAGGATAAAAGTATGAAAGATAGAAACAACATTAAAACAGAACATCAACATAAAAACAAGTGAAGTGTACAGGATCCAGTTATAGAGAAAGTTTCAGAGACCTCGTCTAAATTCTCTTCACTAAAAAGTCTCTAACTATTGTCATACTTTGCAGGGAGACGGTTCACAAGTTGTATTATTATCGGGGTGATTTGAGGCTTTTGCTGTGCATCCATACAAGAGATATTCATCCTGAAAGTGCTTTTTCGAACCTGAAACTTCTAGTTTCAGAGAAGTTTCATCTTTATTTACTCTTAACCAGTAACATATATTCTAATATTTACACATCTGAACAAAAACTCACATGTGTTGCCTTTATTATAACACCAACATTATTCAAATAGCTCGTGTGGGTGCAGAGCTACACCCTTAGTTTGGGTATTTCGAGCAGAAACCTCAAATCGGGTGGAGCTCAAAAGGTTAAAACACCAACACACTGATATTGATTTCACACATTTTGTTTTGTTCTAGTCAAACATCTCAACGAGTATTGCATGGACTCCAACTAACCTCAGGACACGTGAAGCAGAGAGGATTTAATTCCACTGACCACAAGCGGCCTGGTGTTTGTGCTTTTTTAAAATTGAATATCTCGGCAACTATTTAGTGGATTTTCAGGAAGTTTGGTGGAGAATCAGGATGAAATATAAAGACCGAGCTCCTCACAGAGCCAATGTGGTTGTAGAATTATCATGTGATCTCGTGTCTCCGATTCCTCCATGTTAAAGACGATTATGGGATACTTGATGACCAGATTATAAGCATATGGATTAAAAGAGGCCGCCTGAATAGGAGATATGACAATGCACTAAATGGCGTTGCCATCCTGAAAGGTACAAAAATATAAAAGGCCAATCAATTCCACGCATTGATCACTAAAAGCGTAAATTATACTCTCCACTGTAATTCGGTGGAGGATGGTATAAATGCGTGGTCCAGTTGAGTTAGTTAAAAGCCCGGCGAGGCATGAGAACCAACTCAAAGGGGCTTTCTGTCTGTGCACAACACAGAGACTTTAATTTGAAATAAATGCTTGAACAACTTTCTTCAGCTGCACACAGGCCTCTCGTACTTGCTATTCAAACATCAAATTTGAGTCAACGGTTTCCTAAATGTCTGTCAGGGAGCTGGCTCCGGTCCAGTTGTTTTTCATTAATTTGCCCTCTCAAGTGAAGGAGGGCTTGTATTTTGTATTCATCGCGCGCTACAGCTCGAGGATATGTTATTCTCTCCCGCGGCCCCCGCGTCTTCCCTCATTCGCCTTTTTCAAAATGTGATTTTCATCTGCGCTGTTGTTCTGTTTCTGGCATTATGCGGCACGTCAAACATCGGCAACAGCAACGCTGAAACTTTAATGAGACGCGCTCATGACACGGCGGCGTTTAGCCTGTTAATTGTTGTTTCTTGCAATTAAATATCGACGGCCTGACGTCGTAATTAGCGTTAATTAACATCGCGGTGAGCGCGAACATAAGAATGTGCATATTTGATGCCTTTTGAGGTTTAAAAAATAGAAAGGTCCAACTCTGTTTAATGTTTTATTCCTTTTCGGTTCGGGCTTACTGAAGATTGATTTCAGAAATGGGAAAAAAAGGGAAAAGTAAGAAGCTTTATTTGTTTTAAACCAGCGATGCTCGCGTTAGCGGTTGCGGCTAATGACAGCGATGTTGTCAGCGTTTTTGTCAAGAGTTTAAAAATGTCGACTACTTTTGTAAAAGGAAAACGATTCATGGTGCTCAGAGGTTAAAGTAATAATGTTGACGATTATCTGACAGCAACAGGGTCAAACGTTCATGTTAATATGCTAATGCTACATGCTAAAGATGAGCATGTAAACTAGCTAGCTAACGTTAACGTGAGCAAAATGCTCGTATATGCAGTATAACCACTGCAAAGGGGAAAGTAATTACTCTGATATTCATCATTTCATCCTGCTTTTTTATTTAATGACATGGTAAATTAATGCAGGATATTGTTAATACCCTAATTTTTGTTCTGTACTATAACTCCCAATTATGCTTAAAAAATTAAAAGTGGATTCATACTTTAAAATATGTTGTATTCTTTGATCCGAGAGTTCCTGATTTGCTAATCCATACTGTTGCTAGTTGTAAGGTTATCTTTGTATTATTCAGGCACAGTTTGTGCATGGCTGCCTGTGTTCAGAAAACATTGAGCTTTTGGCATATTAAGTGAAACAGAAACTAAATTGGGATTTTGGATTAAAAAAACACATCTTAAAAATCCCCAAAGGAAATGAATAAATACATTTAAAGTTGGCACTCATAAATAAATGAAGGCATTGCATCAGCACTACTATGAAAAGAATAATACCTCTGGAACAAATGTTCACATTATCAGCCAACCTGACAATTCGTGTCTCAATCAGCTCAACGTTGGGCTACAATTCACTGACGCTCAGAGTCCGTGTCTTAAAATAGCCAGATCCCAAATATGATGCATTAATACCACGGAGACGAGGAGAGCAGCAAATCCTCACAACTGGACTCCAAACACAACTTGTATTATTTATACACTCTTCACGAGGCCCAAACCAACAATCCCGCATGCAATGCCACTCGCAAGTGCTCCCACACACAAACACACACACACACACACACACTGTGCATCCCCACGATCCTCTCCTCCAACTCCTCCTTACCCACAACCCCCTCTTTCACCTTCCCTCAGACAGTTGTGCTCTCCAGCTGCGAGTCTGTGTGGCTCTGCTCAGCATGCAGCCAACAGCAGGACTGTGTTCTCCATCCCCAGCCGGGGGGGGGGATCCAGTCACTCCAGTGCAGCCACCGCAGCGGTCCATGACCCCGAGGTGTCCAATTTCCCCCGAGGTACCTGAAGCAGACGCGGCGTGTGCTTTGCTGTTTGTGAGCCTGCGGTGAGCCGAAACCCGGGTCAAGACTTGAGAGACCGAAGGAGGGAGAAGATGGGGATGGGTCCCCCTGAAGCCTTTTGGCTGCTGCTTACTGTCGACTCCTGTAAGGTAAGAAGATGGCCCTCTCTCCTATATAATCTCCTAATCTCTGTTGGATCTCTCAGATGTCCAATTTAATATCAGATGTCCAAGGATAAAGGTGACAGAGACTAGTTTATACATGTGTCCCATGTAGAGAGAAAGTCCTCTCTTATTCATCAAATGATCACTCTAAATATTTGATATTGGGTATTAATAAACACTTTTGGCAAAGCGTGCCCGTGTTTGCACGGGGACTGTATTTAAAGCTCCCAAAAAGCATGTACTGTAAAAGATTCCCATTTGCTCTGTCTTGTTCTCCTCTACTGTCAAAATACCTGAGAGGCTGCGTGCATCCACAGCATGAAGTGGACTGGATAAATATCATATTTCGCTGCCAGAGGAGTTGTTGCCAGCGTGTCAGAGTCCTCCTTTCAGTAACTCCTAAAATCACATTATCCTGTCGCTTTGTGCTCATCTTTTTTCTATTTATTGTGGGTTTTTGTGCGCATCGAGCCACACTTTGAGCTCTTTCCTGCGGCTGCTCGTTTGGGTTTCCGTCTTTCTTGTCTGCCAGATGCATTTAGCAACTTTGCTTTGTTGTTTTGCCCAATAAAAAAACATATTATTAGGATTAAATATTTCCCAGAGATAAAAAGAAGGAGACCATTAAATACCCCTGAAGGCGACTCACAGATGTCACGTCGGCTCTCGTGTGGCCCTCCATCTCCTCACAGCCATGTTACCCTCAAAGTGCCGCTGATTGAAATATTCATGCTGGTTCAGCGTAGTCGCTGAAGGGCTTTTTACGTATAATCCATGTGTATCCTGGGGGCACTGTACTCAGACAAGAAAGCCTTAGCATGTAACTGTTGATGAGAACAAGGGCGCAATAAAACATTTAGCGATGGGTAGTTACATTGTCGACATAATCGCTTCAGGCGTGAGCCGCGGAGCAGCCGTGTCCTTTTGTACACACGTGCTCAGGGGCGGCCCTCCTAGCACATTTGTGCGCCCAAGGCGAGCTTCACTCGTGCCTGCGTCCTCGGTCCTCGCTCATCTGCGCCGGTTGGGGGCGTCTCGCCGGCATCGCGTCTCGCCGGCGTCCCCAGCCGGCGCAGATGAGCGAGGACCCGTTCGACGCTATCTCGCCGGTCGGGGACACCGGCGTCGCGTCTCGCCGGCATCGCGTCTCGCCTCTCGCCGGCGTCCCCGGCCGGCGTCTCGCCGGCGTCCCCGACCGGCGCAGATGAGCGAGGACCCGTTCGACGCTGCTTGCAGCTTTAATGTTTTTTTTGTTTTCTGTTTCTAATCTAATTCTATTGCTAATCTATTTCTATTTCTATTTCTAATCTATTTCTATTTCTATTCTAATCTATTTCTAATCTTATCTATTTCTATTGCTAATCGAAACACTAGAGAATCGCCGTAGGTCGGGGTCAGGGTGCAGGCGACTCAACTCCTCCACCCCTGGGGGAGGAGGAGGGGAAAATAACCCGCACACTTTTGCCGAGGCTCGTCGTCCACCGGAAATGTGGATCGACATGAAGCAGTGCACCAACTCCACCGAGTCCCGCCAGCTCTACGCGAACACGAGGCACCAGCATGTCGACGGGAATCGTACATACTGGCGGCCCTCCATGGGCTCTACCTCTCCAGGAAACTACAACCGACTCGTGGCGTTCACCTCCTATTACAAACTCTGGTTCTGCGCTCCGTGACGTCACATAAAGTAACCGTTACCGTGGAAACGCTGACGCGTGTGAGTTGTGTGGGGGAGGAGCTACTGCTCAAGAATTCAAATCATCGCGCAACAAAAAACTACACGGTGTTGCTGTTTCAGGAGAATCAAGCGCATTTATGTCTTTGCATTTTCATATTTCATGTATTGTTTTCATTTTGTTTTGTTTTTTACTTTGGTTTATAAGGGACAGTGCACATTCATAACACATTTCTGTAAATGTGTCAGTTAGCCAAGAGGCTATTGTTCATCTGTAGTCCCGATTAATGAAATGCATTAATGGGAAAACTAAGCCAGAAACTAGAGCATACATTTTTCCCAAATTGTATTGCGATGCCTTGATTCTATATGACCCCATAATACTAAACCATGCTGTTCAATATTTAATATTCTATGTATTGCTCCTCTTGTTATAATACCGTGAGAGGCTCTCACACACACCAGCTATCAACCTATAATGTCCTGTGGGGGGTCTTTTACAACAACAACAAAAACATTAAACTTTATTTTTGCTTGATACATCCACTTATAATACATCTATTACAGTTTATTATGCATTAATTCTGTTTGGTGTCTGTATCTGTAAAACATGATTAGAATATATTGATTTTTCTGCAGCAGTACCTCTCGGAAAAAAATCCCCAATAAGTCTATATAGATTTCTGTTTGCACGTCATAGTTGAAATGTGTGATTGAAAAATGACATAAACATTGACACATGATCAATTAGCATTATTATTATTAATTAATGATGACGTTGCAGTGTGATGCATTGTGTCACTTCCTGGTAGCATGAAGTTAAAAGTGTTTTCATTATTTACTCTGTCTTGTGGAATTGGGACACCTCTGCAGCAGACTCACGGGCTTCTTTTGATCTGCAGTCCCTTTGGCATGGTCGACATGCAAACATCCCATAATACTCCAGTGGCTCGTTGGATGGGAGTTATTTTTGGGAGTGTGTCGTCCCCATGGAAACGCTGCCGACACTTCAAACTAGAATGGGCACTCGGTAGAGCGCATACCTTCGCATATCACAAGATTGGGCATTGAATTATGAACATTTTGGTATTAGTTGCCAATTGGATAGAAATTGACCGTGCTATGGTAAAAAGAAGATGTTGACCCTTTCTTGACCTTTGACCCGATCGATCCCAAAATCTAATCAAATGGTCCCCGGATAATAACCAATCATCCCACCAAATTTCATGCGATTCAAGAAGATTTTGACTTTTTCATGACCTTGACCCGATTGATCCCAAAATCTAATCAAATGGTCCCCCGATAATAACCAATCATCCCACCAAATTTCATGCGATTCGGTTTAATACTTTTTTTATTCACGGGAACACGCATAGCGATACAAATAAATAAATAAATACACGCGATCAAAACATAACCTTCCTCATTTTCAATGCGAAGGTAATAAAACATCTTCTGAACATCTTGTACTTCCGCCTCAAGTTTGATTAAATTGAACGTGAACGTCTTCCAGAGGTTGGTCCTTGGGGGGCATGTGGCTGCCGGCCACACGGGGGCGCTGTTGCCTCGGTTTGCGCTGCACACGACACGCACAGATCAGGAGCAGGTCAATCGATGCACAGTGTACGTTGTGTTGATGAATCAATGTGGGGAGATGGACGGATGAAGAGCAAAAGGGAAAATAAGAGGACAGGGGAATGTGAAGAAAATGAGGAATCAAAAGAAGAGAGGATGAAAGTGAAGCAGGTTCTTTTAATTAATTACTTTTAAAAAAATCTTATATCATATTTTATATTGTTCTCTTGTTAATTTAGGGCCCATTGTTAGGGAGGAGAATGTGCTCATTTACCTCGATGGACTGGCGGCCTGTCCAGGGTGTCCCCTGCCTTCGCCCTATGTCAGCTGGGATCGGCTCCAGTGCCCCCGCGACCCTAATGAGGATAAGCGGTATTGATAATGGATGGATGTGCTCATTTAATGGAGAAGTAGAACAGAATAGATGAGAGCAGTGAGAGGGAGAGAGGGAGAGGGAGAGAGAGAGAGAGCAGTGCTGGCTCAGCCACAGCTTCTTACTGCCAGAGGAAGGAAGGAGTCCAGGAAACGCGCGCGCACAGCTCAGCGGACCTAACCAGCGGCGCGCGGGAGCCGAGCGTCGGATGTTTGGACCTGATGCGTCTTCTCCACATGGAGACATCCGGACTGACTCTGGGATTTATCCTCTAACCTGTGGCAGTGCAGAAGACTTCAGCAGTGGGACGTTTTTGTGTGTGTTTTTTGTGAGTGTGTGTGGATTCTAAAGCTGAACGCGCTCACGGGGCGTGCACAGAAACGTTTACAACAATGTTGTGCACGCGCGTTGTTTTAGCCAAGAGTTTGGACTGCGTGTGAGAACCAGCCAGAGTTTGTGTGTGTGTTTGGTTGCCTGTGTGTGTGTGTGTGGATGCGCGTACGTCAGGATGAGTGTCCCCATGTTAAAGATCGGCGCGGTGCTCAGCACCATGGCGATGGTGACGAACTGGATGTCCCAGACTCTGCCCTCGCTGGTCGGACTCAATGGAACCGTCATTTCCTCTGACGGCACACACGAGCGGATCGTCAGTGTATGTATTCTGTACACACACACACACACACACACACACACACGTACACGCACGCTCAGTCCCTCCAGCTGTTTTGTACACATCAACTCTCTGCACATATAATTGCATGGGGGGGTCTCTAATGTGACATTCTTTGCATTATATGAGAGAAATTTCAAAACACACAGATATTGGAAATATTTAGCAGATAGATGATCTTGTTGGAGCAAAAGAGGAGAAGAAACAAGAAAGAGAAGAGGCTGAGAGGAACAGATTGAGAACAACATTTAACCAAGTGGGTTGTCAATGGGAAGAATTCATAGCACTAATAAGTCAATCAATAATCTTTTCTATTTGTATGAGTCATAAAGAACATATGAACAGTATGCACTACACACACACACACACACACACACACACACACACACACACACACACACACACACACACACACACACACACACACACACACACACACACACACACACACACACACAGTGTAATGGCTTCCTGAGGTGATTTTTCTCGGAGGCTGACTCACCCCTGGGACAGACAGCAATTTGTTGCCTTAGCAACACTCTGACATGTAGATGCTGGACCAGTGGACGTACATGGTCCCCTCACTCTGTCTCGATAAAATGGTTTTGTGTGTGTGTCTGTGTGTGTGTGTGTGTGTGTTCTTGGCTTGGGCTTTGCATGATTTAGCTTTCTGGCTGGAGAGGCACCTCACAGCTGCTATGTGGCGGCACTTTGCAAGTTCAGCAAAGTGGATACAGTCTCATGCAAGTAGACGCCTACACACAAAGACACACACACACACCGACAGCACAACACACACACACACACACACACACACACACACACACACACACACACACACACACACAGGGGCTGGCGGGGAACAGATGGAAATATTAGAGGTTGCTACTTCAGGCTGGGATGACATTGATTACCAAGTATGCATATAAACACACACACACACACACACACACACACACACACACACACACACACACACACACACACACACACACACACACACACACTACATACATTGCATATAAGAGGCTTTTTATTTATCTGGTTCCCAACTCTTTCAGAGATGTCGCCCGTCATGTTCAAAACGAGGTGCTGTTTATCACTTTGGATTATAAAAGGAAATTGAAATATGTTTTTCATGCAATTGAGTTTGTTTTGTTTTTGTTTACCAAGTTCATGCTTTACTTTGAGCTCACTACCGTATTTCAATTATTAATCCATTACTCCACCATATTTTTTAACCATTTATCTATTACCTTTTATATATTTTAACCATTATCCATGTTATTAATGTATTTAAAACATGTATCCATTACTTTGATGTATTTTAACCATTGATCCATTACACCTTGTATGTATTTTAACCATTTATCCATGACTTTGATGTATTTTAACCATTAATCCACTATTTCTTATGCATTTTAACCATTGATCCATTTTCTTTAATGTAGTTTAACCATTTACCCAGTATTTGTATGTATTTTAACCAGTAATCCATTATTTTTATGTATTTTAACCATTGATTTATACTTCACCAGCTAACTTTGAGATTAACCTTTGTTTCTATCTATTCCCGTCGCTGGCTTTGGAGGCGAGGGGCGGCTGTAACTCTTATTTATACGACCACTACTAAAACCTCAATAAGGTGGCAGCTGTCACTTGCTGTTTGCTGTATTGTCTTTGTTTTTTGCTTTTTTATAACTTTTTATTTAGCATTTTCCACGAACAGATTAGTCCTTGACATCGAGAAAAAGAAAAGAAGAAAAAAATATATATATATCAACAACAAAATAAATCAGCACACATCCAAATCCATCCATATCCACATACACACCCGCCCAACATTCCCACCCATCCCCTCCCACATGTTTATACTTATGCATCTACCCTCCAAGAGTAGGACCCAATGAGGAGGGAGGAAAGGACCAAACAATCAAACTACAACCAAATGATAAGCATTGTCTTTGTCTTCTTTCCAGTAAATATCACAATGTAAAAGGTGTGTTTTGTGTTTAAAAAGTGCAAATGCATGAAGGTACAGCCAGCACTACTATAAGTACTCGGTTTGTTGACATGACGCAACGTGCCGCTTGTTGTCGCTCGGGCCCACTTTTTAGTTTCCATTCATTGTTTTAGTTGTTCTAACTATTTGAATATGTTGGAGTTTAGAGTGTTTGTCGACGCTCTTATCGGGATCCGAGTATTGTTAGATGGAAACGCTTAAGTCACACTCAGTTTGAGTATGACATGTCCGAGCTCTGCTTCCAGCCGTCGAATCCTTGTTGCCATTTCTCTCGATTTGCACCGATCACAATGAGCTGAAGATTTGGATCATCTTTCCCTCGTGTGAAATGGCCCTCGGGGGCCGTGTGTCCTCCTCTGTTTAATTACATCGAGCCGGAGGCACAAGCGATGCTTACATTCCCATCACATCCACGTCCTCCACCGTCAGCTCTCTTGTCAATGGGACTTCAAGGTTACCTCACCAAAGCCAGCTGATTGATTTATCAGACGTTTCCCTCCCGGCCTCCTCCTCCTCCTCCTCCTCCTCCTCCTGTACCTTCCCTCCCCGCCTCGATCGTCCCAGCATCCTCCTCCGGGCCTTCTTTGTCTGGGTTTGTAGGGCATCTTCTCAGACGGATTACTGTGACGGGCTGCTGTGCGTCAGGTTGAGCTCACACTGCTGCTAAATGTTAGCTCCGCTTTAAGTAGGTCAAACTGAGGAGCTCATTTAATGGCTTGTGGATTGGGTCCGATGTTTGGACCTCAGGCAAATTAGTTGTTTGTGATATTTGGGCGAGACAAGATAAACTGAATTGAAAATTTGATTTAATTTGCCGTCTCCTCGGTCCTACGAGGTCCCTAATATCACGTCATTATATAACAACACAGGAAGTGTTTTGGAGCTGTTGATGGATGCACGTGTCTCGCCGTGTGCTGCAGCTTTGAAAAAAATCACATCGACAAACGCACGTTGTTGTCATTAAAGAAATAGATCATTGTGAAATTTAAATATCATAGTGTTTAGAGAAGTGAGATATTTGGGGGGGGGGGGGGTTGTTATCTGTTTGTATATGTCAACAAAAAGATGAAGAAAAAAATGGGAATATCGGTTACAGTACATGTTTACTGTGTTATGTACCGGTCAATCTAAAAAAAGAAAAAAAGAAGTGAATTGTTTTACAGAGAGAATCATCGGGTTTCAGAATTTTATTTTTAATGGCCCAAAAATGTATTTAAAACATTGAAATAACTGATTTGGAGGCAAAGTAAACAAGCTGTAAACAAAACACTGCCATCTTGTCACTTTTTATTTATATATTGCAAATCAGTCATCTTATTTGTTGTCATTGGTGTTGTGTGTTGTGTATGCATGTGTGTTGTATATTTGTATATGTACATATATATTTTGTTTTGTATTTTACTTTGTATACTTCGATATCTTTCATCCCTGTTTTTTATATTTTGTGTTTTTTTTATAACATTTTTTTTTTATTCTTGTGTGTTTGGTTTATTGGTGCTGCGACTGTTACAACTAATTTCCCCTTGGGGATTAATAAAGTATATATCTATCTATCTATTTACACATTGGCTTTCAATTGGAGTTGAGCCACCTGATAGATTCAAGGAGAAAACTCCTCCTCTTTTGTAGCTCTGGTTTTGGTCTCCACCGACTCCCGAGGGAGCCACAGCTGCCCGACACTCCACACGGGTCGCCCGCGAGTCGCTGACTGCGTCGGGTTGCGTCTCGGTGCTGTTCAGACATTATTAAAACCCTTTTTTTGTGTTAGCTGTAAGCAGCTTTATGTTGTTTAGTTTTTATTAGGTTCATGAATTCACATTAAAGTGTAGCCTACATTTCTAAGTTGCTCAAATTCAAGTTGCTATAGTTGGATTGGTCTCATGCAGACACCAACATCCAATCAAAACCTCACACTGGAGCCGACATGGATAATTAATCGAAACCCTTCTGTCATGTGATGTAAGGAGGAATTTCTAGAATTTTTCATCTCTAAGTTTTGGCCACGGTTTTGATTAAAATATCAATTGATTATTAAAATGTTTTGAATTTATAAACTGAAACAGGTTAGGGTTGCATTTCTCCCCAAGCACCAAAGTATGAGCACACTAGGGTGATATTGTGTCATCTCCTTTATTCGACTGTGCCTCTGCTCTCCTCTATCGCTCCTCCATCCCTATCCCACCTCATATAGACACTAATCAGCTGATCCCCTGCAGCTGAGGCCAATTAGGCCTCTTCCCACACACCTGTTTCCTGAGCCCCGCCCCCACACCCCTCCACTGCTGAGTCTAACCGCGCGCCAGCCAACACATAAACCTTTTTAAATGGTTTGACTTAAAATCGACTTTTTGAAATCGCGCCACTTAAAAAATGACGCGCAGCCTAAATCACACGACATAGATAGAGATAAATGGTCAGTCAAAGATTTCAATGCTATACATTCAAATATGCAGTATTTTAAAGCATTAAGGTAACACATTAATAAAGTTTTCAATTGATATTCAAATCAGAGCCTTTATACGGTAAAGTTACAGAAATGGAACAGGTTTGTTTTTGCACACATTTTTCACGACTTCAAATTAAAGATCTAAGACCTTTTTTTATGAACACAGCGAGTGAGCGCCTCTCCATCCACCTGACAGGTGTGGCCAATCAAGCTGCTGATTGAACTGCATGATTATTACACGGATATAGATTAGATTAGATTAGATAGATTAGATAATCCTTTATTCGTCCCACAATGGGGAAATTTCAGGATCACAGCAGCGGGTGCACATTAGAGCATTAATAAACAAAATACAATAACAATATTAAATGTACAGAGGAATACAAAATATATATATATACAAGGTAGTGATTAAAGTGAATTGTCAGCAGGTTAAAGTGATCCATTTCTACATCTGAACATTATACACATCATGCCTTGTGTATTTTCATCTTTACGAAGGATTTATCATGACTCAGGCTTTATCCTGACTCGGCCTACAGATAAGCATCTGGGACACCACAAGGGGGGGACAGTTGTTAGGCTGATTGGTTTTACAGCCCAATTCTCAAAAAGGACATTGGAGACGGCCAATAAAGAAATGAACGTTTAATTCACGGGCGACAGCTCTGCTGACTATTTTGCGTGCGTCGGAAAACTCTGAGTTCTTTTTTTATCTCAACTCACGAAGCCAGATTTTCTCCTTTCTGTCTTATCTTTCTCAGCAAAAAGCCCCGGGGCACGTGCGCTGTGTCACCGAAAAGGAAACGCAATGAAATGCTCAGACTTTACAACGATTCACCTCGGACAGATTCAGTCCATCGGACCCCACTCGTCGTTAGTCCTCTGCCTGCGCAGATCAACTGGAACTCGACTTGGAAAAAAGTGCTCAGGTTGTATATATATATATATATACATATATATATGTATATACATATATATGTGTATGTATATATATGTATGTATATATATACATATATATTTACTTATATATATGTATATATATACATATATATATGTGTATGTATTAGGGCTGTGAAACGAGTAACAATTTTAATCGGATTAATCACAGGTTTTTGTGGATTAATCATGATTAATCACATATTACCGATATTCTCTGTATATTTTGTGAGAACATAGAGATTTATGACAAAAGACGGATATATACATTTATACATTCTTCTATACAATGGTGCTGCAACTCAGCAGTTATTTAGCAGTTTTCTTCCATATGGAACATTAATACATCTTCATCCTAAACAGAATGTTTAACCCTCCTGTTACCTTTGGGGTCAATTTGACCCCATTCAATGTTTAATGTCGGTGTTCTTTTGGGTCAATTTGACCCCAGGCTGTTTTTCACTGTGTCAAACATATCAGAAATATCAACTTTTTTATTTATTTAAAGGGCTATTTAGGTAGTCAACAAACAAACATAAAGTACCTCACACTTAAACTTGGGAAGCAATATTAATTCTAATAATTTTCTGGAGGTTTTAATTGCTGGGGTCAAATTGACCCCGAGGGTAAAATATGTTCGTAGCCTAAATGTAAAGGTAACAGGAGGGTTAAACAGAGCATTTTTCTCTTGTTTGTCAACCATTAACTCCACCATGATACAATCTAAAGGCCTCTAGTCTTCCTCTAGCAGCTGCTGAGGCAAACTGACTGTGTGGGTTTTCTTCATGAACTGGGCCGTGATGAAAGGGACGGCGGGGACACCGCTGCAAAGCTGAAACCTCACCGGCCCGGACAGGTGGACAGATTGACAAGTGACTTTTTTTTTTGCTCGGTCCCGATTTGCGCGCACGGAGCTCTGTGGCGCGCCAGACGGAGATCGATAAGTGTTAACGCAACGCGTAGAGACAGAAATGACATGCTGCTGTGGAGATACGATCAACAACAGACGTTTAGTTTAATAAAAGAACAAAGACGTGCTCTAGAGAACATGTCAGGGGGCGGGCCAATCTTTTTAATGTCATGCGATCTACCAACACTACGCCGTGATCCACTGGCAGGTCGCGATCGACGTGTTGAGACCCTGATCTACAGGAAGTAAAAGTCGTAACAAGGTTTCCGTAGGTGAACCTGCGGAAGGATCATTACCGATGAACAGACCGTCTGCATGAGAGCGGACAGAGTTCAGATTGAAGAGGTGTATTGGAAGCTCATTTTGCAAGTGACTTTTTTTTCGTCCCGACGACCAACAACAGACGGATTGGAAGCTCATTCTGCGCATGCGTTAAATGCGTTAAAAAAAAATAACTAGTTAAACCTGTAATTGGATTAACTGAGTTAACGCGTTATTTTTCACAGCACTAGTATGTATATATATGTGTGTATATATATATGTATATATATATATTTAGATATATATATATATATATATATATATATACATATATGTATGTTCATATCTGGGATCTGTGAGCAGCTGGTGACTTTTTACCAGCGAGAGCAGCAGCTCCGATGATGGGGAGAGTGGTTCCTGGACACATGAATGGGGGATGACGTCACAGTTGATTTTAGCTGCAGCAAATATCTGATTTAAACACAGTGCAGTCAAGTACAATGAAATACAAAGAGCATGCACTCTCCTTGTCTTTTTTATTTATTTATTTGTTTACATGAATGGACACTGACACCCACAATATGCTCCCAGTGAAGAGCTCCTGACATCCGGCTCTGATTTACCAGGAAGCTGGAAATTGACATGTGTCTGCACTTCAAACGACAGCCTGACCTGAAGACCACGCCGAGAGGCCGAGCAAACGTGTTATAGGAAGGAATCACAAAAGAAGCTGCTTCTGTTATGTGACTCATTGGGTCTTTTCGACAAACACATTTTCACAAAAAAACGGATCAACAAAAAAAAAACAGAATCTGCAAACCAAAAAAGAAAACAGACATGTAACCAACTTCAAGGTCCTTGAATTCTAGCTTTAAAAGTCCCTTCAGCAGACACACCTCACCGCCTTACTGACGCTAATTATGATCTCTGTGATCATATAACAATGCAGAGCTCTTTTTAAAATGGATTGTACATATATATATGCCTCACAGCAAGAAGGCCCTGGGTTCGAATCCCGGTCGTTCCAGGTCCTTTCTGTGTGGAGTTTGCATGTTCTCCTCGTGTCTGCGTGGGTTTCCTCCGGGTACTCCGGTTTCCCCCACCATCATAAAGACATGCACCGCAGCCTCACCCCGGTTCGTATGGATGTGAATGAATGTTGGTGGTGGTCGGAGGGGCCGTAGGCGCTGATTGGCTGCCACGCTTCCGTCAGTCTGCCCCAGGGCAGCTGTGGCTACTGATGTAGCTTACCACCACCGGGATGACTGTGTGTGTATGACTACTGGACTCTGAACTGTAAAGCGACTTCGGGTGCCTTGAGAAGCGCTATATAAAATAAATGATTATTATTATTATTATATATATACAGAATAATACATGCCATGCTTATTGAAAGAATCCTGGGACCTTATATATATATATATATATATAAAAGGTCACAGGATTTTTTCAACAAGCATGGCATGTATTAACTTATATATATATATATATATATATAAAAGGTCACAGGATTCTTTCAACAAGCATTGCATGTATTAACTTACATATATATCGGGGCATGTGCAGGAAATCATTTTTAAAAAGAGCTCCTCATTATATATATATATATATATATATATATATATATATATATATATATATATATACAGGACTGTCTCAGAAAATTAGAATATTGTGATAAAGTTCTTTATTTTCTGTAATGCAATTAAAAAAACAAAAATGTCATGCATTCTGGATTCATTACAAATCAACTGAAATATTGCAAGCCTTTTATTCTTTTAATATTGCTGATTATGGCTTACAGCTTAAGAAAACTCTAAAATCCTATCTCATAAAATTAGAATATTTCCTCAGACCAAGTAAAAAAAAAGATTTATAACAGCAAAACAAAATCAAACATTTGAAAATGTCCATTAATGCACTCAGTACTTGGTTGGGAATCCTTTTGCACGGATTACTGCATCAATGCGGCGTGGCATGGAGGCAATCAGCCTGTGGCATTGCTGAGGGTTTATGGATGCCCAGGATGCTTCAATAGCGGCCTTTAGCTCATTTGCATTGTTGGGTCTGGTGTCTTTCAGCTTCTTCTTCATAATACCCCACAAATTCTCTATGGGGTTCAGGTCAGGGAATTGGCAGGCCAATCGAGGACAGTAATGCCATGGTCAGTACACCAGTTACTGGTGGTTTTGGCACTGTGGGCAGGTGCCAGATCATGCTGGAAAATGAAATCCTCATCTCCATAGAGCTTTTCAGCAGACGGAAGCATGTAGTGCTCTAAAATCTCTTGGTACACAGCTGCATTTACTCTGGACTTGATGAAACACAGTGGACCAACACCAGCAGCTGACATGGCTCCCAAACCATCACTGACTGTGGGAACTTCACACTGGATTTCAAGCAACTTGGATTTTGCGCCTCTCTTTTGTGTCTTACCCTCCTGATGGAGGTGTCAATGATGGTCCTCTGGACAGCAGTCAGATCAGCAGTCTTCCCCATACTTGTGATTTAGTTTACTGAACCAAGCTGAGTGTTTTTCAAGGCTCAGGAAACCCTTGCAGGTGTTTCGAGTTAATTAGACGATTCAAGTGATTTGTTTAATACCCTACTAGTATACTTTTTCATGATATTCTAATATTTAGAGATAGGATATTTGAGTTTTCTTAAGCTGTAAGCCATAATCAGCAATATTAAAAGAATAAAAGGCTTGCAATATTTCAGTTGATTTGTAATGAATCCAGAATGCATGACATTTTTGTTTTTTTAATTGCATTACAGAAAATAAAGAACTTTATCACAATATTCTAATTTTCTGAGACAGTCCTGTATATATATATATACACTGTATAGCCCTACACTGGTGCTGTAGGGGTCTTCTGAACACACTCTGTGTGAGTTGAGCGCCTGAAGGGAAGCCGGTCCTGAGGGATGTGAGCAACATATTCCATGCACTGATTATGGAGCTGCTGGTGTTTGCACACGGGTTGAAGAACATTTGATGAATTTACAGTATGGAATATGAGTGAATTGAGTTGGAAATGGACACATTTTAGGTTTTTACAGACCAGACACAGCTCTGGTAAGTTAAGTTATATTTTATAACTTAACTTAGAGGTCTACACATTTTTCCAATCTCAAATCCCAGAGTCCATGGCGACTTCACGTTCATTGTTTTGCCCGTTAATAGACAACCGCTCAACGATATTTCATTTGAAAATGTTATTTTTGGGTCAATCATCATATTCTAGAAGCTGGATTCAGACTTTTTGCCATTTTCGCTTCCCAGATTATTCGCTTACAAAGTTCTACATATATATCCATTGACTTATTGTTTTAGCACATGTAAGACAGCATGAAATATCACAAGAAAAGGCCGAAAAGATCATACGTGGTTCCTGGAGGGTAATCTATTGTTTACAAGGTAGAATGTAAAACTGAGACGCATTTACCAAAAGTGTGTGTTTTAATTCAATGGAAATAACATGAATAAAATGTGAGCTTTTGACAATAAATAAACAAATCAAATCCCTTTGTCTAACTTGCCTCGCTGACCTTCTCCTGTGTGCAGGGCTTGTACCCGGGCTCGGAGGAGGGCTGGCAGGTGTACAGCACGGCCTCGGATCCGGACGGCAGGTGTGTTTGCATGGTGGTCGCCCCGGCACGAAACCTCTGCAAACGAGACCCTCGGAGTCGGCAGCTTCGCCTGCTGACTGAACAGGTGTGTGTGTGTGTGTGTGTGTGTGTGTCTGTGTGTGTGTGTATGCTCATCCTTGCATGCCGCACGGGGGAAAGGCTGCGTACTGGAATTAAGTATTCGGTGTACTCCCTCCTCTTCGTTTTTGACACTTGCAGAAACACACATGGGCAGACAGCTTTTCACTGACAGATGTAGCCCCCCCCTCCTCTGTATCCTCTGAAGACACCCCGTCAATCAACATGCACCACAGAAACAGGTCTAAACTGACAGATCTACACTACAGGGTGCAGTTCTATGAATGTTTATGAGCTGGTGTGTGTGTGTGTGTGTGTGTGTGTGTTTACACGAGGATATTGCATCCGGCCGCGTCAGCACATTTCTCCCCGATGCATAAGTGAGTCCTCGGAGAGAGAGAGAGGAAGAGAAAAAAAAGTGATTTGTGACAAGCTGATGAATTATTGAGCGCCAGCAGGCCGGCAAACATTCCTCAAAACATGGCTCACACATCGGGATACGTGCATCCTGTGTTCCCGCCAAAGTAAAAGTGCCCTCAGAGGAGAATGAGATCACAGAGGTGGTTTTTTTTCACCCACTGCTGATGTTGCACCCTGTTCTCACCTCACACAGAAAGAGCACGAAAACACAAAGATGAGCACCATCTGAAATAACTTCCCTCGCCCCTCTGTTCCCGTTGGGAGGCGTCTGTCTTTATGAATCTTAATTAGCTCAGCGTGTCTCTGGAAGTGACGCCTCCATCCTGCTGTGAGTGTGAATGTGTGTGTGTGTGTGTGTGTGTGTGCTCCTGGAAGAGATTACACGTGTTTTGCTCAAATATTTCCACCGTGGCATATGTTATAGTGGGAGAAGTGTGTGTGTGTGTGTGAGTGTGTGTTTTTTGCCTGATTGTTTGTTTGTTTGCATACATCTGGGGCATTTCTATAATTGCTTATCTTTTTTTTAATTTTTCCCATGCTTGTTTTTTCCATTTTAAAATGTAACGAGATCTGAAGTCTCCGTTAGCCTTTCAGGGTGGTTAATGAGAAGAAACGTGGGTGTGTGTGTGTGTGTGTGTGTGTGTCTCCGGAGCAGACGGGGCGAGGATCTCATGCGTTAAATGCTCCTTCAAAGAGAAATATGAGCGCGTGACATCGCGTCATGTTCTTCAGACCCAAACAGAACGCACGGAAACCCATTTTTTTCCCACGCATCTTGTTTCATCTGTTCATTTCTGACTCCTCCCCTTTTGAAACTGAGATGGAAGGAGTTGTTTTCTCCTCTGAAGTCCTCGTAGCTTTTTTAAGATATCATCACAATTCAGTCGTAATGTGTCTTTTCCAGAATCAGATCAGCGGTGTAATTGTGCTCTCTGGGGAACTTTAATGACTTCCCTTGATGCCTTGACTCGTCTTCTTTCCTCACAAGGTGGATATTTTCGACTAATATTCCATTTCCCAAGCGGAAAAAAGTATTGATAACGATGCAGATTCCTCGAATTTTAATCTATCTCCATTGTCGGAGTCAAAGTTTAAACATTTGACCTGATCAGAGATCAGCGTGTCAGCGTGAAGCTCCGAGCTGCAGCGAAGCCTCACTGATGACTCCAAATCCGGTTGATTAGATAATGAAGTCAATCTTGTCGCAGTGACACATCAAGCCTATTTATTTAAATACACACAAACAGACAGTGTTAGTAACATTAATTATAAGATATCCAAAGACCTGTAATGAATGCACATATCGAGAACAACCAAAATAAACACAAATAATGAAAGATGTCAACACAAGCGTGTCGTCAGAGTATGACCTAAGAGGGAGATGGAATTTGAAACAGACATACAACTCCTCTAAATAGCATATTCATATCGGTCTGTGGGTTGAAACAGTGGAATATGTTCACTGATGACATCAAATTAAGTAAAAATATGGTGCTATTCAAGAAAAAATTCAAAAACACGACTCTGGAGAAGTCTAGACGTAACAGTATTGATGAAGCATAATAAGTAACGGTTAATGGTGACAAGTTCGTGAATCTCTGGTTTGTTTGTTTTGTTTTAGTTTTATTTATATATATTAGGGCTGTGAAACGATTAAACATTTTAATCGGATTAATCACAGGTTTTTGTGGATTAATCATGATTAATCACATATTACCGATATTCTCGGTATATTTTGTGAGAACATAGAGATTTATGACAAAAGACGGATATATACATTTATACATTCTTCTATACAATGGTGCTGCAACTCAGCAGTTATTTAGCAGTTTTCTTCCATATGGAACATTAATACATCTTCATCCTAAACAGAATGTTTAACCCTCCTGTTACCTTTCGGGTCAATTTGACCCCATTCAATGTTTAATGTCGGTGTTCTTTGGGGTCAATTTGACCCCAGGCTGTTTTTCACTGTGTCAAACATATAAGAAATATCAACTTTTTTATATATTTAATAGGCTATTTAGGTAGTCAACAAACAAACATAAAGTACCTCACACTGAAACTTGGGAAGCAATATTAATTCTAATAATTTTCTGGAGGTTTTAATTGCTGGGGTCAAATTGACCCAGAGGGTAAAATATGTTCGTAAATGTAAAGGTAACAGGAGGGTTAAACAGAGCATTTTTCTCTTGTTTGTCAACCATTAACTCCACCATGATACAACAGGGCTCTCAAGTTTTGAAGACAGGCAAGCGTGAGATTTCCATCAGCACCCGATACAGCTGACCGTTGCGCGCGCCGGCATCGAGCCGAAAAGAGTTGTTGACGGGGGGGGGGTGATAGTGACTATTTTTGCTCCATCCCAATGCGCGCAGACCGGCGTCGGAGCTCTGCAGCGGAACAATCGATCGGCGTATTGAGCACCCCTGCATTCAAGCATTAAATAGCCGAGAGGTTTTTTCAGCGTGAGGAATTCGATGTGTGGCGGGAGTGCGTGAGATAAGACCGAAATGCGTGAGTCTCACGCTCAATGCGTGAGACTTGAGAGCCCTGATACAATCTAAAGGTGGACAGATTGACAAGTGACTTTTTTTTTGCTCGGTCCCGATGCGCGCGCACGGAGCTCTGTGGCGCGCCAGACGGAGATCAATAAGTGTTAACGCAACGCGTAGAGACAGAAATGACATGCTGCTGTGGAGATACGATCAACAACAGACGTTTAGTTTAATAAAAGAACAAAGACGTGCTATAGAGAACATGTCAGGGGGCGGGTCAATCTTTTTAATGTCATGCGATCTACCGACACTACGCCGTGATCCACTGGCAGGTCGCGATCGACGTGTTGAGACCCTGATCTACAGGAAGTAGAAGTCGTAACAAGGTTTCCGTAGGTGAACCTGCGGAAGGATCATTACCGATGAACAGACCGTCTGCATGAGAGCGGACAGAGTTCAGATTGAAGTGGTGTATTGGAAGCTCATTTTGCAAGTGACTTTTTTTTCGTCCCGACAACCAACAACAGACGGATTGGAAGCTCATTCTGCGCATGCGTTAAATGCGTTAAAAAAACAAAACTAGTTAAACCTGTAATTGGATTAACTGAGTTAACGCGTTATTTTTCACAGCACTAATATATATATATATATATAGTTCTTTGGAATAAGTTTTTTTAAGCAATCATAGGTTAGGGCACTTATAAGCTCGATAGCTTCAGCCTTGACCCTTTCGGTCAGCCACTTTCTTCTTTTGTTTACTGCTGATGGTTGTATATGTTGATGATCGAAATAAACAAACTCAACTCAACTCAACATCATCACAGTGTCCCCGGAACTTTAAGTTCTCCCTGACATATTTGGCTCTATTGCTTACGTGTGTTCATACGATGAAATGAGCTCAGCTCAAAATAATAAATAAATAGTCTCTCTGTGTTCTGTGGATTTTCCTCAGAAACAGGGACGATGTGAGTGTCTAAACAGGAAGCGGCACACGTGAAAACACGGGGCAGATAAAACCATTTGCATGTGCGATATCATGCGTAGGAAAATGTGTCTTTTGGCAGTTTATATAAACATCTCACACGCGGCCATATTGAAGGCCAACAGGTGTTTGCAAATAAATACCAGGTGGCAGGAATCAAAGAACAGCCGACACCGATCTGAAGCATTTCAGGCGATCACTCATTGCATCAACTGTGTGTGTGTGTGTGTGTGTGTGACAGGTCCAGAATGTGAGTCAGTCCATGGGGGTGGTGGACCTGCGGACATCCAGAGACCTGCAGTACGTCCGAGACTCTGAGCCCCTGCTGAGAGGAGTGGATGGACGTCTACAGACTTACGCCGCCAACCCCCGCGCCCTCACGACCAAGGGCCTGCAGGTAAACACACACACACAGTCAGACACTCACACACACACACACACACACACACACACACACAGTGTAAGACAGTCGCTGTGGGGAACACATAACCTTTCGCGTGAAAACATTGATTTCACGCATGCCAAGCGGCGCTCTTCTTTCTGCACTCAGACGAGCGAGCGCCGTTCACCGAGGGGCCGGCGTTCGTCTCCGAACTCGCCGTTTGGCGGGGCTCCGTGTCCGCCGTGTAAACGTGTCACGCGGCCTTGAGCAGAAGGTGCCAACGAAGCTGCCGCATCGCTGCACACATTAAGACCTCGAGCGGTCCAAAAACCTTGAGCGGTCCAAAAAAAAAGAACAACAAAAATCCGTCTGGGATGAATCTCACATTTTAATATCTTAATATTCACACACACACACACACACACACACACGCAGAGGGGGTGAATGTAAAGCACACGTTTATCTTTCAGTCTGGCGTCACTGTTTTTTAAATGAGCAGAGCAGAAGATAAGAACATGTCGCCTTTCATTGAGAGAAATCTAAATGTGTTCTACCTCTTAAATTTGGGGTATTAATCTCACCGGCGTGTGTTTTCTGCATATGATGCCGCAGGCAGGCGTCTGTGCCAGCTACAACGACAAAAAAAGAGAAGAAGAAACAGCAGGCAAGGGGAAGATAATCTCTGGAGCGTCAGAGTGAAAGGCTGTGGATGTGAGGAATGAGGAGCGAATGATCCAAACAGTTAAATCATCTGTGACAGCGCTGGTGTGTAATGTGCTGTTGGCAGCTGAGGAGTCCTAATGACTCTGAACTAAAAGGCTCTAAAAACCTGAAACCCGTCTGCATGTGCAGGTAACTTTCCCGGTGAGTACACTTCCACGCCGCCCGATGAGTTTAATGATGCGCTCGGAAAGGAGGCGCACAGATTCACTTCTGCGCTTTAATTGAATCGGAACTCGTTCACGCTGCATAAAACGGACGTGAGATGTTATGAACGTGTTTGGTAAGGGTTGAGTGTTTCTATTCTTTAATGCCACTAAACTCCAGTGGCGTCAACAATGGGCGGGGGGGGGGGGGGGGGGGAGCCATTAATACAGTGTTAAAAGGTTTAATGGAAATGATTGTGAAAGTTAGCCGAGGGGATTAATACCGCTTTTCATATCTGTATGGTAAATATGAAGCTGCAGCCGGGAGCTCATTTCAGCAGGAGGACTGTAAACTAGTCTGGGTTTGTCCAAATGCAATAAAAAACTGCCTTTCACACTTTTAACTTCAATTCAGTTTATTCTATATCGCCGACTATCACACATTTGCCTCAGAGGGCTTTACAATCCGTCCACATACGACATCCCTGACCTTTGACCTCACATCGGATCAGGAAGAATCATCAGGGCCGTGGCAGGAGGCCCTTAGACCCAGCCAGGTCCGATGGACCCGACGAGACGTGAAGTCACAAAGACTCCGGGGAGGAAGCAGAGTCAATAATGCTCGATGAGACATGAGAGATATAAATTCATTCATAAGGAGAGAGAGAAAAGAAAGGTGCTCAGTGTATCCTAAAACGTCCTGATGACAACATCTCAACAATACCTGCTTTGTTCCCACATCTGGGAAATCACTGCCGATCACTGCGAGTGTTCTTCGGTGTGAAGCGTGTGGTTGGCCCAATATGGCCGCCCCCCAACCAATATGGCCGCCCCCAACCAATATGGCCGTCTCCAACCAATATGGCCGCCCCCAACCAATATGGCCGCCCCCAACCAATATGTCCGTCTCCAACCAATATGGCCGCCCCCCAACCAATATGGCCGCCCCAAACCAATATGGCTGCCTCCAACCAATATGGCCGCCCCAAACCAATATGGCCGCCCCCCCAACCAATATGGCCGCCCCAACCTATACAGGCCCGTGGCATCGTTTTAAGACTACTGGTATTGATACTAGTATCTTCTCTTTTTTTTTTAAGGATCGCCAGCCCAAGACATTATAGAATAATATATAGTATTAAGTATTTAAAGGCATGAGATGCCACATGAAGCGGACACAGGCTCCATGATGAGTCTGCAAACAAACATACCCGACCCGGACTTCCACAAGTAGAGAACAGTTCTGCCTCCCCATAAATCCACTCTGCCTTTCATCTTCTTAATATATCACGAGGCTCAGGGGGCTGTTTTTTAAGTTTTCATGCAGTTAGCTTTGTGTGTGTGTTTGTGTGTGTGTGTGTGTGTGTGTGCGCTTGTTGCTCCTGGGGGGATTTTACAGTTATAAGCTTTTGCCTTTGCACTGAGAGGCAGAACCAGTGAATATTTATGCGATGTGCAGCTAGTAAGTTTATCAAAAACTAAACAGTATTTCCATCCCTCGGGGGGGGGGGGGGGGAGGAAACGAGGGGGAGGGAGAACAGGAGGTCAAACAAAGAGATAAAGATGGAGCGCTTCAGAGACACGGGTGGGAGAAAAGTGGAGGAAATGAAGAAAAGGAGACGCCTTATTGCTTATTACCATTTTTTCCCCTGCGGGAGGGAGGGATGAGAGGACTGAGCAAAGGGGAGTAGGTGGGGGGAGGTAAAGGTTAGGCAGAGAGAGAGGGGGGGGGGAGATAACACAGTGAGACCGGAGGGGAGAGATTAAAGGGAGATTAAGATGAAGGAGGATGCATGGCGGGAGGGGGGGGGGGTATTAACTAGGTAAAGTGTTTACTAGTTCACGAGCCGTGACATTTCCAGCATTTTTTTTTGCCGAGACCGACTTTAATGCACATGAATGGATTTTAAATGATATGCAAATGCTGATGTGGATACCGATCAGTCAGGATGGACGTGTGCGTCCTGGACGCGTTGTTGCGTCTGACGAGACGATAAGTTTTTTTTTTATGTCTTCGTCTTTTGACACTTCTTTTTAAAAATCCTTCGTATTCAATGCAACGCCTCCCTTCGTGCACAGCGAGCCGCTTCCGGAGGGGGGTGAGACTTCAAAGTGCCGAGACTGAAACAAAAAAGGGGTTATTTTTAAGCGCGTCTTTTATGTGTCATTGTTGAGTCAGGCGTCGGGCGTTTAATGCGTACGCTAAATATTAATCTGTCTGGAAGTCATTTTTTTAAATCCACACTCGCTCAAATGTTTTCAGTCCAATAAAAAAAAGCTGATTTTAACGGTTCACGGGAGGCCCACAAGAAATGCAAATAAGTTTCCCATCTTTCCTCTTCATGCTGCCTATCTGGGTCAAAGTGCCAGCGAACTGGCAGCTCTGGCTTACGTTCCCCTTCATCCTCATCTTCCACCTCCTCCCGTGGGATCGTAAAGGCGTTCTCAGGGCGGAGAGAGAGAGAGAGAGAGAGAGAGAGAGAGAGAGAGGAGACAGCAATTACTCATGACACGCATTTTCAACACTCGAATGTGGCGAGATAATGAAGAAGAAAGGAAAGTTCCAAATGGGTGCTCGCACACACACACAAAATCAATTCGGTCGTTCTTTTGGATTTTCAATGTGAGAATCAAACGCAGAAAAAGAAAATTCTCACACGTTCCGCCGTCGTGTGACTGTCCCACAGTTCCATGTTTACGTCTAACTTTCCACCGGCATATTCCCAAGAGGTCACAACAGCGGACTGAAAACACACTCGGCTGGACCTGACCTTGAAAGCTGATTAAAGGAACAGTGTACCTGATTTGGGCGTGGGAACCCTTTAAAAAAAGGGACATGTTTTTTAAGCAAATCCCCTGATGTCTGCTGCTCCAGTACTGATTATAGAGGTGTTGCGTTCTCAGTGTGCGATGGATTATCTGCATTACAAAAAGAGCGGTTGATCTTTGAGGAAAAATAATAACAGCCTGGCTGAAAAAGACTATGTCCGTATATTTTTCCTGAATGAGTCGACGCTGCAAAATAAAAAGAAGAGGACGCGAACAAAAGGAGCTGTAGAAAGAGCCAGAGTTGCAAAATAACTTTTATGATTCATTCATCATTCAGAATATACACTCGACTAATGAATGGAGGTGCAGCTGGTGCTTTTTTTCCACGAGTAGTTTGACTCATGTACAGCATTTAAATCATGCGGTGACTTTAATTGTGGAGTGATTGTAGAGCATTTTCCTCCTTCTGAAAACACACCGCTCCGGACACAATGAACGCGCGTTGCTGTCGGTTATACAAAAAAACAAACCAACAACAAATGTCCACACATATAGAAAAAGATCCCGAAGCTTCCTCACGCGATACATTTTTGAGTCGCGGGATGGAGGATGGAGGGAGCGAGGACAGGAAGCCTAATTAGCTGAATGGAGAGCACCCTGAGGGGAGAAGTCCCACTCAGAGGACACCCTGACCCGACACATCGACGATGTGTGATTTGGAAGGAGCAGCGCCTCCATCTCCGTCCACCACCTCAGCCAAGTGACAGTCACGTTATAGCGTGGGCGAATCCATCTTCCCTCTTAACTGCCCCCCCTCCACCGTGTTTAAATGCATCCACAGGAGTTAAAGGGCCAGATGTCCCGGCTGCGGCCCCTCCTGTCGGTGGTGGAGCAGTACCGATCGGACCTGCAGACGCTGGCCACCGTGCGGCTGGAGCTCCTCAACCTGTCCGTGGTCCTGGCGGCCGTTCAGGAAGAGATCGGAGCGTACGACTACGAGGAGCTGCAGCAGAGGGTGTTGCTGCTGGAGACGAGGCTCCACAGCTGCATGAACAAGCTCGGTACGGGGAACTCTGATTGGTCGAGCGTTGGACATATGTGTCATATGTCTGTACAGTACGTCTTATTTCCCCTGAATAGACTTCCACAAGCTGCCCAGGTGACCTTCACCAGCAACGCCACTCACAACATGAGCACACATTGTTGCCTCACTTTCCACAAGCTTCACTGTATGTGCAGATATAAACTTTACATTTTAATTTCCGGTTTAACGCGTTGCGTTTGTCCTTTTCTGTGAACAGGTTGCGGTCGCCTGACTGCAGTCAGCACCCCAATCACGGTGAGAGCCTCCGGGTCCCGCTTCGGCTCCTGGATGACCGACGCAATGATTCCCAGCTCCGACAGCAGGGTAGGTGCACAGTGTGTGTGTGTGTGTGTGTGTGTGTGTGTGTGTGTGTGTGTGTGTGAAGAAGTGGTTTCCGAATGTGGTCATATCCGTCGTTAGGCCCTATATTTATCTTTATGCCTTTTTCTTCATTTCTGCCTCCTTTCCAACGTGACTCCCGAGTGCAATTTGTCTTCACTCTCTATGAGCTTCACTCATTTCCTACACACACACACACACACACACACACACACACACACACACACACTCGGGCGCATATTAAGCTAGTTGTCAAGGCGACTGTCTCCCAGTTGCCAGGTGTGATTTACATCGCCATGGTGACCCTTGCCTGTTCCCTATTAGAGCCTCTCCCTGGTGATGAGAAGGAGCTCTCCCAGTTATTGCCCCCCGCTTCCCAGTTACCAGTGTGACTGTCACGGTTATGGGGTCGGGGCCCCTTCCTGGTCCCGGTGTCTGTTTGCGTATTTATCCAAAGAATAGGAAGCTGTCTCTCTCTCTCTCTCTCTCTCTCTCTCTCTGTGCCAGTAAATGGTCGTCCTGGTTTTGTGTAATAAACAACGATGTAATCCGATGAAATCGCTTTCATCCGGCTTTTCTTCGACCGTGAAGGACCCCTCTCTCGTCAACAAACTTCTTATGTGTTTATTTAGTGTTTCTTATCAAAATGCATCTTGTGTTTTCAGCCCTAACAAATGAATTGGATTTCTTACCTCCGTAAACAATTACACAGCTGATCTTTTTTTGTTTTTTTTACCGTGTATTTAAAGATTGCACCCCGCTCATTCTGATAGAAGTAGAGAAACCAGAGAAGCCTCTGCAATTAAGGGCGTGCATCAATTTCCCAATAAAAGCAATTTCTCTCTGAAGAAACACATTTCCACAGTGTTGCCGGGGAATATTCTCAGAAGTAGGTGCAGCTTTGGATATTTCATAAGGACATGATTGCAACACCGCGTTCACCCTCAGCAACGACTACAAAATCCTTTCTGAATTGATGCCGGTGGCATTAAGCTATAAAATGAGGTATTCACACTTTTGTTTTATGGTTCATTTTTAAAAGAAATCTTATTTGAAAGTAAAGTAAAACAAATTAATTAAATCATATAAATCTATGAGTGAATTTCCAGGCGGGGCCACCTGTATCTTATCAGTTAAAGCACACACACACACACACACACACCTACACACACACACACATACACTCGCACACACACTTTAAGTCATTCACATACATCCTTTGGTATCCATGACTACAGTATCTGCACAGGGTCCCAGTTTGGCATTAATGAATTTTTCATTAGCTCAACAGTGTGTGACTGTGCACGCATTGTACTTCAAACACACGCACACACACACACACACACACAAACACACACACACACACACGCACACACCTGTCGCTGTCTTTGAGAACAGCTGCTGAGGTGTCTGCTAAAAAGTGTGAGAGAGAGAGAGATAGGGGGAGAGAGAGAGGTGAAGAGATATAAAGCAGGAACGGGAGACAGTAAAATGAAGAAACAAGGAGAGGGGTGGGAGGGGGGAGGGGGGGGGGGGTCAAAAGAGCAGCAGTCGGGACAAACGGGCAGGTGAGCGAAAGAAGCTCGGGAGGCGACGGCGAGGTAAAACATCAGAGAGGAAGATGTGTGAAGACATGCAGTGAACATTCAAGTTGTTTTTGTTGCCGTCTTCCTTCTCCCTCTCCGCGCTAACCGTGACTCGATCCCGTTTCACCGTGTTTACGACGAGTTCGGGAGGTCTTCGTCGGTCCGAAGTCTCGCCGCGCCGCGCGTGGCCTTCAGTCATCCTCCTTCTTGTAGTTCTGAGTTTGACGTGTTTTTGCATCGTTGTCGATCCGTTCATTCCCAGGGCTCTCAAGTGTCACGCATTGAGCGTGAGACTCACGCATTTCGGTCTTCAGTCACGCACTCCCGCCACACATCGTATTTCTCACGCTGAAAAAAACTCTCGGCTATTTCATGTTTTAATGTGTCGCAGCGCCCTCACCGTGGAGGAATCAAGCGCTCCCCTGGAGTTCTGCTGTGAGGTGCCACTTATCAGCCAATCAAAAAAAAGAAATGGGCTACACAATAGCCAATCAGAAAAAAAACCCGTATCTGTTGTATCTGGGTAAGATTTAATCCAGCAACCAATGAAAATAAAGCATCCTGGAATTGCGCGCGACTGACTGATATCCGAAAATTTCGTTCTGCGTGGGGGTGGAGGTGCTGATGGAAATGTCACTCTTGCCTGTCTTCAAAACTTGAGAGCCCTGCATTCCGTTAGCTTGACTCGCCCCGGTCTGCAAACAGCTGTGACCTACATACAGGACTGTCTCAGAAAATTAGAATATTGTGATAAAGTTCTTTATTTTCTGTAATGCAATTAAAAAAACAAAAATGTCATGCATTCTGGATTCATTACAAATCAACTGAAATATTGCAAGCCTTTTATTCTTTTAATATTGCTGATTATGGCTTACAGCTTAAGAAAACTCTAAAATCCTATCTCATAAAATTTTAATATTTCCTCAGACCAAGTAAAAAAAAAGATTTATAACAGCTGAGTGTTTGTCAAGGCTCAGGAAACCCTTGCAGGTGTTTCGAGTTAATTAGACAATTCAAGTGATTTGTTTAATACCCTACTAGTATACTTTTTCATGATATTCTAATATTTAGAGATAGGATATTTGAGTTTTCTTAAGCTGTAAGCCATAATCAGCAATAAATCAGAATAAAAGGCTTGCAATATTTCAGTTGATTTGTAATGAATCCAGAATGCATGACATTTTTGTTTTTTTAATTGCATTACAGAAAATAAAGAACTTCATCACAATATTCTAATTTTCTGAGACAGTCCTGTAGACACACACCGGTTTCCGTGTTGCTAAATAATCCAGCAGGATTGCTCATTTGCATACGATTAGCCAGCGAAGGAAGTTGCGTTTGCTTCCCTGTCGTCAAAGAGAGGCGAACTACCGCTGAACCCGAGTTTTATGCAGAGAAGGCTACAAGCGATTTATACATCAAGCGCTAACCCGACCAGAACCAGAGCTGTGGATTTCGACAGACTGAATTTGAACCAATATCCTCCAGGCAGGTTCGATGGCGAGCGGACCGACTGGGAGAAGATGCTGCAACAATCTGTAAAAACCTGAGGTGTGAATTCAATAAACAAGAATTCTGCCAAAAATAAAAAAACACAACCTCGCCGTGCTCACTTTGGTTGTATCATCGGCGTCTGTGGCTTGTTGATGGAGAGCATGTGGAGCATCGAAAAACGAGAGAGGAAAACAGCTGCCAGACGACAAAGGGACAGCGAGATCCTTTGAAACGCAGTTTAAAAAAAGAGAGAATTAAAAACAGAGAGACGGCTTTATCAGAGTAAACTGCTGAAGCAGGGAAGAAATGGTTGGAAAGGAAGAGCAGAGCAGTTAGAGGAGGGAGTGTTGGCGAGAGAGAGAGAGAGAGAGGTCTGTTTCATTGTCACTGCAAACCTCAAGTGTCATTGAAACCGTGTTGTCGAAGGCCCTCTAGAGCGACTGCAATCAGTCGCCTTTGTCTGAACGACTCCTGATTCCATATGTGAATTTACTTTAATATACAAAAAGAAATGGCGCCGCCATGCACTGCAGGAGAGATTCTCCTTTTCTTTGACGCACGACAAGAGAGGGTCCTTTTTTTTTCCTTCTCCAATCCTGTCCGTCTCTCCTCTGCCCTCCGCTTTTTTTCTCCCGGTTTGCAAGAAGAGAATAACAAGCGTCTTTTTCACCAACAGCGCTCTCTTCTCCTTCGCCGGCACTCTCTTCGCTTTCATCTGTTTCACCTCTTGTCCCTCTTTTGGGTCATTAATCTTCCACGCTGGCGATGCGCAATTTTTTTCTTTCTTCTCCATCTTGTGGCCTCCCCCCCCCACCCACCCCCTTCCCATTCGTCCTCTCTCGTTCTCTGCCAGTTTGCTCCTCCAGGGATCTTCTCTGATGGTTATGGACGATGAAGGAGGGAAACCATCTCGCAGATTTCCATTAGCTGTCCAGCTAGCGATCGGAAGCTAATTCATTTGAACTCCGCGTGGGTTGAAAAGTGTTTTCCGACTCACTCGCTTTAACAGATTTGGACTCGATGGGCGACACACGTGAGGTCCCGCTGAAGGACTGAGGCTGAAGCGGCGTGGCATCCTCAGCAGAAATGATGTAAAAATAAATCTTGCGTTATATTGCAGTGATCAACAGAACTCTGATTGGATGCTCATCGCAGTAAAACATAACCTACGTAGTTCTGCTTTGATCTCCATCTTTTCATCAGCTGGGCTTGCTGAATTTCCCCAAATATAATAAAGAGAAAAGTTAAGGTGCCATCTGGAACCGAAAATGGTTCTTTAGAGTGATGCCAGGCATAGAAGAACCATTTGTGGTTCCACAAAGAACCTTTCAAACCAGGGATCTTTAGAGAACAATTTCCTGAAAGAGTTATTCAAAGAACCTATAAATATATCTCAAAGAACCTTCAAAAAAATGGTTCTTTAAGGCCCCATTTCTGGTTCCATAAAGAGCCTTTCAAACCAGGGTTCTTTAAAGAACCATTTCCTTAAAGAGTTCTTCAAAGAACCTATAAAGGTGTCTTAAAGAACTTTCAAGGAATGGTTCTTTAAGGTCCCATATCTGGTTCCACAAAGAACCTTTCAAACCGGGGTTCTTTAAAGAACAATTTCCTTAAAGAGTTTTTCAAAGAACATATAAAGGTGTCTCAAAAAACCTCCACAAAATGGTTCTTTAAGGCGCCATTTCTGGTTCCACAAAGAACCATTTATTTAAATAGCCCTTTAAAGAACCTATAATGGTGCCTCAAACGACAGAATGGTTCTTCAGTCGGTGATGGTTCTTCGTAGAACCACAAGGCTTTTTGAAGAGCCATTTAAGAACCGTTGTTTCTCTGCAGTTGCCGGTGGACATTATCGATCTCTGAATGAAAGGCTCTTCTAGGCGTTGATTCCTCATCCCGCACGCAGAGCTCGGACCGACCGGTTCCCTCTTCCTCCTCCAGGTGTGGTCGATGGACGGCTACTACAAGGGCCGGCGCGTGCTGGAGTACAGAACCATGGGGGACTTCACAAAGGGGCAGAACTTTGTGCAGCACCTGTTGCCCCATCCCTGGGCAGGAACCGGCCACGTGGTCTACAACGGGTCGCTCTACTACAACAAACACCAGAGCAACATCCTGGTAGGAGACCGGCTGGGATGGGAAAACGCAGGGAGAGGTAACCGTTTGAGGGACGAGCCGAGCGAGAGATGAACGCGTCCGTCTCTTTTCCAGATCCAGTACCACTTCCGCTCCCGCAGCGTGCTGCTGCAGCGCAGCCTGAGCGGAGCGGGCTACAACAACACCTTCCCCTACAGCTGGGGAGGCTCCTCGGACATCGACCTCATGGCCGACGAGATGGGTCTCTGGGCCGTCTACACCTCCATCCCAAATGCTGGAAACATTATGGTACAGTCTCCACAAGCAAAGACAATAATCCGATAAAGAGACATTGAATGTTTCATGTGACGCGGTTGTTCCAGTCTGGACTTTGCTTTTCCTTCAAAAAGTCGTAAACTCCAACCGTTTTTAAAAGCCCATTAAAACAGCGGAGGCAGATTGCTGCGTTGAATTATGTAATTTATCATAATGAACTCCAGGTGCAATGTGGTTTTACATAACGAGACTTTTATGAACCGCATAAGCCTAATTTTCTCTCTTCTTTTTACAAGCCTGTGCTTATGTACCTCAGGGACAAGAAGGGTGTGTGTGTGTGTGTGTGTGTGTGTGTGTGTGTGTGTGTGTGTGTGTGTGTGTTACCCGTCCTGTGGGGACTCGCGTACCTTTTGGGAACAAAATAGGGGCGGGGGGGATACCATTACATTTTACGGTTAGGTTTGAATTATTGTTAAGGTGAATCTATAGGAAAATTAATATTAGTCAATGTGATATTCCCAAATGTCATGAAAACACCACTGAGTGTGTGTGTGTGTGTGTGTGTAAGGAACTTACACTTCAGGTACGAGAGGTGTTACGCAACAAAATTGACTGCTCACAAAACATTAATGATAATAAACATTTCTCACAGCGAGCTAATACAGGCAGATGTATTGGCCTTTATTGATATTTAACCCTCCTGTTGCCTTCGGGTCATTTTGACCCGATTCAATATTTAACCCTCCTGCCGCCTTCGGGTCAATTTGACCCGATTCAATGTTTAATGTCGGTGTTCTTTCGGTAGTCAACAAACAAACATAAAGTACCTCACACTTAAACTTGGAAAACAATATTAATTCTAATAATTTTCTGGAGATTTTAATAGCTGGGGTCATATTGACCCCAAGGGTAAAATATGTCAGTAAATATAAAGGTAACAGGAGGATTAAACATTGAATCGGGTCATATTGACCCGAAGGCGGCAGGAGGGTTAAGAAAAGATTGCACATAAGTACAGCATGTGATTAAGTACAAAAGTCTTCTTCTCATTCACTTCAACATACGTGGGGTTATAAAAAGATGAAATCTGAATATTATTGTCTTCCACACCAGCGTACCTCTCCAATCAGCCTCCAATTGGATTTTTTTTAAACCACTCAGACTGTTTGTTTTTTCCGCTCTCCGTGACCGGCGGCCGCTCTTGCGTTCGCAGGTGAGTCGCATGGACTCTCGCTCGCTGGAGGTCCTGCAGAGCTGGGACACGGGGTTCCCTAAGCGCAGCGCGGGGGAGGCCTTCATGATCTGCGGCACCCTCTACGTCACCAACTCCCACCTGGCCGGCGCCAAGGTGCACTTCGCCTACCACACCAACTCCTCCACGTACGAGTACACCGACGTCCCGTTCCACAACCAGTACTCCCACATCAGCATGATGGACTACAACCCCCGCGAGAGAGCGCTGTACACCTGGAACAACGGACACCAGGTGCTCTACAACGTCACACTGTTTCACATCATCAGGAGCGACGGATAGATCGGAGCGTAGCAACGGTTTAAAAAAAAGAGAGAGAGAGAGAGGCAATTTGTCATTTGAGGATACTGCACACACACACACACACACGTACACATACACACCCACACGCACAACGGCCATTCGAGTCAACAAGGATAAGATTGCTTTCTGTGTTTGAATTTGAATGACTTGAAGACTGCGACTAGACACAAAACGTGTTGACCTCACGCCTAAAGGTCAAAGAGTGTTCATCACAGTGAAGAGGAAAATGAACCGCTTCTGCCACAGAGACGCCGGGCGGGAAGAAATCAGACACTTCGTGCTCGTCCATATTCTGTTGCGTTTCGTTCCAACTTGTGTCTCAAGAATTGATTTGGGAATATGAGGTCGTATCATCCCCAAAAAAAAAAAAAAGAAATGCAGCTCGCGACCAGAATTTCAACTCGACTCCGACGAAGGACCCGAGGGCGGCGTTCTGGGCTTGTGATGTGATCGTGGACGTGTTCAGTCAGCATGGTTGTTCATTCAATAAACACTTCTGTCAAAATTGGTCTCGACTGTCTCCTCTGTTTTTGGAGCAGAGAGGTGAGGATTTCTTTAATATTTAATTTGACCGTTAAGACCCACCAGGGAGGGACTGAAAGAAAACAATAATCTTTAATGAACTAGAACATTTCGCAAGAAATTTAGATGGTGTGGCAACGACTGAGAGGTGTTTATATCCTTGTGTAACGTTACCGGGAGTGAGATGTGTTCACAAGGTCAGTTTGCATGCGTAGGGGAGGGGTGGAGAGACACAGAGAGAGCGCAGGGTGAGGGGGTCCTTCCTTCCTTGCCTCCTTGCCTGGCTTTCTTTCCTTTCTTTCTTTCTTCCTTCCATCCTCCCTTTCCTTTCTTTCCCTTTTCCTTCTCTGGGTGAGGGGTTCCTTCCTTCCTGGCCTCATTGCCTGGCTTCCTTCCTTCCTGGCTTCCTTCCTTCTTTGCTCCCTTTCCTTCCTTTTCTTTCCCTTTTCCTTCTCTATGTGTATTAGTGAACACAGAGACACACCCACATTTATCTATCTCTCTTCCTCCGTGATGACCCCAGTACGTATTATAAATGAGAATCTGTGTGTGTGTGTGTGTGTGTGTGTTTGTGTGTCTTTAGTTCTGTCAAACTGTCACAGCCACACACAATAAGAGTAGCTTCCAGACTAAAGGAATCACACCTCAAACCATACAGAAGTAGTACCACAGCAGAACTATATGCATAACAAATAGCTAGGACCCCCCCCCCCCCCCCCTCCCCTGCCATTTCTATTTGATGGTATACTCGTCTTTTATAATGCCCGTGGCATTCACCAAACTTTCGTCAGCTGAACAACTTTTAAAAAACAAAAACGCCACAAGTCTGAGGAGAAGTTGAACACGTTGAACTTGATCTTAAAGCCGTACTCGTCGGAATGCACCGGAGGATTCAGTCAAGCCGCACACACACACACACACACACACACGAGAGACAGCTTTGGTGTCTTCGGCTGGAGCTCATGTTTGAAGTCGCAATCCGAGGATCAGTGTTAATTACTGGGCACGTTGCTCCTTTGCGTAATTATGTTTTCATTGAGTCTAATAGATCCGAGTAGAGCGCTACGGAGGATCAGAGTTCAAAGGAGAGCGTCGCTCTGACTTTGGTTCAGGCTCAGACGCAAAGGTTAAAATGCTCATTACGGCCTAAGTGGCTTAAATGTGCTGAAAGTGGAGGGTAATGTCCCCCGGGGGCGAGTCAACCAGCAAACACACACACACTATCAAATCCATCATCAATCAATCCGTCGGAGGATCATAAAGGAGCGCGGCTGTGTGCGGATCTAATTGCGGAGACGTCACGAATGGGCCATCGGGTTGCCATGGTGACTGTAATGATGGTGTGTCCGACAAGTTCGGGTCAGACACGAAACATCCTCCGCTTGATTCGTCTCTCCTCTTTTTATTTTAATTAAGAGACATTTAATTACAAGAATGGTGACTTTTTTAAAATTATATTACTAACAGACTAAATGAAATAAAAAACTCCACACAGACACATAAAAAATCTGTGTGTGTGGGGGGGGGGGAGAAAGCCAATCACATGTGTCAATAAGCTGTGAGGTTGACACTGTTTGAAAGAAGCTCTCTTCATCCTGCTCCACTGACTCTGACTTCCCCGACGCTGAGAGAGAGAGAGAGAGAGAGAGAGAGAGAGAGAGAGAGAGAGAGAGAGAGAGAGAGAGAGAGAGAGAGAGAGAGAGAGAGAGAGAGAGAGAGAGAGAGAGAGAGAGAGAGAGAGAGAGAACAGGTGTGAACCGGTTCATTTCCTCCCCAACAGCACTAATTAGTGGATTATAACCAGAACAAAGCGACGCTCATCCAATTACAGCGCTTATAAACGCCCTAACGAGGTTTTCTGTCTGGCGTCAAGGTCGCACAGAATGGAACCGACTTCGAGGGCCTTTAAAATAAATAAAATAAAAAAGTCGTTGCTGTGGTAATAAAAGCGACGCGACAGGTTGTCGTACGGTTTGCGTTGTATGATCGCGTATCGTTCTGTTGGATGATGAAGAGCCACCCCCGAACGTCGAGTCCTCCATTTTCCAAACACGTGTTTCTATTCCGTTCTGTGAGATCAGCGCTATTCATAGTTAATATAAAAGATATTGATTGCAGACGCTCTGCCTGTTTTCATTTTTTCTTGATTTTCTCTTGAAGTAGAGATGAAGAGATGAAGAGATGAAATGTACATTTTTTCAAGTTACAACCAACTAATTAACAACAATGAACAACATAAATCATCCACAATACATGTGCGCTGTCATGTGACCACCTCCTCAAGTCCCGTAGTCATCCTTGTAACGTGTTTAAAATCTGAACTTGTTCCTCAGACTAACACCGTTATTGAAGTAATATTCTGTTCATAAATATTGTTGTTTTGGATGCAATTTGATTTCGATTTTTTGTTTTTCATTTAAACTCTTATTTTTTAAATGTAAGAAAATAATCATATTTTTAATCTCTGCGGTACTTTATTTTTTATATATACTGAGTGTTATGTACGCCCACTTGTGTAACTCTAGATTAGCTACCAAGAGCACTATTTAAACACTGTCTCCTTTTCCATTTAATTTAATTAGTACCAAATCACCTCAAAGAAAACCCAGCATCGCCCTTTTCTTTTTTTTCTTCTTTTTTTATAAAGACATCATATTAAAGCACATTTCAGGACTCTTCTTTCAGCACGCGGTAAACGACAAGTCCCCGTCGTTTATTGCGGCGTCGAATTCCACACACACACACGCACACACACACACACATGGTTTACACGCAAACACACACACAACCTCACACACACCGTTGCCCGACATATCATTTTTTACCTCTTTATTTATTCATCGCTATCTGTCCATCTATCCATTGGCTTCGGCCTCCTGGGCGGATATCTGCCTGATGAATAATTTACCGCTGTTAAAAGAGACCACCTGCGGGGCACAGAGGTCGGGGTGGAAGGAAACTGAACGAGGAACCGGTAAAGTGAGGAGGAAGGAGAGATGAGAGACCTTTTGGTGGAGAGGGGGAACCGGGTGAGAGACACATGGCCCGCGATCATGCTTCATTAATGACGGAGGGATCAGCCTCATAAACAAGGACATAGACTGAAAGACTATAGAGCTCGGAAGGGAGACACCAACGGGTGGGAGGAGGAGGAGGAGGAGGAGGATGTCAGAGAGGTGGCGGATGATTTACTCTCCTTCGTTGAACATAGAGAAGACAAAAAAGAAAATCTGGGTGTAAAAGAGCGACAAAGAGTGATGAGGGCGTCTGAAGGAGAAGAGAGATGAATCAGGTTCCACTCGAGCTGCTGTTCTATAAATAGAAGTCGGAGCACATTGGGGAGGGGGAGCCGGCCAATTAGAATCGCCCTCAAACACATGGCGCTGGCAGACCGGTCAGACCTGCTGGTCGTGTCGCCTGCATCATGTCTTCAGAGGCCCACATGGCGTCGCCATCCAGAGCCACGGCGCTCGTCGGGGACGACTCGGTCGGCCGGCCGTGGGCCGGAGGGGCTCTTTGGGGGGGTGTTGTGAATCAGTAGCGTCGCAGCAGTGAAAGAACAAATTGGCACACACGGTTTCTATCTGTTTTTTCGACATCTGGATGTACATCTGGTTTCCTGTGTGACCACGATCTACGGCAGAAAGAGGTTGCACCCCAGGCCCGCTTCATGTCTCATATGTACGATTCAATAAGTGAAAGAAAAGCTTAAAGTGTAATTGAATCCATGAAAAGGGGTCGTCAATGGTGGTTTGATTCCCAGTTCCTCTTATCTAAATGTTCCCCTGAGCAAGAATGAAATTAATCCTGATTATATCAGTGTAAATGGGAATAAAATGTAGCTAATATGAAGGTATAAAATCTGCCTGGGTTGCATGAAATATGAAAAGAAAACACTGAACACTTGATTTTGTCAGAGTGTCGTCACGTTTAGATTTTGTTTCGCTGTTCCGTGACAGCAAAGACCAAACAAACAAAGACACGACGACACCTTGAATATATGAATCCACATTTGAAGCATTTTAGCAGGGAAACTGCTGTATCAGAAAACGTTGTTTTTTAAAAGCAGTAAAAGTTAAATGGAGATGTAAACCCTCACTTACACAAAACAAACGACACACAGACCGCACAGCAGAATCACCGGGGGGAACATTAACTTAATGCAGACAGCAGTATTCTCGGCTCAGATGACTGATGATGATGATGATGAAGGTTTTGTTATTGTGTCACGCATACAAATATGTTCAGCCTGCAGATACCGAAAAAAAACCATATAAAGCAGCTCCACACTGCGGTGCATGCATTTTCTTGCGCCGCCATTAAAAGCCCCAAAAAACAATCAGTTTTTTAAAATCTCCTAGTAATATATATATATACGTTTTTTATTAATGCAAAAAAAAAAAAAAAAATCACACATTCTGGATTCATTACAAATCAACTGAAATATTGCAAGCCTTTTTTTTTTAATATTGCTGATTATAACACAGCTTAAGAAAACTCTAAAATCCTATCTCATAAAATTTTAATATTTCCTCAGACCAAGTAAAAAAAAGATTTATAACAGCTGAATGTTTGTCAAGCTCAGGAAACCCTTGCAGGTGTTTGAGTTAATTAGACAATTCAAGTGATTTGTTTAATACCCTACTAGTATACTTTTTCATGATATTCTAATATTTATTTTCTTAAGCTAGCTGTAATATAATCAGCAATATTAAAAAAAAAAAATCAATATATTCATTGATTTGTAAAAGAAATGAGAAAGCATGACATTTTTGTTTTTTGAATTGCATTACAGAAAATAAAGAACTTCATCACAATATTCTAATTTTCTGAGACAGTCCTGTATATATAGGTTTATATATGTATATATACATATATATATGAAAAAATGATGGTGAATATCTAACATTGTTGTAACCATATCTCAATGATGCGACTAAATTTGATATTATAGCAGGAAATAACTTGTGTCTATGAAAGATATAGTGGAGTGATGTTTACCTGAGTGTGTGTGTGTGTGTGTGTGTGTGTGTGTGTGTTCGCGCACACCTTCCCCTTCAGGTAAACACTGTTGGCTTCATCATCATTGCAGTTGTTTGCACTGTTTGTGCTGTCGGCCATGTTGAGAGCTGTGTGGACTCAACCTCTGAACCAATTTGTGCTTTTTTAAAAGAGAAACGTCGCCACTGACGGCGAAGGTGGTAAACGTTGTCCGCAAAAAAAACCACAGAAATCCCCCAGTGAGTGCTTTATCGACCGAGAAAGCTGATACCTACATGTACCAGAATGCATTGCTGCCGCTAATTTAGCTGAATTTGATAAATACACGAAATAAACTTGTTTAAGGTAAATAAAGACAATATATCTTGACACCTAAACCGAAGATTCACCCACACACCTTCTTTCCACCAGAGCCGTCTCTGGTTTCCCGGGTAGGACGACAGATTTTTGGACCATTAGTGTGCATGAAATATGTTCTCCGCCAAACAGCCTGCACCGAGGTTAGCTGTGAGCCATCTAGAGACGGACAGATTGACAGCGTGTCTGTTCAGCTCGACTGAATTCACCAGAACTTCTCGTTCTTTCTGTTATTCAGCGGCTCCATTTCCTCCAGTCGATGCTCTAGTTCTGGGATTCGCATTCATTTTTCACTCAACTTGACATGTTTTCGATCGGGCTGAAAGTGTTGCTGCATTAACTTGCCCGGCCCAGAGCTCCAATCACAAATTGCCATTGACTTCGACCTCGAAAAGTAGTTTCACATTCTGTCTGAGTGAAAACTTATCAGGCAGAGGGTGATTATGGGTACTTTTACAGTCTTCTTTGCCTAACTAACCAACTGGCGGCTGTAGCTTTGTGTTTAGAGGATAAAAGCGGCGTCTCGTCTCACTTCGAGAAAGCGAATAAACGCGTATATTTATCAAACTGATTATTCTTTTCCTTTTCCTCTGAGCGAAGCTGTTTTATTTCGCTCGGCTCCCTCTGACTCCTTTTATGTTTCGTTCACGTGCATTTTTTTTTTTTTTTACGATTACTGATCTGCCCGGGTGAGCCCCAACGTCCCTTTATGTTTCTCGGTGTTAACTACCGGAGACGGACGTGAACATTAATAATTTATTGGGATTACCCGCACGGCTGACTTAAGTGTGCTGAATCAAATCTGCAGATGATTCACCTTGTTGGGAACGTTTAGCCCTGGACTCTGAGGGTTCCCTTTCATCCCACATTATTGATTCTCTGCATTACTCCTTCCTCCCTTCCCTCTTGTTCGCTTTCATCCTCTAAATTTGATCTCTCCGCCTCCCTCGGAGTCTCTCTTCATTGAGATGCCGTCCCCCTTCCCCACATCCATCAGAGCATCGCCTCCCCCCCCTCCCCCACCCCCACTCCTCTTATCTCATTACTCTCTCTAATTAGCCCCAAACGAGCCCGCAGGAACCAATAACACGCCTTCGCTCATGCATATCAATGAGATACACACACACACACCACACACACACACACACACCACACACACACACATCTAAAGTCATGTTTTATTTGTGTGTCACTGCATGCGTATACGCATTATTCACATCAGTGTTTTGGGGATATTTTCATTTGTTGATTCGTCCATGATTTTTGGCACACTTTACTTTGGCTGATTATGCAACAGTAAATGTGTGTGTGTGTGTGGGGGGGGGGGGGGGGGATCACACACTTGTGGCCAGCTTGGATCTCAGTTGGATACAGGAAATGCGTGTTTGGTTTGGGAACAGATGATTGTGAGGCACGCAGTCCCGGGCACAACTCTGTACCAGGAGGTGGCCAGTAAACACACACACACACACACACACACACACACACACACACACACACACACACTCTCACACACACACTCTCTCTCACACACTCACATTCTGTTCACATGCACACACAAAAAGAAGAAAAACATGCACAAGCGAAGAAACAAGTCCATTAATGTGAATAAAATAAAACACTTCACCAAACCTACAGATAATATTTCACGTTGTTTTTTTCACACTGGTAGACGAGGATGCTTTTTTATCTTCATCGTTGTGGACACACACATTTGATAAACGTAGTGACATCCAGACCGTTGTAATGGGAGTTGGAGTCGAGTGGTTCAGGGTTGGAACGTGGCGTGAGGGTTTATTAGTCAGCTGTGTGTGACTGAGATGGGAAGAAACCCCGGCACAGCTGCAAGTGCAGCTAAACAAACACTCATACATAAAAGATGAGTCCCTCTCCACCGCCCTTGCGCGTCTCTCAAACACACACACACACACACACACACACTATACGTGTTTACCTGCATTTATTGACTAATCGTCTTTTCTGTAGGATTTAATTCACCGATCTCCGTGTACTCAGGAAATAGACAAACAAGCTTCTTCTCCCCCATTTATTTTAAACCTGCATGTCTGGATCTCTGCACCTGTGTTTATTTCTGTCTTTTCCACCCTTCCTCTCCTCCCCTTACCCCTCCTCTCTCCTCCCCTCCCCTTCCTTAGGCCTCAGTCTGTGTGAGAGGACGGAGCGGTATACCTCTGGTTTTTAAAAAACATTTTTATTCTCCATCATCGGATCTCGTGTGTGTGCAACGGGCCTCGGCTTAGCCCCGTGTGTCGTGGTGTGATAAATGAACAGCTTTGCATCTCCTGACTGTGGAGGCAGGTCACAGGGAGTCAATAGTATCGGAGGAGGGAGAGGAAGCAGAATCTCTCATCTTCATCTCCGCCTCAGAGCCGTGTCTGTCCAATGTTTCGGTATGTCTCTCTGCTTATCTGTCCCCCAGCCTCATTCGCTTATCTCTCTCTCTCTCTCTCTCTCTCTCTGGTGTTAACCCTATGTACCCAAAAGCAATAAGTGACTTGAAGGGCAGAGGGGTGAAAACACAAATGAACCACAGGGAGCGAGCGACAGACGCAGAGAGCAGGGCGAGAAAGGGAAGAGATGGACCACGTAAAAGAGACGGCAGGAAGAGATAGTCTCTGATATCGATCTGCTAATCCTCCTCGTGCTCTCTGGCGATTTGAATCTTCCTTCTACACGAGATGAGGAGACGCAGGGAAAGGGCGAGAGAGAGAAGAGGAGTGCATGGAGGGAAGGAGGGAGGGAGGGATAGAGGAGAGAGGAGGAGCAGTGCCATCCAGTGGTGCAGAGGAACGCTGCAGCGTGTTTAGTCTTTATTTTCTCAAAAGAAACAAAAATTCTTCAAAGACAGCATGCAGTGTGGTCGAAATAACTTTTAAATGCACTGTTTTCTATATATATTTATATTTTATCCCATTTGTGTGCCGTTTGGAGGTTGTTGGAGATATGATACCTGAAAGGAATGAACTCATCATGCATGTTTTTTAAAGAGAGAGAGAGAGAAAATCATACATTTAATATTTTATTTTCCTAAATAAAATGCTTGAATTAAACATCAATCATAAATAGTAGCCTGGATCAAATGGTGGTAAGAATAATATAAATACAAGTGTTATATTTTCAATATGGAGGATGGTGAATTATGATGATTTATGATGATTTATGATGATTTCTGTCCGTGTTTTCCTGTCCTTTTCTGATTGTTCGTATAGTTCATTGTTGTTATGCTGTCATGTCATTTTGATTTGTTGTTTTTTGTTGTCTGGTAATGTGTAACTTGTAAAAACTTCAAATAAAATGATTGAAAGAAAGAAATAAAGTCAGTAAAGTTCCTTGTTGGAATGTCACATTATCCATGTATTTATGTATCCAGCAAAACTAAAACGTGATATAATAAGTGAAATAATATCAATAACACAATGTGACCGTCGTTGCTTTTTAAGTGCTGCGTTGATTTAACTGCAACTAAAATAAAAACATTTTAAATGATATATTTCTGTGTTAAAAAATCCTGTGGAACGATCACATGTGTAAGACATGTTCACGTGTCCGCATACTTTTGTCCACACAGTGTATCAGAATAAAAGCCCTAAAGCCCTCTCTCACAAACACTCCCTGCCTGCCGCTCTATCTCTTCCACTTCCCCTCCGGCTACATCGCGATGACCTCAAAAGCCATTTGCAGGGTTGTGGGTTCGATCCCCGCTCTCCCCATTAGTTGCAAGTCGAAGTGTCCTTGAGCAAGGCACTGAACCCCCAGTTGCTTCCCGGGCGCTTCACCGCAGCCCACTGCTCCTTAATAACTAAGGATGGGTTAAATGCAGAGAACTAATTTCCCCTTGGGGATTAATAAAAGTGTATATTCTATTCTATTATTAACATGGATTATACGTCGACGGGAACCAAAACCTGGCAGATGATCAGCAGCTACAACTCTCTCTCTCTTTTTTCTCTGAACCAATGCGCCCCACCTGACACACAGATTGAGATTAAAGGAAGGAAAGATGGAGCGAGAGAAGACGGAGGAATATTTGAGTACAGAAGAAATATTGACCGCCATTGGCCCTCTCTTGGTTCATCGTTCGGCGAAGGCCGGGGGTTATAGAGTTCAAGCGCCCTCAATAAGAACTGAGCTGTTAAAGGGGAAGATCAGAGGAAAGGAAGAGGAGAGGACATGGATCTGTTCCTGCTTCTTTTCTCTTCATGTCTTCAAGCACACGGACATCAAAGTGAAATAAAACACGACGTACAGTGGGTGTTAATGGTAGGATAATGCCGGTTATTGGGACTATTCCTTATGAATACTGAAATATCAACTGTCGAATGGCACATTTTGTCGATTTATTTCTCAAAACCTGAGATGGAGTGTGAAGAGGTTCCCCGCAGGATGATTTGTGATGTGATGACTACACTTAGGTGTGATGCCTTCATGGTCACGGTGACCCGTGTGGCGCTCAACATCCTGCGAATGTCATGAATTCATTTTCAGTTCCCACCGTTGAGAATATAAATTGCCACTGAAATTATAATGCAGTGTAATCAATCAATCGAACGCGGGCAATTACTTTATATGGCGAATGTTTCATTTGAAGCAGTTATTACTTTCTACGTTTTACTTTGACATTCACTTCATGTGCGGTCAAAATATAACTGGCAATTATTACTTTATCGTTTAAAAAAAAGAAGTTGTTTGTGACATTGCCATTACGCGTAGTTGTCTATAGTTCACATTATTCATTGTTATATCTTTCAATATTTGGAATTAATGCATTGTCACTTTTTTAGAATCATATTTGTTAAAATGAACTTTTTTTTGCATTATTAGTCCTTAAATTCTTACATTATTTACAATTATATTATTAGTTTATAATGCTTCTTCACCTTTTTTTACAATATTTATTGCCTTATGCGGAATTATTACATTGCTTTCATTATGTAATGACCAGTTATATTATAATTTAATTATTTGCTATTATTAACTAATCTGTTATATTGACATATTTCTTTCCTTGTATTGTATTTAAATTACGCCGTCAAATTAGTCATGAGGATTTATGATAAATAGATACGGAGATGCTCTCTGGACTTTAGAGCTGTTCCCACAGACATTACTAATTACTAGTACTATTATTACTCGTGACATCTGATGTGCACCGCTGCTGTGATTTTTGAAATGTCCCCACTGTGGGACGATTAAAGGTATATCATATCATATCATATTATTACAAAATAATGCTAATCATTGAGATACATTTTGAATGATAGCACAGGATAAGAATGAAGCATTTCTTTACAAAATAATAAACATCATGAAAAGAAAATAAGAGCCGCATTTCCTTTTCCCTCTAAAATCAAAATCACTTTTAAATGCACTATTTTTTGAATATTTCTATTTTATCCAATTTTTTGTATTGTTCCAGTTTATTGTTGGAGGTTGTTGGAGGTATGATACCTGAAAGGAATGAACTCATCATGCATGTTTTCTAAAGAGAGAAAATCATACATTTAATATTTTATTTTCCAAAAGAAAATGCTTGAATTTAATTCCAGCATTTTCTTTAATTCTCAGATTTCACTTTTTCACACATCAAAATAGTTTGTATTCAAGTCTTCTGAAAAAAATAGATATTTTATGTTGCCTTTTTTGTTGTTGTTGTTAAGTTCAAAGACATCAAAGATATTAGAATCTGCATTGATAAAGTGCGACAGCTTTCCGGATATGTGTGTGATGCTGGAATAACTGAAATCCGTTGAAAACGACCACATTCCCAGAACCGATGGAGTAATAATGCTAAACGTCATCGCTCTGTGTAAACAGAGCTTATCAGAGTCACGTGCCTCCGCAGGCCAGACTGTTTAAAAGGGCCTCGTTTCCCACCGAGATTTAGACCAACCTTCCTCTCCCTGATGATGATGATGATGCAGGTAAGAGCTGCAGATTCTCTTAACATTCAAACCAGATTATTTTGATTTTAGAGTGAAAAAGAAATGCTGCTCCTATTTTCTTTTTATGATGTTTATTATTTTTATTATCCTGTGCTATAATTCAAAATGTATCTCAATGATTAGCATTTTTTTTTTTTATGTCACTCGTACTAGTACTTGTAATTAGTATTTGTTTAATATTTTTATATTTAATTTAATTTTTACACTGCAGTCATGAGTATTGTATTGTGTATGCATATATGTTGTATATATACATATATATTTTATTTTGTATTTTATATTTTACTTTGTATACTTTACTGCTACTGTGATGACAAATTTCCCCTTGGGGATTAATAAAGTATATATCTATCTATCTATCCAGTAATGTCTGTGGGAACAGGTCTATAAAAAAAACAGAACTGTATCATTTATTGTATGTTAAAATCCACAAATGTTATTCAGTGAAGTAAATGTGTGTGTTTCATAGTTTTCTCAAATAAAAAGTCAATAGTATTTATAGATTGACATTTAAAAAAGGAAGTTAAGGTTATATTAGATCACCTAAAACATTTGTTTTCAATATAATGGTGTTATTGTTAAATTAATCAACAATTAGTTGATTATATATACCCTCTGCTCCAGAGAGACAACTCAGCAGGGGAAAACCCCAAATGTTGCAACTGTTGTTTGCTTCCAGTGATGCAACTCGCTAGTTTTCCGCACTCGATTCAAGTCACGTAAGACTTGCAGAGCAGTAAAGGTGGAGCTGGATGTGTTTATATCTTTAGCATCAACGCATCTTCTTCTTTCGTCCTGTCAGTTCAGAGAAACCAGACAATAAATACACTCAGTGAGAAGTATGAAGAAGTAGTTGTTATTTACTTCACTCACATTATTTAAATATGTGTAATTGTTTTCACAGAGGAGGATAAGTGTGAGAACAAATGAAAAAAACACTAAAGATGTATGAATGATACAATAGAGAACACAAACACATCTACAGTGGTTTAATACATTGTCGGAGAACCTTTTAATTGAATTAAAGGAAGAACATCCCGCTGATATTCTCACAAACGGATGATGGATTATAACACGAGCTGTCACTGCAGCAGGGAATCATTGCGACGCAAATAATAAATAAATTTATTTTTCTTTGATTACAAATCAAACCGTATTTAGTTACATAACACCGTTCTTCATGTGTGTAGATATCATGATTCCCTCTTTTCTTTCACATCCAGGCGACATTGTTCTTCGCCGTGCTGGTTCTCGCGGCCTCGGTTCACGCCGACTCCCAGATTTTCTTTATGCCCGTCGACTGTGATGACATCTATCGCCATGACAACACCAGCTCCAGTGGCGTGTACACCATCTACCCAGGAGGTCCCACCACGCCGCTGCATGCCTACTGTGACATGGACACCGACGGGGGCCGATGGACTGTCAGTGCTCCTCAGATTTGATTTGATCCTCATTTAGACTTTTAAAACCTGCGTGTGGAAAGATTTATTCATCTTTGACCTCCGAGGGGTTCAATCGGGTCACCTGAGAGTAAAAATAACCAAGTTAAAAGTGGCAATTTGATTTATAGTTTTATTTGATTTCTAAAGACAAATGGCCACAACAATGACAAATAAAAACATCTTTATCTTAATATATTTATCTTTAATAAGGACTTAAGACTTGAGCTGCTCAAGGGGGCAAGTTTTTAGAGTATTCTTTTTCAAGTTATCCACCATAACTTGTTGTTGCCAAACAAAAATATACACAGTTGATTTCTCAAAAGAGAATTGAATGATCAAAAAAAAAAAATTTATTAAATACTGTTGTTTAGACCGAGCAGCAACGTCCTGGTTGCCTCTCAAACATTTTCTGAAAGGTCGTCCTTTATTTATAAAGGTCTCGCCAACAGAATAGACACGTTAAGTAGTGAACCTTTAACATCTCTCTCTCTCTTCCTCCCATTTTTCTCTCTCAGGTATTTCAGAGGAGGATGGATGGGACTGAAAACTTCTTCAGGCCCTGGAAGCACTATCAGGCTGGATTTGGGAATGTGGCCGGAGAGTATTGGCTCGGTAAGTTCCTGAGGGGGAAACAACATGAATCTGATGTTGCTGTGCGAGACTAGAGAAGGAGTTGAGAGACAGTGTGAGGTGAAAGAGGTTAAAGTGAAATGCAGAGGAACCACATGGGGCCTCAGGTCTGGGAAGGTGACATGGAACCAGGTCTTTGTGCGCCCTCACAGGCCTGGAAAACATCTTCCTGCTGACTATGAGGAAGAAGAACGAGCTGCGGGTCGACATAGAGGACTGGGAGGGAGGGAAGGCGACCGCCAAATACTCCCCCTTCTCCATCGATTCTGAGAACAGTGGTTATCAGCTTCGCTTAGGCGGCTTCACTGGCGGAGCGGCAGGTGAGGATTATTCTGTTACTTTGGGACGTCTAGCTTTAAAGGTTAAAAGGTGGATGGAAGAATGAACAGGCAGTGCTACTGGAAGTTTTTTAATTTCAATATAAATGTGTTTTACTCAAGTACTTTCTGTCAGTAGCCTGAAAATGTGAGGTATTTAAAACAACTTGCGATTTTAATATAGTTTATGTGCAGTGTTTTGGTTTTGGATGTCTGTGTCTTACTTTACGTGTTGAGAACATGTTGCTTCTTCTTAAGCTGCATAAACTCTTGGATCAGCTGGAAAACAGAGCTGTTTTTCTGACTTATGACAAGTTGACTTGGAAAATTCATGGTTCTCAGCGACTCTCCAAAATATACAAAGATAAGATGCATTGCTGTAGATTCAAATAAGAAGTTTAAATGAGTGCAACCGTAAACATCTACAGCTGTAAAATGCAACATTTACTCCACAAATGTGTTTTTATGGAATATATGAATATGAAAAGTAACTAAAGCTGTTTAAGGATTGTTATTTGACATTCAGGGAATTAATATAGCAGCAAACAATTTAACCTAAATTATTCTCTAGCAAAACGATAACAAAGTAGCACAAGTAGAAGGGTTTCTGACTCTCCAACGACAACTTAAATTTAAACTAACTTTACTTATAGGGGACAGTTTGATGGAACATAACAACATGAAGTTCACCACGTTTGACAAAGATCAGGACGTGTGGGATAAAAACTGCGCTCAGCATTATCTCGGAGGATTCTGGTACGGAGCTTGCCACTCGGCGAACCCCACCGGCATGTACGCACCCAAAGGTGGCATCGCGCATGAGAGCGTCGTCAATGGTTGGCAATCGTGGAAAGGTCCCAACTACTCCCTCAAGACTATTGCCATGAAGATGCGATCCGTCGCTACGTGTACATGCACACATTAAGTGGACTGTCTGTGCATCACCTGGGTCACGTTCATACTTCATCCGACAGGTGAGGAGAGTTTTGATATGCAAGTATTTTCATACTACTGAATTCAATATCAACTATTTGTATTTTTTTTGGTGGCCCCTGTGAACAAAAGTGGTTTCCAAGCACCAGAGTCCCTTTAACTTAAGACGGGTGTCAAACTCATGTTCACCGTGGGCCAAATCAGCATCATGGCCGCCCTCTTAAAGGTCCGGAGACACTTTATAAACTCCTCGAACATATTGTTAAATAACTCTCTTTGCATTTGATTATTGTTTATTTGAGTGTAGAAATATTGTACACAAGAAAATGTCTCTAATATTACAACATAAATCCATTGAATGTAAAACCTTCAAAATGAAAGCACGGGATAATTTTCTTCAATTTCTTTAAGAAAAGGGGATAACGTGTCTTTAAAGGTGCCAGGGGCCTCATAAAGCGATGCGGCGGGCCAGATTTGGCCGATTTTGCCGCCATGACACAAATTAAGCACCTTGCTTATCTGTGTTGACGTATTGTTAGAAAATGAACATATTTCACAAAAATGTCAAATTTCATTTTAAAAGGGGTTATTAAATTAAACAGGTTTTTTCTAGCTTAATAAACATACTTTAAAAAAAATAAAACCCTGATTCATTTTGTCTTTGTTGCAATTGCGCCCATCAAAGGTTTAATTGTAACACTTTGACTTCTAGCATTGAATGTAATATTCTATTTTTGTCCTTATTGGTGAACATATATCAACTGTGTTATTAATTAACGTACACATACAGGTGATTCCTATTTCAAGTAGTTTTTGATTTATGAAGGAAAATGTAAAGTTACTTTCCACCAGGATCCATCAGTGATGACACGTGCATATCTGTACGAATTTAACATCAATTTATATTGTGAACGTGAAGAAAGTCCACTGGAAGAGAGACAAATGTGACCTGCCGATGGCGCCAAAACTAGGATTCACCCATACGTGTAAAAAAGAAAAGAAAAAGAAAAGTCTAAATTCATGGCGATTCTTCCGATAGTTCAGGAACATCAGGACATTGCAGCTCCTTTAAAAAAAAAGAAGAAGAAAGAAACAACAAAGAATGCAGAACATATAGTGCCTGTAATTTATTCTACAAGGCGTCTGATTTATTCAATACATTACTTTATTTAAGTTAATTTAATCAGGTGCTTTGTGAGCTGTGTTATGAAAGTGTATGTCGTTGTCTTGCATTCTCTATATATTTGTGTTTTAAAGGTTCAGACTTTTTTTATGATGGAAATGACCTGCTGCTTCTTTAAGATAAAACAAACAGAGACGCCGCTGGTAGGTTTCCCACCGCTCCTCCCCCTCCCCTCCCTTCTCTCTCTCTTCCCTCCCTCTCTCTCTCTCTCTCTCTCTCTCTCTTCGGGACCCAAACTTGTTTCAGGAAAAAAGCGCCTGAACATATTTGTTCTGTCTCGCTGCGCTGGAAGAAGCAGGACACGGCCGTGTCCGTGCCAAGGAGAAGGCGTAAACTTCCTCCAAACATTTCCTGCGCCGTCTCCTGTTTTCGTAAAAAAGTTTCTGCGACTCTTTCGTACCGAGAGGAGTTTTTTTTGTTGTTGTGTTTTTTTTGTTGAATCTAATTAGTTGTTCTCTCACCACCTGGTTGCTTCTTTTTCTCTGAGGAAAGATTTCGGCGTTTTTTGTGTGTGTGCCCTCAAACGTGTTTTCTGCAGACATGGACTGGGGAACAGACCTGTGGGTAAGTTGACAGCTGACACAAAAAGTGATACAAACAAACAAACAAGCGGCAACGTCCCTTCAGAGTAGCCCCGCTGTTTGTTTGTCGGCCCGTTTCACGGACACGGGACTCCCGTTCCCCCTCCGGTAGGCCCGGGTGAAGTAACCTCGAGTCGGCGGCGGCAGCGAGAGCCCGGAGAGGCTGCAGCCAGAGAGATTTCGCAACTCCTGCTGCCTGCATACCTTATCCGAGGCAGAGGGGGGAGGTTTATTACTCTTTGAGCCCACTTTATCTACACACCGTGGACTAAAGGTGTAGCCCCCCCCCCTCCCCCTCCCCCTCCTCTTCTTCTTCCTCCCTTCTTCTTCCTCCCTTCATGCTTGCAGGGACTTGAGCTTTGCTTGGTGACAGCAGCTCTAGGGAAGCGTTTGAAGGCTAATCTGTGTGACTGCTTGTCGCTGCATCTGGTTAGTCTCTCTCTCTCTCTCTCTCTGTCTCAGCTGCGAATCACAGGGACAGTCAAACACCCCCCCCTCCCCCTCCCAATCATCATCTTAATCATCATCAGGCCATCAGTCAGTGAGCATCAGAGTAAGAGGGCTGAGTTGGTGTGGCAGTAGGTCTGTCGGGCTCCAAGTAACAATTATTAAAGTTTTTATTTATCGGCTGGTTAATGAGTCATTCGTTTGGTTTATTAAAAAGTCAGACTTGAGTATAGAATTACAGAAGTACGTTTTCAAGTATGATTTGTTTGGTCCAACCGGCGGTCCAGGGCCCAAAGACATCCTGTTGACGACACACGGAGGCAGGACATCCTCCGTTTTGAGGAGCTGGAACTGGAGAATGTTTGGCATTTGTGTATCGTAAAAAAAAAAAAAAGGCTAATCAACTGCCAAAATAGTTCCCGATTCCTAGGAGATTGATTTTTATTACTTCCGCTCAGCACTGATGTCAGACGATGACCTCTCGGAATAAAAATGTGTGTTCTGTACAAACTGTCTCTCTCGGCTCAAACCAAAAAAACAACATCGTCAACATCCCGCCTGTTTGTCATCGTGGGTTTTCAAAGGAAAACGTGTCTCATTTGCACCAAATCCTGCAGTGATTGTGTTCAGAGTGCGTGTGAGATTAGCCCGCAGTGAAACGCCGACTGGGTGAGGCCGCTTGTGGATAAACAGTCCAAGTTCAACATCATTCGACTGCTGCCGCTCGCGTTGTGTTGTGCCCAATCCAACTTTACGAGGGGGAAAACCGAGGCGAAAGGTCGCGTAATCGATTAGTCGGTCGTCTTTTACCTTCACATTTACTAACATATTTTACCCTCGGGGTCAATTTGACCCCAGCAATTAAAACCTCCAGAAAATTATTAGAATTTATAGTTTCCCAAGTTTAAGTGTGAGGTACTTTGTTTGTTTGTTGACTACCTAAATAGCCCTTTAAATATATAAAAAAGTTGATATTTCTTATATGTTTGACACAGTGAAAAACAGCCTGGGGTCAAATTGACCCCAAAGAACACCGACGTTAAACATTAAATGGGGTCAAATTGACCCTAAAGGTAACAGGAGGGTTATGTCTGCATTGTTCTTCTTCAAGGATTGATCGACAAGTCGTTTTGTCTTTTAAATGTTTTCCAAATAATCTCATGAATCAGTCATGGGCGGGGGGGGGGGGTCATTGTTGGTTTGACCTTCTCTTCACTGGATGATTCCTGAAAAGAGGAAATATTGTTTACATTCTTATTCTTATCAGCTGTCAATCTGATGGAGCCGCTTCTCTCTGACGTCACGAGGCCGATGACGTCGTATTCACACCGCAGTGAAAGACACGTTTCCTCCATATTTGGTGTGTTTTGTAGACTTTGGGCCGTCGCCGCCTCGGGGCGGTTTGGCTGCTGCGTGCCGGTCGGTGAGGTTTAAGAGGTCAAAGTCCCCACCGGCTATTGTTAATGAATGTGAACAAACAATCCAGACACACCCGGGACGATCAACTATAAAACAGGCTTCTTCTGCACTTTGAAACACACACAGAAGGACAACGGCAAGTTCATTTTTATTTTTTATTCCTCGAGACTTTATTGGCACGTAAAAGCGGCAAAAGCTTCCGAATACAAAAGGACACAATAACTGTAATATGTGAGTCAATGTTAGCTTAGCTAACCCATGACCCAGTTCAGAGTCAAATGAACTGGCATCTGATGTGACACTATCGTTTTTTTAGTTTTTTTTTACTAATCCATTTAAATGTAATCTAGGACCATTTACACCTTTCACTTCAGTAAAAGTACGACAGACGGGGAAGTAAAGTGAAACCATAAAATAATAATCGTGTTTAGATTGAGCCGTTTATAGCTACCGACGAATCCTACGCACTGCACCTTTAAGGAAAAGTAGCATATAAATAAGCTTAAAGTGCCTTATTATTAGAATAATGTACTGCACGTAAAAGAAAGGCTCATTTTGATTACTTTATACATTGCTGAGTAATTTCAATAATCGTATTAATTCATCACAATTTGTTTGCGGTTATTTTTTTCAGTAACTTAAGTCATCAAATATGTGTCGTGGAGTAAGAAGTACAGCAGTTCCCTATGAAATGCATTCAAATTAGAAGTAAAGTAGAAAAAAATGCAAAGTACCTCAAAGTTCTACCTCAGTACAATACTTAAATACATGTACTTGGTTATAAAACACACCTCACTGCTCAAAAATAACGCAATACACCTCGAGTTATTTGCCGAGGTTACCCAGTGTGTGAATTCAAATGTCTCCTTTTAACCTTGGATGAATTACGCATTAGATTAGTGGCTCTGAATACACATTACTACATTATTTACCAGCTAATACTACGACTACTACTACGAGTCAAGTGATCTAGGAAATCACTTTAAACACACGTAGTAATGGACGGCTGGTGCAACCGGTTTAAAAGCATTCCTTGTGAGAGGAAACGTGACCTCCGAGCGGAGGACGCACACACACACACACATGCTGTCGTCGCGGCCGTGAGGGGCGGGGCCAGTCCGACTGGTTCCAGGGATTGTGGAGGCCCCCGGGGGCCGGTCAGTCACAGGGCGGAGGCTTCGCACTGAGCTAATGATTATCTCATTCCTGTCTCACTATCAGCGCTTCCTCCTCTCGCACAAACGTGCAGATGTGTCGCATTAATAAAGCAACGGGGGGGGGGGGGGGGGATGTCTCATGAGTTTCCACCACTTCTATAATTTCCTCATCGCAGTTTTGCTTCTCGTCCGTCTGGTTCTCTCCGTCTCTCTTCTTCCTGGTACAAAATGTCTCCCTCCCTCCCGTCGTCCCGTCTCGTATCCAGGACACGGCTAACTGTGTTGCTATGACCTCCATTTAGCTTCCTTTCTCCTCTGAGGACTCCGTATCTATGTCTCTGGCTCCAACACACCCTGAAGCCTCTTCACACACACACACACACACACACACACACACACACAGTGAAAATGTGGAGTCTTTCTTTGTCACATTCACATTCAGTGAGTCCTTTACTGTATGTCAGAACTATGTATACCAGTGGGGACAGACGGGACACATATTACCTGTTCGTCAGGTTTGTGTGTGTGTGTGTGGGTGTGTGTGTGTGTGGTAGTCGTTGTTTTGCATGTAAAGAGAGCGACAAGAATGCTGAAAGGAGAGTTTGCTTTCATGCTCTAGTCAACGCCTTTGTACTTGTGTTTAAGAGAAATTGAAAGAAGTGTGTGTGTGTGCATATAGTTATTCTTAATCTTCCAGTTTCCATTTGTGTCAGATCCACGGCCTGATGAAATGGGCTTTGAGCTGAGACGTTTGGTTGATTGACTATTAAAAATGATTCTGCATCTATTTTAATAATTGATTAATTGTTTACATGTCAAAATCTCATCCGTTCCAGCTCCACCGATGTGAATATTTTTCTCGCTCGTGACATTTTACGGTGGTCTGAGCTTGAAAAGACTCTTTAATTGCAGCCTGGAATCTAACGCCAGGCTCTTCTCCGTGCCTGCAGATGTCACGGTGCGAAAAAGGTGTTGATGATATTTTTCAAAGCTCGTTCCCTTTGTCAGGCACAAAGTGGGCGGGGCTTTAACCAACACTACGATGACATTAGAGCTGAACCAATCGGTCGATTCATCAATAATCAGCCAGCAGCCACTGAAGTGGTGAGGCCGATAAACGACCAGAAACCGGAACATTTTGAACGAAGGATGAGCGCCAGTTGCACTTGTTTCATAAAATAAACTTAAATAAAGTCATTATATTTCCTATTTGATGGATTACCGTCTCGATTATTCGTTTTCTGGTCAATGAAATATCAGAAATTAGTTGTTAAAATCTCCAAATCCCAAATATTCAGTTTTAGTTTCATATAAGATTTTTTTTAAAGCACAAACATTACATTTTTACATTTTCTGTCAAGCGGACACCGACGGACTCTGTTGTGCTTCACTTCTTGTTTCGAGCGCTTTCTGCTTTCAGTCTGATCCTCAGTGGGTGAAACGCAGGAGAACTTGAACTTTAGTCTTGTGACTCACTCGGGACACTGGAACGTTTCACTGTAATAAATAAATAAAATAAGTCTTAAATCTGTACCGTGCAAAGAAAAGTCTGCGATGTCATCCCCCTCAGATTGAACTTCATTTAAAAGTCCAAAGTGCCGCAGCCCAAAGAATACACAAAGAAACGATGGAGACTGCACTGCGTCTGGAGCGTTTGTGTGAAATGTACTTAATAAAAACACATGTTTTTTGCCTCTTTTTTTTTTTAGGACCAGTATGATCACATGGACAAGCACACGCAGTCGGGCATCGACCTGGTGGACCGCTACATCAAGTTTGTGAAGGAACGGACGGAAATAGAGCAGACCTACGCCAAACAGCTCAGGTAGTGAGCCGGTTGCTGAATGTTCATTGATCTCGATCTTAAATGTGTGTGTGTGTGTGTGTCTAAAGTCACATTTGGTCTTCTACACTTTCTAACAGGAGTCTATCAAAGAAATATGCCAAACGAGGGAGCAAAGAGGAGCAAGACTGCAGGTGAGCGAACATGAACATGGCCATTCTTTCCTCCTTGTTTTGTATAAATACAAATGTCCATGCGCTGCTCACTCACCGCCCTGTTGTTGCTGGGAGCCTGTCGAGCTTTTCCATTCTTGTCCCACACACATGATGCAGGAGGAGTAATAAGAGTGGCATACTTTCATTTTGACCCTAAGGGGCTTTGAGTTCACACACAAGTCAAACAGAAGCAGGCTTCTCGTTTCTGGCGGACTGCTTGTAGCTCGCATGAGGTTCAATTCATGAATGAGATTCCTTCTTTAAAAGGATCTTAATGTTAAATATGCACACGGTGATATAATGCTAAAATACGAGCTACATGAAGCTACATGTCTCAGGCAAAGCATGTATAGAAAAAAAAAAAAATCTGTATCCCAACCAGTTGATCCTTAAAGAAGAGATGTAAAGACTAGTTTTAGTATCATTGTGCTGATAAAGGATTCTGTTGGTTCCCACAGTTGGGCGTGGTCAAACACTCTTGGATAACAAGCAACACGGTGGTTCTATTTAAGCTATGACATAACGAGTATGCTTTATTACCTTCGCATTGAAAATGCCGGAAGGTTATGTTTTGATCGCCATTTATTTATTTATTTATTTATTTATTTGTATGCGTGTTATTCGCAAAACTCAAAAAGTATTGAACCGAATCGCATGAAATTTGGTGGGATGATTGTTTATTATCCGGGGACCAGTTGATTAGATTTTGGGATCGATTGGGTCAAAGGTCAAGGTCAAAGGTCATGAACAGGTCAAATCTTCTTGAATCACATGGAATTTGGTGGGATGATTGGTTATTATCCGGGGACCATTTGATTAGATTTTGGGATCAATCGGGTCAAAGGTCAAGGTCATGGAAAGGTCAAAATCTTTTTTTTACCATAGCACGATACATTTTTGTCCAATTGGCATGTAACTAATGCCAAAATGTTCATAATTCAATGCCCAATCTTGTGATATGCAAAGGTATGCTCTCTACCGAGTGCCCGTTCTAGTTTATCAATGAGACTCGATTCCTGGAAATATAAAAATGGTCAACATTCTGTTTGACTGTAACAATTGTGTGAAACCACTATTTACGGCCGCCCCTGAACGCAACAGATGGAAAAAAAACACGATAGGCAGAGTTCCAGTGAGGGCGGCTGACCTTGAGCTACAGAACAAGGTTGCAATCCGCCCGGCGACCCACTGGTTCAAGACCTAAAGAAGGCGCGTGAGAGCATTCGGCTTCTTCTTACGCCGAATGCTTATTTGTTACTAATATTGTAATAATAACAGATAATGGAAGCTGATTAATCAGTTTAGATTTTTCAATGATGGATTATTACAAATGTGCTGTTTAAAAAAAAAAGAGATAAGTTGCTAATCATTTCATAATCACATCAAAGTCCTCGCTGGTATCCACTCTCCAGTTCCCCCTTTAGGCTAACAATGTTAGTTTGCACTGTTAGCATTGTTAGCGCCGTTAGCTGCCGGCTCAGGTGTCGCCATGTTGAGAGCCATCGGGAAGCATTCAAAAATGCGTTTAGCCGTTTTAAACTAAACTCTTAATATAGAAGCTAACGTGTCTTCCACGGGGTGGATGATCCAGTCATGAAGATATATATTTTCTAAAAGGAACCTGGAACCTCACAAAATACTGTAGTTATCTTGAAAATAATGCCGGGGTTCTACTGTTAGCCTGTTAGTTATTAAACTATGTGTTTATCTGCGTAGGACACGCCACCAATGCAGATAAACACATCGTTTAATCCATTCCTTTCATTTCTGCTCTTGTGTTTGATGCAGACAATAGTATCACACACTTAATAGGGCGCCGTTCACATCACATTGGCATGTAGAACAATCCAGAGCTTGACCGGTGGTTCTTAGTGACGGTTGCGAAGCTACGATTGAATTGTGGTTTATCATTCGGTTAAATGTCGGTCAACTGTGATTGTTTTTCCAAATCTTCCGCTGCAGATTCAGCAATCACGCGTCATTCCAGGAGATCCTGAACGAGCTGAACGACTACGCCGGCCAGCGGGAGCTCATCGCGGAAAACATGATGACCGGCATCTGCGTGGAGCTCACCAAGTACCTTCAGGACATCAAACTGGAACGCAAAACCGTGAGAGGGGGAGGAGAAAGGGAGGGAAAGAGGGAGGGAACGGGGAAGATTAGGCAGATTTCAGATTAACGAGGTATGCTGTGTCATCATCGTAAACTGCAGCGCGTTAACTGAGACCTCTTTGTTCCGCAGCACCTCTCTGATGCCAAGAAGGCCCAGCAGTTTTTAGAGGGCAGCTTCAAAAACCTAGAAAGTGTGAGTCACGTGTTGTTGTTGTTGTTGTTGTTTACATATGTCGAGTCACATTTTTGTCATTTAAAGGATTTCTTTTCCCAAATTAAGAAAAGCAAATCCCCTTTTTCTTTTGAGGTATCTTTACCCAGATTTATTTTAGAGGTGCATTTCAAATTCTTGAAAGTTTCCTGGAAATAACTGTTTAATTAAGCATTAATTTTTATTTTTATTATTATAGAGGAAACTCAACCAAACTTCCTTATTTTATTGAGTTCAAAATCAGTTTTCTCAAAGAAACCCAAGTCAATATTAAGTAATGTTTAATATATTGTTGGAAACTTTATTCTTCGCCTGCAACACGTTGCATATTTCAGCTAAAATAATATTTTTAATTAATGAATTGGAGTTTGAGAGGTGAAGTGTGTCTCTATTTAACATTAGTTTGTGTTTTTACGGTTACATTTAAAGTACTTTGTTCCTTCCAAGAAACCTTTTAGGAAAATATTAGACATTTTCGCAAAAAAGTGTTTTTCAAATATTTCTTGTTTTTTCAAAATGTCACACAGGTTTTTTTATATTTTTTAAATGTGATTTTGGTCCCACTTTCTAATGGGGCACACTTTTAAGGGTTTACAAGCTCGAACAATTATTTTTTTTGGCAAATTAAGTTTTATAAATCCGTTTTAAAGCCATGTCTCGGAACAGTTTGGGTTTTCCAGAAGAAATCTATTAATTTTAGTGTGTGTGTGTGCTGTGTAAATGCCCGCAGACTAAGAAGCGCTCTGCCAAGGAATGGGCAGAAGCTGAAAAAGCTATCCAACAATCAGAGAAAACAGAGAGTGACCTCAATGCCACCAGGCTGGATGTGGAGAAGGTAAACAAACACACACACACACGTTAGCGTCAACTACTGAGCACTGATGTATTCATTTCTTATGTTTAAATTTTCATAATGTTCTCAGTAAAAAAAAATTTAAAAATCCTTGAGCTTCTCTTGTATTTGTCCCTGCGTGGCCTCTGCACCTCCTTGTCTCCCTCTGCTTCCTGCCCACATTTCTCCCCACGCTTTTGCATTTTGTTTTGCATCGTTTCTCCCTCTCCCGTGCACCCTTTCACGTCCCCCTCCCTCTCTCCCACGCGGCTCCACCTGCCTATCGCTCCGAAGGCCAAGCAACATGCCCACGCACGCACACACACGGCGGAGGAGTGCAGGAACGACTACGCCGCGCAGCTCCAGAAATACAACAAGGAACAAAACTCCTACTACTACTCGGAGATACCGCAGATCTTCAACGTGAGCCAAGGACACACACACGCACACACGCACAATGCAGTACAAACTGGGCAGAGCTCACACAGCTGCCGGAATTATGTAAATACCAAACGGACCCTTTCAAAATAAAATCCTCTCATCCATCGTCTTTGCACGAGTGTGAATATCATTTATATATTATATTTGAAGGAGGCTGTTGTGTGTCCAACAGAAGATGCAGGACATGGATGAGCGGAGGATCCGGCGGCTGGCGGAGGGCTACTGTCAGTTTTCAGACATCGAGAAGAAGGTGCTGCCCATCATCACCAAGTGTTTAGAAGGGATTTATGCAGCGGGCGGGAAAATTAATGAGAAACAGGTAAATGTTAGATGTTGATCGGAATATACTATACATGCGTTTGTCTTTTGGAGGACTGTAAATTGTCACTTTGTCTGGCCAGTGTCGGATCTAAAACACTTCTGATCACACTGTTGTGAAACTTCCAGAGATGATGTTTCATGTTCTGGTGTTCAAAGGAATAGTTTTCCAGTTGGGATTATTTATTTTATTTTATTTATTTTATTTATTTTATTTATTTTATTTATTTTATTTATTTATTTGCTTTATTTTATTTATTTGCTTTATTTTATTTATTTGCTTTATTTGCTTTCTTGCTGCGTTCGGAGTAAGAAGATTCATATCTCTGTCACATAAGACGGTTAAACGTGAAGCTTTCAAGCACCCGACAGTTACCTTAGCTTAGCACAGTGACTGGAAGCGGGGGGAAGCTGCTAGCCTGGTTCTGTCCAAAGGTACCGAGCAGCCCTCGTGTCCAAGGCATAACCCCTGGTGTTGTGCCTTGGACACAGCCATGCTAGCTCTTTCCCCCGCGCCGCTCGTCTTTATGCTAAGCTAAGCTAATAACCTGCCGGTTGTAGCTTTGTTGACGCCGCCGCCGCCATACACACAAGTTATGTTTACATTCAGTCTCATGAATCAAGATGTCTTGTGTTTATCCTCACAAATGTGCCGCGTGCATTTTTATTTTATTTTCCATAAGAAACCTTTTGAAGCTTTATTGCAACACGGATGAATTAATATCCTACTTTAGCATTTCTGCATTGCGTTCTAGGTTTAGCAAACATTGGACCTTTTTTAGTGTGCATGTAATAATGCATGTTTCATGTTGCAGAGTCTTAATGGACACACTCAAATCTAAAGTAAACATGTTGTAGGTATTTAATCCTCCTGTTACCTTCACATTTACTAACATATTTTACCCTCGGGGTCAATTTGACCCCAGCAATTAAAACCTTCAGAAAATTATTAGAATTAATATTGTTTCCCAAGTTTAAGTGTGAGGTACTTTGTTTGTTTGTTGACTCCGTAAATAGCCCTTTAAATATATAAAAAAGTTTATATTTCTTATATGTTTGACACAGTGAAAAACAGCCTGGGGTCAAATTGACCCCAAAGAACACCGACATTAAACATTGAATGGGGTCAAATTGACCTGAAAGGTAACAGGAGGGTTAAATAAAACCCTCCAGTCCTCTTGGGGGTAACAGATTGTTAAACTGTGTCCTGGAGCACATTGATTACGTTGAGTCGGTATGGTAACGGTCTCTCTCCGTCTCCCTGCAGGACTCGATGCTGTTAATCGAGCAGCACAAGTCTGGTTTCGAGCGACCTGCAGACTTGGAGTTTGAAGACTACACCCAAGGAATCAAACCAGCAACCTCTGACTCCAGCCTCAACCCGCCCAAAGTGCGCGCCAAGCTCTGGCCTTTCAACAAGAAGCACAAGGTGAGTTGTTGCACATCTGACATCTGTTTACTGCCTCTCCCCTCGCTGCTTTTCGGCTTCTGCATTCGACAACTTGAAAATCATCTCATTCTTCAAAGAGTAATCCGGGCAAACAATCATCTCCCGCGTTTATCATATTTTTAACTCAAACACAGTCAACGGGGCTTTCCTGAAATACCACCTGCTCTTCTTTCTGGAAGCGGTAATGAGCGCTCGTATAATCGAGTGCTGATCAGAGGGCGCTTCACAGTTGGAAATGGAAACCATGAACATATTCTTAATATGAAAATAAACCCTGCGCTAATCCATTTAACGGCAAATTTAAATACACTCCCAACACCAGAGATAGACATGCACGGTGTTGATTTTATGGTGTTCGGTAATCAATCTGATTTCCATCATTTACACCCACTCCGATTTTAAAAATAGATGAATTGATCTCCGTGATGCAAATGCATTTTTTTTATTAAATTAAAAGTTTAATCCCACACTCAATAGATGCTCCCGGAAAACTATTTAAGTGCAGCGTTTAAAAACCTGTTCCCGCGCAGGTTTGACAGCGCGCTGCCGGTACAGTTAAGACGGCTTTCAAAGAATTCATGAGAATATCGAGGCCCAGCTCGCAATGTCTCACAACAATGCACTCAGACACACACACACACACACACACACACACACACACACACACACACACAGGAAGCTCAATGCACATTCCTCTCATGTCTTACCCCCTGCACCCTGTTGCCCTCAGGGGACCATTCTAATTCCAGCCTGCTGCACGGACTTGCCCCATAGCATCCTTCTCTCTTTCTCTCTCGCTCTCTCTTTCTCTCTCTCTCTCTCTCTCTCTCTCTCTAATTCTTTATTACAACAATCTCTGCAACTGTTTGACTTCTCTTTTCTTCTTCTTCTCCGCCCCGTCTTTTCCTCTCTCCCCCGGAGTGATTTCTTCCTTTATATTTTTATATGTCTTTTTCTGCTCCCTTGTCTTTTTCTCCCCCCTCGCCTCAGTGTGCCCCTCCATCGTTCTCTCCCCCATCCCCATTCCCACCAGGCAGCCTCCCCCTCTGCCTCTCCCCTCTCTCTCTGCCTTCGAGAGTTCAATCGCTCTCTCAAACCCAGGATTTACACCTTAAAGATGTTACACAAACATCAGTCGGTGAGTGATGACATATGCTCAGGGCCCCCCCCCCCCTCCTCCCTGCTGTCTGTAAAAAAACATCTCACTTCCTCATGTTCTTGTCTCCTTGCTGTTAAACCGTGACATCTGTACAGATGCCGCGCTCGTCGCTGTAAAAGTGTGTGTTTCTCGTGTCATTTGTCCATGTGTCTCACAATGAATGTCCGTTTCTCTCCGTCTATATATCGCATGCTGAAAAGCACACGGTAACATTCCTGAACGTTACGTAGAGGGTAGAATGAAAAAGGTGCTCCAGTGAAAGGGTGCTGGTGATGGATTCTTTTCCATGGGAAATACTATTTCAGGAGAAACACTATTTCAGGAGTAACTCGGCTCTCTGCATCGCGCTGCACTGACACCTGCAGGTGGAACGGTGTCGAGGCCTCGGTTGTACGTTTCTTTCAGTTTTAGGAGAGGAAATTAAAAGCTCGGTAATGCCCCAGTTTGTATCTCTAGTGCTCTTTCGAAGCATCCCACTTTTAAAAACATTACAGAATCTTTTACAAACTCTTCTGACCATCGGGTTAAAAAAAAATTCCATTCACTGCATGATGAATAAAAGATTGGAACTTTTTATATATATATATTTTATTTATATATATAAACATTTATACATACATTTGTATGTATGTGTATATATATATTATATAAACATATATGTATATATATACATGTGTGTGTGTGTGTGTATGTATATATATATATATATATATATAACGTACATACATATATATAAACATTCCAATATTTTATATATATATATATATTTTTTTTTTAAATATATATATAAATTGTCTGAAAGTATAACATATTTGGTAGAAACATATTCATATTAACAAATATAACTATATTTTCATTAAGCTTGTTAATCTTTAAGGATTCTGGTAATACTGTCAGATTTTTAAAGTTTATAGATTTTTTTTGTTGACAAGATTAGTGGGATAATTATTATTTTAGTATATAATATATATGTGAACCCGGTCTCATGACTGTAAACCATTGGCCTTTTGAGAGGAACAGTTTGTATCCTGACAGATTAAGTTAAATAAAAGCGGATTGGAGCCCCGGTAGTTTCCAGTCGGCACTGTGAAGACAACATGGCTGCTGGTCAACGGCGCAAATGCCACATAACAATCAGCCAATTCTGCTGTTCTGAAATGCAGGTGTGACCGACCTTGCCTGTAAACACAGCTGTGTGTCTGTGTGTGTGTGTGTGTGGTCTGCCGTACTCTGAGCCCAACCAGCTGTGATGCTGCACGGCTTGCTGAAAGTGCACGTAGGCACCGAGTTGGCAGTGCGAGCAGGATTACAGTTACTCTTTAATTAACTCGATGAAATAGTGTTTCTGTCATGGCCCAGGGAACATCTTTTCTATTCAGGGGACCTCAAAAGCCTTCTCTCTCAACTAGATAACCAAGTCTTTATTCTGTGATGCCAAACTGATGTAGAACTTTAAATTATTTCTTCTGAGCATAAAGGAAAGACCCAAATGTAATAAAAGAAACACACATTTTATTCAAGCGCAGTGAGAGCCATGCTTATTAAAACTAGAAATATCTCCATGTTATTATCGTTGTATGACGAAATGCTATATCTTGACTCGCCTCCAGGGGCAGTTTTGATTTTGAAAGGAGAAGTGAAAGAATGTAATCCCAAGATTTCCTTTTCAGAAATAGTTTTGTTGCGACGCTGAATAATCCCAAAAAACACAGGAACAATTTCTCAATCCCGATACGAGGCTTTGAACCCAACTGAGAAATTTGAAGAGTTCAAAGGTCACGGATGAAAAACTCCCCGATTTAGCAACTCTGACTTTAAAATCTTAGAGAATTTCACATTTTTAAAGTTTTTTTAATGTAATCTCAAATCTCATTTTCCACTCGTTATATTTAAAAATATACATTTTCTTTTATAAAGTAAGAATAATTCTCACCTAAATGTACATTGCTCTGGCATCACAGGATAAAGAGTCTTCCCTGTTGTTCAGTGTGCGTCGGCCCAAAACACGGCACAGCTGAATCTCAGCGCTCCTCTCAGGGGACGTCATTTGGCTCTGAGCGCTCTTCCTCCTCACTCTCTCCATCTGTGACTGTGTGTGTAACTGTGTGTTTTCTGTTTTCCAATCGGAGTGTCTCTCTCTCTCGTTGGGTTTCTCTCTTGTGTTGGAAAGGACGGATAGAAACAGGGAGGAGTGACATCTGGTGGTGATCATTGATCCGCTTGTCATCAACATGATGCTGAGGATAATTACTGTGTGTGCATCTGTGTGTGTTTAGCCGCCTGCTGCAGAAGATTTCTCTCACCTTCCTCCGGAGCAGAGGAAGAAGAGGCTTCAGGGAAAGATTGAGGACATCTCCAGAGACCTGCAGAAGACGCAGGACCAAAGGTGACGACCGTCGCCCACGGCGTCGCCCAGGCCTGCACACACAGACTTGTAATTTCACCCTCGCAAAATGTTATGGAGTATTAGTTTTTATTAATTTGAGCATAGCTTGGACCTCATGTGGAGGATTCCCTGTTTTTGGTCCATCAGGAATCATTTTAAATACTTTCATTGGTGTCGAGTTACATTATAATAAAAGTACACAGGTTCAAGCTTTCTGATTCTCTTTAAAACTCATCAGGGTTAGGAGTCACGAAACAACTTTTATCTCAGACTGCAAAACACTTCTGTCCTTTCTGAGCAGCTCTTCTCGCATATGTTTTAAAGATCACACTGGATCTATCGGTTAATAAATTCAGCCTGAATTAACTGGAAAATCTTGGGGGTTAGGGTGAGAATATTAAAAGGTTTGCAGGAAAATCACAAGTATTTCTCTATGATGCTGAAAAACCTGTTGTCATCAGAGCTGTAATGAAATCTGTAATTATAGAGGATGGATTCAAAAATCAGACGTCTGTAATGTGGAATAACGAGAGCAAAAGCAAAAAAAATTGAGCTTCAATTTATTTATTTCCACAATATAAATTAGCTTTTCTAGTTTTTTACTTCATTGTGATATCTTCTATTTGAAATATGGCTTTTTCTCTCTTTTTTTGGGGCTCAATAAATGAGTTTCAATTGAAATGCTGCCGCATACAGTGATTTGTTGTGTGCCAGTGACACGTGACAACACCTCTGTACACAAAGCCACGGCTGTACAAAACAAATGTGTAAACGTCTTGACGCACAGCCCCGACCTCCGACCCCGTCAAGCACCTTTTTGAAAGAATTGTACAGGAGTCCCACATGGTCCTTCAGAGAGGCTCCTAGCTTCTAAACCCTCCCTCCACTCCTTCCGTCTGCGGAGGGAAGGTTTCCGTGACGAGCGCTCACGTTTCCAAACGATAACCCGTTTCTCCCTCAGCGAGGCGCTGGAGAAGATGAAGGGGGTGTACGAGCAGAGCCCGCAGATGGGAGACCCCTCCAGTCTGGAGCCTCAGATCTCAGAAACCGCCCAGAACATCAGCCGCCTGAGGGGGGAGCTCTCCAAATATGAGGTCATCACGCGAACATACGCAGCGACGCGCCAATAACGCATGCACGACAGATCAGAGTAGAGTGTGTGTGTGTGTGTGTGTGTGTGCAAGTCTTGACATCTATTGCCGGTTCATTGCAGACGTGGCTGGCGGAGGCGGTGGGAGGAGAGGAGTCTTCCAATGCCATCAACAATAATATTCAACATAGGTAAGACTTTTTATTTAAAAGAGCAGTTTTGACATTTTGGTAAATTTTTCTCATCCGTTTTCCTGCCGATAATTGAAAATGTTTTATCAGGGAGTAAAAAGTCTCAGTGTAGTCTGTCATGAGAAACTATATCATGTGTCATCGTATCCATGATAGTGTATATCATTAAAAAAAATCTAAAGAAATCCTTAAAAAGCTTAGTCATGAAATGGTATGTAAAAACAAAATAAAAAATAGTATTATTTTTAAGAGCCATACAAATGTCAAAGTGTGTTTACAAAATCATAGATATGATGCGAGACTGGCTGTCATTTATTTGTACATCTTTTGAAAGAAGATTACTGACTTCATATATATATATATGTGTGTGTGTGTATAATATATATACATATATATATTTGTTAATATAAATATGTTTCTACCAAATATGTTATACTTTCAGATATTGTGTATATATATATATATATATTTGTTAATATAAATATGTTTCTACCAAATATGTTATACTTTCAGATATTGTGTGTGTGTGTATATATATATATATATACACACATGTGTATGTATGACATTATATATATATATATGGGTGTATGTGTGTATATATATATATACACACACACATATGTGTATGTATGACATTTTATATATTTATATATGATGTTTGGAAGCTGCAGAGTTTTTTTCACATTTGCTTCCTCCTTTTCTTCTTCGAACAGTGCTGGTAGAGAGTTTGGTTAGCTCTGCGAGGTCACCAGAGGTCAAACCATTTCTTTAAATGTGGACGTGTTTCCCCAAAGCGATTCGAGAAAGGACACGTCCTAATCTTTCTGTGTGTGGCGTCTCCAGCGTCCTCGCGGCGGACCAGTCCCAGAGCTTCTACACGGAGTTCGATGACGAGTTTGAAGAAGTAGAAACTCCCGTCGGCCACTGCAGGGCGCTGTACACCTTCGAAGGTACGCCGTCATAAGTCACACCGGCTCGTTCATTAATTGGGTTTAATGTTGGCCTGACGTGTCCTCGTGGTGTGTGTGTGTGTGTGTGTGTGTGTGAGCAGGCAATAGCGAGGGCACCATTTCCATCACGGAGGGAGAGCTGTTGAGCGTCCTTGAGGACGATAAAGGAGACGGATGGATGAGAGTCCTTGGAGCTGGCGGAGATGAGGGCTATATACCGTCATCCTATGTCAAACTTGGCCCATAACACACACACACACACACACACACACACACATGCACAGCTTGTGACAGAAAGGTAAGTTAAGAGCCAAAGGCGAATACAAAGTCGTCCACGATAAGTGGAGCGACGATAATCTTTCCTCTCGGCCGGTGGCGTGCGCGGCGAGATGGAAGCTCCTCCCCCTGCGGCGCTCTTCTCACCGCAGACCGCCTTCGTGGGTTTCAGCTCTTTTGAATCCAAAAACTTGTGAATGTATCCCTGAACTGCGTTAAAGTGACGACTAGCGTAACATATTCAGCACCATAGTAGCCGAAGCGTTGCATATCTTTACGTTGATATATCTCCATCCACTTGACTCCTCCCCCCACACACACACACAAACTGCCCACTCCAATAACCTGCTGATCCCGTTCTCTCTGAAACACCCTCGGCCCTCAACGGCTTTCCTTAATGCGAGTGTTTTTTTTCCTTTCTTTTTATCATAGTGATGTTTTATGACTTATAACTGGATGAAAACCACTACTCTGAAGAACGTCTCACCCTGGGGTGTCGCTGTAAACGACCCGTTTCAATGTTGGTTTCACGTCCGTCTTCTAACGCGCCACGTGCCCGTATGAATATTGAAATATATTTTGCTTGCTGCTATTATTCCTCTGGTATTTTCCAAAATTCCCTCTGTGTTGATATTCCTCCACTAAACTCCAAGAGGAATGACACATTAATTAAAAAGGTTAATCAATTCTATATATTTTTGCATCACTCGCTTATATTGGAGTGTTTAAAGAATCAATATGACCAGGAAGAATAATAAAAGCATATAAAAAAATACTTCAATGTACACATGCGTTGCATGAGTATTGTTTTAAGACGGATCTAAAAATGGAAACTTGCATATTTCTTTTTGTGAATTTGAGACGTGGGGTGTGAAAACAAAAACAAGTGGCAATAATGATCAAAGTTCTCGTAAAAAAAAATTTAAAAAGCATTTAGTATGTTATAATTATTGCGTTTGAGGTTTGCAGCATCACAGCACCGACGTCATAAAACCAGAAGTCTGTGTGCGCAGATCAAAAGTGCATAACGGGCAATTATTAAGTCATCATGGGCAGAGTGGTCTCGGTTCTGGTCCTGAACTGGTTTATATGCTTCTCACACTTTGTCTACTGGCTTTAACCACCTGCTTTCACATGTTGAGCCTCCACCACTGTTGTTGTTGTTGACCTCACATTCTCCCTGCGGTAAGCTCAAGGAAAATGTTAACGCACTTTTTAAAATCTGATGGGAGTGTTTAAAGACTCAAACTAATTGGACATTTTGTTTGTACACATCCGAGCGCAGAGGAACTTTACTCCTTCAGCAGAGTCACTCTGCACTGAAGCTCAGACTTTACACATCTTTTATTGAGCCATATGTTTACCCATCTCCTTTTTCTTCCCGCACTAGTAGATATTTTCTTAGCATTTTAGGGGGATTATTGTATGATCCACTTTTTTTTTTTTAAAGAAAATGTATGTATTTACATGTTTTTGTTTTGAGTCATAAAGTGAAAAGGAAAAAACAAAACACCTTCTCCTCTTTGTTTCTTTACAGTTTCATTGGTGAGACATGTATTGCATTGAAAACATTGAAATAAAAAACAATTCCCAGTGTGGTCTCCTCACAGCAGCAGGTCAGTTTGAGTGTGTGTATAGTCTCTTGAGTATCAGGAGGTGTGTGTGTGTGTTGATAAAACATTGTCTTGAGTATCAGAAATGCATATTTCCAGAAGTTAACCACTGCGTCCCACGTTCAGTGAATCCATCGCAGCTCTTGACAGTAAAAGACCCGGGCCACTCAACTCACTCCTTTATAAGTTAAACTTGACGAGCTTGGAAGTCTCTCGCGTCTCAAAAACACCGTCTCCTTTATGTCCGTGTGGTCTCGGCGGGCGAGACTGGAAAAACATTTCACTTTCATCTTGCCTTCCTCCCGTCAAAATGCCGACTTTCACCTTCCACGTGGCGAAGCGGCGGCTCAGGTCAGCGGGGTCATCTCCACGGGCTCCAGTTTGTCGGAGAGCACGTGGAGGATCTTGTCGAACTTGTCGTAGCGCTCCTCCCGGTCGGCCTCCGCCCCCGACTGACCCCAGAGCAGCCGCAGGGCAAACTCGGTGCGGAAAGCCTCGAGCAGCTCGGGCACCGGCTCCCAGCTTCCTGCTGGAGCAATGTGACGGACATCAGATTAGACACGCGTCACAGCGTACATCATCTCCCAGTAAAACGGACTCGCTGTGGCAGGAAGTGAGAGCGGGCCTCGAGCGAGAACCACTCGAGGGACCCGGAGTCGTTTGTGAATGTGTTGCCGTCACAAATCTTCCCATTATTTAGAATTGGTGGTCCAGACCTGTCGCACAAGCCATGTACAGAACACTAGAATACAACACTAGGTAATGTTTGGTCTAACTTGCTTTTCTTTGTATATAGAGTGATGCCTTAATCTGAATAAATGTGTTGCTGTAAAATAACTACATTGAACTCAAACTAATGCAAAATAAATATTACGTTCACCACAGTCGCTTTTGGGCCGTCAATTTGAGGCTTGGCAAACAAACATCTGTTTTAGATTTTAGAATTGGATGAGCACATTAGACATTTATATTATTCAGTAATTGTTGTAAAATTCTTATTTTAACTAAAAAAAAAAATATGAATGAAACTTGCCCAAACAGAGCAGAACAGTTGGCCTTACTCAGCAAATTACAGTTTTAATTCATGCTAATTATCAAATCTCAATAACGGGTCACATCCATCAGGTCGTACGACAAGTTGGGCGATCGAGAGAGAATTAGTGTAGCTGACAATTAAATAAAAAACGTACAAGAATAGAGTAATGTTCGGAGGCCCATTGGTCTGCCACGCCTATAAAGAGAAGACATGGCTCCTCAGATACAGATGCAGCTCTATACAGATGTGCGTACCGGTGAGCAGGGACTGTGCGTGCTGCTGGTAGTCGCGGGCGTGCAGCGCGGCGCTGCGAGCGGCCTGGAGGACGCCGTAGAGAAGCTGGCAGCCGCGCTCGCTGTTCTCCACGGGGTCGTCGCCCTCCATCGCCATCAGCAGAGGAACCAGGTGAGGCACGGCGAGGGGGCCGTGGACCACGGAGTCTGCAGAAAAACACGCAACATTTAGTTTTCATTTCTTTCCCTCAGGCTTCACGCAATTTCAGGCCGGGTAAAGATCTCTTGGAAGACGAGCGACAATTTTCATCCATCACAGTATTTTTACAGATGGAGTGGAGGGAAGTTGAACGAAGCGTTCAGGGGCTCCAGAGGGAGAAAGCTCAAATTGATCACTTTTATACAATTTGTCATTCGTGGAAAGTCTTTCAATTTTACAAAAATTGAACGGGAACAAAACTTGAGTGGCGCTCCGTCCCGCCCACGCCGCTCACCGTCTCCGTCGTTCAGCAAGTTCATGAAGGGTTTGAGTTTCTTCTCAAATAAAATGGCCGTCTCCGTGTGCGTCCTCCTGAGTGCTCGCCACGTCATCTCCAGTCGCATTATCTGCATGCATAAATATATACAGCTTATTGTCATAACACTGACAAACTATGACATTTAAACGGCATTTATTATCAAATGCTACAAACTTTTAATCATTTGTTGTGCATTCGATACGAGGTCGTTCCTTATGACATTTGCGATGGAATACTATATTATTTTTTGTGGCAAACTATCCCTATGACTCTTTTTTTAAAGCATACTATAGTATGACTGACACTTTTATATATTTGCAGAAAGTACAATTCTTTAATAGTATATTTGCAATGTATATCAGTATATTTGAAATTAAATAAAGTATATATATTTTTCGCCTGGGTACACTATGCCTATTTTCTGACATTACTTTTATTACATATTAAACTGACATTTTGAAAGACATGGCATTTTTTATAGCATAATAAAATATGACATATTTTGTATGACACTTTATGGCATATTATACGAGGACTTTTTCGTGGCATTTCTTATGACATATCATGACTTATGGTTCTATACTATATAAAATTTTAGCATACTAAGCTATGTCTTTTTATGATAGTATATTTAGACTTTTAATAGCATATTTAAAAAATCCCATTTATGAAATACAATACAATTACATCATACTATTATGACACTTAACCACGAGTTTGTTAGACATTATGGCATACTATGACTTTTTTTAAATATTTTTTTTATGACGTATATAGAATGACTATATTATGTTTCATTTGACCGTCACGTTACCTGAGGCATCTCCAGAGCCTTCATCACAGCTGAGAAGGAGTAGAGGTTGTGGGCGTGTTCCTTCAGGGCCTGAGCCAATAGGATCAACTTGTGTAAGACGGTTGCCCTTTGGCTCACAGTTCCTGTGCAGCCGAGGATGTCCACTGCGATTCCAAGTGATACGAGATGATGCCTGAACAATTAGAGGTGTATATATTAGAGGTGTGAGAGGGTAGAGGATTGAAGGTAGTTGGGGGACATTGTTCTCTCTTAAATGTCTTGCAGCTTAGTCAAGGAATTTTTTTTTTTTTTTTTTAAAGCAACATTTGGCATCTCATAAAAAGACAAGGACTAAGCTCTCTCCCCCTCTATCAAACATTATATTTATATATATATATATATATAACCAAGTGTTGCATGGTTGTTTCAATTTTTTTTGTTTTCATTTTTATTATTATTTTTACTTACTTAAAGATTTACATTTTTTTTATTTAATCTTTCCTTATGAACAGACTTGTCTAAATGCATGCTTCATTTCTTTTATCCTTCCTTACTTTAAAAGCATTCATTTCAAACTGTAAAAATACTTAAATAAAATATTTAGTATAAAATAAAATAAAAAGCACCATTATAAGTTTCCTTGTTTCCCAAAGAAAAACCGTGCCACTGAAAACTGTAGGAGCTTTTTCTTAGCGACACCAAGGCTGGAACAATACGTCACTGTCAAATCAATTTCCCAATACCTTCGGCAACCCAAACAAAATGTTCATTCACGAGCATCGTTTGTAATAAAGTCAGCGATCAGAAATAACTTACAACCGGGACAGATTAAAACAAAGACATCGGGCACGGCTGGATGACGCTGTGTGACGAAATGTGCCAACTTGGCGTTTAGGTGAATTAACTCCTTCACTGATCTTTGTCAGTTGCGCGTACCTTTCTAACAAATCCTGTCGTAGCTGGCGTCCGTGGGGCAGAGTCACGAGCTCCAGCCCTGATCCGACGCCCATAAGCGTCTTCTGCTCCTCCGTCACCCCAACAATGCGTGCTACCTGCCACACATCCATCACGAAGGATAGAACAGTGGAGCTTTAGCCTCCTATTCGAGATCATTTATCAGGAATTCAAACACAATTTTATTTTTTGTACACGTTTTATTTCTGATTGAGAGCTACCTGGCAGTCGACGCTGAGCATGTGCAGAGCGGTGACGTCGGCGTTGGAGCGGTTGAACAACTCCTTGAGGGTCAGCAGGACGCCGGGCTCTAGGGGCCGGTTGTTGTCCGGCAAGAGCAGCGACTCAAACTGATCCAACTGGAAACACGAGACCGACTCCACCTGTGACGGAGTAAGACGGATATACGTCAGTACACAAAAGGGCCCTTTGGGATGCGCTAGGATCAAGTTATTTCTAAAGTTAAGAGTCGTACATGGACTCTGAGGCGGTTCTAAACAAGAATATATGCAGACTTAACTGTTATTGATTATATATTATAAGATAATTAATGGAAAACAATAGCAGCTAAAACCGCATTAAAAACATAATTAAATGCATAAAGTAGTGTTTCTATGGTTTGTGATTAAAAAGCAGACACTGGCGAAACACTTGTTTAATCCTCTGAAATACATCCCCTTTGTTTTTACTTGCAACAGAAACAAATGTTAAAACCATGAACCGAATTTAAGTTATACAAACATGGGGCGTTTCAAAATGCCAGTCTTCCCCTTCCTCCGCTGTTCTCTTCTGCGGCAGCGTCGGCGGTGGCGATGACGCCGCCGCCGCCGCGCTCTCCTGGGCCTCCAGGAAGCCAAAGGAAGTCTCTGTGAGGCGGGCGCGGCTCTGCCACTTCTCCTCTGCGCGCAGTCGGTCCACGTGACCTTTCTGCTGGGCCTGCGGCACCTGGACACAGCGGCAAGAGGACATGAACTCTGAAGGGGGGGGGGGGGTTTCCCCATATAGGAGAGACGACGTATCAAAGAGGAGCGCCTGAGCGGTGATCCGTGATGGCTGCTTCACCTGGATGACCAGCTCGTCGTAGAAAGAGGAGGGGTCAACGGCCCGGCCGGTGGGTGGGGGGGGGATGCCGTTGGCAAACAAAGTGGAGACCCTGAAAGGTTTGGGAGGAGCTCTGGGGTGCAGCTGTCCATCGGAACCTCGCAAGGTTACGCCACCACCTGCAGGGGCGGAGGAGGGAGTTATGCGTCTGTGTTATGGGACGGCTCCATATTTAGAGGAGGCGCTGCTACACTCACAAGTCTGAATCCTTTTCGAGTTCCAGAAAGGATTAAGTGTGTGTGTGTACACCTGTAACTAGTCCCGTCTGTTCAAGGCACCAAGGCCAAAACCAGGATCTTAGAAATATTAAAATTGTAAGTGAAAGTCATTAAATCACCTCCACTCCTTTAAAAAGTCTCTTTTGTTTAATTATAAGTGTTTTCAATAATTAGCTATTCAATTATATTTTATGTGAAAAGGGGCTTCTTTTCAAGGAAATTACTTAAAATTGAGGACAGTGTCTCTTTTTTTGTTTACCCTTTAATTAGTAACTAGGCCCTTAAAATGAAATGTTTTATTTCCCAAGCTAAACATTATGTTAAAAAGGTGCCTCTCCAGAAATAATATCTATAGTGGAATGAAAACTTCCTTCAGGTTGCTAACACCCACACATTGCGTGTATTAGGACAGCGCGCTCGTCACCTGGGTGGGAGGGGCGCGTGTTTCGCGGTCGGGGGCTCAGCAGCGGTTCGCTGCCTGTGCGAAACACCGGGGAGATGGGGGCGGGGTCGGTGTTCTTCGAAGGGGTGTTCTGTGGGACGCCTGGATGGGGAAGAGGGACGGCAGGAAGTTGAAAGGCGTCGCGGGACCCCGGTTCTTCTTTGTGTTCTGACGATTGTTTGGCTTCGCGCTTCTTCGTCGCCTCAAAGGGCATTCTGGAAACACAATACTGGCCGACCGTGCAGGACAGAAGGACCTCAAAGGACCACAAAGGACCACAAAGGACCACAAAGGACCTCAAAGGATCACAAAGGATCACAAAGGACCACAAAGGACCACTGGAGGCGTGTCGGGTTGCTCCACAGCTCAGTCATGACTGTCCACAAATGTCTTTCTGAGGTCTTCTGCAGCCACGTGTCCAAACGTTGTTCCTCCGGATATTTTGGTGTTTTACAAGCATATTTAAAACAACTTAGCAGCTTGTTTATAATTAATGTAGTAACAGATTTTTTTGTGGCTGTACTTAACTTGTTTTATCTGCACACACACACACACACACACACACTCGTCATCTTGTATCTGCGTTTCCTGAAGCGTGCATATTAGGAGAGGGAAAGCGAGTACTAATTGGTAAAGAAATAAAAAAGAGACATTTACTGCCAGCTGAAACACATATTTATCTATAAATAATAGCATCTGTGTACATTTAAAAGTGAACGTCGTGGTCCAGAGATACGAGCTGCTCCGACACGAATAGACCCGGTGCTTAAATATATAGGAAGAGCTCCACATGAGCCACAAGCGATACGCCCACGCTGCTGGTTTCTGGTTCTGGGCCGACGGACACGCGCGGCACGTACCGGTTCGCAGGTTGCTGTCGGACTGGGCGGACTGGAGCGACGGTCTCCGTCCGACGTTCTCCAAGTTGGCAGGCTGGCTTCCACTCCTGCCACGCAGAGGAACAAAGTGCTTGAGAATATTTCATTTGAGTTTGTTTCAGCGCTTTACACGTGTGTGTGTGTGTGTGTGTGTGTGTGTGTGTGTGTGTGTGTGTGTGTGAGAACTGGACTTCATTTCAACAGACTCCCCCCCCACCTCAGCAGTGGGTTGATGACCTGCAGTGTGTCGGTGTGTGCAGAACTGAAGCTGCGCCTTTGGTTGGCGTGAGTGTGTCTTTCCTTCCCTGCGCCACCATTACTATGACTACTCATAGTGCTGCTGCTGGTGCTGCTGCTGATCGTGGTGGGATCTCCATGTCGCTCGATGATGACACGCAGAGGAAGGGTCCGTGTGGTCGGGTGAAAGATCACAGCGCCAGAGGCCTGGGAGATGGGCCGACGCCCGCCCACGTAGAACCGGATCAGAGCGGGAACGTTGTCGAAGCGATCCTCCTCGAACTGGAACAGCTCCCGGGAGTAGCCCTGGCACACAGACGGAGGCACACGCGTCACATAGCAAGCAGAGCTACTTCAGGAACAGTACAACTAAAACTAAAAAACTTCTTTTTAGTAACAGATGCTAGAAAGGTGGATGTTGTAGCTCGCAGCTTCGTGGAGGTCAGAGCAGACTCATTGCAGTCGACATAGACCCTAAATTACATCATTATTATTTTGTAAAGCATCAAAAAGTCAAAAAAATTCTCAAATCCCTCTTACAGCATAAGCCACCTCTCCTCTTGTGATTTGAGAAGCATAAATAGATATTTTGATGTGTTATGTTGTACCGCCATCCATTGGAGACCTTTATTGTAACCAATGGGATTTAATGTTGACGGCAAGCTGCAACTTTCCAGAGCAACAAACAGGAAGTGGGCGGTTTGATAAAAAAATTATTGTTTTTTAGTTTGATGAATTGTAATGTACTTACTTTAAATATTAAATAGTTTGGGATTTTATTCCGGTTATTTGAAAAGTTGTGGAGTCTAGAAAAGGGGACTTCTTCAAATTGCTTGTCGAACAAAGATTTTAAAATAAATGCAAAAAACATTTACATTGAAGAAGCTGAGACCAGTGAAAAGTTTGCAAAACAATTCAAACAATTAATCCACCATCTTATGCACACGGAGTAGCATGAGTTCGCCGTACCTTTTTTGGACGAAGGATCACTCGTATGATCTTGAAGTGCATCGGCCCGTCCTTCCAAAAGCAGCTCAAAACGTAGTCGCCGGGGGAAGAGCTCGAGTCTCGGACCAGGAAGTCTCCGTCCCTCTCAAACAAAGACTCTGCAGCCTGGAGACAAGTCGGCAGGTTAAGTCGATCAACGCCTCCGTGAAGGTCGGACTTACTGCAGGATGGTGACCTTCGACTGCATTAGTGTCAGCTATGTGTACCAGACCAACTGGCAAGTGTGTGTATAGCAGCCAGTTAGCTTAGCTTAGCATAACTACTGGATACAAAAGGGGAAAAAATGAGTCTGCCTCTATAGATGAATGAGCGGTGTTATTATCTCCTCGTCTCACTTCACGCAAGAAAGCCAAAAAGTTCATTTTCCTAAATATTAGTAAATCTATCCCTTTGGCTTGTGAGGGTAAAAATGTGCTTTCTGAGTGCAACCGCAGCGAGAACAGAGCGGTCCTTTGAGCACCTCTCGGCCCAGCGGTCCGTGGAACCACGCATGGCTCGTCGGGTCATCGGTGCCGAGCTTCAGCTCCTCCTCCAGCTCCTTCTTTAACGAGTCCATGTCTCTCCGACCACCGAACACCTGCGAGGCCGTGATACGCTCGGTTACTCTGCATGTTTTCTCTGCTCCCATTTTAGACGCGCGCAATATGGGAAAAGCATGCAGGAAGCCACAGAGGGCGAGTGAGAGCCGGAGAAGCCGTGCGCTTAACCTCTTACCTTCAGCTGGCTGAGGTATGCGCTGACACTCCTCCTCTTGCTGAAAAACAAGGAGAGGATACGTGATTTTTTCTTCTAAACTCAGCAATAAAAGACAGTCACAGATAACGGTAATGTTTTTCGTTCAAACATGAACAGTACAGGGATGGAAGGCCACTGTCAAGGTCTGGATGTGTCATTAACACCACACACAAACAGAGGGTCTTTTAATAGTGTGCCTCTTTTTCCTTTCCTTTCCTTCCTCCCTAAGCGTCCACCTTCCTGTCTCTGTAAACACACAGAGAACTCACAGCGGGACAGCCCGACTAGATAACCCTGGGCCATCACATGAGCCATTAGCCAGTCTAGTAAATCGATGTCTTCCTCTCGCTGTGGTTTAACAATGTGGAACCGGTGGGTTCAGGGATTGCTGGAGGGAAGTGCACAGACAGGGGCACGACTTTTACTTGTTTACCGTGCTATGACCCCGAATAAAATGATACAACATGCACGGAAGCAAAACACAAAAACACACACTTTGATACTTCGGATTACACCGATTTGCCAATTTCTTTAGGTACTAAAGCAAAAACTACTTTAGTCAAATATAACAGTACTGCAAAAAAAATCCTACATTGATTTTTTTGCTTTGGATAAAACTGTTTCCGAATGGTGCCGATCCGACTTCATGGTCATTTTGGAGGCCGGGTAGCTTATGATGCTGTAAAAATAAACCCAGCCATAACCATGCCGCCTGTTATCACACAGACAGCCATACCAACATTTTTTAAATACTGAGGTTTCCAGACATCTAAATAATTTAAATCTGCAGTTTTTCCAAATTGAATTTAATGGTGAATTGGCAGCGAGATTTAGAGCTGTTCTTTAATTATCAACGGCCTATAAACGTGTTGTGTTTAAGTTTATAGGTTTACCATCACTTACCATCCTATATATAAACATAAATGCTGTTTCAAAACTCCCTCAATGCTACTAGAAATACATATATTTGAATGGTTGTTACCATTAAGCCTAAAAATACCAGAATGACTCTGAATGCCCATCACAAGTTTTTAACTGTAGAATAAAAGTCCCAAGGTTGTTAAAACTTCCATGCTTATATATAATAAATAAACATTACCTTAGCTGTGTCTTCCTATTGCTTCTTTTGTCTGACTAACAAACCCAAATATATTCAGTTTACCATCACATTAAGAAAGAAAAACAGCACATTCTGAAAAGAAAACTGATGTTATCAAATTATTTGCTCATTAATTAAGTGTTGATTGATTAATCGATTGATTATCTATATTCTGCAATACTGTGCAGCGCTTGTATTGTGTTGTGTATAGTTTTCAGTGACCTATATAGTCACGTTAAGTGTCAGTGTATCATGAAAAATACTGTCAATTAAATGTAGTAGTATAATTAAATGTATGAAAATATTTTAAAATAAGCACCATCATAAACTAAAAAATCCAAAATACTATAAACGTTGAAACAGACCCTGTTTAAAACATTTTAAATAAAAACTCAACACTACCTTCATAAAAGTGCAACAATTAATAGTTCTGGAAATAAAATTGCAACTGTTCTAACTGCACGTTAACAATTAAATAACACTGCCAGACAAATTACAGCTGCATGAGATGTGTTCCAGGTTGCGTGCAACATCCGGTTTGAGGGGCGTTGGTCATGCGACACAACAGAAACACCTGAGCACCGAGCTGCAGAGCCACAACCTGACACCACATTGTAGTTCAAACTATTGTATGAAGCTTCACCAGACACATGGTATTCCTCAGTTTAAAATATAGCGAAGTGGGATCATCACATTGACCTGGCCTCGTGTTGCTTCTCTTTTGTGTTAAAATTGTGCAACAGGTGACGTTATGCTTCAGGTAAAGTTTTTTTATTTATAAAACAACCTTTTTTCTCATCTCAAAAGTATAAAAAGTGAGATTTTAACAGCTTTCGTGTGTCAGAAATAGGAATACAAGTTTAAAAATATATATTTACTGCACACCCAAAGTTCAACTTCAATAAACACCGAAAGTCTCGCGTTAATTAACGTGAAGATAGAGTTCAACCGTCGTTACAAAGAGCTTCAAGTGAACCGTCCTACCTGTCGGTCCTCTTCACAGCTCGTGCGTCCCGGACATGTTGTTTTTTTTAAACTAAATTGACACCGACACACAAACAAAACAGCTGCGGAGCTACAACGTTCAAGTCTTCTCCCCCGTCGGTCCCTCCCAGCTCCCTCCCAGCTCCCCCTTCTCCTCTTCGCCCTCCTCTCCGCAGTTTTCAGACGAGTTCCCACAAGTTCTCCCGAGCTTCGTGCTCTCCTCTCCGCCTCGCCCCGCGGCCCCGGTGCTGAAACGCGGCTATCTGCTCGGCATTCCTCGGATACCGACACACGGACAGCCGAGCTAACGCATCACCTGGCTGCAGGGCGGCGTGTCCCCAGGAAAGATCCCCCACGTGGGACTGATTTAAACTGGTCTCCCACAACATGTTAAATCTGACTCGTGTTTCATGACACACACTGAGAACCACCGCCTGCTGGCAGCCACACAGATTATATATATATATATATATATATATATATATATATATATATATATTATTTATATATATATATATATATATATATATATATATATATATATATATATATATATATATATATATATATATATTTTAATTATCAATAATTTTCTGTTAATGAGAACGTGTAACTGTTATATATATATATGTATTATATATATTATATATAATATATATGTATATATGTATTATATATATATGTATTATATATATATTATATATATATAGAAAATATATATATATTATATATATATATATAATATATTTATATATTTATTATATATATATATTTTAATTATCAATAATTTTCTGTTAATCGTGGCCACTCGGCTACTGTGATTATAGTACCGCGCATTGATATGACTGCGTTGTGCGGTTAGGTGTGTTTAACTGTTCACCTGGATTCGAACGTTTCTCAGCCAATCAGAGGACCGGGACGATCTCCTACACTTTGCCCTACACGTTTGGGTTACAACCTTTTAGTATGCAGCGCCTAATGTCTGGTGAGCAGAGATGTGCCTGAACTTGACAACCAGCCTCCGTTTACACACTAAAAGTACTTGTCAGTTGTATAGCTACATTTTGCATGAAAGGAAACACCTTGTAAAATTAAATTTAAGGGTAACTACACTGTTGTTTCACATACCTCATGTAAAATTTATTATTATAGATTACCATAGCCTTGAAGATAATTTGGGTTTTGTGTGCAGTGGTAAAACATGGCTCTTGGGCCGTAACCAGAACCTGTATGAACAATTCTTGCTGGAAATGGTTCATTCTAAACATAATGTTGGTCCTGAGTGTGTTTTATGCTGTTGATAACAATCTGAGCACTTAAATACATGTTTTTCAACATAATACAGCTCCACAGTACAGGTGTCAGTAAAATTCTTCATATGTTTTGCAGCTCAGATGCTCAACTATGAGAAAATATAAGTTGTCCTTAAGCTGACATTGTTTTTATTAAATGCTCAACACTAACTTCAGATCCTGCTCACCTGTCGACCTGCAGTTGGGCAAAAGTTCTGCTCTTTAAATGTTTGACAGACATGTCATTTCAAGCAGAAATGCAAATATTACCTTGTCGCAAGCATCTACATTCTGAGGATTTGTTGACTTTCTTTGTCACAGTGAACTAGAACCGGTCAGACTAAAGCAACTGGAACTGGGAGTTTCTTGACATTTGTTTTTGTTTTTATAGGACCACAAACTGACTTAATGTCCTCTAAACCATGAGCACATGAAACCAAAGCTCTCTGCATGGTTAAGTAGCACCATGGGAGAGACTGAGAATGAACATGTCCCTTTGTAATTTAGCTGAACTGGCCCTTTAATGCTGGAGGAGAGCCTGCAATAAACCTTCCCTTTAAGGGCGACTTCAAGATCAACAACTTCCAAGCACACACACTGGCCTTTGTCACTCAGTCCTTGACCGCTCACTGGGGAGGAAGTGTGACTAAAATATCAAAGTCCCAAGGTGTGTCGTGCACTGTGTTAGTCATCAAAAAGCAGCTTTTCGCCTGGTCGATGGAAGAAAGTAACGTAATTATCATGACGTCATTATATACCCTTAAATGCATTTAATTTACAGTGTCCAGGGAGTACACTTCACCTAGTACAAACTAATGTTACGAGGCACCAGTTGATTATTAGCCAAACATGAACCTGGAGAAAGTGGGTCACACACGCAGGCACGCGCACGCACGCACACACGCACACGCACGCACACACACACTCCATCCTACCTGTGTTTGCTGTCCTGGAGGCGCTCTGCCTCGCTGACAGCGTTGTCCTCGTTCAGTGGGCGGAGCTGGGAGCAGGAGGCGGAGAGGCGGGGCTTCTTATCGGCGCGCAGGAGGCGGGGCATCATGCTGTGACGAAACAGGTCCTTCCTCGGCTTCACCTGCAGGAAAATGGTTGAGACCCAAACAGTGTTTCGTGATGATTGCATTGTTTTTACGTATGTATTTAAAGTGCTGGAGGTGTTACAGTTGATCTGGTGGACTCACCAGATCAATAGAAGAGCCCAGGGAGTACTTCCGGCTGACTCTGCGCTCCACGTGCACACCTGAGAGGACCAGAGGGCATTTGAAAGGAATACTTTGACGTTTTAGGGGAAATATGCACGTCTGCTGTCCTGCAGAGTTTAGAAAGAGGAAATGTTGGATAGATATGAAGCTGAAGTTTAAAAAGATGTCACATTTTAATTGGTGATATTTAGAGGTTCTGTTTTTTGTGTGATGATGTGTCCAACTGTTTCTAGTCACAAAGCTAATAAGCATATATATTCCCAAAATAATGAACTATTCCTTTGTGTGCATGTATGAAATACGCCAATATATAACATTGTTCAAATTATGACAGCGTCATTCATTCGGGCCTTACTCTCCAGATGTTAACATTAAAATTCTTCCACTTCTTTAAATCACATTCAGCAGGAACAACTAAAATACCTTTTAGTAAAATGTTGACGTAATAAACAGGTGTGTAATAAGTGTCACTTGCTTAGCGTGAATAATTTCGACAGCTACTTTTCTATTATAAATATGGCTATATAATTTTAAAACGTAAATAACCGACCTCAATGTGTCGGACACACATATTATTATTTTTCATCTTCTTAATTGTATTGCCAATTTCAGACTATTTAATTTAAAGTGGCATGAATGAAAGTCTTTAAGATGGCCATTTTCTAAGTAAAATTGTAGTGTGGAAGACTGTGTTTGCAACTCAAAATAAAATACTCTTTACATCGGTTTCTCTCCGAGATGTACCAGTGATGCTATGAGCTCAAGTCTCATGTGCACCATCTCAGTTCAGTTCAATACAAAGCCCAGCTGAGACTTGAACATTTGAACTGATGATGCAGGAAATGTAAGGGGATATTTAAAAAATGTGAAATGACACCCAAGCCAGGATGATAACAATAGTCGTTTTACATGCACTGCCATGTAACATGTTTCCACTTGACAAACAGCACATTATAATATTTTCCTAACAATTTGAATATTGGATTTTGGGCCAGCGAGTGTCACCAGAGTGCGGCTCCAGTGTCTGCCGGTGTCTTGCCAGCTGGTTGAGGATGGTCTCCCTGTGCGTGGCATCCTCGACCCCTGAGTCCTTCAGCTCTCCGTCCGTTACACTCAGCAAACCCTGGAGAGGAAACCACGGGAGGGAGAGGGAGGAGGCAATACAGAGAAATTGAGGGTTATGAAGATTGGAGATATTCGACGATATTAACACTCTCACGTACCTCCAGACCATAATATTCTCCCTCTAGTGTCTTGGTGTACTGGGGCAGGCCGATCTGTTTCAGCCACCAGGCGATGGAGCGGTTATTCATGTCTGAACAGCAGAAGCAGGGGAGACACTGGTTACATACCAGCACACACACACACACACACACACACACACACACACACACACACATGCTTGTACATGTTTTCTTTCACCAGAAATGTCTGAGTAAAGTACTAATGAAAGAGTAAAGTGACATCAGCTTACTGTAGGAAATCAGCCAACCAGACAAATAAGCAGAGAGCCCTCGTGGTGTTTGCCCTGCAGCAGTATGTGACACCTACCTGTTGGCAGGGTCCACCGAGGGCCACGAGGGCTCCTCTCCTTCTCCTCGTAATATTTTTTTCTATCTCATAATGCCTCTTTCTCGTCTCCCTCTCCCTCGGGGGTTCCTTCCTCCTTCGCAGCCGCTCTCCTCTGAGTTGCAACTGTCTCTCGCTCTCTCATTGTGGTGAGGGTGAGGGTGGGAGCCCGCTCCCCCTCAAACCTGCAGGGTCTCTCAAAAGGCCAATCACATCGTGCAGTGGGCACACGGTGCCCCGCGGACGACAGCCAATCACAGCGCAGGAATCAGCCTGAGCTCTCAGCTTGTCAGGGCAGGTTGAGGCCTGTCATTAGAGAGAGAGAGAGAGAGAGAGAGAGAGGGAGGGAGAGAGGTAGAGTTCAGAAAAACAAGAATGGGGGATATGAAAAGGTAAGACTGTTATTATGTCAGGAGCTGGAGGAAACAGGGGGACGTGAACAAGTCTGACACCTGGTGTTGAACTAAAAAGTGACTAAGAGTTGACTATGAGGATTCACACTCAGAGTGAAGTTGTTTTGTATATTCTGTGACTGATGACACACTAGTAGCATTGGATTTGAATGACTTTGGTGTTTACGAGGCAGGGAATGTAACAAAAGATGTTACCGGGCATTATGGGTAATGTAGGATCAATCATTTTTGTATAGCTTGATGCATTCTGTGGTCTAAAAGTTAGGATATCTCCGTATCTACTGCTTCCATTTTGGCTATTTCTTGTTTAAATGTCTTTTACAGGTCCCCCAACCTTATGTATGTTTAATACTAAATCCCTGGAGGGCCATTTTAACCCTTAGCGACCCACATTGTTTTTGTTTTTTAACCCTTGTGTTGCCTTAGGGTCATTTTGACCCGAATCAATATGACACCCTCCCCCCGCCTTTGGGTCATTTTGACCCGATTCAATGTTTCACCCTCCTGTTACCTTTATATTTACTAACATATTTTACCCTTTGGGTTCAATTTGACGCCAGCAATTAAAACCTCCAGAAAATTATTAGAATTAATATTGTTTTCCAAGTTTAAGTGTGAGGCACTTTATGTTTGTTTGTTGACTACCGAAAGAACACCGACATTAAACATTGAATGGGGTCAAATTAATCCTAAGGCGGGGGGAGGGTGTAATATTGATTCGGGTCAAAATGACCCTAAGGCAACACAAGGGTTAAGGGAATAGGGGATCTTTAAACAGTTTGATGAATTTGACCTCCACCAACTAAAATCGCAAATTGCATCAACTGAGGTCATTTTACCACATTGGAAGTAAATAACGCGGCTGCCCAACACCGTTGTCTTTTGATGAACTCTCTTGCTGTCCTGCACAAACACACAGCCTCTCACTATTCTATCCAATTTCGTGGTACACAAATAATACAAACCATCATACAAACTTTGCTTTTATCTCCCCAGCGTGCACCACCCAGCAGCAGCAGCAGTGCTGTGTGTCTGCATGTGTGTGAATGTGAGGGTGCGTCAGAAGAAAAAGGAAGTTGCGGGATGAAGTTAAAAGAATACGACACAGTGCAGCGCTGCAGAACACCCACCACGGAAGAGAGGCAGAAACGAGAGCGCCGAAGTCTGACAATGAGTTAGTGAAAGGAGAACTTTGTGGCGGCAGACGGAGAACTAAGAGGAGAAACCGAAGGTAAGAGCTGATTGTTGTCCAACGCAATTTATTAGTTTCTCTCGTGGAGTTGGGCCTTTTTTGTGGGTTATTCTACGAAGTTTCAAGAGGGCCGCCTCAATATTTCACTGAAAAGGCCGAGAGAGGAGCGACTGGAGGCCAACTGATGTGCTACTGATTGGGTTTACGACTCAATACATCATCAATAACCTTCATATCCAGGTTCCAGTTTACTGAGGATTATAGAAGTTTAACCCTCTCAGTGAGATTCAGTGTGAACTCACTCGGATGATCTAAAGAAGCTTTCTGTTCCTGGCTTCCTGTGAAGTTAACTCTTCTCTGAATGCCAAGTAGAGAGTTAACTTGATCTTGGATGACTGCTGGACGTGGTTCAGAGGGACAGTGATCCCGTGGCGGTGGTGTCCCTGTGAGAATGTGTCCGGATAGTCAATCAATCGAGCGATCTGTCCCTCAGAACACCAAGATGGAGTTGTGGCGGCAGTGCGCGATGTGGTTGATCGACTGTCGAGTTCTTCCTGAGAACCACCGGGTCACGTGGGACGGCGCCAAGGTAAATTCAGTGCACGCGCCTGCACCTGAGCACACGTCATTTCGCGGTTCCTCGGTCTGATCGTGCGTGTGCGTGTGCCAGGTGTGCGACCTGGCTCAGGCGCTGAGAGACGGCGTGCTGCTGTGCCAGTTACTCAACAACCTGCTGCCTCAGGCCGTCAACCTGAGAGAGATCAACCTGCGCCCGCAGATGTCCCAGGTAACACACACACACACACACACACACACCTGTTCCTGATCCATTTCCATAGCGAGTGTAGGCGCAGAAATTGAGAAGGGGATGATGAGGATGATGATGATGATGAAGAAGAAGATGAGGATGAAAAACTGAAGAAGAGAAACAGCTGAACAGTACTCGAAATCTATACTGTTAAACTTTAAAAGGCTTGTTTTCTAAAAACAAATAAAAAGGAGCTTGCCGGTAAACTTTTAAATTCGTTTCGAGTTCAGGAGATACGAATCTGCACCTTTAAAAGCTCAGCTAATGATCTATAAGCTATTATATCTGAACAGTTGCTGTCGCCATGGCAACTTCTCTCTGCCAAGAAACAACCCCACAATAAAAGGCTAATTTTCCTATTTGCAGTTTCTTTTCTTTTCTTTTTCTGTCCCGATCAAACAAAGAAGACGCATGTTGCGTGAGCTTCGGAGAGCCACGCTAACGGCTTCAAGTCGTTATGCTAAGCTAAGATAAGCTCATTGAACAGATCAGACACTGCAAGATGTAATGAGTTGAGCTTTGGGCGTGCTGGTAGGCGGAGTATGTTACCGTTGAGCGGAACTGAGCTAGCTGTTTCCCCCCGTTTCCAGTCTTTGTGCTAAGCTAAGCTAACCGCCTCATATTTAGAGCAAAATATGAGAGACAGGAGCACCCAGAGGGAAGTCCTTGATCATGTGTGTGTGTGTATGTGTGTTTGCGTGTGTGTGTGTGTGTGTGTGTGTGTGTGCGACTGTGCGTGGTTGGGTGTGTGGGTGTATGTGTGTGTGTGTGGAGAAACTTTGGGAAATCCTATGAGTTCAAGAGTGGTTAAGAAACTTCCGGTGATTAACAGAAGACGGGAGTCCACTCTGACGCCTACACACACTCACACACACACACACTCACACACACACACACACACACACACACACACACACACACTCACACACACACACACACACACACTTGGTGATGTTACACAAGTAGAGGATCTTCCCTGTGCTGTTGCAACACTGGTGCAGGGATATGCCCCTGTGTGCTCTCCTGACTGCAGCAGTATCAGTTAGAACTCAACGTTTCCCCTTTTCTCAAATAAGAGTTCCGCATTTCCCACTGCTGAACAGACGGAGACACAGAAGTGAGCGAGAGAGAGAGAGAGAGAGAGAGAGAGCGAGAGAGAGAGCGAGAGAGAGCGAGAGCGAGCGAGAGCGAGAGAGAGAGAGGCCTCAGGAAGTTATGTACAACGTGTAGCCGACATGGTGGTCTGACACACCGTGGTTTCTTCTGGAGATATATAGTGCATGTTGGTTCTGAAATAAATAAGGCCTTCCTCTTGCTTCTTCTCAGAATGAGAAGAGAAGAGTTCACAGCTCTTCGTCTTTCTGTGGCCCGTGTGGCTGAGCAGTGTTCATGTACGCGTCGTGCACCTGTTATACTTAGTATCCATGTGTGAGAAAGCGAGGAGCTTGCAAAGCTCCACAATATAAATATATATATTTAGCAAGTCTGGATGGAATCTGAATGTTTGACGTGATGTGTAACTCCGGTTTTCTCTCCCTGTCTGTGTTCCGGCTTCACGTTCACATCCTATTTGTTCGTAACGCCACTTTATTTGTCTTTTTTAATGTTCCGTCTAGTTTGTAGTTGTCAAGAAATTGTGTGTGTGTGTGTCTGTGTGTGTGTGTGTGTGTTTATGCTGAATGTTGCCACAGGTGTTCCTGTAATATTGTTGTCAGCCACCATTTTTGTATGTCTTTTTTACCGCCCGCCGTGTATGACATTTTAAACATACGTTCATGTACCCCAGAGGATGAATCCGACTCACTTTGGTGATCACCTGACTTTGCTTCTACTGGACAGAATATTCAGTACATACATTTATGGTGTTAACTACTGTGTAATGTGTACAATACTTTAGTTTATGACAACCTGCAATATAACTGACATTTCCACAGAAGCTCTGGCTGGCGTTACGTTTGTTTAGTCGACTCTGGACAGATTGTAGTTTATAAATGTTCTGTGGATCAACTAACTATAAGTAAAGTAACGTTTGTGTTTTGTTTTTTTAGTTCCTGTGCCTGAAGAACATCCGGACGTTTCTTGGAGTTTGTCAGCAGAAGTTTCATCTGAAAAAGAGTGAACTGTTTGAGGCCTTCGACCTGTTCGATGTTCGAGACTTCGCGAAGGTATCGCAGCTGCTCGTGTTCCCACATCAGTCCTCCATCAGCGTAGAGCACAGTAACGTATGGGGAACACACGGGGCCCTCTTACTGGCCAGAAGCCAGACGCGTGGACAGAGTCCCGACGCCTCGCTGCAGCTTGCAGACGCCCTCAAAGCCTGACAGGAAGTACTTTGCTGATTCTCTCATTGAAGCGGCCGAGTGAACGAATGAATTCAGTAGTCTGCGGTTTTCTTTCACTTTTGCTGCAGCACAGCTGCTGAGTGTGAACAATAGGACATCCAAAATGTGCACTTGTTGGATTTCCATGTACGAATAAGAGGAAGCAAAGTTTTCAAGCACAAAATGTGTCAGGAGGTGGACTTCAACTTGTTACAGTTGTTGTCCAATTCTGCATGGTGTGGTGGTGAACAGCAGGATTTACAGTGGGAAAACAAAGTTTTAAAGTAGTATTAACGAACTGAAAATATGCCACTATAATTTCAAGGTGCTAAATGTGATACAGCAACAACAACAGTGTTCATCGGGTTGACCTGAGGCTGCCGTGGTGATGGGCGCTACGCTCCCCCTGCAAGCTGCAGCCGCCGTGTGAGTGCAGAGCGGCGGCGTTAGCTAACCACATGCACTCACATGAACGTGCATGCACACACATGCACTCACATGCACTCAGATGCACTCACATGCACTCACATGCACTCACATGAACGTGCATGCACACACATGCACACACATGCACTCACATGAACGTGCATGCACTCACATGAACGTGCATGCACACACATGCACTCACATGCACTCACATGAACATGCATGCACACACATGCACTCAGATGCACTCACATGAACGTGCATGCACACACATGCACTCACATGCACTCATATGAACATGCATGCACACACACGCACTCACATGCACTCACATGAACGTGCATGCACACACATGCACTCACATGCACTCATATGAACGTGCATGCACTCACATGCACTCACATGAACGTGCATGCACACACATGCAATCACATGCACTCACATGAATGTGCATGCACGCACATGCACTCATATGCACTCACATGAACGTGCATGCACACACATGCACTCACATGCACTCACATGAACGTGCATGCACACACATGCACACACATGCACTCACATGCAATCACATGCACACACATGCACTCATATGCACTCACATGCACTCACATGAACGTGCATGCACACACATGCACTCAGATGCACTCACATGAACGTGCATGCACACACATGCACACACATGCACTCACATGAACATGCATGCACACACATGCACTCATATGCACTCACATGCACTCACATGAATGTGCATGCACACACATGCACTCACATGCACTCAGATGCACTCACATGAACGTGCATGCACACACATGCACACACATGCATACACATGCACTCACATGCACTCATATGCACACACATGCACTCACATGCACTCACATGCACTCATATGCACTCACATGCACTCACATGCACACACATGCACTCACATGCACTCATATGCACACACATGCACACACATGCACTCACATGCACTCAGAATCAGAATCAGAATCAGAAACAGTTTTATTGCCAGGAATGTTTACACAAACGAGGAATTTTTTTTGGTGGAAGGTGCAACATTTGGACATGACAAACAAACAACAATCAACACGACAGAAAGACAACAAGTAATGTGAAAGTGTTTGGGTGTGTGCTTCAAGTGGTGTGTTTTAGTTAAAAGTGTATGTTACGCGTGGCGTGTGTTTAAGTTAAAGTGCATGCAAATAAAGTGGCATGTGTGTGGAGGAGGCCTCAAGTTAAAGTGCATGTTAAAGTGACGTGTGTGGAGGAGGGAAGAAGAAGGAGGAGGGAGGAGGAGGAAGAGGAAGGAGCGGGAAGAAGGAGGAGAGAGGAAGGTGGAAGAAGAGGTGGTAGTCCTGGGGGTGACAGTCAGTCAGTCCGGGTTCCATTGATGAGCCCGACTGCCGACGGGAAAAAACTTTGGTGTGGCGGGTGGTCTTTGTCATGATGGACCGCAGCCTCCTCCCGAGGAGGGACTCGAACAGGAGTGTCCAGGGTGGGAGGGTCAGCGACAATCTTTCTGGCCCGCTTCAGTGACCTGGAAGTGAACAGGACCTGGAGGGAAGGCAGATTGCAGCCGATAACCCTCTCGGCCGAGCGGATGATGCTCTGCAGCCTGCGCTTGTCTTTGGCCGTGGCTGCAGGGTGCCAGACGGTGATGGAGGAGCAGATGATGGACTCAACGATGGCCGTGTAGAACTGTACCATCATTCTCCCTGGCAGGTTGAATTTCCTCAGCTGCCTCAGGAAGAACATCCTCTGCTGGGCCTTCTTGGTGATGGAGCCGATGTTCAGCTCCCACTTGAGGTCCTGGGTGATGATGGAGCCCAGGAAGCGGACGGACTCCACAGCGACGGGGAGTCACACAGGATGAGAGGGCGGGTGGGGCTGCATTCCTCCTGAAATCCACAACCATCTCCACTGTCTTTAGAGCGTTGAGCTCCAGGTTGTTCTGGCTGCACCAGGTCACCAGGTGGTCAGTCTCCCACCTGTGCGCGGTCTCGTCCCCACCAGAGATGAGCCCAATGAGGGTGGTGTCATCCGCGAACTTTAGGAGCTTGACGGACTGGTGACTGGAGGTGCAGCTGTTGGTGTACAGGGAGAACAGCAGAGGGGAAAGAACACAGCCTTGGGGGGAACCTGTGCTGGTGGTCCGGGAGCCTGAGACGTGTTTCCCCAGCCTCACGTGCTGCTTCCTGTCGGTCAGGAAGTCTGTGATCCACCTGCAGGTGGAGTCCGCGACGGGCAGCTGGGAGAGCTTGTCCTGCAACAGGGACGGATGATTGTATTGAAAGCAGAGCTGAAGTCCACAAACAGGATCCTGGCGAGGTTCCTGGGGAGTCCAGATGCTGGAGGATGTAGTGAAGGGCCATGTTGACTGCATCGTCTACAGACCTGTTGGCTCTGTAGGCGAACTGCAGGGGGTCCAGGAGTGGGTCGGTGATGGTCTTGAGGTGTGACAGGACCAAGCGTTCAAGGGACTTCATGACCACAGAGGCCAGGCGGAGGGGCCTGTAGTCATGGTGTCCTGTGTTCTTGGGTTTTTGGGACGGGATGATGGTGCAGTCCTTGAAGCAGGCTGGAACGTGGCATGTCTCCAGGGAGGTGTTGAAGATGTCGGTGAACACCGGAGACAGCTGGTCAGCACAGTGCTTCAGGGTGGAGGGGGAGACGGAGTCCGGGCCCGCTGCTTTGCGGGGTTCTGCTTTTAAACAGCCTGTTGACGCCTCTCCAGGATGACGAGGTCGTCGCTGAGTTGATGGAGGGTGCTCCAGAGGTGTGAGCCCTGATGGGCTGGGGGAGGGTGGGCTGATGGTCTGTGGCTTGTTGATGGGGCTGTGGGGGATTGTCTCAGGACTGCTCCATTGTCTTTCAAAGCGGCAGTAGAACTCATTGAGCTCGTCTGCCAGAAGCACATTGTTCATGGAGTGGGGTGATTTGGGCTTGTAGTTGGTGATCTGCCTGAGCCCTCTCCAGACAGAAGCAGAGTCGTTTGCTGAGAGCTGCTGTTGCAGTTTCTCAGAGTACAGTCGTTTAGCATCTCTCACCGCCTTGCTAAACCTGTATTTGGACTCTGTGTACAGGTCCTTGTCCCCACTCCTGAATGCCTGGTCCTTCTGCAGTCTTAGCTTCCTGAGCTCCGCTGTGAACCAGGGTTTGTCGTTGTTATAACTCACCCTGGAGCTGGATGGAATACAGCTGTCCTCACAGAAGCTGATGTAGGAAGTTACAGCCTCTGTGTACTCATCCAGGCTGTTGGTAGCAGTCCTGAAGACATCCCAGTCAGTACAGTCCAAGCACGCCCAGGTCCTCCAGAGCCTCACTGGTCCACTTCTTGAACTTCCTCACCACAGGTTTGCAGAGCTTTAGTCTCTGCCTGTATGAGGGAATCAGATGAACCATGACGTGGTCAGAGTTTCCCAGTGCAGCTCGAGGGACGGCGTGATAGGCCCTGCTGATTGTTGTGTAGCAGTGGTCCAGAATGCTCTTCTCTGGTAGGGCATTTAATTAACTGTCTATATTTAGGAGTTCGTGGCTGAGGTTTCCTTTGTTAAAATCCCGAGTACAATAACTAAAGAGTCCGGGAAGGTCCGCCCACACACCGTATCTGTTCAGCGAGGGTCTGTTGTGCCTCGTGCACGTTTCGCGCGGCATGTAAACTCCGCCAGGATGAATGAAGCGAACTCACGTGGGAGTAGAAGGGTTTGCAGTGAATGATAAAGATTCCAGGTCCGGCGAACAGTGCTGTAGAATCACCGCTACGTCGCTGCACCAGCCGTTGTTGAGGTAAAGCAGATTCCTCCACCCTTTGCTTTTCCGGAGAGCTCCGTGACCCGGTCCGCCGGAACAGCTGGAAGCCAGCGAGCTGGAGCGCAGAATCTGGTATCGATCCACTTAGCCATGATTCCGTAAAGCACAGGACAGAGGATGAGGAGAAGTCTCTGTCTCTCCCCACCAGCAGCTGGAGTTCGTCCAGTTTGTTGCACAGTGAGCGGACGTTGAGAGAAATATGCCCGCAGCGCTGTACGAGATCCCGTTTCCGTAGCCGCACAAGCGCCCTGAGCATTTCCTCTCCGGCGTCTCACCGCTGCGAAGGTGAGCACACCTTTTACAAAAATGTCCAGTAACTCCACAGAAGTTAAAAACGTTGGAAATAAATCCGCTGGAGTTGTTCCCCTGATGTTCATGAGCTCTTCTCTGGTGAAAGAGCTCCGGGAATCACAGCAGAAAACAGTATTTAAGACGAAAACAACAAAAAACATCGCGCACCAACGCACCGAGGCGGCCGTCCGCGGCGCCATCAGTATCACATGCACACACATGCACTCATATGCACTCACATGCACACACATGAAACAAGTTTTTTTGCTGCTATATTCATGCTCTGAATATGATATAGAGAACCTTTAAAGTGTTGCATTAAAAAATGAATTGAAGTAGTCCGGTACACTTTCCTCCAGAAGTACAAGTTTCTATTTTTGCGATCTCACAAACACAAATAATGGTGCTTTTTTACTACGATTTCAAGATGTGTCGACGGATGTTGTTTGAGCTCTTTATTGTTTTGTGCTCAACAATGAGTGTTTCCAGTCTGTATGCTAAGCTAAGCTAATCAGAGACGTACACGTTTAGCTTCTGTGGAAACCTTTCTCTTACACATCTTTTAGGATATACAACCCCCACCCTTCTAATGAAACATAAAAGCGTGAGGCTGATGCCAATCTTCTCATCTAACTCTTATCTAATAAGTGCATATGACAAAATGTCTTCTTTTTTAGTCTGGTAATCAGATGGCAGTACGAATGTAAACCATATTCAAATATTTCTTCCCCCTCTAAACGTCTTCTTCAGACTTCTCAATTATTTCCTCTTATCGCTGTCTTGAATAAAATTAGAAATCAGAAGGAAACTGTTCAGCAGCACTGACCGAGAAATATATTCTCTCCTTTGGACAGCATGTTTATTTCTTCTCCCCAAAAGTGTCTTCTTCTTTTACTTTTTTTTCCTGAAAAATAACCTTAGTTCGGGAGGCAGCTTTTTAATTGTCATGTGTTTCAACTCCTCCGGAAGTTAAATGTGACTTTGTGAAGGGAGAAGTTATAAAACATTTACAATCACAAAACACCAAGTCCTGACGGACTGTGCGACGTCGTTGAGTTTATTTTCTGATCACATCTCTCATGAAATTGGTTATCTCATATCAGTCATCATGATGCTGCACTTCTCACTCCAGCAGCAGTCGAGTGTTAAAACGAGAGTGACACCAGGTCGGAGGAGAAATATTCAGCGTCGATGTTTAAAAAGTGTGAAAGTCTCTAGCAGAATGTCTCTCTCTGTTCACAACATATTGACTCTGTGTCTGTCTGTGTGTGTGTGTGTGTGTGTGTGTGTGTGTGGCAGGTCATAGACACTTTGTCCATCCTCTCTCATTTGTCCATTGCTACTACACAAGGAAGACGACTCCAGTAAGTAACTTCCTCCTTTGTTACGAAATCAAAGTGTTGATGCTTTTTTTTTTTACTGACACCTTACTTTTTAGCATTCATAAGCAGTATTAATAAATAGTACATTAACTTGCGTTTATATGGAGACGTTCTAGTCTTCCGACCACTCAAAGCAACGCACACACACACACACACACACACAATTGGTCCCCACGGTGTGAGTGATGTGTCAGTTGGTGATATAGGAACATTCATTAATAAAAGGTCCGTATCCCTCCCCTCCTCTCCCCCTGCAGGCCTTTCCCTTCGGAAGGATGCACTCCTGATGACGAGATCTACAGCGGCCTGTCCGACCTCATAGAGTAAGGCATTACAATAATAACACAACTCACTACACTTATCACGTGCAATATGTGACATATTATTACTATCTGTAATTTAAAACTGTATTCGAAACTGTACATATTAGCACTTTTCTTCATCGTGTACATATCCTTCTGAATAGTGTTTTCTTTAATATTTTGTATTTTTTCTTTCTTATTATTAGTGTTATTTCTAAACTGTTGACTCGGGGAGCCCTGCACTAGATTTCCAATGATTCTGGACTGGTGGTCGAGGCACAAATGGCAAAATAAAACCTTGAATCTTAAATAAAACCTTGCATCTTATGACGTTGTGTATCGTGTGCATCAGCGACCCGGTGGACGGGGACGATGACTTGTACGAGTTTGTGGAGGACGAGGACAATGAAGGAGACGAGATCTATGAAGACTTGATGAGGAGGGACGAACAATCTGAAACTGTGAGTGAAACTCAGATTAAGAGGAAGGATCCGTCTTTGACCCACAGTTCCACATCCAGGGCCCGGCCTCGGTCTGATGATCCAAATGAGAGCCTTCCAACAATTGTGGCCTATAACCCCATAAAATTAAGCTTTTATTTGCACCGTAATAAGTACAATTACTCTGGGATTTGCGAGATTAGAGAACAATTTGAAAATAAAAACAATTTTGTGTTGCAGAAATATGACGAATAAAAGCACATGCAGGATATGAGACACTGTGGTTGCTCGTGTAAATGAGGCGTCAGGAGAGTAATAAATAAAAGGACCTCAAAGGGGAATATGGCAGTATTTGATCAAATATGTTGGACTGTTGTTTTGTGAAATTGCCAACAAGCTGGCATCAAGAAAATATTGACCAATATGAATGAAAAAAGTCTTAATGCGACAAGTGATGTCCTTTTTATAGGGAACATGTGTAAAGATTAATGTCAAAACTATCCTCTTGTCGGGCTCTTCGTGCTTAATGTGCGTCTTGTGTGTGTGTGTGTGTGTGTGTGCAGCAGCAGAAGGTCGCGGTAGACCAACGTGAGTGCTGCCTGCAGGAGATCCGACAGACGGAAGAGAAATACTCCGATACACTGCAATCTATATTACAGGTGTGCACACGCATGTACAAAGGCACTCACACACACACACACACACACACACACACATACATACATTTAAAGGCAAAGTGACAACCGTGTCTTCTATATGTGTGCAGCACTTTATGAAGCCTCTTCAAAGGTTTCTCCAGGCTTCTGACATGGAGAGTATCTTCATCAACATAAAGGTACGGGAGATTATGATTTTTAATACACACGTGGTCACGTGGACAGTTCAAGTTTACCTTCACGTATTTATCAGCCTTCTTCTTCTTCTTCTTCTGTAGGATTTGGCAGACACCCATCACAATTTGTTGGAGGAGGTCCGGAGCTCCATCCTGGATGACGGAGCAAAGAACCTGCACCAGGTGTTCCTGAAGTACAAGGAGAGGTACACAACACACACACACACACATGTTCTTCTCTTCTTCTCTGTAGTACAGTTACACTAGGAATACATGTATGTTATAATATGTTATAATATATGTCCCCCCCAGGCTCTTGCTGTACGGTCGTTACTGCAGTCAGGTGGAACATGCGACCAAACACCTGGACAAGCTTTCCAAAACGAGGGAGGACATCCGAATGAAGCTGGAGGTGAGGAGGAGAGGAACGCTGGTAACGAGAGGCGCAGAGCAGAAGATGTGTCCTTTCTTTGAACCTTTAGATTCAGCCTGAACTACAGTCGCAATGAGAGGTGACAGATATTACAACTTCATAAGTTAAAATACTTTTGGTTTGGTTGAGGAAGGTCTGCTGCACAACGTCCTCTAAACACCAATGGGCTTGACTGCAGAGGTCGCTCTCTGTCTCTTTCTCTCTCTCTCTTGCTATCTCTCTCTCTTTTTCTCACACACACTATCTCTCTCTCTCTCTCTCTTTCAGGAGTGTTCGAACCGGGCAAATAGTCGACGTTTTACTCTCAGGGATTTACTCATGGTCCCTATGCAGAGGATCCTCAAATATCCTCTGATGTTGCAGGTATGTTTGTACAAGGGTGTGTGTGTGTGTGTGTGTGTGTGTGTGGCAGTGATGTAAGTGCTTAAGTACACATTTGAGAAGGTAGTCTTTTGTTTTCAGGTCCCTTTATTGGTCTAGTCCACATTTCAGCTTTAGTTACTTTTGAAATTGAGAAATGTAACAAGCTTTCCAATCAAATAATTAGGAAATAATCAGCAGATTAATCCATGATAGAAATAATCAGGAGCTGCAGTCTCCACCTCAACCAACAACTACAGTAAAACCCTGTTTTTAAAATAATGTATGAATTATAATCATTTGCTGATATAATATAAAATCCTTTCTTCTTGTTTATGCTGTGCCTGCAGGAGCTGATGAAGCACACCACCGACCCGACAGACAAGGATAACCTCCGCACAGCCCTCGACGCCATGAGAGTCAGTGTGTTCACGTCAACCGCCGGCCTTCACTTAGGATTTATATTATTTATATTTAATGATAAACACTCATCGGCGCGTGTCCGTGTTTGCAGGACTTGGCGCAGTGTGTGAACGAAGTGAAGCGAGACAACGAGATCATCAAGCAGATCACCAGCTTCCAGTTGTCCATAGAAAACATGGTGAGGGGTCACATGATCGACTCTTCATCCAGTCAACATAGTGCACTTTTTTAACTTTTTAAAGTGTGTTTGTCTCTTTTGTCCGACATAAAGTGAGTCATAATAGTGATATAAAGTGATAAAGGTAAAGTAAACAACAACAACAACAAAGAACAATTAGACAACATATCATTTATAAATTAAGATGTATTAACACATTTACGTTCGTAAAATGTAGCAGTCAGATGTGTTATTCTTTTATTTCATATTTTATTTCATATCCCCCCCCCCCCATATGCTCTCCTCCATCAGACTCAGTCTCTCGCTTTCTACGGTCGGCCCAAGATCGACGGAGAGCTGAAGATCTGCAGCCCGGAGAAGAAGTCCAAACAGGACAGGTGTGTGTGTGTGTGTTTGTGTGTGTGTGTGTGTGTAGTTTTTGTGTGTGTGCGTGTGTGTGTGTAGTTTGTGTGTCGGTGTCTATCTCTCATGTGTTAATGCCCTCTGTCTGACCTCTGACCTCTGCGGGTTCTTCGGCAGGTACGCGTTCCTCTTCGACAAGGCCATGTTCATCTGTAAGAAGAAGAGCGGAGAGACGTTCGAGCTCAAGGAGATCATTGAGCTGCAGTTCTACCAGATACGAGACGAAACCGCAGGAGAAAAGGACAACAAGAAGGTCTCTCTCTCTCTCTCTCTCTCTACCGTGTAGCAGACGTGTGTAGCCCGTGTGTCCGGCTCTAACGGGGTGTGTGTTTGTGAACAGTGGTCCTATTTGTTCCTGCTGCTGGACTGCAACGGGCGCTGTGGCTACGACGTGTTCTTCAAAACCAGAGAGCTGAAGAGGAAATGGCTGGAACAGTTTGAGATGGCTCTGTGAGTTATAAATACACACACTCAATTATGGCATGTAATCAGAATAAAGGGAAAACTTTTGAGGAGTCATTTAGTACTTTAGCCTCCGATGATGTGTCGTTTTGGAGATGCTTAGTGATTGGACAGTCTTCTATAATCAATATGTTTACAGTAATAATGGATGAAATGAACACGTGTAACGTGAACACAGAAGTATAGATAGATAGATAGATAGATATATACTTTATTAATCCCCAAGGGGAAATTTGTCATCACAGTAGCAGCACCAATAAACTAAACAAACGAGAATAAAATATAAAATATAAAATATAAAAAACAGGGATGAAAGATATAGATGTATACAAGTAAAATATAAAATACAAAATGAAGTATATATATATGTATATAAAATGAAACATATATGTATATATACAGGACTGTCTCAGAAAATTAGAATATTGTGATGAAGTTCTTTATTTTCTGTAATGCAATTAAAAAAACAAAAATGTCATGCATTCTGGATTCATTACAAATCAACTGAAATATTGCAAGCCTTTTATTCTGATTTATTGCTGATTATGGCTTACAGCTTAAGAAAACTCAAATATCCTATCTCTAAATATTAGAATATCATGAAAAAGTATACTAGTAGGGTATTAAACAAATCACTTGAATTGTCTAATTAACTCAAACACCTGCAAGGGTTTCCTGAGCCTTGACAAACACTCAGCTGTTATAAATCTTTTTTTTTACTTGGTCTGAGGAAATATTAAAATTTTATGAGATAGGATTTTAGAGTTTTCTTAAGCTGTAAGCCATAATCAGCAATATTAAAAGAATAAAAGGCTTGCAATATTTCAGTTGATTTGTAATGAATCCAGAATGCATGACATTTTTGTTTTTTTAATTGCATTACAGAAAATAAAGAACTTTATCACAATATTCTAATTTTCTGAGACAGTCCTGTATATATACACACACACTAACAAATATAATACAATGACACCAGACGTAAGATATCTCCCTCAGGAGTTGAGATCTGACGGACCAAAAACAGTTTGAAGTTAGTCAAATATTGCATTATCTCCATTATCAGTGCGTGTGAATCCCCTCAGAATAGAAACAGAGGTGAATTGGGGGTGAAGCTCGCTGCTGTTGACTGACACTGACTTGCAAAATCTGAGCTGCATGGCCATGTGCTGCGTCTCTGATGGTTGCGCAACACTATAGGAAATGTACATGTTGTGTAGATTTCTGCTGCTGCTGCTGCTGCTGCTGGTGTCTTCAGTCTCAGGAATACCAAAGCGATGCTTCCTTGGCAGAGGGCAACAATAAAACGTTTTACTTTCTTGAAACCAGCTCTGTGAACCCCCGTCCAAAAGCTGTTAAAACCGTTGTACTTCTTGTCTGCAGGTCGAATATGTGTCCCGATAACGCCACGGCCAACAACCACGACTTCCAGATGCACTGCTTCGAGGAAACCGCCTCCTGCAAGGCCTGCTCGATGCTCTTGAGGTACTTCGACTAACTCTCGCAGCTCTCATTTCTTTTCCCCCATTTGAATCTCTCCGTCTGTCTTCTGCAGAGGGATCTTTTTCCAGGGCTATCGCTGCACTCGCTGTAAAATGGCTGCACATAAAGAGTGTTTGGGAAGAGTGCCTGTCTGCGGACGAAACCCAGGTCTATATATATGTGTGTGTGTGTGTGTGTGTGTGTTCAGTATTTCTAATTATCGTAATTATCACTTCTCTCAAATTAAAATGGCTCCTCTATATTGCAGATCATGCTGGGACTCTGAGGAAGGTATTTGCATTCATCGTTGACATTGTGGAAGTTTTATTTTATCCGGGTCGAGGTGGTGAATAAGCCCGAGTTGGACTTCTTTCCCCTCCCGGCACAATATTTCACACGTTCATTTTAATGCCGCTTTAATATTTATTCCTCCAATTGGGTTTTTGTCTTTTGTTCCTTTCAGAATAAAACACAGAGGTCCTCTGGACATTCCGGCGTTGGTGAGAAACATTTTATCTTCAATTTTAACTCCCTAGAGACGTTTAAAATTGAGGCCTTTTTATTAATTATTTTAATCGTTTGATGAATATGACGCAACCAAATTCTCACAGAAATGGGAGGGTGATGCATGCAATGAAGAAGACCACTCGCAGTGGGCTTGCAGAGATTCAATAAGACATATTACATATATTATATTATATATTATTATTTTATCTTTTATATTATAAGCTCCATATGGCCCCTGTTACCTTTCAAAAAATATATTGAATATTATCTATTGTTATCTTGAATATTGGTGTAGAGTGGGAAACAGACCTGGGGTCTCATTTCCACGACTTCCGGGGGTGCAATCGGATTTTCTGGAGTCGCATAACTCGATCTGTCATATGTCACATGTCACATGTCTTCACATGACGGATTTGTTTCCCTTTTTTGTTCTGAAATATAAAAGATATAATGTTTTTTATACATTTTTTTGATAGATGTGTTATGTTATGTTTCCTCTCCAAAACAACCTCCTTCATGTTTCCTTGAAGGTCTTGCAAAATCTCAACGTCTCCTCTTCCTCTTCCTCACTCAGAATTTCCCAAGATGGAGGTGTGTCAAGAGTACTACGGCCTGCCTCCGCCCCCCGTGGGCTTCGGCCAACCGCTCCACCTCTCCAAAGGTGACATCGTTGAGCTGACCCGGGCGGATGCTGACATGACGTGGTGGGAGGTAGCGTTAAAAAAAAAAACGCACGCATACACACTGTCACATGGGGGTGGGGGGGGGTGATGTCACACCTTATTCAGTTGTGTGTTCAGGCCCTGCTGCTTCCTGTGGTTCTGGTGTCGGTGTGAAATGCTTTGCTCTCTTTCAGTCTCTTTTTTGTCATTTTCCTCTCTGTATCTCGTTCCACTTCCTCCCTCCAGGCGCTCGTTGTTATTTGTATTAATGCTCTAATGTGCACCCGCTGCTGTGATCCTGAAATTCCTCCACTGTGGGACTAATAAAGGATTATCTTATCTTATCTTTATTTATTTATTTAACCTCCTTAATGCTGGTTAATATGGCAGCGTCCATAAACACTACATAAAAAGACAGATGACTATGGAAGCCCATTTCCAGCAGTAAAAGAAGAAAGAAAGAAGATAAAAATGGAGCTGTGGTGTTAAAATATCCCCATGATTACTCATAATTATGAGAAAGAAAGTCGACATTATGGGTGGTGATTTGTTCAGAAGTTACTTGATCTTATTATTCATGTGTCTGTCGCGTTGACTGCTGGGTGTCGCCGGTGCAGACACGTGATTGGCTGTTGTGTGTGTCACTCAGGGAAGGAACCTGACAGTCGGTCACATGGGATGGTTCCCCAGCCAAAAGGTGCAGCCCTACATCTCCGTGAGTACGAAAAGCACGAGGCGACATGAGCTCCTGAATGAAGTGCTGTAAAAAAAAAAAAAAACTTTTAATTTTATTTCTAATAAAGCAAAGTTTTCATAGAGCTGAGCACAAGAAAACAAACAAATGGCAGGCATGTTCAGTTAAGGTGGTATTTGAAGTTAACATCCAAGTGACTGCAGCCCTGTGTTTGAAGTCTGCCCTCTGTGTGATCTCACCCTTTCCCAGAGGCTGACCTCTGACCTGTCGGGCTTCAGCTGGTGAGTATCAACAAGAAGTCGGTCCCATGACTTGCTCACCAAACCTCGTTAACCTCATGGCTGTAATTCTTCCCGTAATGCAGGAAATAATTATTAAGACCACAGAGCTGATGCAGAAAACCCAAAGAGCCACAATAGCAGAACTAGATAATTAAATGCTTTTAAATGACATCTGCGTCTTCACAAGCTGTTTATATATATATTATTATTTTTATTTTATTTCATTCATTGTTATTTGTTTCAGTCCTCTTGAGTTGATGAATAACTAAAGATGAATTCATACATCCAAAACTGCTTTAACCAGTAACATATAGGCTGATATTTACACATCTGGAGTATTCTCACAAGTGTTTACTTTTATTCTAACGCAAACATTTTTCAAATAGCCCTTGAGGTGGAGGAGATACACTCTTTTTTTAGTTTGCGTATCTTTTTTTCGAGCAAAAGCCTAAAAAAAGCTGGGGTTAAAAAGGTTAAGTATCCATGTAGTTGATTTAAAATGAGTTACTTTAGTGCCGCCTGGTGGCAACATCAGATATGACACTGGAATAAAACTAAAAAACTAAGTTACTTTCTGATCGCTAAAAACTGCAGCAGTCAACTTCATGAAAATGAAAAAAACACTTTAGTTAAAGTATCCCTACTTACATTTATAATCAGTCCATAAATAGTTAATACATATTGTATAACATAGTTGTAAGTATAAGTATTTGTTACTCTGTCAACAACTACAAGTGGAGGTTGGTGGATGAAGAGATAATGAGCAATAATAGAGAATAATACCGTTTTAATGATATGTTTATTAATAATAATATATAATAATAATAATGTTCATGTCTATATGAGGAAGTTAGAAATAATATTATATCAGCAAACAGTAACATTATACTGTGTTATTAACTACTGCTCATGTATTTTTACCCTTGAAATCCTAAATAAAGTAATTTAAATGTAAGTGCTCAAAAAACTTTAAAGTGAAACATTGTAACTTTTATTAAAACAGAAACGTTTGCTATTTATTTTATTTGTACTGTTCAGACTCTTGCTTTAAGCACTTAATAAGGTTCTGATCCTCAATGTGCTTGAAGGTTTGCAGGGAACATGGACAGAACCGCCGCCAAGAACCTGTTGACGTCCCGGTCCGATGGAACATTCCTCGTGCGGCAGAAAAGTGGAGGAGAGTTTGCGATCAGCATCAAGTAAGCCTTCGCAGGTTTATCGCTTCAGAACATTTTATCTTGAGGAATGTTTATTTTCTGTCTCCAGATTCGAGATCAAGATGGCTTGATATTAGATTAAAACTGGGCTAAATGTTGTTAAAAAGTGACGTTTTATTTTAGACGTTGTGGTTATTTATAATATTGTTGAAACAGCTTTTAAATGACTATATTTTATCGTGAAGACGGTCATACTGTGTTGCTTCATGTTAAAATGCTGTTGAAACAAGTGTAGCGATTCTCTTAAATTAAATAATCATTTTCCAGCACTATAGAACTATAACAATGTACGTCTTTTTCCGTCTAAAATTTTAATTAATATAATATATTTTGATTTTTAACAGCTATTTGAAGACATTGCCCTCTGATAATGGTTTTTTTTACACTTGTCTGACATTTTAAAGACCAAATAATTAATGGAAGAAAAGAATCTTCAGTTTAATTGCTAATGAAAGTGATTGTTGGTCGCAGCCAACAGCTGTTTGTAAACCAGATGTCTAAAGTTTTAAATCACACACCTGATGCATGTTGACCTTCACATGACCAAAGTCATGCTGACTCAGTGATGTTGAATGATGACTTCACGAAACGCCTGAGAGCTCGGGTATCACTTCCTCTCAAAGACGGGACGATACATCCTCTCCCACAAAGAACTAGTACCTCATAAACATAAACCCGCTCTCATATGAAAGCCACTTCTCTTTGCGGAAGTTGAAAAGTTTTCCTTCTTTTTTCGAGGACATCAAACTAAACTATAAGCACGATTCAAATAATTCAAATACCCCAAACACTGAACTTTGCCTTTTTAATGTTATTGATCTTAGAGCTCCCACTTGACTACATTCTCTTTCATTCACAACCTTCTTTTTATTCTTCCAGGTTCAACATGGACGTCCGACACATTAAGGTCACGTCCACCGAGTGCCTGTACCGCATCAATGAAAAGAAAGCCTTCAAGGGTTTAGTCGTGAGTTTAAGAAGAAACACACTAAAACTGCACTTTTACGCTACAAGTTATTCCCTCCTGTCAAACTGCATCCATCCTCTGCTTGACCTCCTTGACCTCTTTTAAATCATCTTAAAAACACATTTTTCTTTACGTGCTTTCACAGGGTTTACCTGAATAGAATACATTCTCTTTGACATTCATCCGAATGATTATTTTAATGATTTTATATTGTTTAATTTTGATTAATATCAAATGTTTCTTATTTAGCCAATGTTGTATAACTTTTAAACTATTCTAAATAGTCTTTTGCTACCTTTATTTTGAAAAATGCCATACAAATAAAGCGTATTATGATTATTTGTACCCCTCATCCTCTTCTGTCTCCTTTTTCCCGGCGGTAGGAGATGATTGAGTTCTACCAGCTGAACTCTCTGAAGGAATACTTTAAGGATGTGGACACCACGCTGTGCACGCCTTACAAACAACCCGAGCAAAGCAACCCGCCGAACAACACGCCGCACGCCACGCCAAACGCAACACGAGGTAACATCCCTGTCACCTCCAACTATTACGGCCTACGGGTGGTATCGATCTTCTGATCGATCTCGGCAATATATCGAATAAAGTCGATGTCCCCCATCAAATGCTCTAATATTCTCTGAAGCTCATCTGTGTTGCAACGTTGGCCCTTTTCCTTGACAGGAGGCGGCAAGAAGAGTTTCGGCGTGGTGAGGGCCCGGTATGACTTCTCTGCCCGGGACCGCTCGGAGCTGTCGCTGAGGGAAGGAGACACGATCAAGATCCTGACCAAGAAAGGCCAAAGTGGTTGGTGGAAAGGAGAAGTGTACGGCCGGGTGAGGACAATGCAAACACAAAAAATAACTCGAAAAAAATATCCTCATAATCTCAATAATGTAAAAGCGTTTTGTTTTTGTTATCTGTATTGCCTCTACTATGTAGGTACACACACAAAAATCACTAAATATAATTTTTAATTATTCAAAAAACAAAGAAATAAGTTAGAATTGTTAATTGTTGTTCACATTTAAAATAAATAAATAAAGAACCACAAATAAATAAGAATAACATAGAATATGATCGTCCGCTTTATGTTTTGTTTGTTTTTTGTTCAATAAATCTAAAGAAAACACTTTTAATCTCTAGATTACTGCCTATTAGTCTTATTATTGCCATTTTTATAACAATTACTCATATACTGTAAGCCTGAATAAGTAGATTTATTATTTTTGAACAAAGGTTAAATGTTATTTCACAAGTTTCAAAAAGTGCCCCTAATTTCTTTTTAATTTCCCCTGGATTTCAGTCAGTGGGGGGAACAATTGCCCCCTAAGAAATATGTAAATGTCCTACCCTTCCCCAGAATATAATGCGGTTTGCTGCAGCAGAACACACTGACGCACACACTGGATCACACTATCCTCCTGGTGGAAATAAATAAATAAAATGAACATACAGGTTTTGAGTCAGCTGGTGTTAACCTGCACTGCCCCTTTGTTCCAGGTGGGGTTCTTTCCAGCCAACTACGTGGAGGAGGACTACTCTGAATACTGCTGATGGAGACGTACAGACCCAAACGGATTGTGTGGAGGTCCCTGTGATACCCGACTTCCATCGATTGCATGAAGCCATATGCACCAGTGTGGCTGTTAGCTGTGATCTAATGACTGGCTAGTGATGTGAATACAAGTGTTGTCCAGCTGATCTGATGAATGCCTGGTTCATGTCGTACAACTAATTAGGGGGAGAGAAAAAAAAAAAGGTGCGCTCAAACTCTTTCCACCACACATTTCAACACAACGGGCATTAATGTGCTATATCCACCATCTTGGTACCCGGCTAAAGGTATTTTTTAATTCAATTCAGTTTATATTGTATCGCCCATTATCACAAATTTGCCTCAGAGGGCTTTACAATCTGTACACATACGACATCCCTGACCTTTGACCTCACATCGGATCAGGAAAAACTCCCAAAAACTAGGAACAAAAAAATTCACAGGGACAAAAGTGAAGAAACCTTCAGGAGCAGCAGGAGGATCCCTCTCCAGGATGGACGGAAGAATAGACGTCATGTGACCAGAAGGAGTCATTAGAGTTACAACACATTCAATGAGTAAGACAGAGTGTATGAATAGTTGGTAGTAGGCATGGACCACGATCCAGACCTCCATGATCCTTCAGGCAGATGGAGGTAGAGAGGAGGAGTGGGCGGGGCATCAGCAGGGCCGTGGCATCAGACCCAGCCAGGTCCAAAGGACCCGAAGCCAGGCTCTCACGATGAAGCCTGGCTTGTGGTTGGAGTTCCAATCCTCCCAAAAGGTTTGGGTGGGGTTGAGTTCCCCGCGTTGTGCAGGACAGTGAAGTTCTTCCACAACAAAAGTTTCTTTATGGGTGTGGCTATTTTTTGCATAGCGGCATTGTGACACTTAGCATAACAACGGCCCATCGTGATTTTTTGAAAGGTTCTTTTCCAAACTACGGACAAAGTTGAAAGCACACTATTGTCAAATAGATCGTGCTGAAGCGTCACGTCGGCCCCAGGGCAGCTGTGGCTACTGATGTAGCTTACCACCACCGGGATGACTGTGTGTGTGTATGACTACTGGACTCTGTAAAGCGACTTCGGGTATTTAGAGAAGCGCTATATAAAATGTAATGTTATTATTATTAAAGTTGACCTTAACTGGAACAACGGGAAAAGGAAACTGACCAAATAGTCATGGGCGAATATAAAGTATCAACACCAGCGTAAAATGACAAATAGAGCTTCTGCAATTAAATAGAAATAAGTAACCTTTAACAATCTTAAATTCTTTTAATGTATTGTTAGGGATGCACCGATCCAACTTTTTTATTCCCGATACCTGGGCTTCGGTTATCGGCCGATACAGAGTACCAACTTGATACTGGTGTTTAATTATTAAGATGTAGGCCTCACTGTGTGGAAGTGACTGGTATTCATTTATGTTGGACATCAAGCTTCACTTAAAACGTTCCTTTCTCAACTTTGTGGATGAAAATTAATCAAATAAAAACATAGATATAAATGTACTGAATTAGTATTGGTTATAACAATGGAATCAAGCCTTCCAAGTAGGTAAATATCCTCTTTAATTCCAAAATATCAAAACAAAAACTGCAAAACAATATTTATTTTCCACAATTTTCGGGCTAAAATCATACGATAAAACTGAGATCAATGTCATGTCTATGTGGATACTGCTCTCGCTCTCTTCGATGATCACGGTGGTTTCCGGCGACCACTCCCATTTCTGTGTGTCAATGAAGAGGGCCGTCGGTGCGGCATCGACCCGCGGTCCTCCTCTGGTCTACTGGTAGTAAAGCTCCAAGTTCATCCCATCGTGGATTTCATCTGCAGAGGTCGTGGTTAAGTAGAACAGGTCCGGATGAAATAGTTCTACTTGGTAAAAGATTGCTTTAGTTAATATGATCAAAAGCTCCTTGAGAAAAAAAAAATCATTTAGAAATACATTATCTCTGCTGACATCCACTAGATCACTATATAGACTGAGTAAGTATCCAATACATGTTATCAAAGATCTTAAAAGGTAAATCATATCATGAAACTTCCAAATATATTATGAAAATGGCATCTACTTGTGCAAATAATTTTGAATTGATTTGTTGACGATACTTTAGACCTTGGACCTCCACCCCAATTTAAGAAAATAAACAGAATTTCAGATTATTCATGAAAAGCAGGACATGGATATTTCTCAAATTGTTAGGATTCAGCGAAGGAAGCACAATGCATTGTGGGCTAGGGTTGTTGTTGGTAGGTTTGTTATACGCTGGTAAATTAGAAAGTTATCAGTCTAAATTTGTAATTGCAATTAATAGTATGGAGGTTTTTTCTTACAGTAAGTAATGGTATGTCAAAGACTGATTGAGACTACTCCTTTGGAAGTGGTGAGAGTAAAGTTATTAGTTATCGTATCAACAATTACACAGAAAATAATTGATATGATTGGCCCATACATTCTATATTGGTGCACAACTACATCCAATAGGGAGAGCAACCACCCTGCAAAGATTGCTTAAAGGATACAGTCACCCAGAGAAACGTGGTCCTTGAATATGGTATACCTGTGGGAACAGAGGAGGAACAATTAACCGCCAACAGAAGACGACCACAGACACACTTGTTATGATCAGTACTCCAGACAAGTCACTCACCATTTCTTTAGGACAATCTTGTCAAAGCGTGTTCCTGTCTGAGCAGCAATGAGCTTCTTCAGGTCTCCAATAGTGTCCTCAGAGCTGAAACATGGCGGTTAAGGAAGTAGCAAAGTGATGGCACCGGGAATAATTCACTAAAACAGGTCAACATGATGTCATCTAGCCTTAGCTGGTTCTTCAAAAGCAGTTGAAGGATATTTGTGTTGATCTTGGAGGAAGTTATCTTGAATTACAGAGTGCTCTTATTTATAAAGACAACATGAATAGTGTGCACTCGTGATTAATTGGTATGCCGCAGCGGCTACAGACGTTTAGTAAACTCAACATCTTTGGGGTTCAGAGTATTGATCAGATAAAGATTACCTATCTCATCTTCTCATTACATTCCTGTTTAATTTGCAATTAATTCACTTTGCATTTCCTGCACACCAGTCAACCACGAAAATATATTATTTAATATACGATATATTGTGTGCCCATTATTTAACTTCTGCATTATTATTTGAGGTCTTTATAGTCTGTATTCTTTGTTATATTTTATGTTGAGCATTTTTGGAGGGAGGCATACATAAGTATCTGTAATCAAAGTCACGCTGACCACGTTAGCTGGACGTGGGCTCGGGTAATAAACATGTGGCAGAACACATTATTCAGGATTAACTCAACAGTTTTAGAAAAAGGATACTTGCACTTGACCCGGACTTTCTTGCCCAGGCGATCGTTGCAAACCACCTCGATCATTTTCTGTTCCTGCCAGCGGAAGGACATGTAGATAGTCGGTTAGCATGACATGTGGGAGTGTCGAGTCTAAAACAACTTCCCCATAATATAAGTTGGGACAATACTACTCATATATTTAGCTAGTTATACGCTATAGTCATTGTGGTACATTAACACAACGTACCACATGAGAGAAACGGAACCTAAACTATCATATACGTTAAAATCAGTCAGGCTATTTTGTTCGGTGGTAGCTAACACTAGCTAGCTAGAGCTCACAACACGTTATCGTTGTATATTGTATTGGCCATTATGTTACAAAGCACACAAGAAATCCAATATTATGTCTTCAATATGTAGTTCGTTGTTTAAATCTATAATGATGGTGTGTTAAAGTGGCATTCTTACCTGTAAATTCACAGCGAAATAACCAATACTGCCGTTCAAAGATTTTCTGTGGACTGTTCTCCGTCCGTAAAGCTGATTCGTTTGTGTGTAAGTCTCTCAGCCAATCAAATGGGCTCAGTGATGATTGACAGCCCACGTTAGCCTATGACAGGCCAGTAAAGAGGCAGAGCCAATTCTGAAAACAACTCGTGCCGTAAACACGTTGCTAACTGTCGCACTTTGCCTAGCTGCAGCCCAACCTGTCCCACACGGTAGCTTCATTGAAATTTGTTTTTGTAAACGCTATTGCAGAAGAAAAAAATATGGCAGACGAGGAGAAGTTACCTGCTGGATGGGAGAAAAGAATGAGCCGCAGTTCAGGTAATGAAACGGATGCACCGGGAAGCTAAATATGCTAGCTAGTTTAGCTAAATGCCATTATGCACCGTTATGAATTTAGCTCCCGAGCTAGCAGAACCAGCATTGTGGTTTCGTGTTAAAACCAGGCGGGCGTGACTTTAGATTCAATGGCGATCTAGTGAAAAAAATTGATTGGTAACTCGGTCTTGAAGGTGTATTTTGCAAAAACGTGACTTTTGCTGTGTTGCTTCATGGTCGCGCCAGAGCTGATTCATTAGCGTTAAACCTGGCGACTGCAGAGCCCTGCATGACGTCATTCTGCTCCAGCGACTCACCTGCGCTGCACAAGCCTCAGCAGGGTTTTACATATTTATTTCGGGTGGCCACAAAAAAAAAGAAGCGTGGTATATTGCAATTTCCTCAAGACATGAACATGTTATAGTCTTCCACGCTTTGGTCTGTAGGCTGCAGCACAACCTTGGTGGAGGAAGTAAACCGATCCAGAACTACAACAAACTAAACATACGACAAATAAAATCAAGCATTCAGAACCTGACTAAAAGTATGACAATGTTTAAAATATTATCAGCACATGCTATATATGTCCACTATGTAAGACTGTACTGCCTTTTTTTAATACATCTTATACGTCTCATATCACATAATATATCATAATGCACCATATAATATGTTGGTGACTATTGCTCCATACTCAATTATATTTAATACACACATTAATCACACCACTGTCAATTTCTTATTTACTCTACCTACTATTTTAGTTTCTTTCTATTCCTATCTGCATTTATTTGTGTCCTTGTATTGCTGCAACAACCACATTATCATTCTGGTGATCAATACAAGGTGTATCTTCATTGTAAAAGTACACGCATTGAGCAGTGAAATGTTCCCTGTCTGTTTTAGTTGCTGATGTTTTTGTATTAATTGCTATTACTGCTGCATTAATGTGTATGTTGCATCATGTTTCACCTTGGTGACACTGCATTTCCTAGCTGTTGCACGATTGTAGGCTACTGTATTCTGCAACTCTACGACAGGAAAAATATTGTACTTTTTACCCCCACATTTGTGTGACAGCATTTCTGCAAACAATTTCTTATCCCCTGTCCAGTGAAAACCTAAAGGAATATCTAATCTAATATATTATATGTTCAGAATTTTCTATTGAGCACTATTTAATGTCGTGTCTTCAGCTTCTTCTGCTGCCTCAATTTGTTTTTAAAAAACACGCAATTGAATGAATCTTTATTGACTTTTTTTCCCTGCAGGCAAAGTATACTACTTCAACCACATCACCAACGCCAGCCAGTGGGAACGTCCGGTGGGAGATGGTCACGGAGAGCCTGAGAAGGTTATTATTACATGTCATATATAAAATATTAAAGGAAATAAATTAGTGATGGATGGATGAGGTCTGATGACGTTTTGGGCTTTCTAACAACAACAACAAAAACGAGTACAGTTTGGGATTATTAGATCAAAACAGTGACATCTAGTGGTTTGTAGTCTTTATAGCATCCTTGTAAGACGACTGACGAAGCGCTTCAACAACCTGCTGGTTGCAAACTGTGGTTTTAGTCCCATTTGTTTAATAAACGGCTGTATTTTGTTTATTTAAAGATCTATTATTTTGGAATTCTTGTGTTGTCCAAAAAGCCGACACATCAAATACCTTTCTTGACATTATTTACCATAATTTACGACGAGGTTGAATGTTACAATAAGATACGAGATAATATTTAGAACTATATTGAGTGCCAATAATCGGGATATTTGCTATTTCAGTCCTTAACTGAGTGTACGGGTGACCAAGGAGGTTTTATTATGACCATCGTAGCTCAGTTCATTCAGTTCAAAACTATTATGATGTTTTTAAATTGGTGAGGATAATAGCAGGTTATTGAACCTGCTATTAGAAAACAGAAAATGCTTCATTAAACATTATTAGTGTTGTTATTATTATTAGTTGGTTTCCACCCAGTTGATCATATTTGATGTGATGTAACCGGACTCCCATGTTACAGGACTGAATTAAATGTGTAATCATGATTTTATCTTTATTTATTTTTAACCAATATAAAAAAATCAACTGAAGTCAATAGTTGCGATGGATCTCATCTCTTTCCTATTAGATATTACTGACTCATCTGAGGAAAAATACTATTATTCATATCAGTCTTATTGATTCTTGTCACTGATCAGTTTGTGTTTCTTCCCCCTCTCAGGTACGCTGCTCTCACCTCCTGGTGAAGCACACGCTGTCACGTCGTCCATCTTCTTGGCGAGAACAAAATATCACACGGACTAAAGACGAGGCCCTGGAGCTCATTCAGAGTATGTAAAAGCTGTGTGTGTGTGTGGGGGGGTATTCCTCAGGTCTGATCCACATGTCAACGTTGTTCTTTATTTCTGTGTTCCGTGCAGAGTATATAGAAGATATCAAGTCTGGAGAGGAGAAGTTTGAGTCCTTGGCTTCTCAGTTCAGCGACTGCAGCTCCGCTAAGAACGGTGGAGACCTGGGATTATTTGGAAAAGGTACAAATAAACAAACGCACACGTGACCACACACCAGAATGTGCTCACGCCAGTGCAAATGAAAGATATTAATTATGAACAAATGGGCAAAGACTCACACAATTTCTATTAGGATAAAGTTATTAACTTTTGGAAAGTCATGGACTTAAACTGCAACATGACATAGATGGAGTCGTTCAACTCTGTGTTTCTAGTTAGTTTTTTTTTAATTTCTGTAACTGCTGCTCTTTTTTCCATTGTCTGTCACTTTTTTCCGATTCAATAGACATTTAATTAGCCGTAACATGCAATCAGCTGGCAGTGTACTTTAAAAAGACATAATTGTGTGTAATCATTGAAGGTGGAAGTAAACGCCGGTCTTTATGGACAGAGGTCACAGCTGACCATGTACAACCTGTTCATGTGTGCATTTGTCTTGTGGACACAAGATGTGTGACTTCAACGTAACGCGTGTGTTTATGTTTCAGGTCAGATGCAGAAGCCTTTTGAAGACGCCTCCTTTGCTCTCAAAGTGGGAGACATGAGCGGTCCTGTTTTTACGGAGTCTGGGGTCCACATCATCCTACGTACTGGTTGACAGGAAGAAGCCACACACACTACACTTTCCTCTCGTGTCCTCACACACACACACTTACAGTCCAACCTGACCCGATTAATTTTAATGACCCACACCCCCAATAAACAAAGCTTCTGGGCTCAATCGCATTAGTTTAATGGGATCATTTTGTGCCGAGATTATTTTGTTCCATCGGACGTGTTTGAATACTTTGATCACACTGAACATCAGGTCTCACGGATGATTCCTGTGAGACCTCAAGCTTTTATTAACCCTGGCAATGCCATGACATAAAAACATGAGTGCCTGTGACTGTTGAAGTGATTGCTCCCGTGGAAACAGTTTCACACGATGGCGACGCCGTCAAATGTGTCTGTAGAAGCTTGTTTTTGTATGTGCACGTCTTCAAAAGGACCATTTACTGAATGCTTTCCTGTAATCTTTCCATTTCTACTGTATGTGTGCCGAGACAGATCCTCAATCTGGTTTTGGAAAATGGATTCATAAGATATTTAAAATACTTTGACATGTAGACATACAGTACATTGCAGTTTGAGAAAGTGCTGTAGTTCTGAGTTCTCTGCATTCGGTTCTGATTTAAATGTGTTATCTTTTGCAGATATCTAATGAGATACATTCATTTGTTGGCATCATCCACTTTGAAAAGTGCATGTTTCCTCTCCCTTAGGATATGCAAAGATAAAGATGGCACAGATTAAAACTTCACGGTTTTAACAATCAGCTCTGCAGCTTTTAAAAGCATCAAACCTGTGGCACCGAGTTTTTTTTCTTCCTCCATCAATAAAAATATCTTTTTGTAACTTGTTTTTTGGGTCTTATTCATAACGGAATTAAACAGTGAGCTCCTAGTAATTTACAGACGGTATATGTATGAGAATATTTCCAATGAGCCCAAAAGAGATGATTTCATAGATACGTTATGTTTAAACTCAGCCTCCACAGAGGGAGACATTAGTGTGTGGCACAATCATGTCCGTCATACCAGAAATATGCTGCAAAGTGTTCTCTAGAAAATAACCTGAACCTGGAACCCTGATCTAGTATTTGCAACTGCTCTTTAATTATCTCATATTATTTCACATAGGATTTAGGGGGAATGATCAGTGTTCTTGTTGTCGCCGTCGGACCCACGCAGTGGATTGATGAGCCGTGATCAGCTGTGTCAAAGGCAGCAGAAAGGTTTCAACAACACTGCAATAAGAACAGAGTTGTCAGCATTTGAGCTCAGTCAAACTCTTTCTTATCCTTTAGGAGTGCACTGAGAGTTTACTTGATATGTATTCGCCTCTAAAATAGGAGAAACCTGTAAAACATGTAATATTAAAAACACCAACACTGGCGGATGTGACTCGGGTTCTGATGCTGGAAACTATGAACAAGAAAGTCTCACTGAGGAAGAGTTTGCCAGCATTACTGATCAGGACAGTGTGCACAGGTGGAGGTCAATTATATAATTATATTTGTTTATTTATTGGATCTCCATTAGCTGACGCCTTAGCGACCGCTAATCTTCCTGGGGTCCACAGAAAGGACAAAATACAATATATACAAAAACATACAAAACATATCGTGAAACCAACAGTTAAAAATAGTACAACAAAGTAAAAAAATAGTGCAGTCAGATGCTCAGTACAGTTGAAGGATAAGATATATGTTATGCAATTCAACTTAATTCATACAAAGAAAAAGAAAATCAGATGACTAAAAAGCAATAGAATACGTCAAGTGGTGAATGTTCTTAGGTGCGCCTTTAATTGTTTTTTGAATGACAAATTATTACTCATGTGAGTTAAACGAGGAGGTAGTAAGTTCCAAGCGGTAATTGCACGATAGATAACAGTACGTTTGAGGAGGTTAGTTCTTGGGGTTGGCGGTATCAATTGACCGAAAAAAGCATTCCTTGTGTTATGGTTATGTCTGTTAAATGTGTATTGTAACTGATTGAAGAAATATACCGGTGTCTGATTAAATACTACTTTCCTGAAAAACATGAGAAGACAAAAGTTAAGTTGAGTTTCAACTGAGAACCATGACAGGCGAGAGTGCATATATGCAGTATTAATTCTAATTGAACACTGGAGTGCTAATCTGGCAGCTCTGTTTTGAACCATTTGTAGTTTATGTATGTCCTTCTTAGCAGCCACTGCCCATATGAATGGACAGTACATCAGATGAGCAGGAAGGTTTCAGTAGAGTAAAGTGTTCGCTGAACGACTATTGACTACACACACTCCCCACCTGCAGGACTTGTACACCAGGCAAAAGACCAAGATATGGTTCCTGGTAATTATAGAAAATGTTTTTAATCAAGTTAAATTCAAAGGTTTTAAGTATTTTTTGCAGCTATAAGGCTTGATATATAAAAACATGAGTGCCTGTGACTGTTTAAGTGATTGCTCACGTGGAAACAGTTTCACACGATGAAGACGCCGTCAAATGCGTCTGTAGACGCTTGTTTTTGTACGTGCACGTCTTCAAAAATGACCATTTACTGAATGCTTTCCTGTAATCTTTCCATTTCTACCGTATGTGTGCCGAGACAGATCCTCAATCTGGTTTTGGAAAATGGAATCATTAGATATTTAAAATACTAAGACATGCAATACTTTGCAGGACAGTGTGCACAGGTGGAGGTAAATGATATAATTCTAATGTTCCTGGTAATTATTTAATAAAAATGTTGATCAAGTTTGTCGGAACAAACCTAAAGGTTTTTAGGAAGGCGTATTTTTTCAGCGATGAGGTTTGTCCTGTTTTATTGTTTGTTCAATAATCACTGTCATTATCTGTTTTGTCAGGAAGGAATAAAAGCTCAAATTCAGTCCTCGTTTGACACTTGACCGTCTCACCAGCTCCTGAGACGTTCTCCTCACCTCCTCACCTCCTCATCTCCTCAGACCTGCAGAGGTAAGAACAATGGGCTTTTTTGATTTCAGAGGGAAAGTTGAATATTTAACAGGTCAAAAAACATTTGTGGCATTTATTCTTTTATTTTGACATTTATTTCCTCTGTTGCTTTTGACAGCTGAGGTTTTTTTTCCGTAATCAACTCAAATACCCTAAAAATATTGCGGCTTTATTAGTCATATGACACTTTTTAATGTTGTTTTGCACATTGCAGTGGTGTTGGCCATTTTAAAATGTGCATTAGTATTAGACTCTGATAAAGAGCTGTGACTGCATCACCGTCGCTTTGAATTGGAAAGGATCACCAAGTCTGGATGTGCAGTTCAAAGCTTAATAACTTAATAACTTGATAACTACTTGACAGATGAAACGAGTCACTGATGTCCTTCTCCCCTCTCTTTGTTCCTCTCATATTTCAGCGTGTCTTTGACTCCAGCCATGCTCTCCTTCTCAAAGCCGCCCCTCCTGGGCCTGAGTGTGCTGCTCTTTCTGTTGCACCACTCCGCTGTTCTCTCCGATAGTCACTTGGGGCCTTGGACCAACAGCCAGTGCCACAACGCTTCTTTTGTTCCGGGCCACAACCTGGTGGGCCAGGGCTACGATGTGGTCACCCTGAAGCGAAAACACCACGTGATCGACATAACGACTTACCTGAAACCAGGTGGCTCCTGCAGTCTGTACCGTAACCCTCATCAAGGCAACGTTCTGCAGAAAGTAATTACATCAGAAAAGCACAGATAAAAAACCTGCACTGCACTAACAAACATGTTAACCATTGTCTTCTCACCTGTTCGCACTGGAACTGTCTTTGCATTATTTAATTACTCTATTTTCATTCAGGTGCCCATGGCTGTAGAGGAGTGGCGTGCATTCAGCCACTGTAATGTGCACCTGGACCACAGTGAACACAACTCTGTCAGGTATTCTGTGGCGCTTCATCAGAAGCTTGCTTTGTTCAACGTAGAAATGCATTCCCTGTAGCTAGGTCTCTTTGGAAAGCCGACCGTCTCAACTCCTTTCTGAACTCATATGCAGAAGAAGGGTTATCACTTTTACCTTTGCTTGCTGAAATGACAACTGTCGCTAATGAATGAAGCTAACGTTAGCTTCATAGGTTGGTTGAAAGAAATGTCTCTGGAAAATAATTGAAAGTTAAGATAAAATACAAAAAAAATTCTCTAACCTTTTAGATTACTTTCCCAGAAATATTCTGCAGATTGTGGCATCACAAGGGGCCAGGTAGTGGATGGACGCTATTTTCCCACTCGATTACACCTGACAAAATGGCCGCTCAGTGGAAAACTACAGCTCCCAGCCTGCCTCACCACTCACCCAGCTGCAGGTGTTTAGGACATCTAATTGAGGCAGGGCTGGGAAGCTTAAGAGGAGACAGAGGGCAGAGCACAAGGGGGAAAGGAGCTGGACAAGGCAGGAGAAGGGCCTCCAGGACGAACCCCAGCCCAAGAGAACAACCCAGAGGAGGACTTTGTGAAGTGGACTTTGTTTGAGGATAAGTTTTGTTTAAAGAACCTTTTTCTCCCCCGGGACACTTTTTGTTGGACTATGGACTTTGTCTTATTTTGTTGGAATGAATAAACCTTCTAGTTTATTTTAATCCTTGCATTTTGCCAGTTTTTATTGCTCCCTTGCACTGCCCCACCCTAGACGGCACTAGGGACAGCCCGTGACGTGACAAGATGTTTATCAAAATGTGCTAAAAATGTACAAAAAAACGTTTTGAAAAATGTGATTGCGTAAGCTAGTTCAAATTCATTTCAACCAGTAATGTCACGACATGCATCCATCAATAAATCAGCAACTTTTAGTGACAAGAGGGTGTGTGTGGAGATTTAAATCAGATGCAAATGATTTAAAGCCCTACAACTGTAGGCACACATAATCCCTGTGTACCTGTTAGTTGGAAAAATCATCAATTAGAGGGATTTTCACATATATTTCCTGTAATTTCAAGATTCAAGATTCAAGATGTTTTTATTTGTCACATACACACACAGGGTGTGCAGTGAAATGAAAGTGGCAATGCTGTGTCCGCAGCTCCCTGCTCAGGCACTACTCCAACAGTAATGGATGGCAGGTAGGAAACATGTCACAGATAATGTAGAAGAGAAACATATAGTTTGCAATATTATTATAGTAACTGATACCGTAGATGTGTAGACAAGTTTCGTCCTGAAAAAATGGTCGTTCTAAATCTACATATTTTATGAGAGTAGATAGACCTTGACCACTTTGAGACTCAAAAAGGATGCATAATTATGAGCATTTGTTTCAATGTGATTGTTAAACCTATTATAGCCGCTTGGTGCTTCAAGACATGAGGCTGATAATAATTTAAAGCAGCTGAAGAGCCTCTTGTCTCGTTACAGAATGACTTTAGTTTCCTCCCGTACGACCGGAACTATGTGGGAACACGGTCCGATCTGTATAAATTTACTGCAGCCAAGAACCAAGAGGACTACCGCTACTTCAGCAGTCACAGACTCACCTGTAGCCATTACAGGTAGGGTGACATTGCCTCATGTTTCTCAACTAAGTTTTCATTCTGTTTAATCTAACAGTCGGTCTTCTTTTTGTGTTTTAGTTACCGTTTGTTGAACCACCCGGAAAAATACATCAGCAGAGAATTCTACAGTGTTTTGCAAAGGCTTCCCCATTCCTACAGCAGCTCCAGCAAAACCCATTACAGAAGTTTCATCAACAACTATGGCACACATTATACGCACCAGGTGAAGACACACGCTCTCTCCACTCACCACCTATATTTTCTCAGCTCACAGGAATAATCACGTTGTCTTTTGTCTCAATAACATTGGACTTCATTTCAGGTTCAACTTGGGGGGCAACTGAATCGAGTCAGGGCCGCATGTATCTGTTCGTCCTCACTGAATCGGCTCTCCTCACAGCAGGTACACGTGACACACACATGTTTATTTTAAATAAAAAACACCAGTTTTCTCCCGAACGAGCCCCTTTATATACCAGAGCAGGGGTCATTCTGAGATTACTCTCGGAGAGATGCCACCTACATTTCTAGCAAAGTCTTCTAGCTTGGGAGGGATTGAGGAAACTTCTCGAGGCAACTCTAAGCGAGGAAAGGATAGAAACTCTTACCTCAGTGAAAAGGTGTGGTAGGGTAATTACTAGCTATGACTCATTCTTTTAAAAAGCAGTGATTGGTTTATCCATCATTATAAAAAACCAGAAATGCAGAAACATGGCTGCTCTGTAAAGAAGAAGAACCGCTCCCAGCTGTTAACGATTAATTATACACTAGCAAGAACACAACAATTCCTATTTTCAGGTTATTTTACACAAAAAGACCATATATCCATTCCTGCTGTGAAAACCCCCCAAATGCCACACACTGTTCCTTTAAACAGTCCTATAATGACCCACTGCACCACTAATCTCATCTTATTTACCTCCTGTCTTCTAGGTGCACAACTGCTTGAAGCTGGGAATCTCTGTTGGCCTTGGTCATTCCGCTGTAGCTCACATCAAGTCTTGCAACAATGTCCTCCACAATCAGGACTTCTCCACCACGTACAACTCCGGTCTCAGTAACCACTACACACAGGTGGTAGGTGGAAAAGGTTGGTCTGGTGAGTTTTCTCTCATCCATAAAGACTCCCTGGGCTACAACAATTGGCTGAAGACCCTCACCTCCCACCCTGACGTTGTGAAGTACTCCCTGAGACCGCTGCACCAACTGGTGTCGGACTTTAAACGAAAGATAGCCCTGAAGGCTGCTATTGAAGATTACCTGAGGGAAAACGCCATCAGGCCCTGGAGCCAGGCAGGCTATGGAGGCCAGTACCTGAACTCCCCAAAGTGCTGTTCTCGACAGGTCGGGTGGGGACATCTGAAGGTGACCATCATCCAAGCCTCGGGGCTAAGAGGAAATGCATATGGAAATATTAAAGCGTACGTAGAGAAAGGGGAACAGGGTTGAGGGGTCGACATAGTGGGCACTGTGATCATGACTCGCCAAAATGACGCATATAAACTAAATACTTTTGTCTTTTTTCCAGGTATGCTCTCTTGAAATACAAAAATGCTGTTCATAGAACTCATGACATCAGTTCCAATGCACCTGTCTGGAATTCTAAGTTCATCGTGGGAAAGGTCAGTAAATCTTCTTCCTCTGGATTTGTGGACAATAGGAGCGATTACGCTTCGACGAGCACTTTGCAGAAATGCAGTGGAAACATCTTTAGGGATGACAAATCTTTTAATGTATTCCTCATGCAGATTATCAATATTTACTAATTTTTATTGACTGTTTAAAAATGCCATACAGGTGTTTCAGAGGCTTTTCAAATAACAGTCCTATAAGTTAAATTACTGCACTGTGTATAACTTGAATATCGAGTAACACAGCACTGTACTGCATATCAATTATAGCTTCTACATGACCGCTTATTATAAATCCACTAGACGAGGGGGCTACAAACACAGGCACTTTCCTCGTGTGTATTTGTGTTGTGTCTCCATCACTAGCAGAAATAATTAATGATAGCTTTTAAATTTCTTTGTTCATATATTGTCATGGATGAAAAGACCCAAAATAAACACTGGAAACGCATTACTAGAGAGTTTTTGCATCGTAATGATTCCGTCCCAAGCTTTCTGATCCATGATGAAAAGTTTCATAATACGTTTGTTTCTACTTATTCTGATAACAATTGTTTTTTCAAATCTTTTTGAAGGTGGACACTTCCCAGTCTTTGACGGTCGAGGTCAGGAACAGTGACTATAGACAGAATGAACTTCTGGTGTCATGTGCGTTCAATGTGAAGCAAGGGACACACACTCAGAGCTGTCCTAGCCTGAAAGGGCACGTCGTGTTCAAGTACACTCTGACCTGCGACCAGTACTACACTGGAAACCAGTGCAACCAACAATACAGACCACTTATTAATTGAGGAACACGTGAACGCGCGTGTCGCTGGCTTTCCTTTTTATGCTGATATCACATCTGCTGATTACTTTCTTTGAGTTGTCATTGAACACAATATATGGTTTCTTTAAAAACATTTGAAATCAATGTTGTTTGTGGCAGTAGGGTTAAAGGTAAAGGGTTTATTTACTGCAGGAATTTGATCGTGGTTGAAAAGAATAGGCTTCTGTTTTACACCTGGTTTTATCAACATTACTGATTCATTGGTTGTTTTTTACGGTTACGGTTTAAATCTTTTTAAATGTCTGCTGTAACTACGACATTGTTCTGTCCCTTCTAAAGCAAAGGAAACCTGAGTTGTGTCTTTACGTATTTTATGTGTCTTCAAAGCTAAAGAAAAACGCTGATTTAAAACTGCACCTTGCAAAGTACCTCACATGTGTTTGTTTTTGTAAATACATTGTTTTAAGGCTGAAATTTATTCATAATATAATTAGATAGAATACCACAAGTAAATGATCGGGAAACTTTCTCTAACAGGCAACTGTTAACAGAATTAAAGATGTTATAACGCTACTTTTTTTAATTTATAAAAGCACTGTTCATACAAACATGCAGCAAAAGACACAACAATAAATTACATTTTGGAAGACTAAAAATACAACAATTATGTTTCTAAAACGCCAATAGAAAAAAATAAAATGAAAAAAAGGGATACAAATACCCAATGATTCAAAACTAAGGCTATAACATTAGTCCAAATTAAAATTATTTAAAAAAAGGTCTTTTAAAAGGCAGGGTTGGTAATCTTGGGAAACTAGCAAGAGTAGATTACAAAAATTACTCAGCCCAGTTTTGTCAACTCTTTTCCAATGAAAGTAGCCCGCAGCTCCAACGATTGTTAAATCTATTGATAAAGTCGTCAAGTCGGCCACTCAAAACGCTTTCAGTTGAAAACTTTAACTTTTCAGGAAAGCACTTTTGACGTCACTTTAGTAAATGGGGGAGAAGCTGGTTTTGTCCGTGTTTGTCTCGCCTCAATTTTATATTTCAGACACACACACACCATCAGTTCAATGACCTAAATGTCCATTTGTAGGAGCAGACTGAGTGAAGCGAAGCTCTTCTAGAGAAAGTATGAAGCAGACATCCTCCGTTTGATGGTCATGGGGAAAAACCTATGTAAGTCAGCGCTGATGTCATTTCGTTTAAAATATATGGACTAATGAACTTCTAAGGGGTGTGGTTTAATATGTGAAGACACATAACTTCCAGATCACTTGGAATATCCTCACCAAATTTGTAGCATATGTCCATATGGCATCCCTAAACGTATTCCAAGTTGGTCGCAGCACCGACAGGTCAGCAAGGGCCTCCAGGAACTGCTGGTTACTCCACCTGGTCCCGCCGCATTGCCTGGATCCAGCCCAGCATCTGCCCCAACCCGCTGAATTGCTGGTCTGGCTCTTCTTCTTCCAGGGGCTCTTTACCTCCAGGGGGCCCCACGTTGGACTCCAGTGTAACAGCCCTGTGGCCGTCACCCGTGGGTTTCCCCCCAAAGCACCAGAGATTCGACAATCCCAAGGTTCTGTTCGGAAACATTCTTTATTTACCAGCAGACCGCAAGACTGCGCCTCTGCTAACTCTCTCTACTGCTCTTTTATGGGCGCAGCGTCAGCAGCTGGCTAATTGGTAATCAGCCGAGGCCAATTAGAGACCCCACCCCCCTAGCTGCTACAGCAGGAAACCGGATCACCGGAATTTTTTCTATTTTCAAGACGAGCGCCACCTACTTGCTCCACTGGACTCATTCAAATCTCCCCCAAATTTGTCATGCTTGATACAAGTCATGGCTGAGGATATCGACGTGCCTATTTTAACTCATAGTCAAAGTGGCGGCCTGATCAGCGGGTCTGCGTTCTCGGCCAAGGAAACCGGCATAGTCAGTACCCCCGACAGAGGAACGAGGACCCGCACATTACTGCTCGCAGCTTTGTATTTTTAGTCTTCCAAAATGTAATTTATTGTTGTGTCTTTTGCTGCATGTTTGTATGAACAGTGCTTTTATAAATTAAAAAAAAGTAGCGTTATAACATCTTTAATTCTGTTAACAGTTGCCTGTTAGAGAAAGTTTCCCGATCATTTACTTGTGGTATTCTATCTAATTATATGATGAATACATTTCAGCCTTAAAACAATGTATTTACAAAAACAAACACACGTGAGGTACTTTGCAAGGTGCAGTTTTAAATCAGCGTTTTTCTTTAGCTTTGAAGACACATAAAATACGTAAAGACACAACTCAGGTTTCCTTTGCTTTTATTTGCTTTAGAAGGGACAGAACAATGTCGTAGTTACAGCAGACATTTAGAAAGATTTAAACCGTAACCGTAAAAAACAACCAATGAATCAGTAATGTTGATAAAACCAGGTGTAAAACAGAAGCCTATTCTTTTCAACCACGATCAAATTCCTGCAGTAAATAAACCCTTTACCTTTAACCCTACTGCCACAAAAACAACATTGATTTCAAATGTTTTTAAAGAAACCATATATTGTGTTCAATGACAACTTAAAGAAAGTAATCAGCAGATGTGATATCAGCATAAAAAGGAAAGCCAGCGACACGCGCGTTCACGTGTTCCTCAATTAATAACTGGTCTGTATTGTTGGTTGCACTGGTTTCCAGTGTAGTACTGGTCGCAGGTCAGAGTGTACTTGAACACGACGTGCCCGTTCAGGCTAGGACAGCTCTGAGTGTGTGTCCCTTGCTTCACATTGAACGCACATGACACCAGAAGTGCATTCTGTTCATATCTGCCACTGTTCCAGACCTCGACTGTGAAAGACTGAGAAGTGTCCACCTTCAAAAAGATTTGAAAAAACAATTGTTATCAGAATAAGTAGAAACAAACGTATTATGAAACTTTTCATCATGGATCAGAAAGCTTGGTACAGAATCATTACTATGCAAAAACTCTCTAGTAATGCGTTTCCAGTGTTTATTTTGGGTCTTTTCATCCATGACAATATATGAACAAAGAAACGTAGAAACTATATAATTAATTATTTCTGCTAGTGATGGAGACACAACACAAATACACACGAGGAAAGCGCCTGTGTTTGTAGCCCCCTCGTCTAGTGGATTTATAATAAGTGGTCATGTAGAAGCTATAATTGATATGCAGTACAGTGCTGTGTTACTCGATATTCAAGTTATACACAGTGCAGTAATTTAACTTATAGGACTGTTATTTGAAAAGCCTCTGAAACAGCTGTATGGTATTTTTAAACAGTCAATAAAACTCAGTAGATATTGATAATCTGGTAATCTGCATGAGGAATACATTAAAAGATTTGGCATCCCTAAAGATGTTTCCACTGCATTTCTGCAAAGTGCTCGTCGAAGCGTAATCGCTCCTATTGTCCACAAAACCAGAGGAAGAAGATTTACTGACCTTTCCCACGATGAACTTAGAATTCCAGACAGGTGCATTGGAACCGATGTAATGAGTTCTATGAACAGCATTTTTGTATTTCAAGAGAGCATACCTGGAAAAAAGACAGAAAAGTATTTAGTTTATATGCGTCATTTTGGCGAGTCATGATCACAGTGCCCACTATGTCGACCCCTCAACCCTGTTCCCCTTTCTCTACGTACGCTTTAATATTTCCAAATGCATTTCCATATGCATTTCCATATGCATTTCCTCTTAGCCCCGAGGCTTGGATGATGGTCACCTCCAGATGTCCCCACCCGACCTGTCGAGAACAGCACTTTGGGGAGTTCAGGTACTGGCCTCCATAGCCTGCCTGGCTCCAGGGCCTGATGGCGTTTTCCCTCAGGTAATCTTCAATAGCAGCCTTCAGGGCTATCTTTCGTTTAAAGTCCGACACCAGTTGGTGCAGCGGTCTCAGGGAGTACTTCACAACGTCAGGGTGGGAGGTGAGGGTCTTCAGCCAATTGTTGTAGCCCAAGGAGTCTTTATGGATGAGAGAAAACTCACCAGACCAACCTTTTCCACCTACCACCTGTGTGTAGTGGTTACTGAGACTGGAGTTGTACGTGGTGGAGAAGTCCTGATTGTGGAGGACATTGTTGCAAGACTTGATGTGAGCTACAGCGGAATGACCAAGGCCAACAGAGATTCCCCGCTTCAAGCAGTCGTGCACCTAGAAGACAGGAGGTAAATAAAATGAGATTAGTGGTGCAGTGGGTCATTATAGGACTGTTTAAAGGAACAGTGTGTGGCATTTGGGGGGTTCTCGCGGCAGGAATGGATATATGGTCTTCTTGTGTAAAATAACCTGAAAATAGGAATTGTTGTGTTCTTGCTCGCGTATAATTAATCGTTAACAGCTGGGAGCGGTTCTTCTTCTTCACAGAGCGGCCATGTTTCTGCATTTCCGTTTTTTTATAATGATGGATAAACCAATCACTGCTTTTGAAAATAATGAGTCATAGCTAGTAACTACCCTACCACACCTTTTCACTGAGGTAAGAGTTTCTATCCTTTCCTCGCTTAGAGTTGCTTTGAGAAGTTTCCTCAATCCCTCCCAAGCTAGAAGACTTTGCTAGAAATGTATAGGTAGCATCTCTCTGAAAGTAATCTCAGAATGACCCCTGCTCTGGTATATAAAGGGGCTCGTTATGGAGAAAACTGGTGTTTTTTATTTAAAATAAACATGTGTGTGTCACGTGTACCTGCTGTGAGGAGAGCCGATTCAGTGAGGACGAACAGATACATGCGGCCCTGACTCGATTCAGTTGCCCCCCAAATTGAACCTGAAATGAAGTCCAATGTTATTGAGACAAAAGACAACGTGATTATTCCTGTGAGCTGAGAAAATATAGGTGGTGAGTGGAGAGAGCGTGTGTCTTCACCTGGTGCGTATAATGTGTGCCATAGTTGTTGATGAAACTTCTGTAATGGGTTTTGGTGGAGCTGCTGTAGGAATGGGGAAGCCTTTGCAAAACACTGTAGAATTCTCTGCTGATGTATTTTTCCGGGTGGTTCAACAAACGGTAACTAAAACACAAAAAGAAGACCGACTGTTAGATTAAACAGAATGAAAACTTAGTTGAGAAACATGAGGCAATGTCACCCTACCTGTAATGGCTACAGGTGAGTCTGTGACTGCTGAAGTAGCGGTAGTCCTCTTGGTTCTTGGCTGCAGCAAATTTATACAGATCGGACCGTGTTCCCACATAGTTCCGGTCGTACGGGAGGAAACTAAAGCCATTCTGTAACGAGACAAGAGGCTCTTCAGCTGCTTTAAATTATTATCAGCCTCATGTCTTGAAGCACCAAGCGGCTATAATAGGTTTAACAATCACATTGAAACAAATGCTCATAATTATGCATCCTTTTTGAGTCTCAAAGTGGTCAAGGTCTAGCTACTCTCATAAAATATGTAGATTTAGAACGACCATTTTTTCGGGACGAAACTTGTCTACACATCTACGGTATCAGTTACTATAATAATATTGCAAAATATATGTTTCTCTTCAACATTATCTGTGACATGTTTCCTACCTGCCATCCATTACTGTTGGAGTAGTGCCTGAGCAGGGAGCTGCGGACACAAATTACAGGAAATATATGTGAAAATCCCTCAAATTGATGATTTTTCCAACTAACAGGTTCACAGGGATTATGTGTCCCTACAGTTGTAGGGCTTTAAATCATTTGCATTTGATTTTAATCTCCACACACACCCTCATGTCACTAAAACTTGCTGATTTATAGATGGATGCATGTTGTGACATTACTGGTTGAAATGAGTTTGAACTAGCTTACGCAATCACATTTTTCAAAACGTTTTAAAAAAAAACATTTTTATCATATTTTGATGAACATCTGCAGAATATTTCTGGGAAAGTAATCTAAAAGGTTAGAGACATTTTTTTGTATTTTATCTTAACTTTCAATTATTTTCCAGAGACATTTCTTTCAACCAACTTATGAAGCTAACGTTAGCTTCATTAATTAGCGACAGTTGTCATTTCAGCAAGCAAAGGTAAAAGTGATAACCCTTCTTCTGCATATGAGTTCAGAAAGGAGTGGAGACGGTCGGCTTTCCAAAGAGACCTAGCTACAGGGAATGCATTTCTACGTTGAAAGAAGCAAGCTTCTGATGAAGCGCCACAGAATACCTGACAGAGTTGTGTTCACTGTGGTCCAGGTGCACATTACAGTGGCTGAATGCACGCCACTCCTCTACAGCCATGGGCACCTGAATGAAAATAGAGTAATTAAATAATGCAAAGACAGTTCCAGTGCGAACAGGTGAGAAGACAATGGTTAACATGTTTGTTAGTGCAGTGCAGGTTTTGTATTTGTGCTTTTCTGATGTAATTACTTTCTGCAGAACGTTGCCTTGATGAGGGTTACGGTACAGACTGCAGGAGCCACCTGGTTTCAGGTATTTCGTCATGTCGATCACGTGGTGTTTTCGCTTCAGGGTGACCACATCGTAGCCCTGACCCACCAGGTTGTGGCCCGGAACAAAAGAAGCTTTGTGGCACTGGCTGTTGGTCCAAGGCCCCAAGTGACTATCGGAGAGAACAGCGGAGTGGTGCAACAGAAAGAGCAGCACACTCAGGCCCAGGAGGGGCGGCTTTGAGAAGGAGAGCATGGCTGGAGTCAAAGACACGCTGAAATATGAGAGGAACAAAGAGAGGGGAGAAGGACATCAGTGACTCATTTCATCTGTCAAGTGGTTATCAAGTTATTAAGTTATTAAGCTTTGAACTGCACATCCAGACTTGGTGATCCTTCCAATTCAAAGCGACGGTGATGCAGTCACAGCTCTTTATCAGAGTCTAATACTAATGCACATTTTTAAATGGCCAACACCACTGCAATGTGCAAAACAACATTAAAAAGTGTCATATGACGAATAAAGCCGCAATATTTTTAGGGTATTTGAGTTGATTACGGAAAAAAAACCTCATCTGTCAAAAGCAACAGAGGAAATAAATTTCAAAATAAAAGAATAAATGCCACAAATGTTTTTTGACCTGTTAAACATTCAACTTTCCCTCTGAAATCAAAAAAGCCCATTGTTCTTACCTCTGCAGGTCTGAGGAGGTGAGGAGGTGAGGAGAACGTCTCAGGAGCTGGTGAGACGGTCAAGTGTCAAACGAGGACTGAATTTGAGCTTTTATTCCTTCCTGACAATACAGATAATGACAGTGATTATTGAACAAACAATAAAACAGGACAAACCTCATCGCTGAAAAAAATACACCTTCCTAAAAACCTTTAGATTTGTTCCGACAAACTTGATCAACACATTTTTTTAAATAATTACCAGCAATAGAATTATATCATTTACCTCCACCTGTGCACACTGTCCTGCAAAGTATTGCATGTCTAAGTATTTTAAATATCTAATGATTCCATTTTCCAAAACCAGATTGAGGATCTGTCTCGGCACACATACGGTAGAAATGGAAAGATTACAGGAAAGCATTCAGTAAATGGTCCTTTTGAAGACGTGCACCAAACACGTCCGATGGAACAAAATAATCTCAGCACAAAATGATCCCATTAAACTAATGCGATTCAGCCCAGAAGCTTTGTTTATTGGGGGTGTGGGTCATTAAAATGAATCGGGTCAGGCTGTAAGTGTGTGTGTGTGTGTGTGTGTGTGAGGACACGAGAGGAAAGTGTTGTGTGTGTGGCTTCTTCCTGTCAACCAGTACGTAGGATGATGTGGACCCCAGACTCCGTAAAAACAGGACCGCTCATGTCTCCCACTTTGAGAGCAAAGGAGGCGTCTTCAAAAGGCTTCTGCATCTGACCTGAAACATAAACACACGCGTTACGTTGAAGTCACACATCTTGTGTCCACAAGACAAATGCACACATGAACAGGTTGTACATGATCAGCTGTGACCTGTCCATAAAGACCGGCGTTTACTTCCACCTTCAATGATTACACACAATTATGTCTTTTTTAAGAACACAACGTTTCACTGCCAGCTGATTGCATGTTGTGGCTAATTAAATGTCTTTTTAATCAGAAACAAGTGACAGTCAATGGAAATAAGAGCAGCAGTGACAGAAATTAATAAAACTAACTAGAAACACCGAGTAGGACGACTCCGTCTATGTCATGTTGCAGTTTAAGTCCATGACTTTCCAAAAGTTAATAACTTTATCCTAATATAAATTGTGTGAGTCTTTGCCCATTTGTTCATAATTAATATCTTTCATTTGCACTGGCGTGAGCACATTCTGGTGCGTGGTCACGTGTGCGTTTGTTTATTTGTACCTTTTCCAAAAATCCCAGGTCTCCACCGTTCTTAGCGGAGCTGCAGTCGCTGAACTGAGAAGCCAAGGACTCAAACTTCTCCTCTCCAGACTTGATATCTTCTATATACTCTGCACGGAACACAGAAATAAAGAACAACGTTAACATGTGGATCAGACCTGAGGAAATTTCAACATTTGTCATAAGATATAAAATACGCCTCACTTATGAATTTAGAAGGATTTCAAAAAGATGGTTGGGATCACGCGGCTAAAGGAGACTAAACGGCATTGTGCCGACTGGTCGCCCTTACAACTGTGTTGTGTTTAAAACATAATAAAAATAGACATTTAAAAAAAGGGCAACAAACTGAGTGAATCATAAAAATAAATGTTAGAGGTGCGTTGTTAACTATTCTTAATAATATAAAATACAAAATCATGTAGGATATTAATAAATGTTGGCTCCTTGTTAAATCGGCCTCTGATCACTTTGTTGCATGTCCTCTCTCTCTCTCTCTCTTCTTTCTTTAGCTGTTTTATAATAAAGCCAGAGACATTTATATTGAAGTGATTGAAATAAAAAATACTGCGAATGTTAACTACAAGTAACCACATTATTTTAATTTTATTCTATTTATGGACAAATAAGATAAGCTTGTGTTTATGTTTGGCAAACTTCCCGATCAAAGATTGTTGAGTTGTGGAGCACTGTTGCAGCAGCTACCGTTGCATTCGGAGGAAAGAATAAATGATGGATTTATCTTTAGCCGTTGTCGGCGTATTTATTTAGCAAGCTTCAGACACATCAGTCTCACGGTCAGAGCTACTTCAACTGAACAAATAACATGTGACACATTAGCCTTTATAGCCTGAGCCCTAGCGCCACCCTGTGGTGTAACCATATATACATACCACAGTACAGTATCACATTACATATACATATACATCTGAGTACATATCTCAACACCCCCACTTGAACTCAGGTTGCTATACTTCAAGCAAAAGAAACACACAAAAACAGAATGAATGTGAACCTCTGTCATACACATATCACTCTCCAAAAAGAGCACTTGCAAACCTCTTCAGTTTCTCTTCATTGCTTGCTGCAATGATCAAGTCATCGACCCATATGATTATGATCACCTTTCCTTCTTTTGACTCTTTGGCATAAACACAGTGGTCGGCTGGGTTTTGTGTGAATCCATCCTCAGTAAGGCAATTGTGCAAAACCCTATTCCAATTTCGGCCGGACTGTTTAAGACCGTAAAGGGATTTCTCTAGCTTATAAACTATACCCTCTTTTTCTTCATAACCCTCTGGTGGATTGATGTAGATCTCATAATCTATGGGAGCGTGCAAGTACGCAGTTTTCACGTCCATTTGGTGTAGGAGTAAATTCTCCTGTGCAGCTTTTTGTAGCACCACCCTTACACTCGTCATGTCTGCCGTGGGTGAAAACGTCTCCTCATAGTCTATTCCTTTCTCTGTCTGTAACCCTTGGCCACAAACCTTGCTTTGTATTTGTCTCTCCCATCTGCATCAGTCTTGATGGCGTAAACCCATCTACCCCCCACTGTCTCCTTGCCTATTGGCAGTGATGTCGGGGTAAAGGTCTTGTTTTCGTTTAAGGACTGGATTTCCTCATCCATGGCTTTTGTCCATTGTTTTGAGTTAGCTGACCCCATTGCCTCCCCAAATGTCTGTGGAATGCCACACACCGCTCTACAGCAGTAGTCTACTGTGATATGAAGCGCATCACTGACACCGTTTTCAGTTATGAACTCATCTAAATGACTCGGCTTCCTTCTTTCTCTAGATGGATACCTTTTACTCTCTGGTTCGCCACTTGTCACACTCTGTTGCGTTTGATTATGGTCACTAGACCTCGTTTCTGTACCTGGACTATCACTATTTTCGGTTTTCCTACTCACCCCTGCGTGGTTTCAGTAGTCCTGGGTCTCACAGTGTCATCATAGCTATCGCTTGGATCTGGCTCACCTGTCTGTGTTTGTTTTTCCACAGTTGACTGCCTCACAAACTTTACTAGTCTGTGTTTTTGTACTTTGTTTGTATCTGGATGATACACCAAATACGCTGGGCTGTTCTTGTCGTGACCTACAAAATGCCCTTCTCACATCTGGAATCAAGCTTCCCTTTGCTCTGTTTGTATGTGTAACATACAGACGCAAATGTTTGCATTTTGGATACATTGGGCTTTTTGTCGGTTAGCAGCTCATAAGGAGTCTGCCCTGTACGTTTGTTAAAACATCTGTTCCGTACCATTGCTGCTGTTTGTACAGCGAGGGCCATAGCTGCTTGTTTAATGCACTTTCAGCTATCATGCACCTACCCATCTCAAAAGAGTACGCCAACCCCTCTCTGCTGTTCCGTTCTGGTGTGGGGAATAAGGAGCTGACGTTTCATGTCTGATATTATTTTTCCTCAACACTGCTTGGAAATCACTGCATGTAAACTCTGTTCCGTTGTCGGATCTGATGCACCTCACCTTCCCATAAGGGATACATCTGCTAGGAACTTTTCCGTAGCCTGTGTTGTGTCACTTTTCTTCTTTAGAAAATAAACAAACACTGCGCTTGAGTAATCATCAGTAAATGATTGCACATATTTGTAACCTTCACTGACTCAGTGGATACAGGACCTGCAAGGTCTGTGTGTACCATCTGTAAGGGAGCCTTTGCTCTGGTATCAGGGTCCCTATTTCTGGTTTGGGCAAACTTTCCCTGAATACACACCTCACACTCTTGTTCGGGCCTACCCGTTTTACCTTTGATCTGCATACCTACAACAACATTTTGCAACTTCGCAACATCGTCATAGTTACAATGGCCTAATATTTCATGCCATGTCTGTATGTCGTGACAGGCATTACACTTATCATTAGATTCACATTCAGTATGCAAATAATACAGCTTTCCATACACATGAATGTTAAACCTGGTACCGCCTCTGGTTATCAGGACATCTTTATCTTCTTTGAAGACAATCGTAGCTCCACTCGTGGTAGCTGCCTTCACCGAGAAGATGCTCTGGGGATATGACGGTACAAACAAAGCATCTCTCAGCGTCGCCTTTCGTCGCTGTCCGTTGCTGTCGATGAGGGAAACCTCAGCATTCCCCCTCCGCTGAGCAATTCCGCTGCATCGGGTGCCGTCTGCCAGCTCGACAATGTGCGTTTCTTGCTTGAACGCGCTGTCGAAACTTTTGAACCAGGTTATGTCAGTGATGACATGAGAGGTAGCTCCTGTGTCCACCATCAGACCCTTCTCCTGGATACTGCACGCCGGCTGCCGCTGGGTTCTGGTTCCTCCGTCTCTCACCGTGAGCGCGTAGTCCTCGTCGGCATCTTCTGAGACTTTACTCACACCATCTTGTTTGTCCTTACGCCTACACGTGGCATCTTTGTGTGTGTCGCTTTTGCAACAACTACACCATGTTTTCTGTCGACACTCTCGCTCTGTGGCCTTTGATGCCACACTTGAAACATGACATTTCTTTGTCTTCTTTGTTCCAGTCACGGGCGACCGTTTTGGCGGGACGCCTTCCACTCTTCCCTTGAGTCTTCATCACACTGTCGCTCGACTCAGCTACGTTGAACTTCTCCGCTTCTTCAAAACTTCGTAGTTTAGTCTTGAATTCTGCAAACGTGATGTTATCGTCCGTATGCGCCACATGTATTGCAAATGGCTTAAAACTCTCAGGCAGTCCTTTTAAAACCATAGCCACTAGCAATCCGTCTCCTAACGTTTCACCTCGTTCCTCAGCGCTGTGATGGCGGTTTCTGCTCTGATGATATAGTCCATTATACTCTCATGGCTTGCCTTCTGAAGCGATGTCAACGTGGTGTACAAGTTGATTATACAGGGCTTTCCCTTCCTGCATAATACTCTCTCAATATTTTCAGAGCTTTTCTTCCATCATCGGGCGCATCCTCATTACTAACGAGAGGCTTTTGTCGTCCAACAGTAAAATTAGCTCTGCGTGCGTCAGCATTTTTACCTGCATCTGCTGCTCGCTCTTGTTCTGACGTCGGTTCTCTCAGAATAGTGTCCTTTAGTCCATTCAAATGGAGATATCCCAGCGTTTTGGTTTCCCAAATCTCATACTTGGTTTCGTCTCCGTCGAATGTCGGTCGAGGCAACCTGCTCCTCCTCGTTGTTCCATCATGCGAGCTTGCTCTTCTTCTTAGCTAGCTGCCCGTTAGCACGCGGTTCGCTGCGACTTTCTAACTGTTAAACTTTTCTTCCGAACGACTCCTGGGCCCATAACCTGTTGAGTTGTGGAGCACTGTTGCAGCAGCTACCGTTGCATTCGGAGGAAAGAATAAATGATGGATTTATCTTTAGCCGTTGTCGGCGTATTTATTTAGCAAGCTTCAGACACATCAGTCTCACGGTCAGAGCTACTTCAACTGAACAAATAACATGTGACACATTAGCCTTTATAGCCTGAGCCCTAGCGCCACCCTGTGGTGTAACCATATATACATACCACAGTACAGTATCACATTACATATACATATACATCTGAGTACATATCTCAACAAAGATAACGCTGAGATTCTTTACAGTGGTGTTGGATGCCAGGACAATGCCATCTACAGCAGGGGTGCTCAATACGTCGATCGCGATCGACCGGTCGATCGCGGCGACCTGCCAGTCAATCGCGGCGTTGTATGGTAGATCGCATGACATAAACATTTTTTGGCCCGCCCCCCTGTCACTTTCTCTATAGCGCCACATTACAGCAGCAGCATGTCATTTCTGTCTATACGTGTCGCGTTAACAGTCCTCTGCCCGCCGTCTCGTGCGCTGCAGAGCTCCGACACCGGTTTGCGCGCATTGGGACGGAGCAAAAAAAAAGTCACTAGCACCCCCCGTCAACAATCCTTCTCGGCTCGCGCGCGACTCTCACTCGCACGCCCCGCCCCCGTCAACAATCCTTCTCGGCTCGCGCGCGACTCACTAGCACCCCCCGTCGGTCGATCGCCTTGACTTGGTCACATAATAAGTAGCTCGCATGCTGAAAAAGTGTGAGCACCCCTGATCTACAGAAACCACATCACCAGATAATTGATCTCTGAGGTTTTCAGGTCCGAGTAAAATAACTCAGACCTGATGTGTCTTTCACAGCGACTCTTTTTATCAGCCGGGAAGCAAAATAAACTTGTTGTTGTTGTGACTAATGTTACATCCTAATAAGAAACACACGTCGTAGCTCCGGAGAGAGATGTCAATGATGCAACCATTGGGTGTGTCGTTCTAATAACAAAAATGTCACAGTCATATATTATTATTTTTTAAACAGTTTGACAACAAAATGCAAATGTCCACGCCATCACCCAAACTGCTTATTCTATTTAGGGTTGCGCGGGGTGTTGACATTGACCCAGCTGACATTGGGCGAATGCAGGGTTCACCCTGGACAGATCGCCAGGTCATTACATGGCTCATATGTAGACAGGCCTCCATTCACGCTCACATTCCCACCTACAGGCGAATTAGACTCCAATTAACCTGAGCTGCATGTCTTTGGACTGTTGAAGGAGGCCGGAGAACCCGGAAGGAACCCACGAACATGCAAACATGGGCAAACATTTTACTTTTATAAGTACATGTACATGTATAGTTCATGGCACGGTTTAAACAGCACATACTAATGACTTGTGTCTTGGCATTGACTACCATACATCTCCTTTCCGAACCAAGGTCCATGGGGGTCAACAGGAAAGGGCGGGACTTTGTCTCTTATCAGGTAGCCTGTCCATTCAGTGAAGCGCTTACTGCAGTCATAGTACAGCCACAAATACCAGATATGTTTTTATATGTAATAAGATTTCCAACACAAAAAAATCTTTATGAGAAGATTACCAACCCTGCCTTTAATTTGTAAGTTCTTCAGCTTGTTTTGGTGTCACTCTGCCCCAATGACTAAATACTAGTCTCCAGCTCTATTATTTATCTTCATGTTTGATGAGTGATACCGGGGCCCATCCTGCTGCCGGGTACTGGTTTGCAGCTCCCCCTGTCTGACACCCAGTGGGGCGTCAATGTAAAAGCACTAATAAACTGCCCCCGCCCTGTCATGTCTCCGTGCCTCCTGCGGTAAAGGTTTCCTGTGTTGCGTTTACGCGTGTGTGTAAAAAGCAGCTCCCGCCGCGGACCACTGGATTCCTTCCTCTCATCTTGTGTGGAAATGGCGTTTTGATTGAACCGAACTAGCCCACTGAAACCGCCCCGGGGCCGCACGTTAAACCCCTCCGTCAGTCCCACATTACAAGGACACGCCGTCCGGCACACGTGCAACTCATTTCGGTGACTGCGCGCCGCTGTGCCCACTGGCAGCACGGCGCTTTCCGTGAGAAGGAAGTGATGGAGGAGGAACGTTTCTGACGCCTCTCCTCCCGTCTTGTGTGCTCTCTGCTCGCAGGGAAAGTTATTTTTTTTTCGCTGTGCGCGCTTCGCTCGTCCTCGCCATTACGCACGAATACTGGACATCTGCACGATCTGTTTATGGATTCGGGATTAATAAGGTCTGCGACACTGAAATGTCTCAGGATTGGAAATGCAGCTCCACGCCTGCCTGTTGCTTTTTATGATCACAACAGGTAAGGACATCGACTGTAAACTGCTCTAATCTAATCCTCTTTAATATCACTGAACTTTGTATATATTCTTGGCTGAAACTTTCCTTTTCAGCTCCTTTTTTACATGTAATCACAACAGTGTTGCTCTTCTGTCAATAGGTTGTTTGTTTTATGTAAAGTTTGATATTTGAGGTATAACTCGCTTCATAGGGATCATTAGATTATTCAAGAGGTAAGAAACAAGGAGAGAACATCTGTGATCTGTTTCCCCAAACATGTAAGTTTGTTATGTCTTTAACTTGTTCATGCCCTCAAAAAAGTTGTGAGGATGAGAATGATCTTTTATTATCTTTGGTTGAACTGCCCATCATACTTTTATTATTTGTAAATCAGTTTCCAGTCAGCAGTGAGCCCCTCCTTTATTTCCCAGCATCTTCTGTTCCCTCTTGTTCCTCAGATAAAACATTGGCCTCGCTGCACCACCACTGTGGTGGAGATGTCAGCCTGGACCAGCAGCCAGCTGGTCACATCACTCTCACTTTCCCTGGACTTTCTACTGACACCAACATCACGCCCGAGCCCATGCACCACCGGTCTGACAGAACCCCGGCGGTCTCAGTTTGCACCTGGACGATAGGTGTTCCTCCGGGTCGGGCGGTACTGTTAAAGTTTGTGCGGTTGGACGTTGGTTCAAGCGTAACAGTGCGCTGTGTTTTGAACGAGGACAATCGGGAGGTCCTGGAGAGCGGGGGGTCGGCTCTGCTCGCCCACTGTGATGGAGACAAAGCCACCTTCACTTGGACAGGAGCAGGCCGCTCCTCAAATGGAATGCAGCTGTCCTATTCTGGTGAGAAACCATTACCCAATGAACTAGTTTCATGTATCGTGTCAGGAAGGCCCACTTTCCTGCACCCTGATCATAAGAGTCTGATCCTATTGTGGAAATAACATTTGGTTTTAGAAATGCTTATTTAGTCGTCCCAAAAAAAATAGTATTATGGTTACTTTAGATGTACAATGTGAAACTTTGGGAAAGTATTGTTCAGAGAGAGTCCATCGGAAAGTTTTGTATCTGTGTTGTGAGAGACAGATATGTCACGTTGTGGTGATTTTGCTCCTCACCCTCTCCCCCTCTGTTTTTTTTGGGGTGTTTGTTCCTGGTCGTGCAGTCCAGGAAGATGAGAGGAATTCCTCGGAGGACCCCACCAACCCACATTCGGACCTCCTGCGTCGGACTCAGACAGGAACCAGCTTTACGAGCGGCGCTCCTGTTGGTCAAGACGTGGTGAGAGGGACAGACGGGGGCAGAGGTCGCCTCTTTGAAGGTCTGGAGGGCAGCCCTGGGCCTCGGTCTGCGTCTAGTCCCTCCTCTCCGGACCAGGGGCCGCTCCGCCCCACTTCAACCCTGCAGGGACTCACTGTGGCTGGGAGAGCCGATAGGGAAACTCTCCCTCTTCCTGAGGAAGAACCAAACAATGGAGCGGATACATCTGGAGCTGCTCACCTCGGGGATGGAAAAATATCTACCAGAGAGAGAGCCCGCCCCTATTTTCAGCCCACAGACTCGCTGTTTCACACAGCGAACACAGCGAACACGGAGAAAGAATCCGACAACGAGGGCCCTCAAACCCGGATTGCTGCGACGGCCATTAGCTCCAACTCCTCGTTTGGCACATCCACAGCCACCCAGACATCTAAGCTATCTACAAACACACAAACTCGCTCCAGCGCCAGAGTCCCACCCCTCAAATCTTCTTCACCTTCCGGGACAACCTGGGAGAGTGATACCGCCCCGATCCCGCGGGTTGGAGCCATTAGTGAGGCGTCTAGAGGGGAGCGCCCTCATTCCCGGAGGAGCCAGCGAAGCACAGACGGGCTTAACTCTGATCTGAGCTCCGCCGTCACCTCTGATCCTCTAGGATCCCCCACTGAGCCTCAGCAGGGGGACTCGCACACTCGTATTGAACCCACTGCGCCGTCGCCATCGTCCTCTCAGGCCTCCAGCGGCACTCAGTCATCCGCCGCCCGCATCGCGGAGCCGGGAACCACCGTCGGTGCCGCGGAGGCCGCCTCGTTCCGTCCAAACGCGAGCGGAGCCGACTCGTCGGAATCGACTGGGTCAGAGGTCACCGGTCAAACTGCTGCGTTTGAGTTTTCCGACGAGCTTGAGATTCGTCACACTTTCACTTCCTCCACACCGAGTCACACAAACGCCAAGAAGCACACAGGGCGGGGAGAGCTCGCCGCCTCCCGACACGCCCTCCACGTTCACACGGGCGGGCGAAGACGAGACGCACGCGGCCAACGCCACGTCGTCCTCGCGGGGCCTCGCCGAAGTTCACAACGGGACTTTGAGTTTCACAGATTCTTCTTCTTCTTCTGCACCGCTGACGTCGGGAGACGTAGTCCAGACGTCGGCTACCACAACCACGGGAACACACACGCCGCGTCCCACTCACACACTCTTAAATAACAGCTCGCCCACAAACTCATCGACTCCCGTTCCACCGTTGTCGGCCAGTACGGCCGCACGCTCATCGACGCCTTCACACACACTTCAAACACACACTGCATCGCCCTCTCGCTCACGTCTAACTCGCCCACCACTTTCTTTTCCCTCCTCCACCACTGAATCCGCTGCACACACGCCGCCGCTCATCGGCCACGAACCCACGGCCGCGCCCTCACAAACAAGCCAAGCGACATCTTCGCGCACACCTGGTACACAAAACCAGCCGCCTTTGACCCCTCCTACTAACGTCCCAGTCACGCTCACACAGCCCGGCAACGACATCACCACTGAACCGACGCCTCCGCTCTCACTCACAACTGCGATATCTGATGATGGACGTGGAGGTGGAGAGGGAGAGGACGGAGAGAGGGAGGACGAGTCTCGGCAAAAGTTACCGAGCGGCACGACCACACGCACTCGCACGGCCGGAGCCCCGTCGTGGACCACCTCGCATCCCAGCCAGGAGACGAGTTTCACACCTTCGGTTTTGAGCTCCACCACTAGTCAGACACCCACGTTCTACATCATGCCAGACCAACCTTCAGTCATCAGAGGTAATGTACACATTTGTGTGTGATTTTGAATAATGGATTTTTTTTTACCGTCCAGACCTAATGGATTCATTTCCCCTGTTTGTGTCCAGTGGAGTCGATCGAGCTGCTGCTGCAGATCGTTGTGGAAGAGTCCAGATCGGCTTTTACTTCTGGTTTGGAGGAAGACACCGCTGCCTGGGTGAGAGACCTTGTACACACACACTCACACACACACACACACACACAGTGGCATGCAGAAAAGCGCCAACAAATCATGTGATTACACAACAGCTTTAGTTTGACTTAGTGGCTGCTACAAAGTCCTCCCTCCATGTCTCTTTCAGGTGGAGCCGTACCTTCAGAGAGCCCCAGGGTTCAGCCGGCTGCTGGGAGTCTGGAGCAGGTGAGGTCTTATCGAGCACATTTAGACCGGAGCTAAACTGCATTTAGCCTCATTTTGTGCCTCTCATCTATTACCAATTACGTCAAATCCCAGGTTTTAGACACAGCGTGGACATCTTTACACACTGACACGCTGTTATTGGCAAACGGTTGCTTATTGACACGTCCAGCAGACATGGAAGATAGATAGATAGATATATACTTTATTATTTATTTATTTTATTTATTTATTTAGAGAATAAGGGACAGTGCATATTGATTGACAGTACAATGTACATGTAAATATGCCAGATTATAGCCGGGAGGCTAGTTTCCATCTGTAGTCCCTTGGCAGGTTGATGTAATTTAAGAATGCAAGCAGAGTGAAATGGAAAGCACACATCACTTCACACATGACAGTACAGTAATACAAAAGAAGAAAAAAAGATTAATAAAAAGGTGCATGCAAGACATTTGGATACCGTGCGGATTAACTCTAATGGTCACAGGGCTGATTTTTTCAAGTTTCAAGTTTCAAGTTTTCTGTCTTTATTTTTATACAAGAATAATCGGTTGGAAAAAAAACTGGTTCAAATGCAAAGTAGCAGAAAAAGAAGAAGAAAAGAATAAGCAATACAAATATACACACAAAAAAAAAAAAAGAAAAGTAGACTATATATATATATATATATATACATACAATATATATATAATATATATATATATAAACAATGTAATAAAGAATATGTTCTGGTGTGTAGTGTTATCCTTGTTCAGCAGCCTGATGGCCTGACTGAAGAAATGGAGATGTCTCCTGGCACCACTGTACCAGTGATCGGTGATCAGCCCCAACACTGTTGTGTCGTCAGCAAACTTGATGATGACTGTGCATGGCCTGAGCTTGGTGGGGAACAATAGTGTTGAGCTGAGCTGTAGTCTGGATCTGTTTGGTGTTTGGGGACAGGCACAATGGTGGACATCTTGAAGCTCTCAGGAACAACAGCCCTCCTGCCAACTGGTCTGCACATGCTCTGATGAAGTCTGCACATGCTCTGATGAAGTCTGAGCCATGCCTTCAGGTGGCCTTTGAAGGTGACCAGGCTGGGGCTTTCCCTTATAGAAGGAGGTAGGCTGTTCCACATCATGCATCCTTTGAAGGACAGCACATTTTGCCCAAACAGGGTTTTTCTAAATGGGACCTCACAGTCCCTGTTTGTGACAGCTCTGGTGGACAGAGTGGAGTTAATAGATCAATGTTTGATAAAGGTTTTAAGGGGGGGTGGCGCTAGGCCATTTAGTATTTTGAAAATCAAACAGGCCGAAGTGAATTTTCTAAAATTATTAAAACTTAACATTTTGTATTTGGTTAAAATATAGCAATGATGAAACTTAAATGGTTTTTTATCCAGTATTTTCAATGCTTTTTTATAGAGTAGTTCGACCGGTTTAATAACTATTGAGCTTGTCATAGACCAACTGGTTAAGCAGTAACTCACATGTGAGAGTATCATAGAGTGTAAAAACAGCAAAGCGGCATTAGTCGATAGAGAGTTTCTTATTTGTTTAAAATTATGTATATGGAAGTTTATGGTTTTCGACATCATTTTAACATGGCTCCTAAAGGAGAGTGTGGAATCAAGCATAATGCCTAAGTATTTGAACTTATTAACAACATTCAGTTTCTCAGTTCCCAAAAACACATTAGAATGTGCAACAGTTGAGGATTGCTTAGAAAAGAACATACACACTGTTTTTTTCGTGTTCAATGAGAGACAGGACCTGGTGAAATTTGTCGTCACAGTAGCAGCACTAATAAACTAAACACACAAGAATAAAAAATAAAATAGAAAAAAAACAGGGATGAAAGATATAGGAGTATACAAAGTGAAATATAAAATAAAATATATAATAATATATTATAAAATATATATACTACGTTATCCTTCATTTCTGGTCAAGTGACAACTGTAGATCAGATGTCCTTTCTCCCTTTTAGCTCTCGTGTGATCTCCTATAACTCCTGAGGCGGGAAGTATTTGGCTCTTTAGCCGCTTAATGCTCCACTGTGTCCATCGGCTAATTCTATTGACTCAACGGCTCTCAACATGGTGACGGCTGAGCCGATGCTAACAGCGCTAACAGCGCTAACAGTGCAAATACAGCCAAAGTACAGTAACAGTGTTAAACTGAGGGGGAAACCGAAAACCAAACCGAGGGAGACATTACTCCAATATACCTCTTCTATGCAAATCATTGTTTGCTGCTAGATCAATGGTCTGGATTTGTTTTATGGGTTTTGCATGGGGTGAAATAAGACGCTTAGTTAGCTCTGTGACTGGAACACAGTGGGACACGTGAGAGGCTACAAACCGCTGCAGAGGGTTGTGTGGGGAGAGTGACAGGAAGTGAATGTGCTGCTGTTTTAGTGGCCATGCGGTGCAGAGTCTGGTGGAGTTCAGAACCAGCGGCGCTCTGCGGTGGCTCGCCATGACGGGACACGCCTCCCTGTTGGAACGGACTGGACTAGCTCGGGCTCTGTGCGAGGGGAGGAGCTTCAGATCATCCAGGATCACCAACATCACACTGGGAGGTAAGCCAAGGTTGAGTTGCCCATGGGTGATGCACACTGCTGCTTGTGGAGTGTATTTTAGCTGGATGTGTCTTCTGGAGAGGAGATATTTGGTTTCAGAATCCATCCAGATTCCTTTAATTAAGGATATCTCAGATTCTGGCGGAGGCTATCGGTCATTGTTGTTATCCAGGATTAGAAAGTCGACTCATCTTCCTTCCTCCAGAACAAGAGAAAACGTTGCTAATGCATAGCTTGAAGTCCATCTGCCTCTGTTTGGTCACATTTCTCACAAATCGGTGACATTTATGGGAATATTTTATGCAGCTTTACCGTCGAGAAGGCAACCTGTGTCGAGTTTCAAACTGCAAAGAGTGCCTGGCGTTTAGGGAACGGACATTCATGTTTTTCAGACCCTTGCTCAAGATGTCCATTCTTAACCTGCTTACCTAATTAAAGAAGTTACAGGCAGAGTCGCCTGAACATCGTAATGCAGTTAGATTGACTCGGTTAAACTCCCAATCCAGTTATCGGGAATCTGATTATGAGGACGGATATTAAACTCGTTACTGTGGTATGTGATCGTCTCACTGTGCTTGCTTTCGCTTTTGGTTTTTCAAGTTTACGACGCCAATTTCACAATGACTCCAGCTGCATGTTGCTGGCAGATTATTTGGGTCAACAGGGATACTTATTTGCAGAGGGCCAACTCTGCATGTAAACATGAGCACTCAATTAAATGATTGTGATGAGCACGACCACTGTAGATTATTTACAATCTAATGCAGTGCACTAAATGTGAAACAGTCCAGTTGAACTATGTGCTCAACAAATGCTCTATTTACTCCCGCTTGTTGCATTTGCTAAAAACTAAACTGCACACCAGATTGTGGAAAAATGTTTGTCCTTTAAAAAAATAAAAATAAAAAAATCTTTTTTAAAGATGTTCAGTGGGTACAGTAATGGTTTTAGGAGCGAGTGCCACAGACGGTATAGGGAAGTACTGAGACCGACTAACACAATGTTGTTGTTGTTGTTTTTTAACGGGATTTGTTAGCAATAATCAAAATGTAGAATAAAACCACACCTTCCCTCCAACTCCCCTTCCCCCCAGGTCTGCAGGGTGACGTGTGCGACTGGTTGCTGCAGTGTCCCGCAGGCTACAAGTGTGTGTTCAATCCTGCCACCTCAAACTACAGCTGCTCTTCTGTCTGCAACTTTGACTACTGCCACCACCGCGGCATCTGTACTCACCACCCGGACCAGCTCCCAGTGTGCCGGTGAGACCAGACGGAGGAGGCCTTGATGCAGACGCCGAGTCTGTACCGCTCCATCCACCCGGGAAGGTTCTGTGCATTTGCGAGCGTCTTCTTGTCTGGTGTTTTCAGATGCCTTGTGGGAGAGGACTTCTGGTACATGGGTCAGAAGTGTGACGTGAGGATGACTCGAGCGCGGCTCGCGGGCGTGTGTCTCGCCATCTTGCTGATCATGGTGACGGTGATTGGCGTTTTGGCCCTTGTGGCGGTGCGACGCTACCGAGCCATTCTGATCCAGGCCAAAGTGGATCAGACTCGGAGCAGGTACAGTGCGCCCTGTGCTCGCTCATTAAAATCACAGATACAAACATGAATACACACAATTCACAGATGCCGCACCGATTCCTTGAACGTGACATATGACGTATATGAGATGTAGTTGTAGTTACAGTGACGTCCACTAGGTGTAACAGTCTGGCTGCTGAACCACATATTTAGGATAAAGACTGCACTGTGGAAACTGAGGGAAATGTTGAGTCAGTCTGGTTGAATCCAAACGTCCACCGTCAGGACTCACAGTCAGCCCCTTTGTAAACTTCAGTCATCCGCTCTCCGTGATGCGTTCACTGCCATCACGGGAAGTCTGTGAGGCGCTAGACCAGGAGAGGATTATATTCTTTGAATGGATAATCTTCCAATTGAAGTGTTTAAAAGTCTCCTTAAGAGCCCCGTGGGAGCTTGATGAGTTGATAAGTGCAAACACTGCAGCCTCTCAAGGCGTTTATGTTGAGACGCGTTTTGTCTGAACCTAAATCACAGAGAAGCGTTTTATCCTCCTTGACTTCGAGACGCGTCATTTTCATCCTTTTGCTGATATTGCTTACTCCCCCTGAGGTTTCTTTTTGGGGGTGAGTTTTTCCTTTAGCGAGGATCCAAGGACAAAAGTTGTTGCATGTGGTCCATGTAAAGCCCTCTGTGGCAAATGTGTGAATTAAATGTTCACTGCCAGTCACTAATTTTTGCTCATTTTACTCCAGTGAGATTTTCTAAACTGGCAAAACTTTCTTTTTAAATTAAATATGTATACATTTTTTTTTTTACGCCAGATCAAATTGAAGCAGATCCAATGAATACTTCTCCTCACATTATAGTTTGTTGTGTGTGTGTGTGTGTGTGTGCAGCTATCGCAGGTTCAACCACTTTGATGAGCTGTCAGGGCGGTTCTGGTTGCGTTCATGGGCGGGATCAGAAGACTCGCTAGACAATCCCGCCTTCACGCGCTCCGATGAGTTACTGCACCTGCGGGCGCTCGACCGACCCTGCTGTTACCACGACGACACGCTGTCGCTGGCCTCCACCTGCCCCAGTCATGGGGCTCGCATCAACACGATCTACCCACACAGGTACACACACACACACATACACTCTTCAGCAGCTGAGAAAGGAAGGAGGATTTTGGATTTTTAGGTTACCCGAAGGCCACTTTTTGTTCTTGGAAAGCTTTGAAAGGAAAAGGTGGGGGTTGAAACCTTCAACCTCACCACTAGATGTCAATAAATCTTACACGCTGCAGCTTTAAAAGGAAAACAAAAAACCTGACTTTTAAAGCTGCCAGTCGGGGGCAGCAGATACAAATATTTGTCTCTCTTGCTGCTAAATGCCTGCGTGTTCATCAGCTAGTTGCTCACTACCTGTGGCTTAGAGGGAAAGTTGTGAACAGTTGTTTATCAGAGCTTTTTGTGAAAACCGCTGCCTGCGTCTTGGAGTGACGCCGCTGAGGATGACAAACTGAAAGCCAGAAGATTAAAGTTGTGGGTCGTAAAACCGAAACAATAAGATGAAAGATGCTTTACGTGTACTCCAAGCGATGGCTTAATACGTGTTTCATTCCTTTTAAAAAAGTTCAAATAAAGTGAAGAAATCACTAAAACCCAACATCCATGAATAAAACTACATTTCCGGTACTCTGCTAATCTGTATCGTAAGCTTTTACTGCTTATAGTTTCCCCACATGTTTTACAATACTTTCAGACATACATTTAAATGTGCCCACATTTTATATCTCATATAATATACATAAAGGACGTCTGTGTAAATGACCCTGCCTCTCTGTCTTCCCCCGTAGCTCTCAGTATGGTTGGAGGGGGAGCGTGATGAGCATGGGGGACGGGGTGCTGGACTCGGGTAAGGCCAGCGACCTTTCTGTCTGTAGCTGGCCCGTGGAACCCATCCAGTGGACTCCCTTCCCACTTCTGCAGCAACTAGCCTCCCACAGGACACCCACAGTGAGTGTGTGTGACTGTGTGTGTGAGAGAGAGAAACATAAATATATGTATGTATCTGTATATCTGGTTTCATTATGTGTTGTTTCCCTGTGAAACCAGATGAGGGTGTCGAGGCCGCGGTCCTACTGTGAAGGCATGGAGCTGGTAGACCTGGGTAAGAGCTGGACTGCTTGACACTCATAAAGAAGAATATAATGAAAAGTTTACACTGGTATTTGACTCAAATGTTCTTTTTTTGTTCATAAAAACTGTAAAAAATAATCCAAAAACAATGAGTGTAAATGTGTATAAAAGTGTATATTATTTTGTTAGATTTTTGCTCCATGTTCCATTTCTGTTTCTTAGTCCTCTGATGAGATGCAGGATGTACTGTAAAGAAGAACCGAGTGTGTCTAAATGTCTATGGCGCAGAGTTTTATATCATTCTTTAATAAACTTAAATCTTGCTGAGGGCAAGAATAAATGCATTACATGTTTTACTTTTGTCAATAAAAAAAAGTTATTTAAACATACTGAGCTTTGCGTGAGGTTATTACTTACAAAGGACAGTTTACTGAATTGTAATTGACTCTTGCATGAATTATTAATAAAACAATATGTTTTTTCTTGCTTGGAAATATACAAAAAATAAGTTTTCATTCATTTAATTTAGTCTGCAAGTTTTTTAAAGTCAAATTTACATGACATTCTCCATCATTCTGACCGGGTTTCCCCTCTTGTGGAATTTGAAGCAGAGGAACATGGCCCACTTTCCCATCCAGGCCTCTCCTGTGTTGTTAGCTTGCCAGGTCCATTAGTCTGTGTTGTCCCGTCTGACCGGATCAGGTGGCACTGGGCCTCTGGCACCCTCCTTACTCTTCCCCCAGGACAACCAGTGGTCTAATGTATAATCCAGATAAACGGTACGGTTAAAAAAATTCTGGAAATACAAAAACATTATTATTATTAGGGTCCGAGTGACTGTAGAAGTCAGTCCCAGAGGAACCTATTGAAATTGTTAGGATTCTTATTATTACTCCGCTCCTTATTTTTCCACTTTGGGTGCATATTCGGGGTGCGTAACATACCCCAAAAGTCACTAAATTTGGCAAGCTTGTCAGGCTTGGTGAAACTAGACATATGATAAAGACATCAAATTTGGGTCGATAAAAATTGCTTTAATCTGACATTTTTTGCTGTTATACATTTACGGATTTCTCCCACAAAACTCAAGGATTATCTTAAAGCCTTAAAGACGAATGGGGAGGAGAATATTGACTTTTCAGGGAACTTTACTTGACGTTATGTGCACTGCAATAAACGTCCACTTTCTGTGATTTGTTATGTTATATAGACTATTGCTCATCCAATCCTTCCAAAAGAATAATCATGCATGATGCCAGTCAAGACCTGAAAACATTTACATGAAGAAACATTCAAATTTGTCATAGTAACACCTACTAAAAAAATTAAATGACAAGTTTTAGACCATGATCAGCATTACGTGACAAACGGTAAAATGTCCGACAGGCGGTCTGCGTTTTCGGCCGAGTGGGCCGGCGTCCCGTCAGCGCCCCCGACTGGCCTAGATGAGCGAGGACCCATTCATCGCTTCTCGCAGCTTTAATTATTAGTATTTTTAATTTCATAAAAAGTTGTAAACAGTCTTGGTGTATCTGAGTCTTCTGAAAGTAAATTACAATCCAATAGGTTGAATACACACAGTGCACATCTGCATGCAATTAAGTTGACAAAACACGTGTCACTCCTGGACTGGTTTTGGTTAATGTCCCAGAGATAAAACACATTACATTGTTAAACAATTTATCAACCTTCTCGTGGCACGTGTCCATGGAAAAAGTAAGAAGGAAGTGCAAACAGGATTTCCTGCCCATGTGATGTAATCAATTATTGGTCTTGTCACAGTAGAAGACCCCCTTTTTCACAATGCTGAAATGTGGATTTTGTATTACTTTCTTATAGTGGAATTTATATCAACCAACTTCATGCAATAAAGTGTTTTCTGATTCAACTCTTCTACTTGAACTGGAAATGATTAATAGCCAACCGCTTACCTGAAAGGTAGCGAGAGATAATATATGTATATTAAACACAGTCTGAAGTGTATTTGGGCCTAAATCAATGTTAAGTAGCAGTACACGTAACTTCAATGACGAGAATTGGTGAGATGTGTTCACTTGTCTTTGTAAGGTTGGAGTTTTTTGGGGGGAGAATTTCTGTACAGAAATCTGTATCTTCTAATATTACATTTCAAAGAGTATTTCACATCCCTCCTCCCTCTCTCTGTCTCACTCGAGCACACACACACGCACACATGCACACGCACGCACACACACGCGCACGCACACACAAGCTACACTGCTACTCACTGCTTGTGAACCGGAGGTGGAATGTGATGCCATAAATGACGGGGGAAGACTGTTGCGGAGTGTAACGGACAACTATTTAAACTGCATTGCACTCATGTAATTGTCCCTGTCATGGGGAAAGGAATAAGGGAGTGATTGGTTCGGGAGGTGGGAGGGGTGGTGGAGGAAATGTGGCAAATAAAAGATGAGTGAATGTGAGTTAAAGGGAAAGAGAGAGAGAGAGACAGAGATAGGGGATGGGTGAAAGTGGAAGAAGCTACCTGCTAACTTCTTCCATATACGGTCTTAGTCAGAGCCAAGAGCCATGCCTGTGAATTTCTCTGACTGTGCCAGTGAGCAATGCAGGGAGTGTCTACCATGTGTGTGTGTGTGTGTGTGTGTGTGAGTGTGTGTGTGTGTGTGTGTTGTAATCCATGCATTAGTCACGCACGGCTCTAAATTATGAAATGACTTTTGGAAAGATATGAGAGGAAAGATTGAGAAATATCTGCCAAGGAGGAGTCAGTGAGTACAGAGCGAAAAAGTTTGAGGGGGGGGATTAATCGCTTTCTACATATTAATCTCTGGGTGCTGGAGAAGGATACATAAATCCATCCTAAAGCAGAATGCACATTCACCCACACTCCTCCCTATACATGCACAGCCTTAAAAAGGGAGATTCATTCATTTCCTCAGACTGGTCACATGACTTGAGCAGTGCATTCTCCCCCCCCCATGTGACTAGCTCCATTATCTCCTTATATGGATGTCATCCAAAGGAACTCTTAAAGGGATGGTTGTCCTGCCCTGGGTCTATACTTGGTGTGTGAGAGTGTGCGTGTGTGTGTGCGTGTTTAAAGTCGGTCTAGAAAAGGATAATGCCAATTCCCTGATTAAATCGTCCACTCCCCCCTCTTCCTTCCATGTTATTCTTAGCTGCTCCGTACCTGGTGACAAATGGGCATTTGTGTGTGTTTGAAGTTCTGTGCGGTCACTTCCTGTGTGCATCTGCAGAAGCGAAGCACTCTAAAACCTACTTCCTGTCTCCTTTGGCGAGCAGGCTATCATATACCCTTATTAGGAACACAAAGAGCCAATGAGAATTCCTACCATAAGTTTATGTGGCTTTGTCCGGTGCCCTTATTGAGTTAAAACCGCAACCCATACCCACCCACTTAAAGTCTCTTGTCGATTTATAACGTGAACTTTGCATAGCAGTGTTCAAGTGTGTTTTCATAAGAGTGAATATGAATGAGTAATTCAGGTTGGAGACGCACAAGCCTCGTGCGCATATGGGTGTGTGCATGAGCAGGTGTGTATATAGATACATATCAAAATGTGTCACATTCCTCAGTAATAGTTTCTCAATAGGCCTCACTGTTTTCATTTCGACGCCACAATAGGTTTCTGGATATTACACACCTGTCTGTTACACCTGATTGAGGCAACCAGTTGATTGGCACACTCCACTCCCTGAAACTGCACAAGTGATGAGAGATAAGGGATCTCAGGCCTCCTGAGTGTTTGCTGTAAACATACCTCAGCTAAGCGTGACCACATGTATCACTATCACTCTGCATGTGTGTGTGTGTGTGTGTGTGTGTGTGTGTGTGTGTGTGTGTGTGAGTGAGAGAGGAAGACTGGTATGTCTGGGTAGACTCGTTAATCAGGGTGTTGACAGTGCTGTCAGTGACCCTGAGGGTGGAACCACCCCACGTCCTGGTACTACCAGCCACGAGTGTCTGCCATGAATGTGCAAGTGCATTAGCATTCTTCAGTGCAATCTAGCTCTGTCTCTTTCCCTCGCCGCCCTCCACTTCAATGAAATCAATCGTGGGGCTTCTTGTCTGCGTTCTGCACTTTTCATCCGATGCACAGAGATAAAAACAGAAGATAGTAGCATGAAGAGATGAATCAAATGCATTGTTGGCCTCCGTCTCAATGTGGATGATGTCAGGGATTAAAACTTTTAACAGGGGTGGAGTGAAAAACATTTTTAAAATGTGATAATTAGCTCAGACAATAACATTAAAAACAACATTTTACAACTTGTTTCAAAGAGTCTGCCATGTGTCATGTGTTGCTCACGTGTGCATCATCCCCCATCATCATAAATAATGATGGGTGACATTTATAACATGTGTTTTATTGAACATATAGATTACCCAATAGATTGATACTTAATAGAACATAGGTTAGTTTCCATGAAGCTCGTCTCCTCCGTCTCCTCAACAGCGCACGAGCGTTATCTGCATGCGCCACACCCAGTGGACGCGGCTGGACCAATCAGAGGGCGCCGAGCGGAAAGTTCTCCTTTTATGGAAAGGACATGCAGCGCCGGCTCACATAAAACCCTGCAATGAGTTGTCCTCCATTGCAGTCAGGTTCAGACACTAAACCCTCCCGGAGTGTAGCGCTCAGTCACAGCCGATAACCCGCCTCCCTCAAAACAGGTAAGATGCAACTGCGAGGCGAAGAAGTGTGGGTGTATGCTTTTTGTTTTAAATGCGTTTATTCGACATATGCATGCATGTGTGTGTGTGTGGGTGTGTGATATTTCCGCGTGCAGGTTTGACACGAGTTTATTTTTTCTTCTCAAGTTTCAACAGCTAATTTAAATTCGCTCATTCGTTGTTTTTAAATGTTTCTGGTAACTGCAACAGTTTAAGGGGAAGTCCACATTAACGGTTACTTGTGTATCGGTGTGTGTCTGCATGCTGTTAATATCTCTCGGATGGTGTGGCATATTCCAGACTCGACACGCTGTCATCACTTCTTTTTACTAAATCAGACTGCATGTAAAAAAAGAAGAAAGAACAGTGCTTGACCTTCTCGATTACATGTCTGGTTCCGATACGCTGTCTGGGTCTCGTGTCTCACACACTGACACAGATTGCATACAAAGGAATTTAATTTAAAATACTTGACGCTCACAGAAATATGACGTTATTTTTGACGCTTTGTCAGTTCATTAGAATTTTTTAAAATCTTAATTATGGTGGTCACGACCGAATGGGTGGAAGTTAATTCACCACCTTTAACATTTATTTATTTTAAACGCCGCTATTAAGACTTTTGTGACTAAGGGAGTGGCCTTGCTGTGTGTGTGTGGTGGTCACACGGGCCGGGCTGCCTGTTGTCTCTCTCTCGCCTTATAAGGCCATGGCCAGCCCGAGTGTGTTGAATCAGCCTTTTGTCTCCCTTGGCTGGGGCCTGCGCCACTGCGACATCCAGCGTCCGGTCTCCATAACGACGAGGCTTTAACCCTGTTAATGTGGGCCAGATGTAACTCTTGACTGTCACACACAGAGCTTCAGTGTTCACCATTATCTCACCCCCTCCTCCCCCCCCCCTCTCTCTCTCCCACACCCTTCTCTTTGTGCCCAGAAAATGGAAGATGAAATCGCTGCCCTCGTTGTTGACAATGGATCCGGTATGTGCAAAGCTGGCTTTGCAGGAGACGATGCGCCACGTGCCGTCTTCCCCTCCATTGTTGGCCGTCCCAGACATCAGGTACAGCTTCCACACATTGTATAAATTATAATTAACAAAGTTTGTGTAATTTCTGTCGTGTTGCATCTTGATTTTTAACTTCTCTTTTTTTTTTTCCTTCATTGTCTTTACTAGGGTGTGATGGTTGGTATGGGCCAGAAAGACAGCTACGTTGGCGACGAGGCCCAGAGTAAAAGGGGTATCCTGACCCTGAAGTACCCCATTGAGCACGGCATCGTCACCAACTGGGATGACATGGAGAAGATCTGGCATCACACCTTCTACAATGAGCTGAGAGTCGCCCCTGAGGAGCACCCAGTCCTGCTCACAGAGGCTCCCCTGAACCCCAAAGCCAACAGGGAAAAGATGACCCAGGTAATGAGGGCTGACATGCTGATCCTCCAACCCTTCGCCACATGTGCAGTAAAAGCCCTCCTGACTCGCCTCCAGGGCCCCGCAGCAGGAACATACGTGTCCGCTCAGGCGTTTCTGCTCAATCTTTCTGTTTCCTCCTACTCCTTCAATCTCAGGTTTCTTTCATCCTGTGCTGATCTTTTCATCTCTGCGGAAGCTTCAGGTTTCTATCTCTCTGCACTGTGATGCATCAGGATTGACTTTGTTGCGGCATGGTCACTGCTGTGTTCCAATTAGTTTTTTTTGTTGTTGTAGATGACAATCATCTTAACTACACTGGTGTCTGCATGATGCACCAGATGACTGTAGAGCAGGTTGCTGCACAGTCAACACGACTAAACTACAAGTTATTATAACGACTGGGTTTCATATGGTGTTTATACTCTAAACAAAACAGGCCAGTGTGCTGTGCTAACCCAGACCGTCATACCCCAGGTTACATTGGCTCATCTCTCGTCTTCTCTCTCTCTCCTCCAGATCATGTTCGAGACCTTCAACACCCCCGCCATGTATGTGGCCATCCAGGCCGTGCTGTCCCTGTACGCCTCCGGTCGTACCACCGGTATCGTCATGGACTCCGGTGACGGTGTGACCCACACTGTGCCCATCTATGAAGGCTATGCCCTGCCCCACGCCATCCTCAGGTTGGACCTGGCTGGCAGAGACCTCACAGACTACCTCATGAAGATCCTGACTGAGAGGGGTTACAGCTTCACCACCACAGGTTGGTACACAAACTGCGACTTCAAAACAAGCTAAACTTTGAATACTGTGGTGGGGGGGAAACAAACTGTGACTGAGTCTAAAATGTCTGTTCTTGTCTTGCAGCTGAGCGTGAAATTGTGCGTGACATCAAGGAGAAGCTGTGCTACGTCGCACTGGACTTTGAGCAAGAAATGGGCACCGCTGCCTCCTCTTCGTCCCTGGAGAAGAGCTACGAGCTGCCCGACGGACAGGTCATCACCATCGGCAACGAGCGGTTCCGTTGCCCCGAGGCCCTCTTCCAGCCCTCTTTCCTCGGTAGGTTCAAATGCAGAGGGAGTTCAGCTGTTGTGAAGCATAGAGGGTCGTCGTCAAGTACGTGGAACAGAAACTGACTTTCCCCTTTACAACCGCTCGCAGGTATGGAGTCCTGCGGTATCCACGAAACTACCTTCAACAGCATCATGAAGTGCGACGTGGACATCCGTAAGGATCTGTATGCCAACACTGTGATGTCCGGTGGTACCACCATGTACCCTGGCATCGCTGACCGCATGCAGAAGGAAATCACTTCCCTGGCACCAACCACAATGAAGATCAAGGTATAACTCGATGCCCTGTTCCAGAAGGCTCTTTACTTCTACGGCCACTCTGTGAACACATTGAGTTAATTCAGCGTTCGAGCTCTTGCTCGTCTCCTCCGACATTTAATTGACACCTTTTTATTTCCCCCCACCCTCCAGATAATTGCTCCCCCAGAGAGGAAGTACTCTGTGTGGATCGGTGGCTCCATCCTGGCCTCCCTGTCCACCTTCCAGCAGATGTGGATCAGCAAGCAGGAGTACGACGAGTCCGGACCCAGCATTGTCCACAGGAAGTGCTTCTAAACAGACTTGTCAGTCCCCCCCCCTCCCATCCCCAAAACACACACTGCTACAAACTCCAAACGACTCGCTCTGCATACATGCCTACACCAACACACTGGTGTGTGCGCTGAGCCCGCAACGCCACTTCCCCATTTTCCCCTCATCACTATGGCACCGTGCCCCCTGATGTGGAGAAACTCTGCAGGAAGTACAGAGCGTCCCAGGCGGTGTGAATGTGTGAGGAACATGATGTCCATTGTCATGTGTGTGTGTAGGTCATTCCAGATGTGTTTGTTCACCACCTTATTTGCCTCTATGAAGGTTTTTCTCTGCTGGGCCCACTGCCCAACAGACATAGTATTGCTTATGTAAATTATGTAATCTTTTGTTTTTGTACTTTCAGCCTTAACAATACTTGGTCCAGTTTGTTTGTCATTATGCAAAAGACAAAGCTTCTACCTTGTATGGGGTGTGAGAATGATTGTGCCTGGGGCTTCAAGCCTCTGGCGTACACAACAACCCAATAAAGTGCACATGTCTGAGATTCCAGTCTGTCTACTTGGTGGTAATTTGTCGTCTGCTAAGAATTTACATTGTGTCAATCGCACGCTTTAAGTTGATGAAAGTTAAACACAAGTTCCGTTGCACTCTGAAGGTTAACTGTCACATTTTGCCTTGGCTGAGTAAATAAAATGACGGCTGCTGTATTCCATGTAGTTGCGTCAGTTTAATGGTCGTCACTGTCACGGCGCACTAGTTTACAACAGTCACATCTTCTGTGATGGTTCTATACTGGGGATGAATCCAAAGCTCCCAACAAGTATAACCTGACTACATTGTTATTCAGTCAAAGCACAATAAAATACAGTTGTCCATTTTCCAAACAACTATAGTTTCTTTGACTTTCCATCAGGTGGAAAGTGAACTGCAACAACCATCTGTTGGTTACTAACAATATTAAAGTCTTGCAGAAGACTGTTATCCTTTTGGTCAATCTGTAAAATTGGTCATGGGAAACTAAGGAACAAATGTTGACTGTTCTAAAATGTAATGCCAACTAGTGTGTAGCAGATGACAACCAACTAAATACCCCTGACACTCATTCGTGCATGATGACAAACTAGTGGCCTTTAGACTGTTAGTCCAACTAGGAGATACTCATCAATACTCTGCTTTAATAACTGGCAATTTTAAACTTAAATTCAGAACAGGATTATAATGTATACTTATGTTAAAGGGGCAACAGTCTACAGCAAAGTCGCCATATAAAGCATAGACTAAGTGGAAGTATTCATTTTAACGTATTCTATTGCGTCCCCCTAAATCTCACTGTTCCTTTTAAATGAGTAACTGCTCACAGCCGCCTTGGCGTTTTATTGCAGTGCCATCATGTGGACATCTTAATGGGAATTATTTCTGTACTAGATATATTATCCAACTTTGAAACGGACTAACAAGTCATTCAGTTATAACTAAGTTCACATTAGCATTTACTTTAACTAATTTTAATAAAACATACTTTAATACTTTGAGCTGATTATGATTTAACTGACACTTTTTAACAAACTGATATTTGATATTAGTTCTTCCCACTTTGTATAATTGTCTTAATTTTTCTGTCCATTAAATAAACCAAAATCTTTGCTATACTTCTACTCTCCTATATTTCAGAGGCAAACATTTTACTTTTTACACCACATAGGCCTATTAGCTCTATTTGCTCGCCACTTTGAAGATCAAGGTTTTACGTACAACTATGTACACATTGCATTACATTTCAGTATGTTGCATTATAAATTACTTTTTAAATATTAAACTCTCCCACAGGATAAGAAGTAATCTCAGTTGTGACCAGCTACTACATAACATGGTGTGTAGGCCTATACAGAAATGGACAATAATCCAATAATTTAAGATCACACTGCCTTCCTTCTGCTGCCTAATGAATAAGTATACGTTTAATACATTTTATGCGTGTATTCCCGGTATTCTTTGGCACGGATATTTTTAAATTGAATTCATGTATGACAAATAGAAAATCCCTGCATTAAAAACAAAAACAAATCAGATTGGACTAACAGCAGCAACTTCATCTTTTTTTACCGACCGGAAGTGTGTCCGTCACTGAAATACTTCCGTCCCTGTGCAGCAGCGAAAGTGGTCCGTCCTGTCAACGGAGGGATGTTACGCCCGGTAACACCGCCTGTGGTCCGACGGAAAGCGGTTTCATCGGAAAATGAAGCGCTGGGCGAACATCTAAAATCCAATTAAAATACAAAGAATCCTGGTGAACATGAGCGGGTCCGTGAGATGGATTTCAGAGGACATGGACCGACAAATTGTACAGGTGGGAAAATCGACAAACCCTTTATATTTAACGGTGCCGCTGGGCAACTGAACTAACGTTAGCTAACATTAACGCGATGTTGGCTCAGACCGACACAGGTTCCTGATAAATTGTTCAACCAAGTTTAATTAAAACGCTTAGACAGTGTAGTGCAATACTGATATGAAGGCGTTTGACCATTCGCTGGTAATGGCATCATCTTTTAATCCCAAATTGTACAATAGTTGTACGTGTTTCCGTACCTTCAACTATACCGCTGGCTAATTAGTCATATATAAGATAGAGCAGTATTAATACATTTGGTTGTATGTGTGCAGTGTCCATATCCTTGTCATATATTACATATTATTCAAAAGTTAGTGTGGGTAATTAAAATATATAAATGTAATAACCAGATAGGATTTTTGGCAACAGCTAATTTAAAAACTCCCTTCTAACTAATACTGATGCAAAATTATATATACATATAGAAAGTGTTTTTATAAATCAGTCCCACTAATTGATATGCAGCATTGTCTACAATGGCTCAATACAACCAGCATTAAATGGAGAGCTACCACAATATGAATGATATATTGTCATAAACTAGGGTCTTAATACCAGCTGCTGTCTCTTTGTTGAACCGCAATTCCAAAATACTAAGAATTAGGAGTTGATGGCACCAGGATTTGCAGCATCTTTGCCATTATGGTAATTCTACCCAGAGGTTGACTGAATACACGGAGAGTCTCAACGCTTTTAAACCGCGACGCCGCTTTCTTCTCAGGCCGTATTTGACGAGGACACGATGTCCTCCACCTCGGTGGGGATGTCGGATTTGTCCGACGAGATCCTGCTGTGCATCCTCCGCCACGTTCCAGTGTGTGACCTGCTGTGGAACGTGGCGAACGTCTGCCACAAGTTACACACACTGTGCCACGATAAGACCCTGCTCACAAACGTCAGCCTGTCTGAGGAGTATCTGGTAAAGATGTTGTATACTTTTTTTCTTTTTCTTTTGAACTGCTAAATTTCTAGATTGTTTTAGTCCAGATTCCCATCACAGTTTTCTATTAATCTTCACGTTAATGCATGCGTGTGTGGGTCTTTCTGTATATTTTGAAAGCATTTCGTCAACGACACAGTGGAGTATTTGTTGCATTTTAACAGCTGGATTTAATAAAATGAGTTCTTTGTTCTCTCCAGGCTGACGATCTATTGATTCGGCACATATTAAAGCGGTTGGCCAATCACGTGCAGTCTCTTAGCCTCAATGGTTGCTACTGGCTGGCTGGCTCTACAATGGAGCTTCTCGCTCGCTGCAGAGGAGTGACGCACCTCGATGTCACCGGCTGTCGCCTCACTTCCCTGCGTCTCTCCCGTCTCCTCTCCTCCCTCTCTCTGCTCAGATCCCTCGCTTTTGATGTGACGCCCGGCTTCAACTCGGCTCAGCTCAGTTCGGAGGCCGTGGCTTCCCTGAGCCGCCTGTCGGAGCTCAGACAGACGCTGCTGACGCCGAGTTATGGTGTGGTGCCATGTTGTGCACAACTCCGCAAGTACGAATCCGTCAATATTACTGCGTATTCACATGATGAATTTAAGTTTTAGTGCTCGATGAAAACTAAAAGAATCACCAACAAGATCACTGCTCATCCTGAGCTGAACATGACTGTCTGTACCAGATTTCATGGCAATCAATGCAATGGCTTTGGAGACATGTCATGACTAGCCAGCCCCGCTTACTATCTTTATTTTTTAATGTTTTTTTTAATGCTTGATTTATTTATTTATTTTCCCAGACAAATTCTGTGAACAATTCTGGTAGATTTAGTGGTGCTTTTTTGTGATTCTCCTGTCAAGAAACTCAGTTTTACAGATTTGTAGATTAAATGAGCAAAATCCTGTAAGTAGACTTATATTTTCTTCAAAGGGCCCCCATAGTCAGCAGGATTTGTCCTCTGGGGAACATGTCTCCAATGTTATGTGCCAATTCATCTTGTAGTTAAATCAAAAAATGAAAGTTTGACCTGCTGGTGGCGCTACAGGAAAGGTCATCGGATCCCTTAAGTCACGAGGATGTATCCTCTGTGGCTCATGAGAGTTTGAACAAAATGTCATCCTGAATAAATCCATCCAGTAGTTGTTATTTCAGTCTCTGGACCAAAGTAGTGGACTGAACCGACATCGCCATCCTTAGCTTGCACGGATAAAATCACCTGCATGTGCTTTCTGTCACAATCAAATCCTAAAAGTTATTTATTTAGAAAATGGCAATTTGCATTTACTTTGTCACTTCAGATCAGCCATCTTAATGCATGTGGTCCATTGGTTGAGTTTAGCGACACTACGCTAATGGAACTGGCATTTGCGTTCTTGCCTCGTATTCCACTCCTACATTGTTGACTGCGTGTCTGTGTCGGTGCCCGGCAGGCTGATGCTGCAGTTTGACATCTCAGACGTGACCAGAGAGGGGATCGGTGTCTGCTGTCAGTTAATGATGGGTCAGAGCAGTGTGCCGCATTACCAGCAGCTGGAGGAGTTCACTGCCAGGCTGGCTCCGGGGGAGGTGAGTCGGTTGGCCTTCATGTGCAGTACTATGCTCTCGTATACCTGCAGTACACGCTCTAATGCGGTGTGGTTTGTAATCGGTGTGTCTGTGTGTCTGTGTGTCCATGCCCTCAGGTGAACCAGACCTTGCTCCTCCTCTACCTGGCAGTGTTCAGCGTTCATGTGCCGAAGCGTCTCAGAGTTTTCCTTGTGTCGATTCCTGGGCCGAACCCGGCGCACTGGCCCGCCGCCCCCTCATTGGCCCAGAGCTTGGGCCAGCGCGGGGACCTGGAGGCGCTGCAGCTCCCTCGGTCCTGGCTGGATTCCTTGTCCCTGAAGCGAGCTCTGGAGGGAAACAGCCCGAAGCACCTGAGCTTCAGCCGCTGCCCGGCGCTGTGGCCGCAGGTGTTCCAGTCGCTGCTGGAGGGAGGAGTCAAAGACGCCACGCAGCTGACCAGCCTGAACCTCAGCGGGATCAACAAGGTCCTGTACTCTGAGTGCAGGAGTGTGGAGGATCAGCTGGTTCCCGCCACGATGAGCCGGTTGGCCGTCGGCTGTTCCAACGTGAAACAACTGAACCTGATGCACACGCACTATCATCACGAAAGCTCGCCGGGGCTGGGTGGGGAAACGCACCTGTGTGCCAGCTTGGCCAAACTGGCACACCTGCGCTCTCTCGCTCTGCCCGCCTGCGCTCTGTCGGACGGCTTGAACACGCATCAAATCACCACGAACAGCACGTCTCCCTCCCCGCTGTTCCAGGGCCTGAAGAAGTCTCCGCGTCTGGGGATCCAGAATTACCAGCCCGACGCGGAGTGCACCCTGTCGGGGGACAGCATAGCGGGGCTCACGCTGCTCTTAGCCGGCTGCCCTTTTTTAGAGACCTTGGAGCTCATCGGCCCAGGTTTTGTCTCCGCGCTGCCTCGGCTCGAGCCGTGCACTCGCGCCAGCGTGGAGCCTCGCGGCATGTGCCCGTGGGCCCGGGGGGTCGGCGACGCACACTTGGCGGCACTTGAGGCGTTGCCTCGGTTACATCGTCTGACTCTGGCCGGGCTGCCTGGCGTCCTCAGGGGGACGGGGCTGGTACAGCTGACCAGGCAGTGCAAAGACCTACAGGTGTTGTCCCTGGCCAACATGGGATCACTAAAAACCATGAACTACACCCCTGCCTTGCTGGACACACTTAAACAGTGCACGCAGCTACGGGAACTCAGGTTAGAGGATGTCTTTGTGTCCCCTTCATTCACTGTATTAATACACTCTAACCATCAGACAGTACAGTCATTATTATTATATGTCCATGTAGTTAACAGATTGTCCATTGTTATTTATATACTTGTCAATTCTCATATTTAATTTATTATTTGTTATTTAATCTAAATGTTTTCTTCAGATGGATGTTAAGTAGACTCAGAACCACTTAAACCATTGGTTTACTTTGTAAAAACAAGAAGAATCTAAATCTAATCTCTTGGCAATTTTTTTTTGCTATAATTCTAATTTAATAAATAAAACTTGTGATGAAAAATTGTGAATTAGCAGATTGTATTTCCCCCCCCAGATAATTACAATAACCCCCCCCCCCCCAAACTGAAAAAAAATACGTTCAGATTGACCTTGCTGTGTGATGGAGAGTTGTTGTTTTTCATGTAAAGTTGATCCTTCTATCTACTACAAAATAAAAGGCACTGCATCAGTTAGCCTGATTTACATGTCATGGAAATAATTCCCGTATTTATATGTTGAACATTGTGTGTGTGGGTGTTCCAGGTTGGAGCAGCCCTACCTGAATGCCAGCACCTCCTTCTTTGAGGCTCTGTCCTGCTGCTCCCGTCTGCAGCGCCTCTGCCTTATCTCCCGCGGCGGCGCCTTCGACCCGTCGGCCGTAGAAACCTTCATGGAGCGTTGCTGCCACGTCGTCATGTGCCACATGTTCATGGGCGGCACCTTGGTGGCTTGTCGCACTCTGCAGAAAGTTCTGCTCGACAGGTCGGTGCTTTTCTTTTTTTGTGCCGAAGAGAAATCCTCAAACATATAAGTGATAGTTTACATTATCATGCCTCGTGTTATCGTACTATTCATTTATTTATTTGTGTTGTTATGCAACTTTTTCAATGGAATCTTTTCTTGTGTTCTCTCTCTCCCGGTAGATTTTCCACGGATCGCTCGGCTCTGAGCGTGGTCATCTATCCGTTGCAGCATGAAGACCTGTCGTCAGTCATCAGAGACATCCCACTGACACTGCTGGACAGGATGACTTTGTTCCAGAGCCACGTGGCCCAACCCCCGCATCTATCCCCATTGTGACATCACCAGAAAGCTCCAGAGTGATTGGTACGCGACGTCTGCTGCGAGGTGCTCCGACCCATTTTATTCTGCAGGAAATAGAAGTCGCTCGTTGAAACACCGATTGTCACCTGCACAGTGATTTCTGTGTCATTTTGTTTCACCGAGAACAGTTTCAGGCTGCTCGACAACAATCATCATCATCATCAGATTGTTTTCATTTAGCTGACAAAGTAATAATGTTCTTCAAAAGGTAATTTGCTGGGAGGGAGTTTATTGTTCCTGGACATTTCACATGTGTTACCATTTGGAGACTCGAATGAGGCCCTTTCAATCATGAATCATGCCCATTACTACACCGGCGGTCTGTTACTTTGAAAATAAGTGCCAAAAATAGAAATGAAGGGATGTATTTGTTCAGATACTTCTGAATCAAATGAAGTTGTAATAAACTCCATTGAAGTTATATCGGTGTTGTCCATGTACCATTATTATCGTGATTTGTTGAAATCCACCGTAGGGTTGCATCGCGTTTTATCCTCTGGAAGGGCGCCCCGGATTGCCCTGGATCACATGACATTGTTCAACTGGAACTCTCCTCCAGGTCACACAGCTGGGCGGAGTCTATGACCCACAGTCCGGGGTAGAGCGGCTTCGTGAACGTGGTTTCTTCTCTGTGCAGCAGCTGCAGCGCCGTGTCACAGACGCAGTAGTAGGTCAGGCTACCCGCCTTGTGATCGAGGTACACGCCCACTCTGGAGGACCGGGGCTCCGGCACCGCCGTCTCCTCATCCCCGTGTCTGAAACACTTCGTGTTGCCGTTTATGTCCAAACTCCAGGATTTGTCGTTGCAGCCGAACGCACACTCGGCGTAATAGTCCGATCTGCCAAGATCTTTGTACGCCATCGCTATTTCAACAGAGCCTTTGAACTCCACCTCCCAGTAGCAGCGTCCGGACAGACCCTCTTCACACAGCACCTGGTAGAGGTGAGAGAACCTGTCCGGGTGTTCGGGGTACTCCTGGACTATATCTGTGAGCTCCACCTTTCGGTTCCCCTCAGACAGAACCATCTCTCTGTACGCCGTGTTCGAGTCCAGGGTGAGGCGACGGTAATCTGTGAGAGGAGAGGAAGAACAAACGCTGATGAGTCTTTTCATTTACACACCTGAAACTAATGTGCAAAACTCTTCACTGGGATGATTTAAGGAAATGTGTGTTTGAAGGAATAATTGAAATTTGGGGAAATTGACATTCGCTTTATTGCAGAGAGGTCCAGCAGATTAAATCAAGAAGATTGATACCACTCATGTTTGTCTTATAAATACGAAGCCAGACTGGAAACAAAGGGAAACGGCTTGTATTCAAGTTTATGTCCAATTTATTATCAAATTAATGCAACTGGGGCCATTTGGGGATTCTAAGCTCAATGCATATCCCAAAGAGCAACCGATTTCCATGGCACCTGAATTGTTTTGCGGTCTGTTATTTTAGATTAGAAAGACTCACATTTTAAGAAGTCTGCTCTCGTCTGAGGTTCATCGCTCTGTGAATCATTAGACACACACACACACACAGGTTCATTTTTATAAATCAGGGGTGCTCACACTTTTTCAGCATGCGAGCTACTTATAATATGTTATATATGTATTTATTTATATACACACAAACCCTGAAAAAGCAGGGTTGTCATATTTTGTTTGACTAAAAAGTAATTTACAGTGAAAAATTGGAGTAAACTCATGAGCAAGAACAGCTGATGTGGTGACGTCATCAAGTTAGCTGCTGTTCCAATCACAGAAAGACCGTCCTCCCGTCCTTCGGAGTCTGGACTCCCAAGACCAGACTCCAAAAGAACACAAGTCTGTACTCTGTGTACTTTGAATTGAGAACTGTAAATAACCCTTAAGGTGTATTGTTTTGTGTTGATTGCCTTCTTTTGTATCTGCTTTATTGGTTTTGATGTATGCCTTTTTATATTGTATTGTTTTAATGATTTTGTATATGTTTTAATCTACTTCCTCTAAGAGCTAAATCTGACTTTTATTTTGAAATGTTAAAAGGAAGCGCTGTTAAAATTCAAACTTGACGGTACGGCTAAATATTACGGACGGATGCGCATTTCATATAAAGTTGTAAAAGTTTGAATGGTCCCGTATGAGGCTAATGCTCTTACGGTGGTGACGAGGAGGTATTTAAGAAAGATGTTTGGTTCAATTGTATTCGCGGAAAGAAAGAAAATAAAGAAGTTCACCAGCAGTAAGTCTCACGCAGATTCAAATACGGGGATCCGTTACAGTCACCATGGAAACAGTCACATGACATGTAGGCCACTCTGGTTCTGTGCTGTGACGTCGCTAGTGTGTAGTGACGTCACGGAGCAGCGAACCAGAGTCTGTAACTAGCAGTGACTTCCAGCAGAAGTTACGTCTGTGAATCTCACAGAAACCCCCCTCCACCCAGGGAAGTGGCTGAATTGGAGAAGGGGGTGGGCGGGCTCTGCTGTGAGATCACAAAACGGGTGGGTGGGAAGGTGATTCTCAGAAATGAGAATTGCCAAGGACTATATATAAAAGAGAAACAAAAAGGAAATTCATTTCTTACATAAAGAAATTTTAAAAAAGTCACTTGCACCCCCAAGAAGTGAACACTTTTTGGGGGTGCAAGTAACTTTTTTTTGGTTGCTCCGTCCCGATGCGCGCAGACACGCCGGCATCGGAGCTCTGCTGCGCGCGAGACGGCGAGTCGAGAAGTGTTAACGCGACACGTAGAGACAGAAATGACCTGCTGTTGTTTGGATACGATCAATAACAGACGGGTGTTTAGTTTAATACAAGAACAAAGACGTCTTCAAGAAAAGGGACCTTACATTACTTCTGCTGTAATCTGGCGCTTTAGAGAAAATTATAGGGTGGCGGGCGGAGATTTCATTGGGGCGGGCCAATTTTTTTTAATGACATGCGATCTACCAATACTACGCCGCGATCGACGTATTGAACACCCCTGTTATAAATACTGCTTTAGGTGTTTTCAAAACACAGACGGTGCTAATATGTAGAGCTGAAATCAACACACTATTTATTACATAATATGGCAGATGTCTACAAAATCACTCATAATAAAGCTTTTTAATTATGTTATTGTAGTTTACTCAAACCCTTTAATCTGGATAGCAGAACATGAGAACAAATGATGTCAATAAATGCCTTGAGCTGACCTCTAATGTGTAAGAAACTTAGTTGATATTGTCAGAAACACATAATGATAACATAGATGTCAGTTTGTCTTAACATACAAATGAACACTTTAAATAAATTGTGAATAATATGAGCGTGTGATGAGTCGCATAAATGTGTGCGGCGGGCACTTGTTATGACACTTTACCATTGTCGAGCTGTGTCTCTCTTCCATTGCTGTAACAAGTGTCTCCCGGAAACCGGGAAAACTGTGTCTCTTTTAAAATGAATCAAACCTGAGTTTACATTTTCTTATTTGGTCTGGCTTTCCGTTTTCAACACTTTTTACTCCAGGAAGTCAACTTTATAATCAGTGGGCAGGGGCGTGGATTCACCTGCAGAGACGTGAAGTTAACGGCACAGGCATACAAATCGATCACCGATGTACTCGATCTAAGTGGGACGTCCTATCGAGAGTAGATTTTTAAACAATAAATTTACCTCCAGAAATAAACTGTGACATGTTTCAACTCAATTAATAGTCAGCTGTGATCCATTTAAAGGATCGAAGCGCCAAATAAGCCGGTTTATATTTATTGTTCTGTATCTACTAGTCAGGTCTTGCTCAGTTGGTTTGTCATTGAAACATCGTGGTGCGCACAACATGACAAGCTGCGCAGCTGCCCTGAAAATAGCATTTGTAAGTAATATTTTATTTTAAGGGACGTTAGATTGAAGTAGGTGAACATGTTAACGTCCGTCGCCTGTCTGTGCGTGCGAAACGGGAGGAAAGTATCGGTCCCTGTAGCGAAAGTGTGCTTCTTTTCAACGAGTAAGAACTCGACCGGGACCCTCAATCTGACCGGGGCACGAGATGTGTCACGACACTGGTCCTCCGGTCTCGTCCTCACACAGACTCCCTGGCAGCTGCTATCCGCCAGAACTGTGTTCCTATCAGCCTCTTCCCATGCGGGTGCAGATCCTCTGGGGTCCCCCTCGGCCCCGGCTGAAAAGGACCCCCCAGACGGGGAACACTTCGGTTCCTTCTCCACCGACATGTCCTCCAGGAGGACGTACAGGAAAATCAGCCCGTACGTCCAGGATCTCCGGTACCGAGAGGGAGACGAGGAGGACGGGGATGAAGACTGGGTGAAACGTCGCAAGAGGACGAACACACCGTACTGGTACTTCTTACAGTGCAAGAGGCTGATCAAAGAGAACAAGGTGAGTCCTCTTTGAGCATCTCTGTCCTCTCGCCTCCTTCTGTGTTTAACACATTGTGTGTGTGGGTGTGTGTGTGTGTGTGTGTCTGTCTGTGTGTGTGTGTGTGTGTCTCCTCTCGCAGCTGCAGCAGGCCTTGGACTTGTTCAGCAGAGACATGCTGCAGGCGGAGGGTCTGCAGCCGGAGGAGAGCAACTTCACGGTGCTGATAGGAGGCTGCGGTCGAGCTGGACAGCTGAAGAAGGCCTTCAGACTCTACAACGATGTAGGGAGATTTTATTCACACACTATTATTATGTTTACATGCTCAGCGGGGTTTAATTTTACTAAAGTGCTGTAAAATATAAGACGACAACATGGCATAATATATAATAAAATCACATTACATGGCAACAGCAACACAAAAAAAGCAAAAAAAACATAACAACAACTATATAATCCCATATGCAAATGAATAAGAAAAGGAAACGGATAGAAAACAAGAGATCTGGGGTTGGACTGGAGGTAGAGGAGCTCAGAGCTCTAGCAGCATCAATCTGCACGAGCTGCAGGCGAGATATGACTGGGTACTTCCCAAATAAAGAGCGTTGCAGTGACCCAGATGAGAGGAAAAGAAGGCATTTGTGATCATCTTCAGGTTATTAAATGAGAGAAACGGTTTGAGGTTGCAATATTTCTAAGTTTGAAATGGCGACCTTACAAAGCTGCATCGAAGACGACGATGTCTGGCAAGAAGGATGCTCAGTTGCTGGAGGATATTCCAGATCTAAAAGTGATGTGAAACTGTCTCCTCTGTCTGTTTTATATATAATGTATCATGTTATAACCATCAAATATGAGATTTCTTTACTTCTCGAAGGTGATAGTGTTCGTTCTTTGTTGAATCTAGAGAGGCGTTGATTCAACTTTAGGGTGATTTCGTAAGCTGCAGTTTTTGGTGCTGACATTTTTTATTTCTTCTAATATTTCTTCTCATTTACATTAATGAGGATAGACTAAATGTTTGAAAAACTGCTCAGTTTTAACATTCTACACGTCAACAGCAGCCTCTGAAATGATCATGAAGTTGAGCTTTGAACTCGCTCACAGTTATTTTTCACTTAAATTTGCCCCAAATTCATCCGTACCTTCCAGCAGAAGAATCGAAATTATGAAAATTCAAAAACATCTTCGCCTCACTTACTCATTTTACTGCTATCTTACTCAAATTGTGGTATTATATTTCCCGTCATAGTTTTAGTTTCAGTTTAAATGTCCATGGACAACGCGATGTAACGCTGCGCGCGTCTCTTCCAGATGAAGAAGCGCGGCCTCGAGCCCAACGACGCCACCTACACCGCCCTGTTCAACGCCTGCGCCGAGTCTCCGTCCAAACAAGCCGGCATCCAGCAGGCCGTGGCGTTGGAGCAGGAACTCCGCCGCAACAACTACCCGCTCTGCACCATCACGTACCACGCCCTCCTCAAGACGCACGCCATCACCAACCACCTCCAGGCCTGTATTCACACGCTGCGGGTACGACGCGGGGCCGACGTGCGGGAGGGGTCCGCTCGCCGAGTCGTCCCGATTCTCTACACGAGTCTTGTGTCCGTTTGCAGGAGATGCTGCAGAACGGCCACGCTGTGACTCAGAAGACGTTCCACTACCTGCTGATGGGCTGCTTGAAGGACAAAGAAACTGGATTCAGGCTGGCTCTACAGGTAGATGCACAGAATATATTTACTCTGAGATTTTCCGTGAAAGTCGGCAATCTCGAAAGTAGCGTGCTTCAATCTGTGGTCAACAGTACAACCCGAGTGCTACTATTTCAGAATCAAAAACTTTTTATTGCCGTGTATATTTACGTATACAAGCAATGTGTCATGGTGGATGGTGCAACAATAGACAATGACATTAACAACAATAAACAATAAACACAGTGCGATAATGAAAAATATAAATATAAGTATGAGGTAAAGTGCACAGACGGGCAGGTTTCAGAAATCTAACAAGTGTAAGTATTTAAGGTGAAGAGTTGTGTATATTTAAGTATATATAAGTGTGTTTAAGTGTATTTTAATGAAGAATTAAGTGATGTGCAGGGGGGTGACCGGAAAGGAAATGTCCTGGGGATGACAGTCAGTCAGCGGGGGACCCGGGCTCTGTTCATGAGGTCTTGGTCCTGACATTGGGGCGATAGGAGGTGCGTTCTCTCAAAAATCAATCGTATGATTATCCAGAAGGATCCACCATTCAGGAGCCCAAACACCGGCTGCGTCGGTACTCTCCGTTTCACAAATGTCGGACGAAAAAATCACACGTATAAGGCTCAGCAGAGCTGCTCAGAAAGAGGACGAATCTCAATCCTCGCGGTTTAAGGTCTCCTGTAATCCAGACAGTCCATCTAGAGCTTCCCTCACAAGCCAGCTCAGCTCAGCCACCGATGTGTGTGTGTGTGTGTGTGTGTGTGTGTGAATAAGGCAGTCCTTTTAAAGATTTACAAACCAACTGATTATAAATACATAAGTAGGAGGCGCAGTGGAACATAGAAGGAACTTGTAATATTGTTGTTATTGCACAAAGTCAATATGCACCGGGTCTCTTTACATCTCTTTTTGTTTCAGGTGTGGCGCCAGATGCTGAGGTCCGGGATTGTTCCAGACTCACAGAACTATAACCTGCTCCTGCGGACTGCCAGGGACTGTGGGATCGGCGACCCGGCCGTGGCCAGCGGCGTGCTGCTGAGGCCCGACCCGCCGCACAAGGGGGAACGCAATGACGTCATGGACCTGGACCTCCTGGAGAAGCAGTTGTTCATCCAACCTGACCCGCACACCGACAGCCAGCAGCACAGCGGAGGTGGCGAGGAGGCGTCCGACGGCAAAGACTCCGCCCACCTGGTGCCGGTCCCACAAGGAGACGCCGTCTTGCTGCCGGTCGACACGGCCGGCGATTCCACGGCCCCTAACCTGCTGGACCTGTTTGAGGGTAAGAGGGTGGACGTGGTCTCCCTCGGCGCCGTGGCCGGAGCGTCGGATAGGCTCGCCCTCATCGGAGGAGCGGAGGGGTTCCTGGAGAAGTTGGCCGCCGGCCAAATGTGTCCGGACATCAGAACCGTGACCCTGCTGGCGGACACGATGGAGCCGGGACGCCGGTCTCTGGAGACGCTGCTGAAGGTCGCCAAGCAGCACAAAGTGAAGCTGGACGCCGCCTTCTTTAACAGTGTGATACGCAGAGCAGCCCGAGCTGGAGATCTGGAGGAGGCAAAGGTAGACACACACACACACACACACCTACCTCTGTAGTATCTGGCCATGCAGATAGTTACCTTCGCATTGAAAATGCGGAAGTTTATGTTTTGATCGCCGTGTATTTATTTATTTATTTGTTTGTATGCGTGTTATTCGCTAAACTCAAAAAGTATTGAACCGAATCGCATGAAATTTGGTGGGATGATTGGTTATTATCCGGGGACCAGTTGATTAGATTTTGGGATTGATCGGGTCAAAGTTCAAGGTCAAAGGTCATGAACAGGTCAAAATCTTCTTGAATCTCATGAAATTTGGTGGGATGATTGGTTATTATCCGGGGACCATTTGATTAGATGTTGGGATCAATCGGGTCAAAGGTCAAGGTCATGGAAAGGTCAACATCTTTTTTTTACCATAGCGCGATACATTTTTGTCCAATTGGTATGCAACTAATGCCAAAATGTTCATAATTCAATGCCCAATCTTGTGAAATGCGAAGGTATGCGCTCTACCGAGTGCCCATTCTAGTTTTGGTTGTATCCACCAGTGGAAAGTACCCGAGTACATTTACTGATACTCATGTACTGTACTGAAGTACATTTTTTTGACGGTACTTTCAGTGCATATTTCTGATGGGATTCTCTCTCCTTCCAGTTCGTGTTGACAGTGATGCGACAGCGGCACGTCAAGGTGGATGTGAAGACGTTTGGGTGTCTGGCGTTGGGCTGCGAGCAGCAGCAGGACGGACTGCAGCTGCTGGAGGACATGGAGGTGAGGAAACTCTCAACAGTCAGCTTGAGGAATCGCCGTGTATTTGCATAATAAAGGACAGAATATCATGCACTATTCTGTCACAGCTGCTTTTTCCATTTGTTATATGTTGATGTAAACACAGAACAAAAGACGGTGTAACAAAATATAAGTGTTTATCATTAGTTACGCAAAGAGATGAATTGTAACATTGTCATGTGATACTAACGTCAGCAAAAATGGTATTGTAGTACTATTAGAAGACCAATTGTTTGACTTGTTATTTTCTATCTTTTATATGTATTTATTGCAGGAGGCGGGATTTCGGCCTACCGTCCAGGTCTTCTCTGCTCTGATTGGCCGAGCAACTCGAAGAGTGGATTTTGTTTACCTGAAAACGATGCTCAAAAGCATGAGCAGCATGAAGGTGTGGCCTAATGAGGTCATCATCAGACAGCTGGAGTTCGCCTCACAGTATCCTCCCAACTATAACAAGGTAAGCGTCATGGATCATCATGGAGCGAAAGGCTCACCTGTAGTCTCCATTGCCCAATCATTTTAGTGGAAGGGAAGAACTCTTAGCAATGTTGTGTTTTTTGCTTATTCCTCTGCACTCAAGTACCCAAAACTATCCCAATATGATGAAAGTCATACTGTTTATACATTTCGTATTGACGTATTCATATTGTATTTATGTTTCCCCTCTCCTCCCCTCGTGCTTCCTCCTTTCCATCCCTCCCAGTACAAGACGAGAAACAACTACCTGGTCCAAATCGATGGTTTCCGTGGTTACTACCAGCAGTGGCTGAAAGAAATGCCTGGTCAGGGCGCCGAGGACGATCAGGCAGAGCAGCAGTCTAAGACCGAAGGGCGGACACCAGGAGCTGCAGATGGATCCACAATGGCCCAGAAGAACCAGAGAGCCGCAGCGAGGAGATATAAGCCTCACAGCAAGGAGAAGAAGAGCTCCCCTCCTCTTTAACAGCACGGAGGATCTTCATTTCTTCACCTGATCCTCTGGTGTTCTGTTTACGTTCTGCTGCGTAACTCTGGATGGACGTCAGATGAGCGGTGAAGCTCGTGGACCTTCCTTTAGCGGACTTGTGGAAGATGCATTTAGAAATCGTTGTAATTTGTATTGCAATTAAAGTTCATGTTTGAAACATAAATCTCACCGTAGTTGTATATTTCTTTTTTAAATGGTCATTTGCAATTTGTGTAAAAATGCACATTGTGTGTAGGTCTTTCTTTTTTATTTGAATCAATGTAAAGCCGGTATAAGAGGACGCATATTACGATTTGCATCATAGATTTACAAGTTCACTGGGCGATGTTTTTCAGATGGTTTAAACAACTTAAAACTGACTTTCTTTGACCAAAAATGTATTTATTGAAGGACTATTTATTACTTGACCATCTCTGTTGCATTTGTAAGCATTGAGGGGCTTTGGGAGGGAAAGGATGGTGTAGTTTGTTGAATTGTGTCAATGATGCAATTTAAGAATCAACTATTATCTAATTGTGATAGACGTCAATCTTAAAGCACTGCTTGAAATGGGAATCTCTTGATGCTTGTTGTGCCTCGACAGGAAATATAAAATGAGTTTTTAGGTGTCTGATTACTTTCTAAAGAATCTTTTCAGAGAGAAAATGTGGATTTATTATTCATATATTATTATTTATGACTATCTTTCAGTTACAGATTGATCAAACGGCTTTCAATTTATTTTAGGTCGGCCTGGATAGGCGTTTTTCGTAATTATTACAGGAACGCTAAGATTAAAGAGATTTTTCTCATTTATTTTTAATAAGCCGGCATCCGTCTGAGTTGATTATTGTGAAATGTAAAACTGTTGTGGGTCAAAAATATGAAGTCAAGTAGACCAACAAAAAGATGAAACCATATTTATTTTAACTGCTTTATCTACGGCTCCACAAATCAGTCCACTAGGTGGCGGTAATACTCCACTGAGCTGGTTTGCCGACCAACAATTGAACCCACAAAGAAGAACATCGAGAGTCACATCCGGTTACGATGAGTTTTGGAAGCGCGGGGCGCCAAAAATAACTTCTTCAGTCTGGGGCAACAAAGGTAAGACAACTCGCTAACGAAACTAAAACAGCCACGTAAACGTATTTAATTTCTGTATTTCGCAATAAAGAAGTACATTAGTAATGTTTCCGCAATCTGCGACAGCTTTTACACGTTTGTAACTTTCTGTTTCCTGTCTGGAGGAAAAGCGAGCGAGCTTCTTCAAAATAGAAACTAAAACTCGTGTTGTTTTTTAAAGTTAACGCGACAACATAACGTCTTTTTAAAAAAAACACCATAGTTTAATGTCTCATCTAGTTACGTCCTGTATATTTCATCCCCTTCGCAGAAATACTGACAAACCAGCCTGTAAACTTTCAGTGAGGAACAACTCCTGGAGGGTTTGACTCGGGATACGTACGCCATTAATTCCTTTCCCGGGTTTTCTTCCCTGCTAGTCATCCCTGATGGGCACAACGGTGGACACTGGAGAAATAATCATCATTCTCAGTGATGATGAAGACTGTGAAGAGGACATGTGCAGTGATCTCTCGGTTCTCATCGTGGAGATGGAGGACGTGAAGAAGAGCGGTAACAGCTGTGTTTACTTACACACAGGGATGTAAAAGGAAGGTTGTGAATGGTCATCAGCTGATCTTCCTCTTCTTCTGCTGTGTTTCAGCCGATGCCGTGCCTCCCAGTGCTCCGGATGAAGACCTGGTCATCACCTTCTCCCGCCGTGCTGAGGTCCTTCCTCATGCACGCTACGACTGTCCCATCCACGCTTTTACGTGAGCGAATTTGCACTGATTTTCATAATTTTTTTGTGTTGCACCTTCATTGGCGATAACCCCCGACCTCTCCTCTGCCCGGTGCCCAGGGCGACAGACTGTGAGATCGGTGCTTCTGTGGCCAATAACCATCTCGCGTGCGATCAGTGCTTCTGCTACATCTGCGACAAGCTGGCGGCATCGGTATGCGATGACGTCGTCTTCCAACCGTCCACGCGAGTGTATTCTATCTAAACTATGTATCAGTCGTATTTATATTATTAAAACAGCCGCTGTTATTATCATTCTAGTTTTATCCACAGCTGCAGGAAACTGTGAAAAGTATCTCGAGATGACCTCTGTTATGATTCGATGCTATTTAAATCAAATGAATTGAAAGTAATTGTTCTTCTTTTCCAATGTTGAATAATTTGTGTGTGTGTGTTCAGTGTAAGATGTGGTCTTACGGCGGTGTGTGTCACTGCAACAGCCACAAGAGGAGCGACTTCTGGAACAACCTCAGAAACGGCTTGCTGCTGGGAGGACTGAAGACCTTCAACCTCACCGTGTCGGAAATAGATTCTCACCTCCGACTCGCAGGTACTTGCGCTCACACACACACACTTTGGGGAAATCCTCAACCTGAGCCACTCATTGTTTCATATTTACTCCCCGATTCACTGGATTTGTCGTCCTCTCGTCCAGACACGATGCTGCAGAGCTTCAGGCAAGGGCTCTCTGAGAAGTTCTTGTCCACCGTGAAGGCTCCGGAGCAATGGGGCGTGAACCAGTGGAACCAGAAGAGCCCCATCTTCGAGTGAGTGGCGGAGCCGTGGAGAGGATACCGACGTCCCTCCAGGTGATCTCGTACCACTGCATGCGTCGGGGACACATGAAAGCCTTTAGGATTCACCCTCCATATTTCCATATAAGTTTATAGAAATACTATAATGCATTGCTGGAGAGCTCCGTTAAGACGTCCCTTTTTTGGGACTTCAAAAACAGCAAAAACAACAAAAATAAAATACACAAACGTATTTTAACCGAGAGCAAAAAAATAAATATAAATTTTAGGGCTGTCAGCGTTAACGCGTTAATCTATGCGATTAATTTGGCCGCGTTAACGCACTAAAATATTTTACCGCAATTAACGCAATTTATTTTTTATTTTTTATTTTATTTATTTTTTAAACCGCGACAGTACGGTTTGACACTGTTTCCGTTTTTAAAACAATCATTTCTCCGCGAAAATAAGGAGCAGAAATCAGTTTAACTCGTGGATGAATCAGTCGGGTTTCCTCCTGCTCCTCCTTCCTCCCGTCTCCCCCTCTGATACACAGAGGAACGGAGGGGCGACGTGTCGGGGGACGCGGCGCGGAAAGAACTCGTCACACGAAACCTTCAACGTGATTGGTCAATCCGTTTGTCTGTCAACATTTCGGGGAAAAAAACCCCAATGAACACTCAGTAAATCACAAAGGACCTCCCACCTCACAGGTTAGGCTCATTTAGCAGCCTGTCAGTCAGAGAACCAGAGAACACGGCGCGAGGACAATGAGCCTCATTTCAGAGCTGAGATTGTTCTGGAATGTTTGATGTATAACACGTGGGGGTGTGTCACATGCAAAAGACTTTAAACGGTGAATTTAATTTATTTTGTAAAATGTATAAAATGAGCCCAGCCTCCAGAGGGTTAACGTGACATATGTGAATGTCAGTCAGTTATCAAGGCCACTGGTTTTGCTGCTGTTCAATGTTAAAGATGACAGGACCAATGGGGTCTCAATATACTTTTTTTTTTTACTAATCTGATGTTTCACTGAAGAAACAATTTATCATCCACGATATTAAATACCTCGCTGGCACTGTATATGTAGGAGCTTCTTTGAAAACACAGCTCTGTGTGAAGTTTGGTCTTTAAAAAGAATGAACTTTTAACTTTTAATTGCGATTAATCACGATTAATTAATCGCAATTTCAAAATGTGCGATTAATTAGTTAATTTTTTTTAATCGATTGACAGCCCTAATAAATTTGACTAACGCCTTTTAAGGAGCAGACTTTTAAATCGTCACATTACGAAAGAGACGCTTTTAGAATTCCGTTGTTTCTTCTCTTCGTGTTGCAGCTACACAACCGTGTTCGAGTTTGTGTCTTCGTTCCTGAACAAAGCGGCTCAGCAGGAGGGCAGAGCGGCGGCCATCTTGAGACTGGGAGCCGCTGCCGAGTTCATACGGCATTTTCAAATCTCAGGGTACAAACACACACACACACACACACACACACACACACACACACGCACAGCATGAAGAGCATTTCCTGTTCTAGATTAATCTTAACGGCTTTTATGCTCTCTGTGTAGTCATTTCCTTTGATTGATGTGATTCTCTCCAGGTTTTTCATCGCTCAGTCTCCCATTGCTACTACTGTCGATCCCAGACTGATGTTACTGCAGAGGTACACACACACACACACACACACACACACACACACAGAGAACCCATGTTGTGTCCCGTCTGAAACTAGTTAATTTAGATTTCCACCTTGTTGTGGTTCCCCAGGGTAATAGCGTCGATGCAGAGGCAGATGGTGATGACCGATCTGACCTCTGAGTTCATCGACAAATTGCAGGATTTTTTCAAGAGTTTACCTTTCCCCGCTGAGCTGAGGACCCTAAGGAACAGGTGTGTGTCTTCAAATGTGTCCTGAGCGCATAAACGATTCGTTGCACATAAAAAGCCTGTTTGTGCGTGACTGTAACTGTGTGTGTGTGTGTGTGTGTGTGTGTGTGCGGGCGCTTGCTTCAGCCTGTGTGTGCGGCATTGGGATGACGTCCTGCTGGTCACCGTGCTGAAGGGGCAGAACGTGACCGGGAACCGCAAAGACAAAGGCAAGAAGGACCAGCTGATTGAGAAGATTTCCGTCGTGCTGTTGAGAACGGAGCTCCTCCAGCGGCAGCACAGGTACAGCACGGAGACACGTGTCTACACACACACACACACACACACACACACACACACACGCGCACTAATGAAACCAAACCTGGCCGCGTCCTCCCTCCGTCTGCAGGTACAGAGAGTTGTGTCGCTACCTACGAGTCGTCAAGACGGATGATTCCAAGCGGTGAGTGTTCAAATAGTCTCGCCTATTTTAAAATGGCGCTGGTGTTTCACGTTGTTGTGCGAGGGACTTTATTGTTGTTGTTGTTGTTGTTGTCTCTCCGTTTAGTCTCCAGCAGGTTCGGGACCTCCTCCCGTTCTTCATGTGCATGGACGGCTCTCTGACCGGCAGCCTGAACAGCTTCTTCACGGTGGTGAGCGCGCCCGCCTCGCGCCTCACGCCGCAGCTCTTCCTCTTTTACTTCCGCATCTTCAACACGGCCACGGCGCCGACGGCGCCCGTCAGCCAGGTGGTGCACTGCTTCTCCGACGCGGCCTGGCAGCCGATCAAAGGTCAGACTTCACCGCCGTGGGAGGAGGAGGGGGGGGGGGGGTAGATTTGTATTTATTTTTAACTCATTTTCTCACGCCACGTCGCACTCTCGGTCCTCCCTCCAGACGCGGCGCCGCTGCCGCGGGCCGTGCTGGTCCGGTTCGCTCTCCGGGTTCAGAGATGCTCCGCGGCCGTTTTCCACGACGTGAGTCCCTCAAACCAGCAGAGAGACGGCCAGTCGGCTCAGACTGAAGTCACTCAATTCACTTTATTTTATATATCCCAGTATCACAAATTTCAAATTTGCCTCTGAGGGCTTTATAATCTGTACGCATACGACATCCCTGACCTTTGACCTCACATCGGATATTTACTCGTCAGTCCTGTTGTGTTTGACTATATGTTCTAATTATCTGTATTTCTTGTTTTGGACGCTGCGTTTGTGACACTATATGTCCCAGTATAATCTAATTTAAATGCTGATTAATAACCATAATTCTGCTTAAAATAGTCTCAGTGAACGTCTCTTCTGCCGACACGGCACTCAAGAGGGGGAGAAAATATTATACAGTAAACAAACTGTACATCTGATTCATAAATAGTTTTGGATGAATGATTTCATAGTTTTAAACCGACCATAAAGGCCGACATACACAGTATAGAATAATATTTTCTCTGAATACTTGTAAATCTATTTGATTGATTTCTTAGATTTTTTTTAAAAGCATTGCAAAGCCTGGGTAACACACAGGAGACGGACACGCTCGGAGCTCCTGAACCTCTCATCTGTCAAAGCTGTGTTTATTTCTTACGCTCCCAGAATGCTCTTCTTCAAGACTTGACGTGCGCACAGAAACGTTTTTTTTTGTGGAGTATTTTCTTTAAATAGTTTCGGTGCTTGTTGTGATGAAGTGATTTTGTGAGTTATCGTTTAACGCCCAGTGATGTTCCCCAGCGTGTGTGAATGTGCTGCATGGTTTGACGTGCTCGTGTCCCCGTGTGTGATCCTTCGCCTCGTGTCTTTCTCATCCAGTCTCGGTGTTGGATCGATTTACTCCAAGTCGTCAACACGCTCACCGCTGTCCCGGAACCACGTCCAGATTTTCTACGCGTATGTTTTTGTTGTTGTTGTTTATTGACGGCTCCTTTTCATTTATTTATTCATCAATAAGTTGTTTACATGATGGGAATCCTGTGTCTCTCATGTCTGATCTTCAGGAGTCGAAGGATGTTGTGAATTCAATCCTGCTCGGTCAGCATGGGTCAAACCTCCAGATCCCAACCTTCTTTCTGGAGGTGCGCACGCTCACGATCTACACACATCCACGTGGGTACTACCGAAAGGGTAGTACACTGTTAATATGTGTGTGTGTGTGTTTACAGGTGTACCCAGACCAGGCGTTGTTGCTGTTGGTAACGGGGGCTTTAGATGTGAGAATCCTGAGCATTGCTCTGAGTCCAGCCCTCCCTGTGCTCAACACCTTTAAGGTAACCTGGTGGCAGACATTTAGTCCAGAGAGCTGAGCGGCCTCCGTGTCCCTCGTGTCCTCCGTGTCACTCGTCCCTGTGAAGCTGAAACGTCCGTCTACAAGTTGTATCCAATAACATCTCTGTGTCCCTCAGGAGAACATGTGGGCTCTCAGGTGGCTCTGGGACAATTTGTCCTCCTGCCCAGAACGGCTCGGGTCCTTCTTACTGGAGATCTCGCCAGAGATGGAAAACACAAAAGGTGTGTGTGTTTGTGTGTGTTCGTCTTCCTCGTAGCAAAGAATCAACGCACTAAACCCTCAATATTGGGTCCAAATGTATCTGTGCTTTTGCAAAGATCGTTGGCGACACCTGGTGGTGACATGGATGAACTGCACCCACGTCTTGCCTCACAGGCCTCAGTATGCTTCTGCATTGAAAAGATCATGTGACGTCAATTTCTGGTCTCATCCTCTGAGTTAATGTTTCACAGTATCAATAGTTGTATCGTGGATAATAAGATGTGTTACGGGAGATGGTCTACAGTTAGTTTTCAGATACATGTTTTATCAATATTTAGGTGAATATATCATACCAGCGGATACCCAATATTCAAGGACTCTGATTGGATACGGGACATCCCTCCTTCTCTGAAGCTCCGTGTTTTACTGTTGCCTGACATCGAAGTTGAAACTCACAATTATTTTCAATTAAGCTGTCGATTATTTTCTCAATTCATCGTTTGACAAAAAAGTGAAGCATCTTCTTGTTTCCATGGTAGCGGGTGATGTCTTTAAATGTCGTGCTTTATATGATCAAAAGTCCACACTGATCTGCAGCTTCTATCTTTATCTTTTTAACATGTTTTCACTCCTGAATCACTTTGAAGGATGTACAGTATGTGTGTGAAGTCAGTCTGTTTGATTTTAAATTAGATTTTTATCCGGGCGGTTAGTGACGGCGTGGGCGCCATGGTAACGTAGCTCTGACAGCTGGCTCTTAGCAAAGGTCAATTAGGAGTTTAGAAGTCTTGCAATTAGTGTTCACAGCCCAAAAAAGTCTTTTTCTCTCTCTCCGTCAGATGGGCATCATGTGTTATCCTTTCTTCGCGCCGCTGTCGCCAACTCGTCTTCCTCGACTGTGAGTGAGATTTATTTCCTGACAAAAGCACCACAGCCCTTTTGAGATCACATTTTACACTGGATTTAATGAAAGTTACTCAAAGGATCTGAGCTGACCTTGTATCTCCCACGACCTCTCGCGATGCGCTGGTGCTCAGCACCTGCAGTGAGTCGCTGAGTCCTTCACGACGTCTTCAGTGTGTTGATCCACCCTCTTCGTCTCTCGTGTAGGCAATCGAGCCGCTGATGAACCCCGCTGCTCCTCCTCAGTGAAGGCCGCCGCGCCAGCCGTAAGTCACACAACTGTCGGCAGCTGTTTCCTCCTTTTTTAGGGGTTATTTAAAAATGCACTTTTGAAGGAAATACGGTGTTTTTTTATCTTCCATTGTGGAACATATATTTTCTTTTAGAAAGCAAACTGTATATTGTAATTTTTTTTACATGCAATTGTTTATGGATTTTTTACATTATTTAATATAGAAATATATGTATTTAATTTTTAACCAATGTAATGTTAAATCCATTAATAGTCGTCTTCTTCCCGGCCTTTAACAGCTGTTAAAGGTACAATGTGGCCTGAATATGACTTATACTCTTAACTGAACTAATATTATCAACTGAACTAATATTATCAACTGCATGGGAGCGGTTACAGTGTTGAGCCCGGCTGGTCCTGTAATACCACTTTGTACCTCTGGGGGCGATAGAGAGTCATTGTAGCGTCCGCTTTGCCCTCAGTACAGTTTTATATTTGATTTAAAGCTTCCTTTTGAACAACTTCCAACAGCTGCATGCCAAACTATCATTTAGTTTGTCCCTTTTTGGTGTTTGCAGATGAGCCTGATGCGATGAAGCGAAAAGGGGAGGAGCCACGAATATTATGTGTCTGAAGTTCTATGCAGACGCCAAAATATAACCAGACGACCAGACTTCAAACTTTGTTGTTTTTGCTTATTTTGAATCCTAATGTAAAATATAAGATTGTATTTGCAGAGTAAATAAACATGTGCAAAACTCAAGATATTCTGTACTGATTTTATTTTTGTTGTACTTTTCATAAATTATGACTGACTTTTTTACTTTTCATGAGTTTTATTCTACTGTTCTTTTGACAGACTGCATAGACTTTTTGGAGTGTTGCTCCTCCAATGTACATTTGATTTAACGCCTCTAATCAACAACTGAAATCATGTTTTTGTCCTTCTGGTTGTTTTAATTGAGTGGAGCTTATATTCACAACAGTTAAAATACTTACAGATATTCACTTTAAATGCAAATGCTTATCAGAGGCTGTCATGTAGTGTTTGCAAATAAAAGAAAAAGTAACTGTTTTCATGCTTTGACTATTTATTGCTCAAGTTTCTCATATTACAGCTCAGAGTAACACACACATGCTCATGGATATTTTTTGAGTTCAGGTGAGCCTGCGCTTGTTTTACGAGAACAATCACATTAAATGAAGAGCTGGAATCCACCCTGAGAACACCAGCCTCTCATCCTCATGCAGCTGAGCTGGTTCAACGTTAAAATGACAGTTAGTCAGGCTGTAGCTCCAGGCGGTCACCTGTAGGTTTCTTTCTCCCCCCCACGCACCGAAGACGAGCACACCGAGTTTATAGTCGGTAATATTCTTTATCCGGCTGCAGACTGCCTCTGCTCTCCCCTCTCGTGCCTCCATCCCTACGCCACCTCACACAGTGTAGAGCAGGGGTGCTCACACTTTTTCAGCATGCGAGCTACTTATAATGTTATATATATATATATTTATGTATTTATTTATATACACACAAACCCTAAAAAAGCAGGGTTGTCATATTTGGTTTGACTGTAAAAAATAATTTACAGTGAAAAATTGGAGTAAACTCATGAGCAAGAACAGCTGATGTGGTGACGTCATCAAGTTAGTTGCTGTTCCAATCGCAGAAAGACCGTCCTCCCGTCCTCCCGTCCTTCGGAGTCTGGACTCCCAAGACCAGACTCCAAAAGAACACAAGTCTGTACTCTGTGTACTTTGAATTGAGAAACGGCTATTGTCACTGTAAATAACCCTTAAAAGGTGCATTGTTTCGTGTTGATTGCCTTCTTTTGTATCTGCTTTATTGGTTTTGATGTATGCCTTTTATATTGTTTTCATGATTTTGTATATGTTTTAATCTACTTCCTCTTAGAGCTAAATCGCACTTTTATTTTGAAATGTTAAAAGGAAGCGCTGTTAAAATTCAAACTTGACGGTACGGCTAAATGTTATGGACGGATGCGCATTTCATATAAAGTTGTAATAGTTTGCATACCTGCAAACTTGTCACCATTCGGTGAAATTCACCGTTTTGAAATCAAAATAGGTCATCCACGTGAATCGTGTAGATCCGAAGAGTTTTTGTTTTGGGGTAGAGGGGGGGGGGTCAACGGGGGGGGGGTCACCTGGCCGGCCGGCGTTTCTGAGATTGGAGTGAGACACGGAGAACACTGACATCTGTACAGTAAATACTATGAAGCGACAGAAGGAGCTGTTTGCCGAGCTTAGCATAACAACTAATAACACATAAACAACCCTCGCCCACTTAAAAGTTGTTTCTTGGTGTAAAAAATATGAACGATGAAGCTTCAGTAAGCTAGCGGAGCACGAAGATTTGAGGCGGGGAGAAACAGCTGTAGAGAGAGAAGGTATTAATGTAACGTCCGCTCGCTTTGGGGTGCTGTGTGAGGATAGTTATTACGTGTGTAGGAGTTAAAGAGAAAACAGTTCACGCTCGCGCCGTTTAGCTGGCGGATGTCGCGCGCTCGCGGACAAGACATTCTCCGTGACGTCACTGAGTCACCATGGAAACATTGTCTGCGCTTTGATGCCGTGACGTCGCTCGTAGTCGTGACGTCACGGAGCAGAGTTAGTGTAAATAGCAGTGATTTCCAGCAGAGCAGCACCGTGATGTGACGCCCTCAGGAGGTGTGGGGGGGTGGTCCTCTCATACCAGCGGTGTAAAACTGAGTACGTCTTGTGGCGAGTCACCTCGTGTGAAGTCTCCGACACTCAGCTGCATCGCTTGGGTGGGGGGTATCCTGGCGGGTTAGTCACAGAAAGCGGTGGGCATGACTTGTGGATCCCACAGAAGGACCGGGGGGGGTCGGCCCCCCCTCCCGGGATGGGGCGGTTTGGTGGGAGTCACCTCGTGTGATTCTCCTACACCTCATCCCGGGGTGGGGTGGGGTACACAGAAGAGGGCGGATCGGCGTGTGTGTGTGTGTGTGTGTGTGTGTGTGTGTGTGTGTGTGTGTGCCTGCGTCCTCGGTCCTCGCTCATCTGCGCCGGTTGGGGGCGTCTCGCCGGCATCGCGTCTCGCCGGCGTCCTCGGCCGGCGTCTCGCCGGCGTCGCGTCTCGCCGGCGTCCCCAGCCGGCGCAGATGAGCGAGGACCCGTTCGACGCTGTCTCGCAGGTCGGGGACGCCGGCGTCGCGTCTCGCCGGCATCGCGTCTCGCCGGCATCGCGTCTCGCCGGCGTCCTCGGCCGGCGTCTCGCCGGCGTCCCTAGCCGGCGCAGATGAGCGAGGACCCGTTCGACGCTGTCTCGCCGGTCGGGGACGCCGGCGTCGCGTCTCGCCGGCATCGCGTCTCGCCGGCATCGCGTCTCGCCGGCGTCCCCGACCGGCGCAGATAAGCGAGGACCCGTTCGACGCTGCTTGCAGCTTTAATGTTTTTTTTGTTTTCTGTTTCTAATCTATTTCTATTTCTAATCTAATCTATTTCTATTGCTAATCTATTTATATTTCTAATCTAATCTATTTCCATTCTAATCTATTTCTATTTCTAATCTAATCTATTTCTATCGCTAATCGAAACACTAGAGAATCGCCGTATAGGTCGGGGTCAGGGTGCAGGCGACTCAACTCCTCCACCCCCTTAAGGGGGAGGGAGGAGAAACTAATAACCCGCACACTTTTGCCGAGGCTCGTCGTCCACCGGAAATGTGGATCGACACGAAGCAGTGCACCAACTCCACCGAGTCCCGCCAGCTCTTCGCGAACACGAGGCACCAGCATGTCGACGGGAATCGGACATACTGGCGGCCCTCCATGGGCTCTACCTCTCTTTTTACATGCAATTGTTTATGGATTTTTTACATTATTTAATATAGAAATATATGTATTTAATTTTTAACCAATGTAATGTTAAATCCATTAATAGTCGTCTTCTTCCCGGCCTTTAACAGCTGTTAAAGGTACAATGTGGCCTGAATATGACTTATACTCTTAACTGAACTAATATTATCAACTGAACTAATATTATCAACTGCATGGGAGCGGTTACAGTGTGAGAGAGGGCGAGTGCAATCACTGGCACCGACAACTCACTGGCACCTCACTGGCAACTCACTGGCACCTCACTGGCACCTCACTGGCACCTCACTGGCAACTCACTGGCACCTCACTGGCAACTCACTGGCACCTCAGTGGCAAGTCTGTGGCAAGTGCCACAGACTTGCATAGATAATGTATTTGTATTTTTTTAGACTTACTTAAAATATGCAATACGATATTGCTGTACAATACTGCTGTACTATATTGAATATTGTTTTGCTACTACTACGTTTCACTTCGTAATATATAACACTTATATACCATGATATGTATAATGTGGTCCGCCTTTCTTTAATAATAAAAAATATATAATTTTTTTTTTTACCATGTCATACTGTTATACCTCCATGAAATTCTCCTTTGAGGAGATGCCACTGTTAGTCTAAAGTTTAAGCACTGGCACTCAGTGACACTTGCCGGCACTTGCCATCAGTTGCCAGCAGTTGCCAGCAGTTGCCAGCAGATGCCACTACTAGTCAAAAAGTGCCACTACTAGTCAAAAAGTGCCACTACTAGTCAAAAAGTGCCAGCAGACGGAGGGTCGGCCGCAGTGACGAGTCTGCGACGATTTAGTGACAAGCTTCACTGAAGTGCCCGGACAGCGGAAGAAATCACTTTCATGATCACAAAATGGAGGAGCTGCGGTTTAGCTAGATAGATAGCTAAAATAGCTAGATACACAGATGGATGGAGAGAGGGCGAGTGCAATCACTGGCACCGACAACTCACTGGCACTCAACACACTCACACTCACTGCACCACTGCACCCTCACTGCACCTCACTGGCAAACTCACTGCACCTCACTGGCAACTCACTGGCACTACCACGCTCGGCACCTCACTGCACCTCACTGGCCTCACTGGCAACTCATCGGGCACCTCACTGGCAACTCATCAAATTTATAGTGGTGGCAAGTCTGTGGCAAGTGCCACAGACTCTGTGCATAGATAATGTATTTGTATTTTTTTAGACTTACTTAAAATATGCAATACGATATTGCTGTACAATACTGCTGTACTATATTGAATATTGTTTTGCTACTACTACGTTTCACTTCGTAATATATAACACTTATATACCATGATATGTATAATGTGGTCCGCCTTTCTTTAATAATAAAAATATATAATTTTTTTTTACCATGTCATACTGTTATACCTCCATGAAATTCTCCTTTGAGGAGATGCCACTGTTAGTCTAAAGTTTAAGCACTGGCACTCAGTGACACTTGCGGCACTTGCCATCAGTTGCCAGCAGTTGCCAGCAGTTGCCAGCAGATGCCACTACTAGTCAAAAGTGCCACTAGTCAAAAGTGCCACTACTAGTCAAAAAGTGCCAGCAGACGGAGCAGACGGTCGTCTGCCGCAGTGACGAGTCTGCGACGATTTAGTGACAAGCTTCACTGAAGTGCCCGGACAGCGGAAGAAATCACTTTCATGATCACAAATGGAGGAGCTGCGGTTTAGGGATAGAGATAGCTAAAATAGCTAGATACACAGATGGATATAAAATTTTATATAAATTTTCTTTTGTGACACTTACTACAATAAGATATGCTGTACATTACTTGTACTATATTTTAAATTTTTTTTGCTTCACACGTTTATGTAATATATTAAATTTTGCCGGGGCCCTGGAAGTATCTGTTATAAAGTGGCCCTTTATCTGGTAAAAAAAAAACTTTTTTTTTTTATTTTTTAAAAAGGCGGGTTTTTAAAAATTTGGGAAAGGAAGGGTTTAAAAATGGGTCCCCCTTATGTTAAAAAATTCGACTGCTGCTAAAACTGGGTTTTTCCCCCCCAATTTGGGAGGTTTGTTGTCCGCCTCCATTATGTTTCTGGGGACCCTCCCAAACATATTTCCCTTTCACCGGGGCACTTCCGCTAGGTGGGAGTGAGCCGTTTTGCACCATGGGGGGGTTGTGGGGATGAATTCCCCCCCAGTGTTAGCAGTGCCCCCAAGGGGGGGAAAAGGAAATGCCCATGGCCTTTGGGGGGGCTTCCCGCAGCCAATGGGCCTAAAACTGGATGGAAAAAATGCAAAAAAGAAACAATCCTTGGGGTTTAATTTTAAATAAAGTGTTTTTATTTTTAAAATTTATAAAGGGTTAAATGGATGGGATTAAGCCGTATTAGTTGCAAAAATTTTTTTCATGGTTTTTTTTTTTAAAATTTTCTTTTACAATACTTTGAAAATTTTGGGTTTCTTCCTTTTTTTCAATTTTGTTAACCCCGACAATTGATTTATTCAGTTAAGTTTTGAGTGAATTTTGTTGGGCCAGTATTTAATTAATCCTCAATTTAACATTTTCCAACCAAAATCCCACCCTTTTTAGAAGCCCTTTAAAAAAAAAAGGAGAACGAATTTTTGGGCCAACAAAAAACCACACAAATTTCAAAAACCAACCAACACACACACCACAAATTTGGCAAAAAATTTAAAAAGATGAGTTTTAAGAATACGAAGGTGCTCAAAAAACCAAAAACCAAAAAATTTTTTTAAAAAAATAAACCACGTTTCTTTAGTAAAACCCCAGTCCCCCAAAAGAATTTTTTCCCCCTGTCCCGGGGCTTCAGGGACTTGACAAACGCCAACTCGTCACCGCGACAGGAGAGGCCCCCCCCCTCTGGGCATTTTTCATGGGCCCTTTTTTCGATCACTTTTTCTATATGGGATTTTATGTAGTCATTTCAATTTCAAATTTGGGAATCCGGCAAGTTCATGGTGCCAGTGACCAATTAACTCTTCCTAAACATTGTCTGCGCTTTGATGCCGTGACGTCGCTCGTAGTCGTGACGTCACGGAGCAGAGTTAGTGTAAATAGCAGTGATTTCCAGCAGAGCAGCACCGTGATGTGACGCCCTCAGGAGGTGTGGGGGGGTGGTCCTCTCATACCAGCGGTGTAAAACTGAGTACGTCTTGTGGCGAGTCACCTCGTGTGAAGTCTCCGACACTCAGCTGCATCGCTTGGGTGGGGGGTATCCTGGCGGGTTACTCACAGAAAGCGGTGGGCATGACTTGTGGATCCCACAGAAGGAGCGGGGGGGGTCGGCCCCCCCTCCCGGGATGGGGCGGTTTGGTGGGAGTCACCTCGTGTGATTCTCCTACACCTCATCCCGGGGTGGGGTGGGGTACACAGAAGAGGGCGGATCGGCGTGTGTGTGTGTGTGTGTGTGTGTGTGTGTGTGTGTGTGTGTGTGTGTGTGTGTGTGTGTGTGTGTGTGTGCCTGCGTCCTCGGTCCTCTCTCCAGTAGGGGCGAGATCCCCCTAGCGACGCTGGCACTCAGTGGCACCTCAGTGGCAAGTCTGTGGCAAGTGCCGCTCGGTGCCAGTACTCAGCGACAACTCACTGGCACCTCACTGGCACCTCACTGGCACCTCACTGGCACCTCACTGGCAAGTCTGTGGCAAGTGCCACAGACTTGCATAGATAATGTATTTTTTTAGACTTACTTAAAATATGCAATACGATATTGCTGTACAATACTGCTGTACTATATTGAATATTGTTTTGCTACTACTACGTTTCACTTCGTAATCTATTACACTTATATAAGAATAAGAAGAAGAATATACACTTTTATTAATCCCCAAGGGGAAATTAGTTCTCTGCATTTAACCCATCCTTAGTTATTAAGGAGCAGTGGGCTGCGGTGAAGCGCCCGGGAAGCAACTGGGGGTTCAGTGCCTTGCTCAAGGACACTTCGACTTGCAACTAATGGGGAGAGCGGGGATCGAACCCACAACCCTGCGGTTGCAGGACGGCCCTCTTACCCCACTGAGCTAAAGCCGCCCAGTAAAGATATTTTATGATATTGTAACGTCTCGGACGTTATGGCACTGATGACACGGAGACGGGACGACGTTATTAATCCTCCCTTTATTGGGCATCCACCAACACATACAGCGTGTTCCTCTCAGCTTAGCAGGTCGAAAGTCAACAACAACGGTTCCCGTCAACCACCCTTAACTCCCGTTTTCCGACAGGTTAACCCCGCCTCCCCTCTACTCCGCCAATCACAGGCACGCCCCCTCGACCAGCATGCACGGTGCCACACTTTGATTGACAGCCACTTCACAGGGTCGCTACAATATATTACGAAGTGAAACGTAGTAGAAGCAAAACAATATTAAATATAGTACAGCAGTAATGTACAGCACTATCGCATATTGTAAGTAAGTGTCTACAAAAGACACTATATATATATATATATATCCATCTGTGTATCTAGCTATTTTAGCTATCTATCTATCTATCTATCTATCTATCTAGCTAAACCGCAGCTCCTCCATTCTGTGATCATGAAAGTGATTTCTTCCGCTGTCCGGCACTTCAGTGAAGCTTGTCACTAAATCGTCGCAGACTCGTCACCGCGGCCGACCCTCCGCCTGCTGGCACTTTTGACTAGTAGTGGCACTTTTAACCAGTAGTGGCACTTTTGACTAGTAGTGGCATCTGCTGGCAACTGCTGGCAACTGCTGGCAACTGATGGCAAGTGCCGGCAAGTGTCACTGAGTGCCAGTGCTTAAACTTTAGACTAACAGTGGCATCTCCTCAAAGGAGAATTTCATGGAGGTATAACAGTATGACATGGTAAAAAACAATTATATATTTTTATTATTAAAGAAAGGCGGGTACATTATACATATCACGGTATATAAGTGTTATATATTACGAAGTGAAACGTAGTAGTAGCAAAACAATATTCAATATAGTACAGCAGTATTGTACAGCAATATCGTATTGCATATTTTAAGTAAGTCTAAAAAAATACATTATCTATGCAAGTCTGTGGCACTTGCCACAGACTTGCCACAGAGGTGCCAGTGAGTTGCCAGTGAGTTGCCAGTGAGGTGCCAGTGAGGTGCCAGTGAGTTGCCAGTGAGGTGCCAGTGAGTTGTCGGTGCCAGTGATTGCACTCGCCCTCTCTCCCTCGCTCATCTGCGCCGGTTGGGGGCGTCTCGCCGGCGTCGCGTCTCGCCGGCGTCCCCAGCCGGCGCAGATGAGCGAGGACCCGTTCGACGCTGTCTCGCAGGTCGGGGACGCCGGCGTCGCGTCGCCGCATCGCGTCGCCGCATCGCGTCTCGCCGGCATCGCGTCGCCGCGCCCCGACCGGCGCAGATAAGCGAGGACCCGTTCGACGCTGCTTGCAGCTTTAATGTTTTTTTTGTTTTCTGTTTCTAATCTATTTATATTTCTAATCTATTTCTATTGCTAATCTATTTCTATTTCTAATCTAATCTATTTCCATTCTAATCTATTTCTATTTCTAATCTAATCTATTTCTATCGCTAATCGAAACACTAGAGAATCGCCGTATAGGTCGGGGTCAGGGTGCAGGCGACTCAACTCCTCCACCCCCTTAAGGGGGAGGGAGGAGAAACTAATAACCCGCACACTTTTGCCGAGGCTCGTCGTCCACCGGAAATGTGGATCGACATGAAGCAGTGCACCAACTCCACCGAGTCCCGCCAGCTCTTCGCGAACACGAGGCACCAGCATGTCGACGGGAATCGGACATACTGGCGGCCCTCCATGGGCTCTACCTCTCCAGGAAACTACAACCGACTAGTGGTGTTCACCTCCTATCAGGGATGGATTAACCAACGGGCCTACCGGGCCCAGGCCCAGGGGCCCATGAGCTCAGGGGGCCCCTGGGCCTGAGCCTCCGCGCGTGACGTCGCTGTGATTAACATTGTATTGATATGAATATGATGATATGACACGATGCGCCGTAGCCGGTATCTGCTAGGCTTAAGTCATTCATGTCAGTAACAGGGCCCCAATAGTCCTACTCAGGGATGGATTACCCAACGAGACTACCGGCACCAGGGGCCCATGAGCTCAGGGGGCCCGTGAGTTCAGGGGGCCCGTGAGCTCAGGGGCCCGTGAGTTCAGGGGGCCCGTGAGCTCAGGGGGCCCATGAGCTCAGGGGCCCGTGAGTTCAGGGGGCCCGTGAGTTCAGGGGGCCCATGAGCTCAGGGGCCCGTGAGTTCAGGGGGCCCGTGAGCTCAGGGGGCCCATGAGCTCAGGGGGCCCTGAGCTCAGGGGGCCCCTGGGCCTGAACCTCCGCGCGTGACGTCGCTGTTATTAACATTGTATTGATATGAATATGATGATATGACACGATGCGCCGTAGCCGGTATATGCTGGGCTTAAGTCATTCATGTCAGTAACAGGGCCCCAATAGTCCGACTGAGAAACTAAAGAATAGCCTAAACATTCACTTTGAAGATGTCACAAGAAAGAAACCATCATGATACCTTTCAAGTGAGTGTTTATCGGCTCAGTTTATCTAGAGGACGTTAGAGGAGCGGAGTACTCCATGCAATATGGGCCCTTCAACTCTGTAGGAGAAATCCAAAAAGCAAGTGCAAAACAATAGCAGTAGAGCTCTGTCTAAGCACCCCCAACACACACAAATGCGCTGTTTATGTATTTCTGTAAAGTTGTTCTTCATGAAGACCCCATTATGATGTTATCCACCCCTGATCTGTCTGAATGGAGCCCCTCAATCATAACACATCATAACATTTCACTGTATGCTCCTTTAAATAGGTTTTACTGGTAGGCCTTAACTGGGACAAGTGAGATTCCTTACATGAGCTTAAAAAAACTATTTTGAACAGTTTATAAAAAAAAAAATCTCGCGGTAAACTCGCGATAAAAAAATGAACACCGTTAAACTGACAACACTAGTTACAACTATCGAATATTTAAAGTTAGTAAACTGGAGACAGGCAAGTTCACGATAAGTTTTTTTTTTTTTAAACCTTTATTGTATTTTTTTTTTTTTTGCGGACGGGGGGGGGGGGGGGCCTTGACACGTCCAGGCCCAGGGGCCCGTGGTTTCTTAATCCGTCTATGCCTCCTATTACAAACTCTGGTTCTGCGCTCCGCGACGTCACATAAAGGAACCGTTACCGTGGAAACGCTGACGCGTGTGAGTTGTGTGTGGGAGGAGCTACTGCTCAAGAATTCAAATCATCGCGCAACAAAAAACAACACGGTGTTGCTGTTTCAGGAGAATCAAGCGCATTTATGTTTTTGCATTTTCATATTTCATGTATTGTTTTCATTTTCGTTTTGTTTTTTACTTTGGTTTATAAGGGACAGTGCACATTCATAACACATTTCTGTAAATGTGTCAGTTAGCCAAGAGGCTATTGTTCATCTGTAGTCCCGATTAATGAAATGCATTAATGGGAAAACTAAGCCAGAAACTAGAGCCATACATTTTTCCCAAATTGTGTTGCGATGCCTTGAATCATTTGTGTTCAGTAATCCAAAGAGACGTGACCCACGGCATACAAATATAAAACTGTAAAAATCATTCAACGCTGCAGATAAAAACATACACGCGTGATTGCTCACTGCATTTGGTTGTCAATATTATTATTCTCGACCTCCTTTATGAGTATGCGAGTGCAGTGCTACGCTGCGTACGTGTTCCTGTGCAGCTGCATCGAGTTGTACGAGATCCTCAAAACCGGCGGTCCACGTCCGGCGTGGCGCCGCTTGATGAGGTCGCACAGGAAGTGCATCACTCTCAAATCGTGCTCGCTGCTGCAAGGCGCTCGCGTGGTCGTGGTCGCGGCGTCCTTTCCTTCTGCGCCAACGCCGCCAACGCCGCCGTCGCCGCGCGGGCTGAAGGTGTGCAGCAGGGCCTGCTGGGCCAGCGCGGTCAGGCCGCCCTCCAGGTGCAGCAGGTAGGTGAGGCCGCGGCTGATGCCGGTGCGGGGGTCGGCCAGCCGGCCCACGAGAGAGCCGCAGTAGGACGGGCAGCGCAGCGTCCTCTGGTCCAGGTCCAGCAGCGCCAAGTAGCGACTGTAGCGGGTCAGAGAGTGGACGACGCCGGCCGAGGAGCCGGAGGAGCACCTGGACGAGAAGAAGAGACGGAGAGTTTTCATTGGTTGTTCACATTTTATCAAAACGTCGACATAATGCATTAAAAACCAGCAGCAGGAATAAACCTGAGCTGTGAGCCAGTGGAGTCAGTAAATGCTCCTTCAGGCTATTATATAGAATAATACACTTATAAAGCAGCAATAACTGATTTATTCTGCCCACAGAAGCTGTAAACACAACATTAACCTTTCGTGACCTTAAGGCAGTTAAACAGTTGCTTATTGACACTTTGAGCAGATTTAACTTTGACATTGTTTTTTAATGGGAGGGTTTACGAAGAAAAGATGACATGGATGAAGCTCAACATAACAATAATCATTCAGTGACGAAAGGTAGAAGGTGTGAGGTTGTATTAGGTTATTTTGATTCTGCACATGAACATAGAGGAAGTCTTATGTTTTAAATGAATACAGACAGGAAGATGTTATAAATAGGAAATATTAGGAAGAATATTATGATGACTGTATTGTGAATTCATTGTGAAGCACTGTTTTCTGTTATAACTATGTAATAATAAATGTAATCGGCAAGTGTAATGATCCTCTGTATGCCGCATGAGAATGAGTGTTAGTTTATTATTTCAGAGATGTTGCATGAAATGAAGGCCGACTGAAACCCGAGACGTTCCCTTAACCCTTAAGGTAACATAATGGACTCTTATTGTGAAGGAACTTTTTAGTCTGATGACCGGAAGTGTGACGTTTGACCCCGGGGGGGTCGTGACGTCTGACCCCACCATTTTGATCTCTGGCCTTAAGCCAATGAGAATGTTGCATGCTCTGAAAAGAACAATGGACTAACCTCTGGGACGAGCTGATTGGCTGTTGATGCTCATAAACTTGCGTGTTATGGGGTTTAGTCGCTCTCTTTACGTCCTGACCGCGAGCTTTAATTGTTCGTTAGACTTATTGCCATTAAATATTGTGAAACTGAGCTCGAGACGTCCAGTATTCTGAATCTTTTCAAAGGGGGCGTGTCCTCTGCGGTACCTGTGGATGCCCATCAGCCTCCAGGTGAGCAGGTCGCTCAGCTGGAGCGGCGAGGTCAAGCGCGTCATCACGGCGGCTCCGTCGGGACCGGCGGCGGGCAGGAAGAGGCTCAGCGCCTCCACCAGCTTCCGGACCAAACCCCCGTCCCGCCGACGACGACCAGCGGCCGACCGCTCAGGAGGCAGAACACGGCGTGCTGGGAGAACGAGTTCTGTTTGAGGAACCTGAGCGCTCGGAGTCCCGCCTTCCTCCTCCTCCGATGACGGCGGGCGAGGGAGAGCCGGTCCGAGGAGCCGGCGACGCTGGTGCTGTCGGAGCCCTCGTCCACGCTCAGCCGCCGGAGAGGAGCGCCGGGCGGAGACCAGCGGTCCGCCTCGGCGCCGGGGGGAGGGGGGCGGGGCGGCGGCACGGACCAATGAGGCGCCGACTCCACTAATAAAACAGTTTTATGACACGTTAAAGAAAATACTTCGAGTGGTTTTGTCCCTCATCACGACGAGCGGTAACAACAATCCATCACTCAAAAGAAACGTGAGACGGAGGATCAGTTTTTAACGGGTTGATCGTCCCCCGGTTTGTGACCTCCGGCTTCAACTTTGACCTCACGTACCCGGTTTAGATAATCTGAGACTGCTCGCCACATCCGACTTTGCCGTGTTCCCAGATCTCAGCAAGTACGAGAGATAATGAGCGAAATTACAATAAATAGTCTTAATAAACCCGAGTGATGAGATATAACTGCAGATCTGGTGCCTTTAGTTTTTAAAGTTATGACTTATTTACTCCGTGGAATACGTAACGGTGTGAATCACTTGCAGCGGACTGATCTCTGTTTATATTTAGTCTCAAAACTCCAAAGAAAAGAGACATTGAGGTTTTTAAATCAAGTTTTGGTCGCTGAATAGACACTTTTCCAAAAAGATATGACATTTTTTTATTTACTCAGTTTTGTTCTTTTTTTCAAATTTCTTTTTTATTACATTTTAACAATCTCAAAATGTGTGGATTCATTATGTTTCATTATTTGAAGAACGTTCTATTCTATAGTATTGTATATATATTTTTTAATATATTTTTTTATTTGCTTTCTGAAGCGAGGCTCAACAGAATTTCACATTTCATGTCCAATAGTGTGAATGAAACAAATAAACAGAACTCGGCGGCTTTAGGCACGAGTGTTGCAGCAGATGCATTTTACCTCGCAGTCGTTTGGACATGTCTCGGTGGTCTTCATCGATCCGGTTGCTCTTCATCCCTTCACCGGCCTTCCCCTTCTTCTTCACGAGGACCTCCCCACTAACGGCGATCCGCTTTCCGGCCTCTTCTCCGTCAACACGGCCGTCGTCTTCTTCGTTCTCTGAGGTCGCTGCAGCCGCTGTCTTCTCCTCACGTCGACACTGGGCCCGTGACTCCTCCTCCTCCTCCTCCTCCTCCTCCTCCTCCTCCTCCTCAACGCTGCTACTCAGAGGCTGGAGCTCCGCCTCTTCCTCCATGATGGCGGTGAGGTCGTCCGGGCAGATGGACTCGGTGGTGCTCAGCACCTCGATGCTGTCCTCGCTGTTGCCTCGCCTGGCGTACGCTCGCCCGCCTCTGGCGCCTGAATCTGCCGCGGCTCGCCTGCAACAGGCGTCCGCCATGGCAACTGGCGTTTCTGTGGGAGAGAGGGGCGTGTCCATAACTGACACACGACTGCAGAGAGGATTTCTGAGGCCGTTACAGTGGTTATTACCTTCTCATTGAAAATGCGGAAGGTAATGTTTTGATCGCCGTGTATTTATTTATTTATTTGTATGCGTGTTCCTCGCATAACACGAAAAGTATTAAACCAAATCGCATGAAATTTGGTGGGATGATTGGTTATTATCCGGGGACCATTTGATTAGATTTTGGGATCGATCGGGTCAAAGGTCGAGGTCATGAAAAGGTCAAAACCTTCTTTTTACCATAGGCGGTCAATTTCTATCCAATTGGCATGCAACTAATGCCAACATGTTCATAATTCAATACCCAATCTTGTGATATGCGAAGGTATGCGCTCTACCGAGTGCCCGTTCTAGTTTCTCTGTAGAATATGTGCAAAAAAGTCCCAGAGTTTAAAGGTGAAATCTAGAAATTCATTGCATAGATAAATAAATAAATAAAGGATATTCACTATAAATCACCAGCTGATAGTTTTCTCGTACCTGTGCCGTCAGATCCGGCGCCGACTTGCTGCGTTCGGTAGGACTTCTCGGTCCCGAGCACTTCGATGCTGTCGCCGCTGCTCATGCTCCCCGTCATCTCGGGGTCAGGGGTCAGCGCTCCGGCTTCTCCTGCCTCCAGTTTGATGGAGATCTCCTCCACGCAGGAGAAGAACGACTCCAGGCTCATCGGCTCGGACCGGAACGCCTCGGCGCCGCTCTTACCCGCCGTCGCCTCGGCGCTCTCCCGCTCCTCCTCCTCCTCCTCGTCGGCGTCCTCCGGGCCGCACGCGTCGAACAGGAAGTTGACGAGCGCGCTCCCTCTGGACAGCGGGCGCGCGGCGCGAGCGGTGCGCAGCGCGCTCCCGTTGCCGCGCAGGCGGCGCTCCGTGTCGGCGAGCTGCTCCTTCATCAGCGTCAGGAAGTAGTCGTGGCAGAGCTCCTCCAGAGGCTTCAGGCGGCGCTCAGACCTGCAGGAGGCAGAGCAGCAGGAGGAGAAGGAGGAGGAGGGGGAGGGGGAGGGGCAGCGCTCAGGAGGCAGCGACGCAATCGGATCGGCGAGGGAGTCGGCGGGGTCGTAAGGCAGGAAGTCAGGGTGTTTCAGCTTCCTGTTTGGGTAGGAAGTGACCTGGCGGACGAGGTCTCTGTGATGCGAGATTGAACGCTCTACGGCGTGGAGCTCGTCTTCCTTCCCTTCCTCCCCCGTGGACCCGCTGGGCGCCATCGGAGGTTCCGTCTCCTGCAGCAGAGTCAACCTCGTGTACCTGAAACAGTCAGAGAGAGTTCAGCCAATCAGCGGAGAGCAAGACAACGTGCACTGCCCGCTGTGGTTGTAAGACTCTGTCGCCACACAGAGGGACGATGACATCACAGCCGGCGGTGCATTCTGATGTGTGGGCTCTCATGCGGCGCCAAGTTGTTCTTTAAATCAAAGTGCATCCTGAACTTACTCGAGCTCCTGTAATCTCCTCTGCAGCTCCGAGGAGAACGCCTGCCTGTTTCCCGTCTTGAGGCTCTCGGAGGCCTTGGAGAAGCCCGTCGACAGCTCAGAGAAGTTCTCCATCAGCTTCCTCTGGTCCGAACACACGTAGGCCATGCAGAAGGGACGCACCATGCCCCGGGCCTCGAGGTCGTACAGGGTCACGTGTTGGACGTACGCGAACGCGTCCTCCGCCGAGTCTCCCAGGACCACTTTGGAGTCCTCGCTGAAGTTGAGGCGGGGCCCGGGGGATGTGGGAGGGGCCTGGCAGGGGCCGGACGCCTGGTAGTCCACCGACATGATGCGAACGGAGAAGTGGTTGAGGTCAAACGACCCGATGACCCCGGGGACGTCCGGTATCGTCAGGACCGGTTTGGGTCCCACCTTCAATCAGCAATAAAGAAAGATTACTGTTGGGTGTGTGGAGGACTTAGGTCTTGTGTGTGTGTGTGTGTGTGTGTACCATCCGTTGTTACACCATTAAAAACATAACCACAAGTGTATGTTAAAAACACATAAATTAATAAAATACATTTAAATCATTCAATATTTCAAGCTTCCCTTTTTATAAATGTAGGTGCTTTGCAAAAATTAAATAACTAATTCACCTCTGTGAAGGACGTTTGAAATAATAATAGTAATTAGATAATTAAGCATTATTATTATTATTATTGAAGGTTACACTACAGAACTATGGCACTACACACACCATGATATTGTACCACATATATATAATTTGATATACCTGTATTAATACTCTTGGATGCGTTTATTATACATTCTTGGTTGTAGTCATTTAATGCACATAAAGAAAATGTATGTTTATGGCCTCTGGTATTGTACTATTGAGCGTCATATTTATCATTTTAATCGATGAATAATTTTGATATCTTTATCTGGTCTCTTTTATGTGTCACACATTTTATTTCCCCAGAGAAAGTTTCATAAAGTCTTATCTTATTTCCCCCTTTTCTCAAAGTCCCTCACAGATATTGTTTCATGATTCCCAAAACATCAGGAACAATTTGTGTGTGTTAATCAAAAATAATAATACAAATTTAAACACACACACACACACACACCTGCTCTGAGAATTCAGCCACCAGGATGAAGTCCCTGTGGAACTGGGCGCAGGAGGTCCAGGGGTTGGATGGAGGTAAACGGGGGACCGAGAATTCTTCCGGTAGAGCCTCCCGGTCCTCCTCCCCTTCCCCGAACCCCTCAGTGCCGGTGAAGGCCAGCAGGTCCGGAGACCCGATCATCTTCAGACCATGAGGGGGGTTCAACCCATGGAGGGTCTCCTCAGCACCGGGTACCGAACATCGCAGTAATCCGGTGCGTCTCGGTTTTGTAGTCGGTGAGTCAGCTGCTCACACGGGACGCGACAACAACAACAACAACTTAAGAATTTATTGCGCAGTTGACTCAATCCAAGAAGTGTAAAACTTCGCTTCCGGTGAACGAGGGTCCCGAAAACAAGGGGCGATTTCACTAACAGACCTTCCGAGAAACTTAACGGAGAAGCGAAACTCCCCGGCGGGCGGCAGTCACACGGTTCGCTGACCTTTGTCCCGGGACCTGCGCCTCTCTGTGTCACGTATTTGACCGGCGGACTGAAGCCTCGACGCCTATATTTAGCCACGTGACGGACGCCGCGCCGGCACCGGCTCGCTTCTGTTGCGAAAGCGGCGCTTCGCGGAGGTCTCGAGCCTAGTCGGTTAGACTTCCGGTCAACAGTTTCAAAATAAGTTTATTTTTTATTTTTTTAAACATCCGTTGAAAAGCTGTTGGAAAACACACTCAAATACCTCTATCTGCCTGATGGATCGTGGAGGTCTCCATTGTGGAATATGCCTACTGCGAACTATTCATACACTGTCATATTCATTGAATGTATTTTAACTCTAAATCTGTCATTCTGGTCACATGACGTCTGTTCTTCTGTCCATCCTGGAGAGGGATCCTCCTCTGTTGCTCTCCTGAAGGTTCCTTCCCTTTTTCCCCCCTGAAGGGTTATTTGGGAGTTTTTCCTGATCCGATGTGAGGTTTTGGGACAGGGATGTCTACGTGTACAGATTGTAAAGCACTCCGAGACAAATTTGTAATTTGTGAAATTGGGCTATACAAATAAACTGAATTGAATTGAATACAGTCTATGGCCAAAACTAGCTGCAAAAAAAAAAAGAAGGAAAAAAAGTGATTTAACAATGCTGCAATAAATCCTTCAGGCCTGGAACAAAGAGAGATTAGAAACACAATAATAAATAGGCTTAAACCCAATTTACTCAGTTGTAGGCTTTAATCCAGGGAGCCAAACATACCATGCATGCAACCTGCAGAAAGGTAGTGCTGTCAATAAACCAGGACAACCTGTAAATTCACACTGCAAGCAAGAGGCAAACATTTGATTTGGCCTAAATCAGATTATTTTGTTGTCACTGCTTCACGATGTGCGAGTTACATTTTCCTCTTCCTGATATTTGAGTCACGTAATTATAAATTAATTCAAAAAGACCAACTTTGTAGAAATATAGTCACAATTTTAATGAAAGGGAACCTACCTGTGTTGTTGATGGAAAAATAAGACACACTAAGAAGAGTTTATAAATGACACGAGGCCTTCGCAAAACAATAACTAGACACCATCATCAACCTCAAATGATATAGATACTAAAATGTGTTCCATTACAACTACAGCACAACCACATTTCATGTTTCTGGATGATTGTCATGTGTTAGGTCGATAACCCCCTGACCCTCACATGAGTGTAAACTTATCACTCGTCTTTGTGACACTCAATTAAAACAAAGATTTCAGGGCAACAGAGCAAGAATCTAAACAAACGCTTTAATTTGTATGTAAACTGTTCAATCGCACAAAATACATGTTCCGTCACTCGGCAAGTGAAATGGTCACAACATTCACACAGTATTTAAAAGCAACTGCATACAATTTTGAGGCAACTTTAATCATAATATAAAGGGTTAGTTAACCCAAATACAATTGGCAACAGACTGAACACCAAACCAGACAAAAGTACTGCACACCGGAACCTTTAGTATGATAAAAATATACCCTTTGCGTAAATAAGTTAGACAAACTAAATACTTTTATAAGTGCATTAAAACCGGTTGGTATTAGGCAGGTTATTAATTTCCTGCGTAGTTACATTATATTAAAGGAGATTTAGGAAAATTAATGCAGAGCACACGCCATGAGTCAGAGGCAATAAACTGACCTCTGCGGTAATTCGGTCTGAGCTGTGCGTGGCCACGCTGACCACCGCCGACTCCCTGTGAGAAAACAAAAAACATTCAAACTTAAATGCAGACTTTTGGTGGCTGTGGTGTTCTGATCAGGCACATCCTGAAGCATCAAGTCATGTTGTTGACGAACACTCCCACAGCTCCTTTCCTCGGCACGCCTCCTTTCCTCGTGAGAGGTTCGTTTCGCCCGCTTCTCCCTTTGCGGAGGAGCTAAAGAACCGGGAGCACGCAGGGGGAAGAACACAACGTCATAGCGCTGACCGATGAAAGATGACTCCTTTGATCTCTGTGTGTGTGTGTGTGTGTGTCAGAGCTTGTGTTCCGTGTCCAGACACGTTACATAAGCAGTATTTCAGGCTCTGACACAGCGCAGTACAGCATGAAACCCATCTGGTCCACCTGGTCCTCCGACAAGCCGCTCAGCAGATTGACAGCTGGCTTGAAGTAGCTGTGCAACGCCCCTCGCTCCAGGTAGCCAATCAGCTCCGCGACGCACTGCTGGAACCTCACGTGCAGGCTGATCTCGGACCAGTCGCTTTCACCGTCGCTCAGGTGCAGGATGAGGTTGGCCAGCGGCGCGGCGCCGAGCGGCCGCAGGGAGGGGTTCAGTCTGCACACCGCCTTCAGGGTCTTGAGCGCGTGGCGGCGGTAGCCGCCGTCGGCGTCGTCGAGCTGCGTCAGCCGCCGATTCTCCCACGGGTAGAGAGACATGTGCCAGGCGGTGACCCAGGGAGAGGTGAGCTCCGGCTGGGCGGTCAGAACCACGTCCTCCTCCCTCAGCAGAGGCAGCATGGAGATGAACAGGGGCGGCGCGCTGCTCGCCATGCCGGCTTCATTTCCAGGCCTGCAGGATTGCAACGGGAGAAAAGTCCATTTGAGAGAGCGAGCACATCTAAAACACACGCAGGTTGATGGATGTGATCGCAGACATTAACCTGTGTGATTGGGTTTTTGGTTCCTATTTAGAGGTCTTGGATGCGTTTTTAGATTTCTTGGATGTGTATTTAGTAGGGCTGTCAGCGTTAACGCATTAATCTATGCGATTAATTTGGCCGCGTTAACGCACTAAAATATTTTAACGCAATTAACGCACTAAAATATTTTAACGCAATTAACGCAACTTTGTTTACTTCCGGTGTTCGTTGAAGTTTTTACACTCAAACCGAGTGTCAAACCGCGGCAGTACGGTTTAACACTGTTTCCGTTTTTAAAACAATTATTTCTCCGCGAAAATAAGGAGCAGAAATCAGTTTAAACTCGTGGATGAATCAGTCGGGTTTCCTCCTGCTCCTCCTTCCTCCCGTCTCCCCCTCTGATACACAGAGGAACGGAGGGGCGACGTGTCGGGTGACGCGGCGCGGAAAGAACTCGTCACACGAAACCTTCACCGTGATTGGTCAATCAGTTTGTCTGTCAACATTTTGGGGAAAAAACAACCAATGAACACTCAGTAAATCACAAAGGACCTCCCACCTCACAGGTGAGGCTCATTAGCAGCCTGTCAGTCAGAGAGCAGAGAACAGGGCACCAGGACAACTGAGCCTCATTGAATAGAGCTGAGATTGTTCTGGAATGTTTGATGTATAACACGTGGGGGTGTGTCATATGCAAAAGACTTTAAAAGGTGAAGTTACATTTTTTTGTAAAATGTATAAAATGCCCCCAGCCTCCAGAGGGTTAACGTGACATATTTGAATGTCAGTCAGTTACCAAGGCCACTGGTTCTGCTGTTCAGTGTTAAAGATGACAGGACCAATGGGGTCTCAATATACTTCTTTTTTTTTACTAATCTGATGTTTCACTGAAGAAACAATTTATCATCCACAATATTAAATACCTCGCTGGCACTGTATATGTAGGAGCCTCTTTGAAAACACAGCTCTGTGAAGTTTGGTCTTTAAAAAGAATGAACTTTTAATTGCGATTAATCGCGATTAATGAATTTCAAAATGTGCGATTAATTAGTTACTTTTTTTAAATCGATTGACAGCCCTAGTATTTAGAAGTCTTGGATGTGTTTTTAAGAGGTCTTGGATGCGTTTTTAGAAGTCTTGGATGTGTTTTTAGAGGTCTTGGATGCGTTTTCAGAGGTCTTGGATGTGTTTTTAGAAGTCTTGGATGCGTTTTTAGAGGTCTTGGATGTGTTTTTAGAGGTCTTGGATGCGTTTTTAAGAGGTCTTGGATGCATTTTTAGAGGTCTTGGATGCATTTTTAAGAGGTCTTGGATGCATTTTTAGAAGTCTTGGATGCGTTTTTAGAGGTCTTGGATGCGTTTTAAGAGGTCTTGGATGCATTTTTAGAAGTCTTGGATGTGTTTTTAGAAGTCTTGGATGCGTTTTTAGAGGTCTTGGATGCGTTTTTAGAGGTCTTGGATGCGTTTTTAAGAGGTCTTGGATGCATTTTTAGAGGTCTTGGATGCATTTTTAGAAGTCTTGGATGTGTTTTTAGAGGTCTTGGATGCGTTTTTAGAGGTCTTGGATGCGTTTTTAGAGGTCTTGGATGCATTTTTAGAGGTCTTGGATGTGTTTTTAGAGGTCTTGGATGCGTTTTTAGAGGTCTTGGATGTGTTTTTAGAGGTCTTGGATGCGTTTTTAGAGGTCTTGGATGCATTTTTAGAGGTCTTGGATGTGATTTTAGAGGTCTTGGATGTGATTTTAGAGGTCTTGGATGCATTTTTAGAGGTCTTGGATGCGTTTTTAGAGGTCTTGGATGCGTTTTTAGAGGTCTTGGATGCATTTTTAGAGGTCTTGGATGTGATTTTAGAGGTCTTGGATGCATTTTTAGAGGTCTTGGATGCATTTTTAGAAGTCTTGGATGTGTTTTTAGAGGTCTTGGATGCGTTTTTAGAGGTCTTGGATGCGTTTTTAGAGGTCTTGGATGCGATTTTAGAGGTCTTGGATGCGTTATTAGAGGTCTTGGATGCGTTATTAGAGGTCTTGGATGTGTTTTTAGAGGTCTTGGATGCATTTTTAGAGGTCTTGGATGCATTTTTAGAAGTCTTGGATGTGTTTTTAGAGGTCTTGGATGCATTTTTAGAGGTCTTGGATGCGTTTTTAGAGGTCTTGGATGTGATTTTAGAGGTCTTGGATGCGTTATTAGAGGTCTTGGATGTGTTTTTAGAGGTCTTGGATGCATTTTTAGAGGTCTTGGATGCATTTTTAGAGGTCTTGGATGCGTTTTTAGAGGTCTTGGATGCGTTTTTAGAGGTCTTGGATGTGTTTTTAGAGGTCCTGGATGTGTTTTTAGAGGTCTTGGATGCGTTTTTAGAGGTCTTGGATGCGTTTTTAGAGGTCTTGGATGCGTTTTTAGAGGTCTTGGATGTGTTTTTGGCGTCACTCTCAGCTCCATTTTTCCACGTCCTGAGAAAAACATCTAAATTTTCTGTCTGTTGATCGTGTAACAGGGAGAGGGGCGGGGGGGGGGGGGGGTTATCAAAATGTTTTCATTCAAAACGAGAGTGAACCAAAACACTTATAGCTTATAGCGTCTCCTTATAGCTGGGGGGGGGGGGGGGGGGGTGAAGGGTTGAGAGATAACTCGGAGATCGTCACCAGAGGCGACGCTTTCACACACGGGAGAAGTTTGCCCTCCGGGCTTCCTGCCAGTTGGACTTTACCGTAACCCACAACATGAGCTTTTCCTAAACCTAACCATGTAGGATCGTCGCCTTAATCCTCGGGAGCTTTCCTCCTGCGTGCACTCGGATCACATTATGGGGATTTGAGCCATTGTTCACAGAGAGGGGTTTTCTTTCAGGATCCCATTTAACCCAGGGGATTTAAAAAGGACTTCTATTTAGTTTCCTTCTTGATACTTAAAAATGCAAGGGAGATATATTAGACAACAGATAAATGGACGATTTTGAAATAAACACTTTACATTAGTTAATCACTGCATCGACAACCATTACATAATTGTGTTATTACTGACATCTAAAATTCAAACAGCCGAGTGAACTAATAAAAACCACCAAGCACTTCTTTTGTAGTTGAATCTCATCGTTAAAAAAACAACAATAGATGGATGGACACGCACCGAATCTCCAGTCTCAGGTGTGGTCCTCCCTGCACAGGTCGGACCAGACAGTCCATGGTGCTGCTGATGGACAGCCAGTTCATCGTTTCCATCACAGCTTTACTGAACATGTTCACAACCGCTTCTGCAGACAGGTAACTGCCCACCAGGTGCCTACAAGACAAGAGAGAGGGACCAGGTTACGGAGAGGCTCATTGTGTTCTCTAACAAACCTTTAGCTCTCATTAAGTTGATTACTGACAACAGAATCACAAAGGCTCACTAGCATCGGCTTTGACACTGAATAATGTGTGTCGGTCAATGGTGATTTAAAACTAAAATCAGTGACCTCATATATTACACATTTCAATCTGATTCAATGTTAATATAAAAAAAAATTTTTTTAAAGGATCCTGTCTGTGAACGTATGTTACGTGAAAAATAACTTTTTAGTTGAAACAATTAGTGAATTTGATTATTTATCATACAAGTAATTTTTCAATAGAAGAAGAAAAAAAATTACAAATTTAAATTGCCACATGATTCCAGCATCTCAAAGGGGACTTTTCTGATTTTCCTCTTTCATACATCATTGTAAACTGAATATTTTGGCGCTTTTGGTCAAACATAACTAAACATTTGAAGACGTCACCTTCTGCCCTGCAGAGCTGTGATGGGCACTTCATAAACTAAAGGATGAAATATAACTCTTTCGTCTCAATTATGATGAGATAATTAGAAGGAGAAAAAGGTTGATTTAAATTGTGAGGGTATTTAAAAATATATATATATATTTTTTTAATAGATCTATTTAAATAGAAGGAAATATCAAAGTGCAGGCTGCTTGACAGATTCAAAGTATTTGGGTTATTTGTGTGTGATCACCTGTCCCAGTAGCTGAGTCCTTTGGGGAAATATTCCAGATTGACCCGTTGGACCATCCAGTGCAGCGGGTGTGTGAGCAGCGTCTCCTCTCCCGGGATGAGACGCCACAGAGAGGCTTCCAGCTGGAGAGGCACCAGCAGACACGCGTGGTCCGCACTGACCACCTAAACACACACACACACAAACCCAGGTGGTAACCATCCACACCTTGCTGGACAACACAAGAGAATACAGTGCGTGTACCTGCAGGTCGTCCAGGAGAGAACCCCCGAGGCTCATCTCTCCCAGGGGCATGTCGGGGAGACGGCTGTGCAGAAAGCCCTGGATCTCACTGCAGATGTCCACAGCCAGAGACTGAGCCCTGCGGACCTCATCTGGAGCTAGTGCCACCCTCGTGTGATAGAACAGCTGCAGTCGCTCCTACACACACACACACACACACACACACAGTCTTATGTTGCACAGCTCAGGCAGGAGACTACTGGACTATGTCTGTCTCCTTCAGAGAGGAACAATTACTGTGATGCCGAGGTGACGCCTCTAAACACGAAGGTAACAAAACAGTTTGGATGTTTTTAACTTCCTCTGGAACAAACACGAGTAAGAGAATATTTAAGGTCTTTCTGTGCCTCCAAGCAGATTCAAAGTTAGAGCGTACCTAGCTTCTGTACTGGGGCGTATTCCCTGGTGAAGCAGAATATTTGAGCGGTGATGAGATATACAATTGATCGTATAGAAGTTATAATGTTAGTATTGTGACAACAGAGAGACAGAACAGACTTAAGGAAAAGTCCTCGAGGACTGTTCAGGCCAACAAAAAAAAGAATTTGGTTCATGAATGACTTATATATTTGTTATTACCATTATTATTATTATAGGGCTTAGTCAGAGCGCAGGACCTTTTGTTCCTAAACTGATTATTATCATTATTTAGATTTATGGTCAGAACAATAAAATGACCGTAGTTGTGGTTCTAAAAGCTTTGAGGCTTCATCAAACAACGTGGATATGGTGTGGTGACAAAAAAAGAAAGACACCTGCACCGCTGACTCACATGTGGCACCTTTTCAGAAACAAGTAATTAATATTAAAAGTATTGTTGTTGTTTTTTAACCAGATGTACACATCCCAGTGTTATTTGTAAAAGCATTGGTCCTGGGATGCAGAATAGAAAATCGAGATGATCCAATTTACAGAAGCAAATCTCATTTCTTCAAATCCCCTCATGTCCAGTCACGCGTTTGCAGCTGCTCTGCTAACATCGACTGAACAAATTGTTTCGTGTAGCTCATCTAGAACAATCCACCACCGCTCTGCCCACGTGGGCGTTCTGCACACCAACTCAGAGCGGCTTTCATGCTCGTTTGACTTCCTGTACGCAGCCAGTGCGTAAGCACACACAGTATCGTCGTGACGCGGGGCTCTCGGGGCTCTGTGCAGCCTCACCAGTGCGTAACAATGCGTAGCCCCCAAGCGCTGCGCTTTAAAATAAAACACGTTACACACGCATAAATGAACGAGCGCGTAAACGCAGAGACAGCAGCCGCCGAGACCGAATGCGTCTTCTCTGCCTTCGAGAGCTCGGAGGCCGACATGTGAGCGCCTACCTGCAAACTGAGGACGCTCAGCTGGGCTCTCTCGGACTTTGACTCGGGTTTGGACGGCGCCTCCGGAGAGGACGTCTGAGGCTGTTGTGAAAGATCAGCTGAAAAAGATGAAAACTGCTGTCAAGTAAATACAATGACGATCAGAGCATATGCCTTATATACACCTCGCAGATATTTATGTGCGTGTCATTTGGATGTGGTATGTAACACACACACACACACACACACACACCTTTATGCTGTCTGGCTGCCTTGGCAACATGTTTCATCACCACTTCCTCAATGCCCTTCTTGATCATAGTTGGGGAAGCAGAGGCCAGACTCAACTCCTCCCAGCTCTCGGCCATCTTCTGCTTCGCTTTTTCGTCATCGTCAGCTGCACGGCCCGCGCGCTCGATCAGCTAAACACAAACACCCATCGTCACATGACTGATAGTGCCGTGTGCAAATACTGCCATGACCCGCGGGTAAGCCAATTCAGATTGAAGAGGCACACAGATAACCGTAGACAGGGATTTCTGCATACTTTAGTCCATGACGTACAATTTACCATTTTCCAAATGCATTTTTTTATAAATTTGCAGTAGATTTACACTCATATTAATATATATTTTTTAATCAACTAGTTTTTTGTCCGCCTTAGTTTATAAACAGCAATCATTTAAACCCAATACTCTGATCTACAATTCTAATTCAGGCCCTACTCCTGGATTGGAATACAGACCCCATACTGTAGATTGGAAATGATTTAGTCTAAAAAATGAGTAGTTTTGGTACTATAGTCTATTTATTTGCCATTAAATCATTCTAAAAAGGTAAAAAAAAGCTGGAGGATTAACTGCCAATCTATCCAAAACAACTGAATGGACATACTAATTTTTTGTGTGCTAGCGTCGCACTTGTGCATTAAAGATTAATAAGGAATCCAGAGCTTTACTGCACTTTTTTTTGTGCCCAGGTCTAAATCTTTGCAGTAATGAATGTCTTCAAATACAGACGGGTGATGTGTGCCTATGAATGACGTGGTACTAACAACCTGGAGAAGAAAAGCACTGACCCGTTTCACTGCCAGAGTAGCGATTCCGAGCACGGCGGCGCCACCGACTCCCAGAACCAGCTGGGCATTAGACAGCAGGAAATCAATCACCATGGCGATGACATCCTCTCCTCGCCTACGACTGCCCTGGAAGTTCATCGCTTCCTTTCTTTGTGGTACGCCTTGGGGAAAGGAGATCGCATAACATAAATTCAAGTGGGCAGAGAGTAACGAGACATAACTGTCAGGTAGAGGGAAAAGGAAATCCCTGGAAATCGTGGGATGGAGCTGAAGAAGAAACATAAATGTCAAGAAGTCAGAATAACCCATGAGACAAACTGACAGGACGGGCAGCAGAATAATATTTTTCAAGACACACCGACAGGTAGAAAAGTAAACAAAGTAAAAAATCTGGCTGAATGAGCGGAGAAACAAACAAATGCAAACGCCTTTATAACTGGCATATCATAGGAAAATAATGGGTCACCTCTCAGTCTATAGTTCTCATAATGTCCCCGAGAATAACTTCCCTTTCTGTTAAAGAACTCGTGAACGTGTCAAAAGAAATACAAAGATATGTAAAGCAGCGTCACTTTGATAAACATGGTTGTAACTCGTTTCAGAATCATAGAGGAACATAAAGCTTTGATTGAGTTGTTCATCGAGCAAAACATCTGAGAAACAAATTGCTTTTAAGTGGAGTTTCAATACAGTCTCTGATGTATTAACCCTCCTGTTGCCTTAGGGTCAATTTGACCCCATTCAATGTTTAACCCTCCTGTTACCTTTATATTTACTGACATATTTTACCCTTGGGGTCAATTTGACCCCAGCAATTAAAATCTCCAGAAAATTATTAGAATTAATATTGTTTTCCAAGTTTAAGTGTAAGGTACTTTGTGTTTGTTTGTTGACTACCTAAATAGCCCTTTAAATATATAAAAAAGTTGATATTTCTTATATGTTTGACAGTGAAAAACAGCCTGGGGTCAAATTGACCCCAAAGAACACCGACGTTAAACATTGAATGGGGTCAAATTGACCCGAAGGTAACAGGAGGGTTAAGAAATGCAGTTTACATGAAGAAAAGTTATCTTTTATTGATTAAAGAATATTATTTTATGCTGTATGGATTGTAAATCCCCTTGATGCCATTTTTTAAATATTAGGCTATGGAAATAATAGAGACTTGGCTAATTAGTGCAATTTTCCCATCTTTCATCTTTGATGGCAAGTTCAGTTTTGGAAAAATTAAAACCCTCTTATTGGCCTTAAACACAGAGCAGATAATATGTTAGTCATTTAACAGATGTGGTTGTTTTATAAACAGGAAGCTCACAGAATAACCAGACATGCGTTCTACTCGTAAAAAGGATGTGGGAACTGCGCTGTCGGTTCGTTTCCCTCGGCTGCTTCGGTACCGGAGAAGTTGACGGCAAATTCTCACTGGAGACATTTTGGTTTGACTTTTATTAGGAATATAATAAATCTAATTGTTTAACAATGGTTGAGTTTCATTGCAGTGTTTCAATAAACATCCAGTGACACACGTATAATGCAGGCACCATTGCATATCAAAATGTTTTCTGTAATATTTTCTTTTTGGGAGAACAGCTGCCCGTCTGACTTTAAAACCTGTGATCAGGACGTAGGAGGCTGCGGCCGTGCAATGCTTCTCAAAGCTAAAGCCATATTCTGACATGTAAACATGATATAAACTTGACCGTGTGCCCTGTGCTTATCTTATTTAGCTCCAAGCACCTGATATCCAGAAATAGCCACGGGACAAGACTTTAAAGCCATTTCAAACGAGTAAGTCTCCTCTCTTTTTGCCCGAGGTACCGGATCCCAAGAATGGAGACACGCTCTATTTATAGACCCAATACATGCCTGAGTCAGACCCGCTGGGTCACATATAGAACAGCCTCGCTTGTCAAGTTACAGCACAACAAATTTCTGCAGCACGTTCAGTACTGAGGTGACACTTTCAACGTCAGAGGAGAGTTCACTTTGCGTTTTGATGTGAGCTACATTACCGTCAGGTCTACCAGAGAACTCCTGATGTTGACAGGTTTTAGTTGAGCCCATTGTAGCTGCAAACAAATGGAGGAGCTGATACATATATACTCAGTTAACTAGAGCGGGCACTCGGTAGAGCGCATACCTTCGCATATCACAAGATTGGGCATTGAATTATGAACATTTTGGCATTAGTTGCATGCCAATTGGATAATAATTGGTAAAAAGAAGATTTTTACCTTTTCATGACCTTTGACCCGATCGATCCCAAAATCGAATCAAATGGTCCCCGGATAATAACCAATCATCCCACCAAATTTCATGCGATTCAAAGATGATGTTGACTTTTTCGTGACCTTGACCTTTGACCCGATCGATCCCAAAATCGAATCAAATGGTCCCCGGATAATAACCAATCATCCTACCAAATTCCATGCGATTCAGTTTAATACTTTTTGACTTATGCGAATAACACGCACGCACGCATACAAATACACGGCGATCAAAACATAACCTTCCGCATTTTCAATGCTACGGTAATAATGCTCTTACACAATATGCTTTTCGCTGCTTCCAAACAGTGCAAGGGGGCTGTACCATATCCTAGTAGTCCAACAGAGTGTATTTAGACATTTCTAGCTTGAAAAAAACTACTAATCTAGTAAGAAAGTTGCAGATTGTGTAGCATGAGCAGCGTTATATTCCACCAGGCTGTTACTGTAGAAGCAGTCTCTCTATATGGGGTAGTAACAAAGTAATCGTACAGATGAAACACTTATTTTGTGTTTGTGGTATCCTGTACTGGCCAAAGGTGGCAGCACTGCGATACAACGAAAGGTGAGACAACATTATGGCTTCTTCTACGCAGTATAACGGCACGTAATCCCCGAGGCAGGAATTCTGACATTTCGAGTTTAACGCATTTAAGTTGTTTACGTTATCGTCCACCTGGCATTCTCTCCGGTGTTACGTTACAACAGGTGACCGTGTTAACTGTCGACTTTCAGCCGATCGCGCCTGTTGTCGTAGTAACGACGGCTGTTGAACATCGGACAGTCGAGGACAACTCTGTGACGTCAGCAGTTGTCCTCAACTGTCCTTTTTTCAACAGCCGTCGTAACCAGGACAACAGGCGCGTTCGGCTGAAAGTCGACAGTTAACCCGGAGCACCAGTGTTGCAATACAGTCAACAGACGTCGCTCACGTAGAATCGACAAATGTGCGTCTAGTTAACCCGACGTGACCGACGAAGTTTAGCGGCGCGAAGATAAACGAACAAACGGCTGTGTTCGGCTGGTCGCAGCTAACGTCAGTTAGTAAAGATGACTTAGTTAGTTAACAACCAGCGGACATTAGCAGTCCACAACTCCTCAGTACACTTACCACTTAGTGCGCAGAGAAGTACAACATTAGTCTTTCGATAAAATACGTATTTAACAACAAGGCGTGAAGTTACTTTCAATTGTTCACGGACAAAAAGTAAACATAGCTCAGCCAGCTAGCTAACAGCGGATGTCTTCTTCTTCTTCTTGTTCTTTTTCTTCTTCTCCTCTTTAATTGCGGTAGAGAGGAGCGGAGTCACAGGAGAAGCTCCGGAACATCCAAAACCGATATATTATATCTGGAACAATCTCACTACAAGAAAAAACTGCAACTACAATCTGGCATCGAAAGTTACCAAATGATTTTACTAAATTGTTTAGGTACTTATCTCCATGTTATGATAGTTCTACTTCTCACATTTTGGAGAAAAGTATTGCACTTTTTACTTTACACTACATTTATTTAAAAGAGCTGTAAGAAACTTTTCAAATGAAGAATTTGCATTAAAAAAAATATAGGATTAGTTTATAAAATATATCCGGTTACATATTAAACTGGCAAAAGTGCATAACGTAATTAACATTAGCTCCACCTAGAAAAAGGCAGCTTTAAAGTAGCACTTATATATTCAATTGATCCAATAATGTAATAATAGAACTGACGGCTGCCATTATGAGTCTGTACATTTACCTTACATTTTGAATGCACTTTATTTTTAGTGGAGTATTTTAATAGTGCAGTATTGCTACTTTTACTTAAGTATAGATTACAAACTCAAACCGCTTTTCCATGGTGAAGAACGAACTTTGACCTCTTATCTCAGAATTCATTTTCCAAACATGCTGCCAATTAATCAGATTGCCAATCTGTACCCACATTATCATTTGGTTAAACCGAGACTGGATCTAATTCAATTTGAAAAAGTAAAAACAAATAAAAGGAGGCTATTGTTCCTTTTCAGTTGTGGTTATCTTTTGATTTAGTTCATTGGGTCAGAGTCCACGTTACCTTTGATTCTACAATTTAAAAACATTTAAACGCCAATACATTTTAAATATTCTATTTATTGAATTATAAATAACTTTCTGGAAATATAGGGGATGCATAATATACAAACATATATATACAGATTCGGGAACTAAAAGGGAAAATTGAATTGCAAAGGTCCAAACTTGTTTTCACTTTGACTTCTCACCGTGAGTAAAAAACACTTTATTAATATGATCCTAGAAATGCAAATGAACATTAATTAATAAAACAACTAATCCAAAGCCCCACACTGTTTTAATGAGGATGAGGGCATAACTTCTCCACTAGGTGTACCTTCCAGCTCAATATGGCCTCAAAGAATGACGGAACATTCACCGAGGTGGACAGAAAACCTGGAACACGCCTGGACTAACATACAGTATATACTGTATTGTTTTAACATAGATGGACATGTTCTAGCCATATCAGTGGTTCCCAAAAATGTCAAAGTTGAACAGAAAAGTCTTTTGTTGAAGAGACATTATAGTCAAGAGAATTGAGGAAAAAAGAGAAACCTATCTTTGATAATAGCCCAGTGTTGGAGTCAAAACCCCCTAAAAAAAATTCTTAACCCTCCTGTTACCTTAACATTTACTAACATATTTTACCCCAGCAATTAACACCTCCAGAAAATTATTAGAATTATTATTGTTTCCCAAGTTTAAGTGTGAGGTACTTTGTTGACTACCTAAATAGCCCTTTAAATATATAAAAAAGTTGATATTTCTTATATGTTTGACACAGTGAAAAACAGCCTGGGGTCAAATTGACCCCAAAGAACACCGACGTTAAACATTGAATGGGGTCAAATTGACCCTAAAAGGTAACAGGAGGGTTAAACAAGTGTTTGCGGGGTTGAGACCCGAGTCTGACACCTTTGATAAAACACGACATTAAAACCACATTGGCTCTCCTCAAATTCATCAAAAAGATTCCCAGTCCCATGGAAAAAGAAAGTACGTAATTATTTTAACAATTAAAGCGGTCGAATGTGGAGAGTTTAGCGATAAGCCCACAGTTGTGGTCTTGAAATAAAATCCTGATCCCCATTTGTCTGATACAACATTGGAATTTTTTCGCCTTGAACCGAGCTTTATTTTCTTCTCCGCCGCGTGTTAAAGAGACACATGGAACGAGACGTTAAAGGGCCGGCGTTGTTCAAATATCACCAGAATAAATGAGGAAAAAATTTGATTTAATACAGAACAGCAATAACATCCTCCGTCACTTTACAAGGTAAGCGACTTCCAACCGAAACCGGAGTGTAAAACAAGGCCCGAGGTTCTCAGCACTCCATAAAACATCCGTCTGGTGGCTGCGCCGTGTCGTTACCTCCACAAAGATGAGTCGTACAGCAGGATCAAATCAGAACGCAGGAAGCATTTCTGCACGTCTGCCAGTTGCTTTAACTTAAAACTGCGCCAGGGAGGCCAAAGTGAACCGAGATCTGGGATGGCAACGAAAAGATAAGGATCAGAAATGTGGGTGCAATAAAAGCAAACCTTTCTTTCCACATAAAAGTTGCCCCAATCAAAAGACTATACAAAAGTATTGTACATTATAACAAGTTAGAATACAGCCCAGGTTTTCTTTTGTACAAATCCATACATACATCTTTTTTTTTTTTTTTAGCTCTCGTGTTCTGTACATCTTGGTTACAAAAAATACATGCCATTTTCTGAAGTGTCTATGGACGTAGAAACAAGAAATGTTCAATTAAAGGTGAATCAACAACGAAAGCCGAACTGGGGTTAATAACTTGAGGTTCTGGACTTTGGGAGACTTCGCCTGCCAGGAACAAATAACGCACCTCAAACTCAAATCAACATGATGACTGTGGCTCCTTGGGACTAAAAACAGGAGCGAGAAAAATGACAAGTGATCAAAAGAATATGACAATATTGAAATACATAAAAGATATATTTATATGTATACATGTGTGTGTGTGTGTGAGAGAGAGAGAGAGCGAGAGAGAGAGAGCGAGAGAGCGAGAGCGGCGCTCATTGGCGTCTCATCTTGACTTTGCGCCCTGAGCTCTCCCGGTGTTTCTCGGACTCTTGGTCGCGTCGCCAGTAGCTCTCGGAGCTGATGCTGTCCCGGCGGTTGTGGGAGGAGTTTGACGGGTGTCTGTTCTCCTCTTTGTCCATCTCCAGCACCCGCGGCCTGGCGGGGAAAGGGAGGGAGGGAGGGGGGGGAGACAAAGATTGAGACGCCAAGTCAGATTTGCATCTTAATTAATGCAAATGACATGAACACGTGAGAACACCGTTACGGACTCAGAAGTTGCCGTGCTCTTTTCAGACAATATTTAACATTACCGGCTTCATCCGTCTGTTTAACTGATGGCTTTGTGTCATTTAAACACAGGGGACTTGAGTTAATGTTCCTCGCGGATTCATTCAGGCACGAAAGCACATTTACTTGTGAGGGAAAGAGAGCAGCGAGTTTAAAATGTGATGACAGCCAGAAGAGGGCTGTCTGTTCTCTCACGAGCTGCATCGCTGATGGATTTTTAATTATTTTGCTTTTGAAGTCTTAATTAATGACCATTGTGGGCGTGAGGGCCGCTCAGCGAGTCCACGGATACATTCTCATACTAATCTCGTCATTTAAATGTTATTAGAGTGGCGAATTCAGCTGCCCGTTTCATATCGTACGACAGGGCACAAGCATTGAATGTCAGTCCGGTTCATTCCTATTCGCCCATACACATGTATGGGGATTCATCACGAAATGGGAAATACAGTTACAAGAAGTGTCGGTCTGATTATTACATTTGAAGTGGAAAATTGTTTGAATTAGTATAAAATAGGCTCTTTCATAGTTTATTAAATTGATTTTGTGCAAAAGATCTGAGGCCAGAATACAAACCTTACAGGAATTGTAGAAGGAAAAACCAGGCACACATTTCTCTCTGTGCATTTTCTTGTCACATAAAAGTGAGCACAGTACTCATTCAGACACGACGGACCGGTCCACTTGGTTCCTATAAGCGAGACCCGATTCATTAACATTTGGGCTCCGTCCAGACTACGTTCGGTCCGACTGGCTCCGTCGTCAGTGTGTCAGTACATCTCAGTGAGCGACCTGAAAGCGGCCCGACGTTAACAAAATGCCCGGGGCTGCGTTGTTGGGGAGGGCGGAATGTTAGTTTCAGGTTCCAGTGAGAGGATGAAATATGATCGCGCCAAGACGACTCGAGAAACAGATCCAAGGGTTTGAGGGCTCGTCAGACGCCAAAACACTTCACGGTAATTATAATGTAACGGGAGAGGATTTTGGTGCTCGTCTTTCGTTGCGATGATCTGGGAGGTAAGCAGTAGAAAAACAGCATCGCAAAATAATCAAACAGGAATATGTGCTTGAACACATTTGATTGGCCGATGCAGCGCCTGGTCAGACGAGGTGGCATTCCTGCAAAAGTTTTTTGCCAGAGCCCTCGGAGATTGCATCCCCTGCTCTGTCAATAAAATCAATGATAGCTGCATTTCTTTTCTTAAAAAAACCTTCAATACCCGGTGGATCTAATTATGTGATGCGCCATAATAACGGAAAGACAAGTGTTTTTGGGGGGGAAATGGAGTCAGTAAACTGTGATTTTTAAAGGGGAAAGAATTACAATTAGTGTTACTCTTTTCTACCACGGCTGCTCGTTCAGCAGTTGTGCATCATGTTGCTGGTATGCAGCTATTTACAAGTTTCTTTGATGCTTAATAAGGAAAATATATCACACTTCCCTCTGATGTTAGTTAAGTGGCTCTTAACATGATGTGCGACTTTCAGATCGACTGACTGTCCGTCCATAGGTCTCCTTTAGATATGGTCTAACTTTTTAGTTTATGCAAATATAGTAGGTTTTCCACAGGTCTGTTGGGCCCCGTGAAGACATGTGGTGCGTCTGTATACCTGCGAGCAGCGTCAGGATCGGCTCTGCGATGATGATGAGAGCGTTTGGCTTTCAGAGGAGCCGGTCTCTCGACGGGAAAAGAGATTTCAGAGTCCAGTCGAGGAGCATCTGGTCGGGTCCTGGCCAAAAAAGAGGAGGGAGCGAGGATTAGAGAGATTTACGACTAAATAATTCCCTTTTTTTGGAAAGAATTGGCACTTTTGACTTACTTTCTCAGTATGATGACTGCACGACGTGCCTTGATGTCTTGTGGGCGGATGCAGTGGGTGATGTCATCGGCGGCGTAGCCACTGAGAGAGAACGATGCCGTGAGCCACAAATACAAACGGCAACGCAATCAAATGCGGCAGGACAACACACACACACACACACACAAGATCTCACCTGAGCACCGTGACGCTGCCTCTCCTCACGGGCAGGGTGAACACCGGCTCCGACACCCGGATCGGTTTGAACTGGAAGCGGCAGCCGAAGCAGAGCGCGCTGTCGCTGAATAAGGACACGGACACGATGGGCCGCGCGAAGATGTGCAGCGGATCCACGTGCGACACGATGCAGCCGCCCGGCTGGTAGTCGTTGATGACCGCGCTGTTCACGAACCCTTCCGGGACCACTCCGCTGGCCACCAGGCGCTTGATCACCAACTCGTGCACCCAGCTCGGGATTTCGTCCACCTCTCCTTTGGGGTACAGCCTCTCCTGGCCCGGTCCCCGCTTCTCCAGCTGGGACCCGTACGTGTAGCCCTCGCCGAAGAAGTACTTGTTGCGGAGAGGCGCCCTGTCGACCGTGTGCTCGCGGTAAAGTCCCGCCTCCCCCTTGGCCACCACGTCGTCGATCTTCTCCTCGATGAGGGCGCACTCCTCCGGCGTGAAGATGTTCTCCTGCAGGATGCTGCCCTTCACCCGGCCGGCCTCCTGCTCCCGGCTGTCCGCGCTGTCGTCGCTGTGCCCGTGCTGCTCGTCATCGTCGGACTCCCGGAACTTGCGTTTCCCGCTTCCCTTCCCGTTGCTCTCCGCGTCCACGTATTTGTTCTTCACCTCGTCTCGATGCGGAGTCATGGATTTGAGCTTATCCCTCAGGTCAGAGTACCCGCTGGCTGCCATGTCAGCCACCCCCACCCCCCCCTCCAAAAAACCCGACTGGGCGAAGTGCGACGTGAGCTCCGGAGCTAACGGCTAGCTAACGTATCAGCGCCGCATCTCCGCACCGTTTTAACGGACTTGTTTTTAATATAAACCGGACTTTAACAGGAGTCTTTGACGGGGGACTATCTTAAGGGACCCGCACACACACACACGCGCTGACGTGTAGCTAAGGCAAAGTCCTCGTCCGCGCAATGAAACATCAACCGTAGTGTGAAATATGCCAATCCGTGTGTCCGATATCACCTGAACGCGTCTCCACCAGAAGCAGTCAGCCGGCGGTTTAACGGCTAACGGCCGCTATCCTACGTTGCTTGGCTACGAGCTGGCTAACGTTAGCTTAGACTAGCCTGGCTCAATCTGTCCGTCACTTCTTGGAAATACCGACGAACCGACGCAGCGACATTTCACGTGTGAGTCCGTTAAATTCCGGACCCCGGTGCACCGGAGACGTGTCCACTCTCGCGCGGACTCCGAGGGTTCGAGAGGAAAACCATGGTTGTGTTCGCCGCGAGCTTCGACCGCCGTAGCCCTTTTCCCCTCAGAAAAAAAAAATAAACTCGTGGAACCTGCCACAGATCGACGCATGCTCAGTGGTGACCTGCCAGTTTTGGGGAGGGATTCTCACGTGACCTGATCGGCCAACACGCGCATGAATCCATTTTTGGAGCCGAGCTATAAAGCGATTGCTAATTTGGTCCCAACTGAGGTCTCGTTTACTTCAGAAAGTACACAATGTTTATTTAAGGTTGTCATTTAAATTTTTACAAAATTATTTATCGTTTTGATATCTATCATAATAATAAACTGTATTTGTATACTTAATTATTGTTGTAGCCTACCTTCTGTGAAGAGAAACTTATGCAAATACTAATATTTACGCATAAGTAAGAGAAAAATATAAATTTATTTGCACAAATTCACTGCTGGAGTACAATACTGGTGTTTAAAGTAACACTGTTTATTTATTTAGATTTGTAAAATCTTTTATAACATGTTTAGTTTATTTCCATAACTCACCCAGTTATAGACCTAAAGTTACACTGAACAATTATGTATTTTTAAAATATGTTTACGCAAATTCATTTAATGATTTAGTTCTGAAATGATCAATTTGGCCAATTTATTATTCGAAATTGTCTGGGCGTTTTATAGATGAAGCAATTTGTTGTGAAATGTAAAAAATAAACAATCATGAAAATAAATAACATATTTCCGAAGTTTTTTGGAGTTTTATGCATATTAAAACATTCAGTTGTGGCATTTATACCGATACCTCTTTACAAAAATACTTTTATCAATAGACAGCAGCAATGCTCATATTTCTCTTTTAAAATAGCTGATTTTATTTAGATAAAATATTCTTTACAAAACAAGAACATCGATGCATTAACATTGGTTGAATACAACAACTGTTTGACTAACATTGCATTTTTCTGATAAACTGTATAAATAAAAATAAATTAAAAAACATGTTGGATATCAGTTATAAAACGTTGTAATGACAAGGCACGGCCCGTGAAGCTGCCTCACTGTTCATTAACAGTTTCTGTACATTCTAAAAAGTCTCTAATGTTTCATCAATCAAAACTACAGTAGCAAGTATAAAGGTTTCAATCTGAACTGATATTTACTTTTCACTGTCTTCAGTCTGCACTTTGTTCAGTGAATGCAGTATGATAATCTAGTAAAAGTGAGACTGACTTCGGGGTCCACTTATGCATTCACATATGATATTAGAACCCCTGAAGGCAAGAAGAGGTAGTCTATTTATAAAGGTTTCCTCTGCATTAGTGTGTCCATGCGACTGTGTGTGCTATAACATGGTGAGTTCACTGGGTGGCAGGGTGAGTCGCCTCTCCCGCACGGACATCATGTTTTCCACCTGCATGGCGATGACTCGACACAACTCCAGGCCCTGTGGACAAACAGCGGCAACATGAGCGCAGTAACGTAGCGACTCCTCCGCTCGACACGGCAAATGATCCCGCGTGGCCTCTGAAGAGGGTCCTCGTCTGTTTGCGTAATACCTGCTCCAGCTGCAGCTGAATGACCCGCTGTGTGTTCATGTCCCCCAGGGTCAGGTCTACATACGGGTAGCTTGTTCCAGCAGTGGGCCTCTGGGTGCGGCTGGACTGCACCTCCACCAGGGGGACCGCTGCCATCAGCTCCTGCGTCACAGAGACCAAGTGTTATATATTATATATATGTGTGTGAATATGAAGAAAAAAAACACAGGGCTGAAACTGCTATGTGACTCGACTCTTACGTGTGTGTTTTTGTGCAGGAAGTGGAGGCCGTGTTGGTTTACGGCAACGATGCAGGGGGCGTAGAAGGTGGTGGAGCTGCTGCTTTGGATGTAGAAGAACGAGGAGCCGAACATGGGGAACGCACTGATCAGCCCTGCACGCACAAAGACACACAATGTACACACAATGTACCCCACGGTAAGTGCGGATGGTCACATTTGTGTTCATAGCATATGGACAAAAAAATGCATTTTTAAAGCTTGAGAAAAAAAGTTGTAAATGTCTTCTGTGGAAGGGATTAGTCCAAATTACCCTGGTGATGTCATCAGTCATAGGTTGAGATGCATTATGGGAAATATGGGATGTGGTGTTTTGAGGATTCTACCCATACAAGAGACTAAAAGTCAATGAATCTTAGCCTCTGTTGCTTCGGGTTTGTTTAATCTCACTGAATCCCTGGAGCAGCTCTTTAAGACACACATATGTTCTGTATTATCAAAATATCCTTAAAACAGTTCAAATTTACACGTTAACATTGCAGCATTTCTTCAGTTCCTGTGAATGTGAAGATTCATCCGATGATCGGTTGTGCTCCACCGTTTATTCTTGACTCTGGAAACAATACTTGACAAACCTATCTCAACTTAAGGTTAAATTGGAGTGTTTAACCATCCTACACATATGGTGACGGAGGAGTCCAGACGTAGAAGGTGTAGAGAAAATGGGTAAAAACTGACGAGTTCAGCCAAAATCAATTTCACGAATAAAAATAAAGTATTAGTTTGACCTGCAGTGCCTTTATGTGAACAGGAGATGTTACCCATAAACTGTGCTCTGGCCTGGTGCGGGCTCAGGATTTGCACTTGCTGCACGTGTTGCGTCACCATGGTAACCCACTGCTGGGGTGGCTGCTTCTTAAAAAGAGGTGTGGCGATGTACTCCGATAGTTCATGTCTAGAGGAGAGAAGAAGATAAACAGGAGTCAGCTTCATTCAGGGATTTCTTAACATTTATGATTTTACTCTGTGAGCTGTTCTGTGTGTGTGTGTGTGTGTACACTATTTAAAACACAACATTTATTGACTGCATTCTCTCCTCAACAAATACTTTCTTCCTGTACGGTTGTTGAATATCAGCGCTGAATTCAAAATGTAGAAAACATGGATTGCAGCTTTAGCGCTGCTGGACTGTAAAAGCTATCCAAGTTGTCCACATTACACCTAAATAATAAAATATACAACATTTAACAACAACAACAACAACACATGCCCATAGATGTAATGTGCACCTGCAGTGAATGTGCTGAAGCAGAAGCTCCGCTTAAGATTGATTTAGCAAAAATAATGAACCTGCAGGTAAAAATGGATTTTTTTACGGGAAATGTATGCTCATTTCATTTTGATATTTCAGTCACGTTACATTTTCAAATTAAACTGGATTGGTGTTAATAGAGAAAAAGGGAAGGTTAAATGCACCCTGAAATAATAAATAAACATAATTTAATTGCTCTAATTGCAAAAATGAAAATCTGGAGGCCGTTGTGTTGAACGTATTAAAACCAGAAGGGCTCAATATACAGTACATATTTATATATTTATATATATATATATATATATGTGTAACCCTCTGTATTTAAGAATAACTTTGGTATTTTTCAACCTATTTACCCTAAATGACTAATGTGGACACCGATTTTTTAAACTGGTCCAGTGTTGAACAAGAACACTGCAGACACTAAACAAGCTGTAATGTAATTACATCGGGCAATTCCTCATCCACTAAAAGCTGCTTATTTTTGCCACTGACAGATTTATATATGGAAAGGAACCTCCAGAGAAATAGAACATTTTTTATTTACCTTTAGCATTCTCGTTTAATTCTACTTAAAAAATCATTGTCCCCATCAGTCCAGGTTGCAAAATATTGAAATTATCCATTATCTTCTCTCTATTTGAACAATTCTTGACTTTTAACAATAAGTTTGTTCTGCTACACCCTCAGCTGTAAGTGAACCCAGCAATATGTTTGATAAAGTTCTAAACTAAATGGAGTTTGTGTCCTCACATGCTGGGGATGAAGACGCTGTCTTTGGCTCTGTGCTGCAGAGCCGCCAGTTTGGAGATCTGGTGGAACTGCTGATCGCTCACTTTTCCATGTGTTAGAACATTTAGCAGGCCTTTACGGTAGTCCGGCAGGATCTAAAGACAGACACACACACACACACACGCACACACACACACAGTCACGGTCACGTGCGCTCATGTCGGTAACGAGCACCGCGTGTGTGAAACTCCAGCCGTGTGACCTGGTTGAAGTGCGTGGCGACACAGAACTCGTTCTCAAACGCGAGCGGCTGAGTCCAGACGACCCGTCGGAACCAGAAGCTGTAGCTGGTGTCCACCGCCTCGGCCTCCGTCGCCACATCCAGGATGTACTCGTGTCGGTTCAGAGGACGCACATTCTGACCTACACGCACACAAATGAAAATTACACACAAATTACCCAGAGATTTGGATAATAATCTACTCCGCAGCTGAATAATATTTGTCAATATGAAGGGTTTTAAACCCAACACAAACCGCTGACATGAGCATCAGGCTAATACTTGTGTAGACACATGTTGCGTGAGCTGCTGAGCTTTTCAACAGCGACGGCAGCTGCCAGCCGATGTCATGCAGAGATATTTAATGCTCCGGGAGGAGAGGAAACAACAACAGAATGCACAGAGTCCCGTATCGATGCTTCGGGGGACGACGTCGGCGTGCAAATGAATCTGACATACGTGTGCAAAGCAACAAGAAACACAACAAAAAGCTGCTTCTGCATTCAATCAGGGAAAAAAAAATAGTTTAAGAAAACATGCAAGTTGCCTTTGTGTTCATTAAGTGTGTTTGCCAGTTTGTGCATCGTGGTTTTCAATACATCTCTCTATCTATTCACCGCGTGCAAGTGAATGGCACATTAACATTTCACGAGGAGGGAAAGAGGACTCCGTTTGGTGACATCGTCATCGGAAATGAAACGGTGACATCGAGCCGCGCGTCGTTATTCGGCCGCGCCGCTCCAGATGGAGACTCTCGCGGGACTCGTGTGTGACTTTCTCCCGCCGCTTCGAAACCAGAGAGCGGCCCGAGACGTGATCTGTGAGCGGCTCTGCTTCACCGACGCCGACGAGAAGGACGGCTCGTGTGCAATCGTACAATGTTTTGCGTGTGTTTGTGCGAGAGAGAGAGAGAGGACGAGCACACCTTTGTGGGTGACTAAAAATATGGCGTATTCTTCCATGGCCTCCAATTTGTGCAAACCCATCTCGTAGCACAGCTCCTCAATCACCTCCAGGGCAACCTGGAAGACACAGCGGCATCAACACGGAGCCCGGCCGCCTCCTCGGAGACGCCGGCGGCGCCGAGCTGCTCGCGGGGCACTTACGGAGCACGTCTTGATTTTCACGTGGCGCTCGATGCCTCCAGGAAACAGGAACAGCTGACGCTTTGAACTCCGTCCCGCCTGAGGAAGCATGAGCACACACTCGTATAGTAACACAGATAAACCGACATATATCTGCAGTGGGGGGGGGACTTTATTCAAGCCAAGCTTTTATGTGCTGAGATAATTGTGCTTTGCATTAAGAATTGATGTACGAAATAGAGCATTCGTTTTGAAGATGGGATTTATCATATTATTAATTAAACTACGCAGAAATTCATGGTTGAAGGATAAGGATGTTGATATTTTACATTTTTCTTTGTCTCTTATCACGTTTTGACTTCCCTGCTCTGAGATACTCAGCCAAACGTCAAGTGGTTCCGAGATAAATCTTAAAAATGACATTAATCGTGAAGTTTTGGGGGCTATTGTCAGGCTTCAGTGGCCGTGTTCATTGTAACGTTTCCTTAATGTGCTTTTAATCGTTTTTTGGACAACAATGGAGCTCTGTGGCACAGAGGACGACGCTTTGAATACGCAGAGAAAAGATATATATTTAATCCTTCCATGAGATTAGTTAACAATGAATAAATAAAATAGATTATCACTGGACTTTTCCTTGTCCTTCCAGATTAATGTGCAGTTTATATCAATAATGTTCACACTATAATATATACATGTGGCTATCCTGCACAACGAGTGGCCAATCCTACTGCTCCATGGATTGAGGCAGACATTCATCATTTATTTATCTTTACACGTTATTTTTTATTTCCGTAAAGGATCTGAATACTTCTGGAGCACTGACCATCACGGCCTTCAGCTCCATGCCGTTGGGTGGAACCGTGCGGCCGCCGTACCGGAACGTCTTCTTCAGGTTCTGCTCACACGCTTTAGCGATGCCTGGCGCACAAAGATGGCGTCGGCGTTAACGTGCTCACGTGCACCGCAGACTCACACCTGGTTGATTGGGTCGGTGTCGTTACCCTGATACTGCACGCCGGCGCAGCGGGACGCCTGCTGCAGGTTCTTCAGCACGAAGGGCTTGAGGACCTCAGAGCAGCGATGGAAGGCGGTCAGGATGTACAGCAGCCTCCAGCCTCGTTGGCAACTATCACTGAACGACACCAGAGCGCACACACACACACACACACACACACACACACACACACGCAGAGGATTACAGGAGAAGAAAGAAGAGCGCAGAGTGGGTTGGAGTTGTTGTGGGAAAGTGGACTTACGGTTTGGAGCTGGTGTTAGCCGTAAGCTGTTTGAGGAGTTGGCAGTAAGCCTCATCCCTCATCAAGGTGAACTCTGCTATGAGCTGAGACACAACACACACACACACACACACACACAAACATTAGGAAACTGTCAAGGAGAATAGTAGCTTTGGAGAGAAAGAGACTGTGTGTATTTACCTTGAGGACAATGTTGACCAATTCCTGTTCTGTCAGTCCCCTCGATGGAGAGTCACCCATGAAACGCATCACCGCTACACAAATTACACAACCAGGACACACACACACACACACTCACGCAGGTCAACAATAATTTAAGTATCCAGTAGGATATTTTGCAGAGATATCCAGCACTTGAGAATTCAAAGTCTCATTTTAACCGAGGATGAATCGGAGCCCGGGCGTAATAAGGTGATGTAATGAGATGATGTAATAAGATGATGTAATTATGAGGAGAGATGGGAGAAGGTGAAAACTTACACAGGAAGAGATCAGCTGCCACTCTGTTCATGGCTGGATCCATAAACTCGATCAGAGACTCAGTCAGAGGGACCTGCGAGGGAGAAAAAGTGTCAGGCAAACAGCTTAATACACCTCATTACAACATACAGAAGATATATTTGATATGTAAATTAAGTTATAGCGAGGAGAAAGCACCTTGGAGAACTTGATCATTTCAGCGGGCTCTCTGAGATCTCTGTTCTTGCTTTTGCTCTTCAGGGAATCTCTGAAACACAAATCCGGCACAAAGTGCAGAATTTAGATTTACAACAGTGATAATACAAAGATACTTTACTTCAGTAAAAAAGTTGCAATACCACTCGATAAAAATAAGTCCTGCGTTCCAAATTGTATTCAATACAAAAGTATTTCCATGTACTCATTATGCAGATTGGGGTGTCACAATGTTTAGTATTTTCTTATTCAATCATTATTACTGAATTACTTTAATATTGCAACTGGTTCAGGTGGAGCAGATTTTATTGACTTTAAGTGCTGCTGGGCATAATTTTTTTATGAACCAATGATATGTTATGAAGGTCAAATCTAAAAAGTAACCAGTAATTATAGCTGTTGAATGAACGTAGTGGAAAAGAGACTAGAATGTGTCACTAAAAAACATCTTGGACTAGAGGTATAAAGCATCATACAGGATATGTTTTTAAATGATATTTCGCTTCTTTTCATCCCTGGATTTGAAATGGTAAATGTTTGTGGGCTCTTTCTCCTCCGGCGTCTCACCCCTTCCCGCTGGTTTCTCGTCTGAAGAAGTTGTTGGCGAACTCCAACATGTCATATTTACTGTCCTGCAGGGCCCTCTCATCCAGATCTCCTTCGGCGAAGCCGTCGAGGGAAACCTTCTGGAGGTCAAAGGTCGTCAGTGAAGAACAATCACGCACCAGAGACCCGATGTGAGAGTGCGGCGCCTGTGCACCTCGAGCGTTTGATCTATCTCGTGCGCGGCCACGGTGGACGCCACGGCGACGGCGACCGCCGATGACGCGGCGAACTGCCCCGCCCCTCCTCGGGGCTCCGCCCGGCGGTCCAGGCGCAGCGACAGGAAGTCGGGAGGAGCGACGGGATGGACGCAGTCGGCCGGGAACGCGCCGCAGCGGCCGAACACGGCACCGAACTTCCACCCTGACGCACACGGACCAGAGAGAGATTAGGAGGGCCGACACACACACACACACACACACACACACAGCTGAGTGCTGATCGCTTTCGGCCTTTCCTCTCACAGCGGGTCAACTTTTCATTTACAAGTCAGATCTGTATCGGCGTGCTTTTCTCTCTCATTTGTAAGACTCTCGCTCGCGGCGACGCTGATAACACGGACACAGCAGCCTAATTATAGATACAATACACAGGGGCGCTTCTGTCACTCGTATTGACTGACATCGACTCCCTGCAGGGTTACCCAGAACCACCGCAACAATGCACCAAATGAGTGTGAGAGGGGGGGGGGTCACACGTAGGGGTGAATCCACTCAGCTTTGAGTGTCTTTCAGCTCATTGTTTTGGTTTTTCCAGCCCACAGCTTTACTGTTTTGGTTCACTTTCCCCCTTTTTCATCGACTTCATAACCAGCAGCAACTGTTCACCGTGAAAAGGGCTCCGATAGTCTCACTGGAGCCACCGGCTGGGGAATGTAGTGGAGCATTTAGCAGAAGCTTGAGGAGGCCCAACACCCAGCTAGGAGTAGAGGTCACAGCGGACTTACATTCAGAAGGTGTCGAGAAACAAAACCAGTGCTGCTCCGTATCGGCTGGATGTGTACGTACGCAACTGTTCGCTAACAGAATCAACTTTATATGGCGACATGTCAGAGCTTTGTTGATAGTATTTGCGTTTCAGGAGAAACACGACGTGGACTATGTTGAATATGCTAAGAAATAAGTTTAACAAATGAAATGTGTGTTCAAATATGCAATGTAGGAGAATTCTACAGACGCAAATAGATAAATAAATGAATCGGAAAATAAATGTGTATTTTGGATGTTTTTCCACTAGTCGGAAAAAAAGACATCAGCCCAAAATCTAAAGATGTTGTGCCTGAAACAATTATGTTTGAGCCTGTGCAGCTGCTGGTCCCCACAATGTGACTTACAGGAAGTATCCACTCACACAAGCTGTCCTCCTCACACACCCTGAGGTTGTAATACTTAATGACAAATTAATTGTGTGATGCAGCTCAGATCTAACATTCAGATTTCATATTATTAGTCCTGGCCTTTCGAAATGTATCATATTTAGCCAATTAAACATGATGACAGCTCTCAGTGGATCGTATGGTGGAGGATGGATCCAGATTCAGAAAACCTGCCCACTGTGTGCTACGCGAGGCTAATTTAAGAAGCCCAAAGAAAAGAATGAATGTATCACGGTTATACACAACGATGCGCGTGGAAGCACACACAGAGTTTGTCTTTTCTTTTTTCTGTTGGGCGACCACATGAGGGGACTTCTCCTCATCTGTGACCGTCTCCAGGAAAATAATCTAAGAATCAATATTTTTCAAATTGCATCGCCATCTTACAGCTGACACAGAATGTTCTGATCCAATATTGTTTTTTACAAAGTGCTGTGGGCAGCCTCATCATCACGGCAGCTAGTTCTCAGTCCGGGTTTGTAAACCTCTCGAAGCGGTCAGTTTGAATTACCGCCTGGTTTTTGTTTTGGGAAACTCGGCGCTAACATCTGGTTACCACGGCAATGCAACGAACACTCACCAAAGTCTTGAGTGTCTCTTTTCAGATCCTCCAGAAACACCACCTTCTTCCTCACCACGCAGCCGTAGCTGTAACCTGGACACACACACACACAGTTGGATCAAAGATTCCCTCTGGAGATTACATGTCATTCATGTCCCGCTGTGTCTCACCCCTCTCCAGTCCGTCCATAACCTGCAGCCGGATGACGTCGCCTTTGTGAAAACTGAGTTTCGAGCGGTCGTCTGTCACAAAGTTTCGCTCTGCGATCACGTAATCCGAGTCCTGCAAGCAGGAAACACAAACAAACAAACAAGTGGATACGGTCACACTGTTGCTGGAGTAAGATGACGATGCATGACACATAGCCATAAACCCTCCTGGTGCACCGACTGCCACACCTCATAACGTTTTGACATTTGAGTTGTTTGTGTTAGCTTCAAATAAATCATTGTTTGTGTCCTTGTGTCACCTCCTCTTCATGTGATCTGTCGTGACGAGTCATTCAGGTGTAATCACGACTTCAACAGCACCACAGACGACTAAAGTTCTTTGTTAGCTCAAACTGTTCAGCTTAATGTTTTTTTGGCTGAGCTGGAAATCCAAAAATCCAATAAATTAAATGTATATAATTAACAAATGTTTTTGACAGCATTGAAGCCCTGATTCATCATCAATGTACAACGTTGTTAAACTCTGAGTCGTCCTCACTCCAACTGCAGCCCTTTTTACCATTGAAATACAGACTGGACAGAGCAGGAGTGTGTGTGTGTGTGTGTGTGTGTGTGCTGTACCTTTTTGATCTCATTGATGAAGGTGTCTATGAGGTCTTTGACCTGCGGCGCCTTGGCTGAGAACAGGATCAGCTTCTCGTTGGTCAGATTGAACTCCAGCATGTTTTCAGACGGGATGGTGACGAACAGGATGTCTGCGTAGCTGAAGGACACACAGCGCAAGAGCTCCCAACTGTTAAGATGGAACAACTCTTAGATATAGATCTGTCAGTGTGTGTATAAAACATGCACATACGTGTAAGGTCGTAGGACTCTGAAGTAGTCTGGAGCTGCAGCGCTGCTTTTTACGGTCTTCAACAGCTTTATACCGCCGTGTGACACCGACAACACCTGCACACCTGTTCCTACACTACCCTGCACACACACACACACACAGTTCAATAAAATGAAAATATCACCCTGTGATATAATTATTTTCCTCTCAGGCTTTACCGCCCTCACCGATGCAGGGAACAGACGGGAGAAGTATATCTCCCAGGTTTCTCTGGCAGCCGTCACGATCGTTTTCTTCACGCGCTCCTCCACCGGATCCATATTCTGCTCCACCCCGTGTTTCACTGTCATTCACACAAACGAGACACGTGAACTCATGAGTGTCGACGAGCCGCGCTCGGATTAAACGGTGATCTGAGGAAAGATCTTGCGGGAAGAGCCGACAGAGTACCGAACAGAGCCTTCATCCTCTGCCTTTCATCCCGGGTGATGCGGACACACGCCTCTGACAGGGTGTCGTTCACGATCTGCAGGAGACCACGGAGGTGATGTGAGAAATAATTGAGTTTTTCCGTTGTACAATTTTTCGTGCCAAGGGGTAAAAGAAGTAAGAAGATTGAATGAATTAACAAAAGCGTTTGATTAAATGTAGATGTAAACACGTGTTTATCTGTCTATTCACCCTGCATGAATCCAACTCTCTCTTAGGTCACCTGTTTGAAAATGAGGTCCAGCACCAGAGGATTGTTGAAGCTGTCTCTGGGATAAAAAACCTGCAGAAGCAAGAGAAATGACTCACAGCAGAATATAATGCAAACATTACAACAGTGAACCACCATGTTTGCGTTTGTGTCTTTGTCTAAGTACTCGCCTCCTTCCTGAGGTACAGTCTCCAGGGAACATTGGTGTAGGTGTAGTGCTCCTCGTTGGTTCTCTGATGGAGCTGCGTCTGGGTGGTCTCGGTCTCGACGGGAAGCTCTCGAGAAACTGCACCAAATATGTCACGTTATGCTTCAGTTTCACTTCCCTCCATGTCCTTATTCAGAATTAACTGTAATCAGCGTGTTAATGGAGCGTGTTGATGATCTGCTGCTGTCTGGTTTGAGTATTCCATCGTTCTGATATTGATATAATCTTGTTTAAAGAAATTCAAAGAGGCACAGTGGCGTACTGAACTAAAGATGAAACACAAAAAAGCAGATTTAAACAATGCAGGCTAATTTACAACTTTCAAAAATCGTGAGAGGGAAAAGCAGCACCAGCGTGAACGCAATGCATGGTGGGAGTCACACAACTTCACTTTCATTGCATTTAAATAAAATGTACTGTAATGGTTGCAGAAAACTCAGAGAGAGACATGGTGAGTAAAAATAGAAGTCTGAATAGTTCAAATGCTTAAAAATAAATATTCCAGCGTAACATTCGACATATTTTAAAGTCAAAAGTCAAAGTCATCTTTACTGTCAATTTTCCATTTGTGGAACATTCAAAAGATCGAAAGTATGTTTGTCTCTTGTCCGACATAAAGTGAGTTATAATAATTGTAAAAATAAAAGTTTAAAAACATGACTGGAGAAGTGTAGACTTGACGGTATTGATAAAGCTTAAGAAGTAACGGATTATGGGGACAAATGCTTGAATTTCTGGTTTGTTTGTTTTGTTTTTGTTTTTGTTTTATATATAAGGCTCTTCCGAACAAGTTTTCAAGCAATCATAGGTTAGGGCACTTATAAGCTAGATAGCTTCATCCTTAACGCTTTCGGTCAGCTTCTTTTTTTAAATTCCTGGTGGTTGTATATTTTGCTGATCAAAATAAATAAACTCATTCATTCAATAAAATTGATAAAGTGATAAATTGCAAACATTTAACAACAACAACAAAGAACATTTAGACAACATATCATTTATAAATAAAGAACTATACAATAACGTTGCGTCTGTATTGTAGCAGCAGTGATCTCTGCAAAGTGCTGCATTAGAATATGTGGATGAGTGTCGACTTTGAGTGAAGGTGAGCACCTGGAGGAGGAAGAGGGAGAGGACGAAGGGGAGCTTTCGTCTTCGTGCTCCTGGTGGGTTTAAATCCCGCCTCCGTCATTGCGGTCGCAGACGGTGGGGGGGCAGCAGCACGTTTGGGCTGGGCAAACACACACAAAAACAACGTTTCTCCGCATGACTCACTTCAAACGTTTCTCGCTCTGCTTGCTGACAGTGTAATCTTGCATGTGTGTGTGTGTGTGTGTGTGTGTGTGTACCTGTAGAGCAGGAGGGTTGTCCATCTGCGGCTTGAGGATCTGTAAAGCTTCATCACGAGGGGTTTGCTTCTTCTTAAACTTCCTCTCTAGTCTCCTAAATACATCCACAGTGTCATTTCACTCTGGCGCTGTGTGCTTACTGCAAGCAACAACAACCCGGCCGGGATCTGTTGGGGGTTTGTTGTGGCCTGGGCTTTACAGTATGTGACTGGAAAATAGAATGGACCTGTATTTATAAGCTAAAATGTGTGTGTGTGTGTTCATGATAGCTCACCTCCTCTCGTGTGGCAGCAGGTCTCCCGGTGGAGGTGGGGAGTTGTACCTTTTGATGATGTCTTTAAAAAAAAATACAAACAGTGTGAGAATTACGTAGATTACTCTTTCTATTTTATTTTTTATGGAATCAAATCTAAATACCAACTATGGTGTCTGTTAAAAAATAAAGAAATGCATCAAATATGATTCAGTTTAGCTGTATAAGCATCGACATTTTTAACCCTTGTGTAGTTTTTTTCGAATCAATCAACCTCCCCCACCCCGAATGTAGTGACCCCATTCAATGTTTAATTAATGTGTTTTTTCGGTTTCCATCAAACAAACATAAAAAACATAAAAACTCAAACTAAAAAAACTTTAAAATAATAATAATAATTTTTAATTTTTTTATTTTAATTTGCAAAATTGAAATTGTAAAAAAATATAAAAAAAAATATAAGTAGGTAGGAGGTGGAAACATTGAATGAAGTCAAAATGACCCCAATGGGGAGAGAGTGTATTGATTGAGGTCAAAAAAATGACCCTAAGGCAACACAAGGGTTAAAAGCTTAAATCCAGATGCCTTGTATGTCTTGGCTGGGGACGACGTCATCTGAACACCGAGCAGAGTACTTCACCGCCTCTCCAGCAGGGGGCGGAACAGCCGTCACCACGGGGGCTATAACACACACACACAGAAAAATGAATGAACACTACAGCTGATAAGGAGAGATGCTCTCTCTCTAAAGCTCTCTTAAGGACCAGTTTTAGTTAAAAGGGCTCTCTCTCTCTCTCTCTCTCATGTTCTCTCTTACAAAACTTTCTGACTGGTGTGTCCTTGTTTATGGGGACGCCGGGAGCCTTCCTCCGAGGGACGCTGTCCTCACCCGACTGAACCTGCAGGAAGCCACAGAGAGGACAGAGGAGTTGCATCGCGGCTCTGCAGACACACACGAGGGACGTCACACTGGACTGTTTGATTGCAGCACATTTATTTGAGGAGAAACGTGGAACCTGCTATTCGACACGGTCGTTTGTGTTTCGTCAACGTTCTTTGTGAATTTGGTTGTCGGGGTGTTTTAAATGTTCCCGTGAAGTTCGGTCGGACACGTTCATTTCACGTTGCTCTGATCTGCACCCTAATGTTAAAAAATAGAATCATAAAAATAAAAAAATGTCGCTGTATCAACACATCTGTAAAGTGAATCACAACAGTGTGACTAAAAAATATGAAAATAGAAATATTGAATCATGCCTTCAGCTGTACGAGCCACACCTGCAATGAGTTGCTGATGCCGTTAGTGCAGATGTTTTGTCTGGTTCTTTTTCTTTCCTAGGGTCTCTCTGGTAAAACAGATCCTGATCTCAATGATTAAATAAAGGTTAGAAGTATGCCTAAATAAAGGTTATGTTAAAGGATGCCTGCTTCTCCCTTCCCTCCAGCTATTGCTCATCACCCTGACTGCACAGTTCATAATCTTACTGCAAACAAACCACTCACTCTTTTTATCTGTGAACTATATCATCTTCCATGAATTTAAAAAAGCACTGATTACGTAACGTGACGTGTCACTTTGGGCTGTTACATCACGCGTCTCAGATTCACTGACCCGTGCGGCAGCGTTCGCTTGAGCTGGCTCCGTTGTGTTCGTTTCGGTGTAGCTCGTCTGAGTCTGGGGCTCCGCGGGAAGCCGAGCCTGAAGCTGCCACGGGGTTGGTTCCGGCCGGGCCGGGGCAGGACGCCTGGGCGGGACGCCCGCCGCGGCCGCGTAGCGAGACGGAGTGAAGTTGGCGTAGGGGCTGGGCGGGAAGTTGGCGTACGGACTCGGGGGTATGACGGCGTAGGGGCTGGGAGGGTGGTGGAGCACGGGGCTCATGGGAGGGCTCATCATCGGGGAGGTGGGGGGGCTCGTCATAATGGCCATGGCCTGCATGGTCATCTGCTGGGCCTGAGGAGCAAGACGATGATGCGGACATTTTTTTTTTAGAAGAAAGCGTGACGCTGGAACAAATAAGCAGACGCGGCTCCAGACGGAGGGTTTACCATGACGGCCTGCTGGTCCACGATCGCCTGCTGCTGGCGGGCCCAAACAGCCTGCTGGGCATCTGGAGGAGGAGGAGGAGGAGGAGGAACACAGTGAACAGGAAGGGGGGGGGTGAATATTTTGTTTGATGAGGTGTTTTTCTTTTCTTCTTTTTTGTCTCATATTTCTCTTCACACTCGATACCAACCAGGTGGTACAGGTGCCACAGCAGCAACTGGAGGCGACATCATGCCTCCCACAGGAAGGACTTGCACAGCTGTGGACACACACACACACACACACACACAGCAAATTTCAGATTTGACGTCTGTTTGCTTTATTACGCATGTTTTTGCTTTATTGAGATAGTGAGTTTTTTCCAGTGTGTGACGATGCATCTGTCCAAATGAGTCCATATTTACTTCCCAGTGCACTTCATCTTCTGTCTGCTACTTTATTTGAGTGTAACATGTACACTGTGTCGGGAAATACCTCAACAATGCATACAAAGGGACAAAGAAATGAGTCACCTCAAAAGTTCCTGGTTCTTTTGAATGTGTTTTAGGTTGGAAGCCTGAAAGAAGATCTGTGGTGAACACAAGCTTAAGATATTTAAAGTTTTGATCCACGATGTAAAATATGTCAGTAGATACGACTCTCAGAAGTATCTTAATAAAGTTGGTTGCTAACAAGAGGCTTAATGAGACGACTAAAACGCATCACGCTGACTCGTCGCCTTTACAGCCTCGTTGTGTTTACTCGCGCCCATGTGACCCCGGTGTAGTCCTTTTTTAGAGTCTTTTTTTTTAGTTTTTAGACCTGTGATGTAGATGTTCATGTATGTGGAGGTAGCCATTTGTCCTCGCTGTGGCCTGGACTACGGAGACTGATACTACTGTTTTGATTGTTTGCCGTTTGTTTTGTTGTGTTCATTTATTTAAGTGTCAAGGATTGCTCTGTTTTGTTGAAAATGCACACAAAAAAACGTTAAAAAAAACAAAACAGGAGAAAGTGAAGGAGTAAAGAAGGGAGTGGTTTTGGACAGAGTCTGTGTTTTTGACTGACCCCCAGGTGGAGGTGGGGTGCCGGTTGACGGGTCTTGCTGTTGCCACCCCTCTCCGACTCCCCCCGCCCCCTTCATCCTGCTGGACAGTCCTGCAGCCGATTCCACTTCCTGTGAGGACAGACGGACAGACTTTAGAACCGAACATCCGTTTACACCGTGAATGCAAAAGAGAACATAAATCCAGTGAATAATATCACCCCAAAATGAGTATCAAATACACGATATATCAGTCTACTGGCTGATGTGTCATCATTGACGTACGGCTAATAAGAGTCAATATTCCATTCAGAGTTGTTTTTCCTCTCCACTTGCACCTTATGGTTTCTTCTTTTAGTTTGGAGAGTGTGATTCAGTCTCATGATTATCTCGCCAAAAACATCCTCTTCGTCACTTGGTTTGGTTAATTTTGTAAAAAGTTGAATTATAACACATCATAGATGACAGCCGACTACACCTGCTGCAATCTCCACACCTTTGAGGCTGTCTTAAACCAGCAGGTGAAGTGTTTGCTACCAAAAGATGGCTATGCTATCATAAGCTGCATTTGTTATTGTGGAAACCGATCGGAGTTCGAGAAAAACATCCGAGCGAGACATAACGACTCGTGTAATCAGGGCACGTCTTGACCGTCGAATCAGAGTATTCCCCCTCTGATGTGAGCCGCTTCGTCCATCAGAAATCAGCCTCTGACCCATAAATCCACAGGAGCGTGTGTGTGTGTGTGTGTGTGGGCCATGTCTCATTAAATAGTAAGCCCTTCATTTGCCAGAGTGTCAGTTCCTCGTAAGCAGATCCGCACGTTGCCCGGGTGGGAAACCACCGTGGCGATCTAGCCGCTGTGACAGTCACGGTAACTGGGTAACGTAATAGGTGGCTGGGGCAGGAGCGCTCTGTAGAACACATCTGATACATGCTAATTCCTGTCAGCCACATCCGATAGCGCGGCTGACATTCACCACGTCTCCGGCTGAAGGCTGATAGATCCAACATGGCCGGCATTCACGGCACCAGTACCCCGTAATGTAATTTGTGAGAATGGGCTATACAAAATAAACGGAATTGAATTGAAAACGTGTGTGAATCCTAGAGGAGCTGACACAGGTGTTTGCTATATTAATCTGCTAAATATACACCTTCGATTACAGACAAAGCACCTTATTAAAAATGATGGCTGCAAACTATTACAAGACACATTTCCTATTTTATCAAATCTGGGAATGAAAAGAAAAAAATAAAACAGGTTTCCAGATCAGTAGCATCTGTACGGTTCATACGGTTCAGAGACAAACCTTGTCATGTTATAATAATAATAATAATAATAATGGATTCCATTAGTAAGGCACTCTTCATCCAAAAATCTCAAAGTGCCACAGAGCCAGTACATAGTTAAAACTATAATAAAAAGGAATAATATTGTTATTTGGTCCTTTTATTTATTCTATTATGGTATTATTAGTATTGTTGTTTGTATATATGTCAATGCATTTTTTCTATTTCTTTTAAATCTATGTTTTTATCTATTTACTAATATTCCTTCATGCTCTGTTTAATACAAATATGTAACCAGGCAATATCCTCAGAATACTCATCACGACGTCGGGTCGCTACATGAAAAAATAAATACTTACGAGAGCTCAACACGACCTCGACAGTAACCATCGGTGGATGTAGGACAGAGGAAGTGTGTCAGTGTGAGTTATGTAACTTACTCCGGTCCCCTCAGCCAGCACCGGGTCAAACAGGCTGTCCAGGTAACGGTCCATCCCTCTCTGAGGCTCAAAGTCTGCGAGGACGAGAGGCTCAGTCAATGTCTACGGTGATGGACATCGACGCGAGCCGCTGCCACATGTTCACGTTTCAATGCTTACCTCGTCCATCGGAGCCATGTAAGACTGAAGACATGAAATCATCCTTCATGTCAAACCCACTGCCCAACAGGCTTCTGCACAACAACAACAAACAACGATTACAACCTCTTCATCGGGACTTAGACTTCGCAAAACACTCAAAACCGTGACTTAAATAAATTGAATATTATAAATAAAGTATCGCGAATAAAAGCACTTGAGCCCTTTGTTTAATGAATACGAAATTATATTGAATTCTGAACAGATTGTTAATAATAAACATATGCATTAATATTAATGCACAAGTAACATTTAACTTGTGGCTGGAGTTTGAACTACTTTATTTACAGATAGTTAGTTTAGACCTCCCATCAAAAGTGACTCAATATGTTTTTTTTTATTCTTTGTTTTTTGTGTGAAATACTGGATACTTTTACCTCTTAAATGTTTCCTTGGAGGAGCAGCCAACAACTTATCTTTTGGTAAAGAGTTTTCTTAAGTTTTCTTTATCAGCTTATCATGTGTTTCTAATTTAAAATCTAAAAAAGAAATGTAAGTAATAACTACAACTGTCAGATAAATGTAGTTTTCAGAAAGTCGTATTAAATGGACAAACTACAAAGAACAGGAATGTTCCTGAGAAGTCGAGCTCAGGTATGTGTCTCACATGCTGGCGTTGGGCCGCACTCTGCTCGGCTCCTGTGCCGAGATGATGAAGTAGCTGCTGCGTTTGGGGAAGTGAGCAGGAAGCTCCAGGTCCGACATCAGGTCCAGAACGTAGTCCGAGCCCTCTAGCTCCACCCACTGAGCCGGCTCCTTCAGCAGCACCGACCAGCCACGACGACCATCCACCACGCCCCTACACACACACACACACACACACACAATTACAATCACTCATTCTCAACCTATCCTTTAGTTTCCTATCTTCAACCCTTCTATGTAATCCAATCTATACACGCATTGCTATATTTTACAGTAAGACGGTACCTGTGTTGTAAGATGTCTTTTGCCATTTCATCTCCCGTTGTCCAGGAGTGTAGAGGACACAGGAAGGACACGCCTGGAGGAGAAAAGACTTTGTAATTATGTTTTTTTGTTAGTTTATAATTCATTAAAGGGATAGTTTGGATGTTTTGAAGCGGTGTCGTATGAGATCCATCGTAAGAGCCTTCCCTCAGTCGGCTTTGCCCCAGTTAGGAGAAACAGACAGGAGACAAGCAGCAACACGTAGTTCACACACAGAAAAAAGTCAATATCCGTTTAAGTTTACGCCGTTTATCGAATATTTCCACTGCTTTACCTTCCTGTCGGACGGCTCTTGCCGAAAGGGGAACTGAAGCTGTTATATGCATCGAATGCTTCCTTCAAAGCGGACTCCATTGCCAAAAACATTCATTTCACCCTGCACCCTGATCATTTAGTGTGTTTGTGTGTTTGTGTCACTTTGAGTGAATCCGAACTGACACTTACACACATTAAAGTCACAAAAGGGCGAAAACAAACTGATCAAGGCGGCGGTAGACCGGAAAAACATGTTGTTTTTAATCAAAAGGAGTCTGAGATAACAGCTTCCGTTCCCTGAAAGAGAATATTCTAAATATAGCGTACACTTCAACTGATATTGATTGTTTCCTCTTGGTGGAGAAATTATGTTTTATCAGGTTATGAAATAGTTCCTCGACTGCATCCCTCAAACAGAGTAGCACTCTCCCATTTCTGCCTATAAAGATTTACACCGACAGCATCATCAACAAACAGACACAAACAAAGCCGGAGCCCCAGAGAGGCGATCGGGTGTCGTCTGATCCTCAGAAGGCTTGCCAACGGGCCGGAGGAGGAAACGAGAGACAAATAACTGGCCAGAGGAAGTCAACATCAATATTTTGTAATTCACAATGCTCATCACTTTGACATTGACACATATTGCTGGTGTGTTTATGATGTTTTATACATAGTTAAGCGTTGTGCAGTGTCGCCGCCTGTAGTTTAAAGACTAAAGGAAGGAAGGAGGTTTTGGGACAGGGATGTCTACATGGACAGATTGTAAAGCACTCCGAGACAAATTTGTAATTTGTGAAATTGGACTATACAAATAAACTGAATTGAATTGAATTGAAAGGCTCATCTGATTGTAGAGGTATGTGCACCTGCGTGAACTGGGATATGATGACATGTCACCTTTTTTTTCTCTTCTTTTTTTATTGTCTGTCACTTTGTTAAACTTTGTTTAATGTGCTCCTGCTGTGTTGACCAGGACACTCTTGTAAAGGAGGCTTTTCCTGGTTACATAAATTAAAATAAATAAAAAATATATATATTAAAAAAAAACCACTACATTTCTTGAAAAGTATCAAAAAGTATATTCAAATAACACACGGTTCTCTCTCTGTTGCAGGAGAGCAGGACGTTACACACACATTGGGTTTCAGATGTAGCGACACATGGACAGCCCTGTTTAATTCAATTGAATCCATTTTAATTTGTGTCACCAGGAATGCAGATGGCGGTCCAGTGTCTTCCTTCCAGTGTCTTGCACACTCTGTCTATATTTAATATTTGTATATTTAATTTAATTTTACACTGCAGTCATTAGTATTGTATTGTGTATGCATATATGTTGAATATATATATATATATATATTTTATTTATTTTATATTTTACTTTGTATACTTTGCACAGTCATTGTATTATATTTGTTTGTGTGTGTGTATATATATATATATACATATATGTTTCATTTTATATACATATATACAGGACTGTCTCAGAAAATTAGAATATTGTGATGAAGTTCTTTATTTTCTGTAATGCAATTAAAAAAACAAAAATGTCATGCATTCTGGATTCATTACAAATCAACTGAAATATTGCAAGCCTTTTATTCTGATTTATTGCTGATTATGGTTTACAGCTTAAGAAAACTCAAATATCCTATCTCTAAATATTAGAATATCATGAAAAAGTATACTAGTAGGGTATTAAACAAATCACTTGAATTGTCTAATTAACTCGAAACACCTGCAAGGGTTTCCTGAGCCTTGACAAACACTCAGCTGTTATAAATCTTTTTTTTTACTTGGTCTGAGGAAATATTAAAATTTTATGAGATAGGATTTTAGAGTTTTCTTAAGATGTAAGCCATAATCAGCAATATTAAAAGAATAAAAGGCTTGCAATATTTCAGTTGATTTGTAATGAATCCAGAATGCATGACATTTTTGTTTTTTTAATTGCATTACAGAAAATAAAGAACTTTATCACAATATTCTAATTTTCTGAGACAGTCCTGTATACTTCATTTTGTATTTGATATTTTACTTGTATACATCTATATCTTTCATCCCTGTTTTTTATATTTTATATTTTATTCTCGTGTGTTTAGTTTATTGGTGCTGCTACTGTGACGACAAATTTCCCCTTGGGGATTAATAAAGTATATATCTATCTATCTATCTATCTATCTAAGGTCACTTCACTGCAAATGTTGCGTGAAGAGTAAAGAGACATTTTGGCTTGACCAGTTTTGAATAGGAAACCGGTGGAAAGCCCGGTGGTGTGTCCTCACCATCGAAACAGTGTACGTGCAGAACGGCGTGCGCTCCCTTGCGATTGGCCGTCCACTCCAGCAGACAGGGCGGGTACGTCCGGTCGTACTCCGGCCCGACGTTCAGCCGCCGCAGAGCTTGAAGCAGACGGTGCTGACACACACAGCCGAAGCCCTCCGGCCCGAAGTCAGACACGAACCTGCGGCGGCGACGAAGACGAGCGCAGAGGTCACAGGCATTGCGCACGCAGGTAAACAATACACCGTGTAATGATTACGTCGATATTTCCATGTACAGCAAACACATTCCACCGTTTAACGGCGTTTCCCTACTTCAGCAAGTACTTGGCGAGCCGTTGAGAGGGCAGGAAGGCAGAGAGACAGCAGGACAGGAGGAGCCACCCCCGCTCTGAATTCAAGATGTTAGGATTCCTCCACACCTGACGCAGACAGTAAAGAGATCATGTGTAAAGATTCCGTCTCATTTTGGGCCTTCATTTCTACCCCGCGGGGTTCGGGCCTCACCTGATTGGCTACCTGAGCCATGATCTCATCTCGGAGGCTGGGATTGGCAAGTCCTTTCTGGATGATGTAGTTCCCAAACAGGTTCTCCTGAACCCCGTTCAAGTTCGGGTCCCCCATGAATCTTAGTATCTATCGGAAGCGAAAAGGCCTTTAAGACACACGTTAAGTTAAACATACAAAGCTTTCTCAGAAGAAACACAGAGAAATATATCCGTCTGAGAAAATCATTGATTTCTTTTATGTGTTTGCATAAACAGTCTGAACTGTACACATTGTTAACATGTATATTAGTGAAAAAACAATTATACTACTATGTGTCTAAGAGCTGAAATATGGTGATAAAATACAGTTCAAATGGTAAAGAAATACTTTCGCACACCTGGTTTTATTACAAGTGTGTTACATGTTGCTATACACACATTCTACCCCAAATAGCGAATCCTTTTAGGCTACAGGATGTTTATTCCTCTGTGTTTGATTTCCTGACGTAACGTTGACTTTAAAGGTCTCGGATACTGGAGTTTCCCAGTAGCATGTGAATGCAACACGTACCAGAGTGAAAATGTTCAGAGCTTCTTCTTTTAGCTCCTCATCCATTCGAATCAGTGAACTCTCCAGCGGGGCTGTCAGCATCCCAAACATTGGCTCCTACAACACACACACACACACACACACACTGTAAACTTAGTTACATGGATGGAGCTTTGCAGCAACAATTTCCTGGGTCGAATCAAGTTTAACAAGGTAAATGTTTCTGTTTTATTCATGTGTAGATGTTCTGTTTGTGTTTTCTGTATTTGTGTGTGTGTGTATGTGTGTATGCATTTACCCTAAATATGGCCCGAACGTAGTGTGTCATGAGGTAGTTGTTGATATCCAGGGGCAGGGTCAGCTGGGGGTCAACCTGAACCTTTGGAGCCTGGACCACCGCCAAGCAGCCAGAATGCAGCTCTTCACCACCTGCGCACACACACACACACACACACACACACACACACACAGCATACCGTGTGTCACCACAGAAAGACAAAGTAAAATATGATTTAACCCAACCGCAAACAAGGTGGAATAAATCTCTGGAAAAATTCATAACACCATCCAACTGTGGATAAATGTTGGTATGCTGTCTCTGGGAGTTGGAAACTAGTGTGTGTGTGTGTGTGTGTATGTGTGTGTGTTTTGTGCACCTGAAGCCGCCTGTATCAGAACTGCCAGCTCAGCAGGGATAAGCAGCGTTGTCACATTCACCACCTCTCTGTTGACGCGATCCTACACACATAGCAAACACACTCATTCAACATTGTCATTGCACACTGATGTCTTCATCTCTTTGTTAAAGTGTGTGTGTGTGTGTGTGTGTGTGTGTGCTCCTTCTCAGACACTTCCACCTCATTTTACACCCTCACTCACCTCCTCTGCCTTCCTCGCAGGCTCCACCACTGTCTGACGGAAAGACAACGGCAACACACTTCACACATTTGGTCCCTTAAAAATAAAAAACAACATTCTGCTAATGACTCGGGCGCAGTGTGTGCGTACCGTCATGTAACGCTGGCGGTTGACGATGAGCAGCACGGCGGAGCGGAGCCTGATGAGGTACTTCCTCCTCCGAGCAAACTCTCTTCTGTTCAGGAAGAGCGTTAAGAGCCATATAAAGACATCTTCAGCTCTAACATCAATCACTTAACGAGATAGAGTTAGTTATAGTTCATGTGCACTTTGCGGGATTTCCCCGAGTTCATCCGAGAGTGATCAGCGATCTCTGAAGTGTCATTACAGACTCATAATGTCTTGCCCTGCGTTTATTGCAATTTGAGTGCCCTCATTAGTGCAGTTTTTGTTTTTAATAGCGAGTGAGAAATCTATCACCTTTGATGGGCGAGCGCAGCCGGAGTCCTCTAACCCGGTCGGAAAAAAAAAGATGCAGGTTTTCTGCGATAAGTCTAAATTGCCAAAGATGGAGACTGAAAGCCTCAGACTGGAGCTCGACGGGGCGCTGCCTGTTAAAGAGAGCTTAAGCTGTAAAGGGTCAACGACCAGGAAGAGACGGGTGATACGAGGGGCTTTCAACCTGAGCTCTGGAACCAAGGGTGATACACTTTTCTTTTTAAAGATCTTCTATTATCTGGGGATTTCTTTTTCTCTATTATCTATATTTAACGGTAAAATGGAATCATTCCAATCCAATCCAATCCAATCCAATTTATTTATATAGCACATATTAAAAACAGAGGGTTTAACGAAGTGCTTCACAATAAGCATAGCATAATAATAAAATATAATATTACAGTAGTAGATAAAAGGCATACAAACAAAATAGAGAGAAATCAATACAAAACATAGCTCAAACTGACTCGAAAGCGAGGGAAAAGAGGTGGGTCTTCAGGCGGGACTTAAAGGTTTGGAGGGTGGGCGACAATTTGACCTGGGGGGGCAGGTCGTTCCAGAGCCTGGGGGCTACTGCTGAGAAGGCCCGGTCTCCTCTGGTAATTTTCTTAGTTTTAGGGACTACTAGGAGGAGCTGGTCAGCCGATCTCAGACCCCTTGAGGGGGTGTACACCTGTATGAGGTCAGAGATGTACTGAGGAGCCAGCCCATTAAGCGCTTTAAAAACAAACAATAAAATCTTAAAATGAACTCTAAAGTGGACAGGAAGCCAATGGAGGGAAGACAGGACTGGGGTGATGTGATCGTACTTGCGGGTTCCTGTAAGCAACCGAGCCGCAGCGTTTTGCACACGCTGCAGGCGGGCCAGCGAAGTCTTGTTTAAACCGGCATAAAGTGCATTACAGTAATCTAAACGCGTAGAAACAAATGCATGAATTACACGCTCAAAATCAGAAGCGGATAAAACCGGTTTAATTTTGGACAGCAGCCTCAGGTGATAAAAACTGGACTTAACCACAGAGTTTATCTGTTTATCTAATTTAAAGGCACTGTCGATTTTAACGCCCAGATTAGAGACCATGGGTTTTGCATACTGTTGCAGGGAACCCAGGTCAATGGAGGGGACATCGCCATTTGGTCCAAACACAATTACCTCCGTTTTACTCTCATTTATGTTTAAAAAGTTTCGCGCCATCCAGGCCTTTATGTCATTGAGACAGTCAACCAGGGGCGTCAGAGAGCAGGTACGTTTCTTTAGGGGTATGTATATTTGGGAGTCGTCCGCATAAAGGTGGTAGGAGACGCCATGTTTTCTAAAAATGAGCCCAAGGGGGAGAAGGTATAAGGAAAATAAAATGGGCCCTAAAATGGAACCTTGGGGAACTCCACAGGATAGGGGGGCAGAAGACGGTCAAATCAAACTGATAATAAAAATCCTTCTTCATTGGAGCTGCTCACCAATCTGTGCAGCCCCGTGTGTGTATGCGACGAGGGGGGGGGGGGGGGGGCATACCTTTATTTCCGTCATGCGCCATGAAATGTAAGTTGAGGTCAGCTGTTCGTTACCTGACCAGGTAGCCTCTGCAGCGAGTTTCAAACAGGATCAAGCGGCGGCGCGTCTTGGCGAAATTCTTTTGGACGAAGCATGCTCGGGTGTATCTCTGCAGCGTCATGGCGGCGATGTCGAGCAATCGGTCGCGCTTCCCCTCCAACAGCTGATACAGCTCCTCTTTCAAGAAGATCTAACACACACACACACACACACATAAATCTCAGTTTCACAGTAGTTATTTATGATGCATGATTCATTTGACCTTATTTTGCACATGTGTTATGGAGAGAGCTCACCTTACTGACTCCCAGCTGATATGAGCCGCTCTTGACCGGACAGAGCTTGTGGAGCATGACGACACAGTTCTCTCCGTCTGCAGGCGGAGGATCCTTCAGGCAGAGCAGGGCTTTGTACCTGTGCGTTCCCACAATGACAAATCCAATATGAATTCTGGAGTAAATGTGAACGAGAATCAGTGAAATACGAAGCCGCAACATGGTTACTGACCGAGTGACCAAAGCTTTGGTCGATAAAGGTTCATTTAGATTTTTCTGTCTTATGTTTTCACGTCTAAGTGAGTAATAGGGAAGTGTTTTTTCAAATGGTCCAGTATTGAGGGAAAACGCAACTTCATCGGCGTCAATGTAGGTCCACAAAAAGTGTTTGTTTTTGTCAATGATAGGAAAAGGAGAGTCAACTAGCGGTCCATGCCTACGATGAACTATTCATCCACTCTGTCTTACTCATTGAATGTGTTGTAACTCTGTAACGCTTCCTTCTGGTCACATGACGTCTATTCTTCTGTCCATCCTGGAGAGGGATCCTCCTCTGTTGCTCTCCTGAAGGGTTCTTACTTTTATTCCCCCTGAAAGGGTTTTTTCTATTTCTTGGGAGTTTTTCCTGATCCGATGTGAGGTCAAAGGTCAGGGATGTAAAGTATGTGTACAAAATGTGTACATTTGTGATATTGGGCGATATAAAATAAACTGAATTGAATTGAACTTCCATGTAAAGACTACTCGTGGCTTTCAACCTAAGCTCTGGAACCGAGGATGATTTAAAAAATAACTATGATTTTTTTCGATTTTCAATCTCATTTCGACCTTTTGGACGCAGCGCAAGATTGAGAACGAGACTTCTCCGAAGGAAACACACGGGTCGTCTGCATAATGTCGCCAGACACTTTTAGTGGACGTACATTGACGATGTGGAATGATGATTACATTGCAGCCCCTCTAATGGCTGCCGTCTGCAGCCATCTCGCTCAAGATATGAAAAGTTTTACTCCACATTAGTCATTTAGGTATTTGTATTGAGCAGCTTTGGTGTAAAACTAATTGTTCGTGAATGCTGGACTCTCAAACTGCAGCCAGGTGTCTGAGCTGAGATCAATTACTTTCCAATCGCAAGAGCCACGTGGCTCAGCGAGAAGAAATTGGTGCATGGATTTCACCCACAGCAGAAAAAGGTAATAATTCAAGTAATTCTGTCAGATGTTTGACACATTTGTGAGTGATAGAAAAAGCAGGACCTCTATTTTTGGGAGAGATAGTCTGTCCTGTATGTAAGCGTACATGGTTCAGTCTCCTCAACGTAAAGACGAGGAACCGACCTGGTCAGGAAGCGGTGGAAGTGCATTCTGATTGGATAACCCTCCTTCCTGATGAGGATGGTCTCCATGATGCCAGAGTAATGCAGCTGAGTGTTGACCAGCTCCATGTCAAACACTCCTGGCTCCTACACACACAAATAAACATATATACACACACAAATACACACACACACACACACATACAGTACATACACACACACACACACACATACAGTACATACACACACACATACACACACACACATACATACACACACACACACATACATACATACACACACACATACACACACATACACACACACATATACATACACACACACACACATACATACATACACACACACACATACACACACATACAGTACATACACACACACATACATACATACATACACACACACACATACAGTACATACACACACACACACATACATACAGTACATACACACATTACATACACACACGCATACACACACACATACACACACACAAATACATACACACACACACATATTCACACACATACAAACAAACATACATACATACACACAGACATACAAACACATACATACACATACACACATAAACACACTCATACACACATACACAAATTAGCTGTAAATTGCAGATCAATCAAAATGCAAAACACTGCAAACGTGCACACGTCATCCAACTTGCAAATATACCTTGTGGTGGTTTGGCTTGATGCATCGCACAAAATAAGGGTTACACCTGTCACAGATAGATGAGAACGAACGGATGGATGAATGAACGATTTGATAAAGGCTTCGTACATCGTTCCCCGCGTTTTCCAACTTTTGCAACTGAGAGGAAAAGCAAATAAGTTAGAAATGGGTGGAGCGCGGCTTGGTGTTACAGTTCCACGACATATGAACCGATCCCCCGAGGCCTGGAGGTTATCTATAAGAGACACGACTGAGCTCCAATCAGGCAGATCAAAGGCATCTTCCCGAGAGAGACGGCTCCTCTAATCACTTCAGTCTCCTGGGCACCGAGGCGGCTCATCTTCCAGGGCTCAGAATGCATCCCTCTCTCTCTTTTCCTACTTCCTACATCATGTACACACTCTCTCCATCTGAGGCCCCGGTAGTGACATTTTTTTTTGTCGGGCTGAACGGCAGCAAACATGAATCGTAGCAGACATTTTGGAAAGGATTCCATATATATCTTTTTGTTAAAGATTGACTTTTGGACTTACCAACACAATGAATTGACTTGTCAATGTTGAATGTTTATTTAGTTTTGCAATAATGTTGATGTAATTAACGTGTGTATGGTTAGAAATGTATATATATTTAAATATCCAACACACATATAAATTAATTCATGCTTAAATGTTCTTTGAACATTAGCCAACGAGCTAAAAGAGAATAAAGCTTCGGATGATGCAGTTCTACATCTTGTCTTATGATGATGAATTTCCATATTCTGCTGACTGATTAAGAGGGAACTCTGTTCAGGATGTGTCGCTGTCCACCGACAGGGGGGTGCTGAATTAAAGTTGCTCTCAAAACACGGTAACCCCAGGGTCTAAAAGCGCTTCTGGCTCCATAGCAGCCTATTATTCAGCTGGCTGGAGTAGTTTTCCAGGCATATCGGCTGGTCTTTGAAATTCATTGTATTGGTAACACAAAAAAACATGAATCAATATCTCTCTCCAGGCAGCCTATAGGCGGGCGATGTCACATGAGCATCATTTACATATCCGCCTTCTTCGGAGCAAAGCTTACAGTTAATGTGGGAATGTATGAAGGCATTATAGCAATATTCAGCGGCAAATATGGTCTTAAGATGAAATGTTTTTTCTCAAACCTTTCCATCTTCTCCAGCAGCTCCTGCAGACTGCTCTGGAACTTTGCGCTGACCGTGTCGGCGTGATGACGGCGCGCCGCGCTGCTGCGCCGCACGCTAGACGCGTACTCCGAATGCTTTAAAAAGAAGCCGGATACCAACTGTAAACACACACACAAACACACATACACATACACAATGGAGAGGGCAAAGAAGTACATTTATATAAATATTTAAGTTCCACTTAATGGATCCCAATTTAAAACAATAATTCCTAAATTGGTTGTAGGATAAAATTCTGAAGAGAAAAATAAAAGTAATGTGCCGCACCGCCACAACACAAGAAGATGAGTAACAACCATGATATTTAAAATGTAACTGAAGAGGCCTAAGAGAGAGTAAGTCATGAGAAAAGAAGTGTGTTTGAGGATCTCACTCTGTTCTTGCTCTGGATGAAGAGGTCCAACACATCCTGGCGGACCATGTCGAAGTTCTTATCCAGGAATTTGTGCACCTGCACCACAAATCAAAAGAAAGAGAGAAATGTACTTTTATAGATCCCTGTGGGGAAATTCTTCATCTGCATTTGAGCCATCGTGAGTTACTAAGGAGCAGAGGGCTGCAGTGAAGCGCCCGGGAGCATCCGACGAATTAAAGACAGCAGAGCAAATGTAGATCCAACTTGGTTCACATTTAGTTTCTCCTCCAATTCTTTAGTAAAACCACTTAAGTGAAATCAAAACTAAGAAAAGGGATTTTCAATTTTCTTGAAATTTTTTTTTTTTTGGAAAGAAAGACCACAATAAAGAAAGAAAGACAGAATTTAAGAAAGCAGTGTACCTGGTACGTGACTTTCCCAGCAAAGTGTTTCAGGGTGAACTCTGGCAGTGGCATCTTTGGCCTGGCGTACAGCGGGTTGTTTCCATGGTGATAGTGGCACTTCTGAAGGAAGGTGTGGTCTGTTGCCTAGCGATGATTGTAGACTGGTTAATGGTTGGTGAGCCGTGGCAATTAAATCTCTACAGCACACGCCCATGTCGCCCGTGTGCGATCGCCTCAGTCGGTCACTCGTGGAACAACGTGCTCATATTTCTGACCGTCAGATTCATTTCATAATAAGTTTATCTCAAGAGTCAGTTTCTTACATCAGGAGCCACGGAAGTAATAATCCCGGCAGGTAGGCAATTACGTTTAGGAAAAATCCAATAATTGCGATGTTTTTCTTTATAACTCAGAACTGAGGTGTGGAATGTTTTTAAATCATGTTATTGTTTCAGCTCTTTTTCACACAATACACCTACATTTTGCATTTTAAAAGTTTTCCTTTTCAGTGGAACTGCTTAGCGATAGGAATCGACACGTGTGGATGTACCTGAGGGAAGCCGCACTGGTCGTCCAGTATGCGCAGTATCCCATGAGGCTTAGCGGCGATGAGGTCGAGGCAGGCCTGGTTGAGGCTGAAGGGCTGCTGCTGCCACTTGATCTGCTCCCGCATGTACTCCTCCTACACACGGCACACCGGGTTTTTGAGTATGAAATTCTTTTCACTTCAGCTGAAGCATTGCTGTGTCCACTGTAGTTCGTGAGACTTGATGGCATCGTGGGTTTATGGGAGCTTTTTCTGAAATGAGTCACTGTACAAAAAAGGCTGTTTATACAATTATTATTCCACTCTTCTTTTAACCGTTTTTTCATCGGTTTTCACTCAAAAACGAAAGCGAAGTCCGGTTCAGCTCTTCATGTGGACACATATTTTGGTGTTTTGCTGGCCAAAAGATGACGAAACTTTGGTTAAAACAATGCTAAATTTGATTGAGAAGTTTTTAACTGCAGAAAGTTCAGTATACACAGGAAATTCATAGGAATAATAAACTAAGTTAGAAATGAGATTTAATTGGATTCTAGTAACTGCTCATGCAGTAGGTCAATAATCTCCACGTTCCCAATTTAATTTGATCCTTTTTTGTTTTGGATTTGTTGGATTATCGTGAGTGATTCACATGGCCACCTCTGGTATTCCCTTGTGTTCAAATATGATCTAAAAACAACATACAAGTGGTGTCATTTGCTATATTTGGCCTCAAAAGGGCAAACCCATCCACGTCATGGATTAAAAAATAACTAAAAATGCTTATTCAACATAATTTATAAAGAAAAAATAGACCACACATACACAGGTGTGTTTTGTAAACTGGTTTTTTCCAAAATAAAGAAACGTAAATGTATGTGTTCCTGTATCAAAACATGTCACATCCTTAGTGACGCCTCTTAAAGGAAATAATGGTTAAATTAAAGCGGAATTTCTAAAAACCTTAACTGAGGTTTTTACACAAGCTGTTTTTAGAGACCTAAAACAGCCCAAAATGCACGAAAAAGGCTACGTTTAAAAAAAAAGTACCTGTGTATGTGAGGCCTAAATTATTTATTTATTTTGTATTTTTGTCAAACAAAATAAAGATTATGCTATGATGAATGCTGAGCTATATGCATGATGATGATGTCGTCCAATAGAAAGTCTCTATTTGATAACGTGACGAGATGAGACGATGCTGTCTGGATCTTACTGTACGCCACGGCAGGCTACTTTTCTAAAATTAGTTTTATATGTGAGGACGCATCGCTACTTCTCCCCAGCTTTCCTTTGAGAAAATGATTATTGTGAATATATGGCCCAGAAACCGTCTTTCCACTGGAGAAATCCATCCTGGGAAATAAGCTTTCTCTGTTCCCATACCGCTTGCGTTCTTCTACATATAGAGTTTAAGAAATCCGGTTACTGTGGAAGGCGGACTGTAACTCAATTACTAAACTGCACGTGAACACACAGAATGAGTATATTGCAACGTGCGGCTCGGAGGACCTTCCTCATGATTATATGATCTGTCTTTGATGCTTTCCTTTCATACTTCTCAACCACATTGAGACTGGTTTCAAACTCGATGTCTTTTGACACGCACGTTTGAAAATCCATCCTCACTGGGAGGATGAATGCATGGAAATATGAACTTGTGGTTTCCCTGACCTGCTCCTCCTGGAAGACGACCTTATTAAAGAAGAACTGCAGAGTTTCATTGGCGTAGTTGATGCACAGCTGCTCAAAACTGTTCACCTGTAGCTCCTGGAGGGTAAAGAGAGGAGACAATGGGGGGGGGGGGGGGTTGAGTTAACGCGGGTCAGTTCAGACGCATCGACGCTGTCACATCATCGAGCGAGGTCGTTCTTCAGCCTGACCTCAAATCCGTAGATGTCCAATATGGAGATGGAGAGGGCGTCGTTGCGAGGGTAGACCCGTCCGTTGATGCGCTCCGTCAGCCAACCAAACAGCAGCGAGTAGAGGATCTTGGCAACAGCATCTCTATGAAAAACACACAATAAGGTTTCTATGGCAACAGAAAATATGGTTCCTATGGAAACAGAGGACATCTGAAAAATCTCTCCCCCAGCACTGACGTCCTCTGTCCTCGCACGCCTTTTACCAAAAGATCGGAAGAGAATATCAAAGGCGCTTCATTCCCTCGCTGTCGTCTCCTGGCACGTTTATTTTTCTTTTTTCAGATACACTTTTATTTCAGGTGCAAAAGTGCAAAAGTAGTTTGTATTTAATTTAACACAGACTGTATTCAAAATCAATCACCTGGCATCCACGGCACTCTCCACTGTGAGCGGAGTGAAGATCTTCTCCCTGGCTGTATCCTGGGGGGACCCAACACATCCGTTATCTGACAACACCTCTCGAATTATGATCACATATTTACTCCTATCGACGCTCTAGTGTTCAGCTCACGGTCAGCTTGAAGGTGACAGCCTTCTGCAGGCCGTCAGGTGACACCTGCAGCAGCTCGGCGACCACCCTGATCTCCCGCGTGCTCACCACCGCCGCGACCTCCTGACCTTCAGCCTGCAGGACGGCACACACGCACGGAGGCATACAGGTTCATGACCACCGTCAACTCTGCACATCCTCGTCCGTGAAACTAAATGCATTTAAATGCTTATTTGTGTCTCTATGTGTGTGTGTGTGAGTGGCAGAGCGACCTTGTGTGTCTGGAAGAAGATGTTCCCCAGATGAAGGACGGAGGACAGCAGTCTGTAGATGCTGCTTTGCTCCTCTGGGGTGAAACGCAGGATGTCCATGGCGTTCAGCAGACGCCTGAAGTCGTCCCCGTCATCCTTCCCCTCGATAGTACAATCTCCTCCCTACACACATTACAGAAACCAACACACTGTTATACAAATTTTAAAAAACGAAATGCTTAGCCTCAGCCGGTTTAATTACTGCTCTAATTAAGGGGAAACTTATCAGCAGCTGAAAGTCTTGTTTTTTGTTGTTGCAGACCCTCCGGGGGTTCAACTCCTCACCTTGATGCAGTGAAGAAGAAGTGTTCCCCAGAGTGTGTGTGTGCACTGCGACATCATCTGCTGGGCGTGGTCACTGGTGCAACAGTGCATGCGTCTTACCATTCAGCCACGGGGAGCAGGGAAATGTTACTTTTCGGTCTGGTGCTGCACTACCGGTTAAAACGAAGAATAAGCCACATGTGCTAGCGGACACGACCAATGACGGCGTAATTAGAAAAGGATCTTTAAATCAGCTTCGGCATGAGCAACGCGTTGTGTTGTGTTTCATCACATCTCGTGAAGTCCAAGAAGAAATCCAAGAGAGCAAACCGGCTCCATGATGGAAACAAGGTGCAGGAAGTGGAACAGGGACTTTTGAGCCACATAAGGGGGAGGAGCCTGGATGTTTGTATTGTTTTGTAACTATATCTTATTTATAACATTCAATCGATTATGAGAAGTTTCGCCTTCATTCTGTTCGTTTTACTGATAAAAGTAATCAAAGATAATGCATCATGCATATATTTGGTCTAAATTATGAAATATATGTTTTCAATGACACTTGCATAAAACAAAGTGGTGATTTATCTAAAGTATACCTCTTCAAGATGTCTGGTTTACCTCTTCAAGATAATAAAAGATGATGCAAACAATTTCTAGATAGCACCAAACAAAACATACAGCTGACGGGAATGTACTGTATTTTTTTAATTTAGCTGCAAATTATTTCGATTCCCTGTGAGAGAATTATAAATGTCAGTGTCAAATATGAGGGAGAGCCTTCCACTAGTTGTAGAAACAATAAATAATGAGTGCTCTCGGGTTAACTCTAGACATTTCTTCTCCTTATTTTATATTCTTTCCTTTTTGTGAAATGTTGGACAGTTTAAGATCATTTGCACTTTGGACAGAAATCTGCAAATTACATTCATCACTCAAAATATCTCCGGCTCAAAGACTCCAGATCGCAAAGGTCATTTACTCTGAGTTTCATGTTTGTGACATGAATCACTTTGTAAAATAAATGAGATATTTTCTGAAAATTGACATCTCATTTGTTAATGTGACTATGAAATTGATGACAGTGACCACACCTTATACCCGCGTGTGTGTGTGTGTGTTAATTTTTTTGCCGAGCACCTGATTCAGATAGTAGTACGTCTCAGCTTCCTGGAGATACAGCGAGCGCTTCTCATGAGGAGGAAGACCTGCCAGCATCTCATAGAAGATGTGATAGTTCCTCTCCGATTTGGCCTGTGGATGAAAACACACACACACACACACACACACACACACACACATACAACAATGATGAACAGACTGGGCTGTGTAACGATGGAGGGGAACATGTTTAACACCTTTTTGGCTGTCTTCCTCTACAATCTTCTCTTTTTAATGATGACTTATTGGTAAAAAGACTCCACCTGACCTGTTGTGTGTGTGTGTGTGTGTGTGTATGTGTGTGTGTGTGTGTGTGTGTGTGTGTGTGTCTATTGAGTCCATGTGTGTGTTCTTCACCTGAAAGACAATGCGCGACTTCTCCAACAGGTACTGGGACGTTATGGCACCGCTGATTACCCCCCTTGGAAAGACACACACGCGCGCGCACACACACATACACACACACACAAAGTAATTATTGACTTAATTAACAGTCATGCATGTGGAATGTCTATGGATCTTTTAGTCCTACTCTAACTGTGTCAGTGTAACCTGTTAGTATATTCTGAACTAAACCCACTGTGTGTGTGTGTGCGTGTTTGTGTGTATGCGTGTGTGTGTAAATATTTACATTAATTATAAAACCATGTCATACAGCAACTATGGTAACACATCGCGATAGCAACAATCAATTGAACTATTGAATCATGGGATTAAAAAAGATGAAAATCTGATTGCATTTTTCCACATTTCCTGTATAAAATGTTTGTTTTTGTAGCTTTGTGTTGAATATGAAGCCTATTGTACTCCAGAGGAGGAAAATCCTCAACTGGTCCAATCTGCATCATGCATAGGTCTAACTACTACTACTACTACTACTACTAATCAACCATTAAAGTTCTTCTCATATATAAAGCTCAGTGGGGCTAATGATGACCAATGCTTGATTTGGTTTGAATGTTTTTCTATATGAGATCAAGTTCCTTCTTTCAATATTCTAGATTCTCTCCTTTTCGAAAGACTCGAAAAACAGCCTCTGACTTTTGTTCTTTTCATGATTACATTGGTAAAAGTTAGTCAAAGTACTCACTCCTCCATGTAGATCTGCGTGTATTTGCCGAAGCGTGAAGAGTTGTCATTGCGCACTGTTTTGGCATTCCCAAATGACTCCAAAAGGGGCGTGGCCTCCAGGATCTGACCAATCCCCACAGACACACAGTACACGTTACCACCGATACCTTCATGGGGATGGCGGTTGTCAGTAGAGCAAAAAGCAAGCAGAGGAATACTTCACCTCTATCTGATGGGAGACGGACGGATAAGACAGGAACACGATCACAGCGTTAGCTTCAATGACCGCAGTATGGACCGTACTAGTCAGCATGCGTGTGCTCATAGATACTGTGATGTGTACCTGCTGTGTGACGTTGCATTTGTGATGTATGGCTGTCAAGTAACGCAGGATCAGTTTAGTAGCCTCGGTCTTTCCTGAGCCGCTTTCTCCGCTGTGATAACAAAAGCTGTTAATGTGAATCCATCACATTCTTCATGACGCACAAAGAGGATTGTACACACTGTGTACACACTAACAACTATTCATACCTGATCACAATACACTGGTCCTTTTTGGCATCCATCATGGTGGTATAAGAGAGACCAGCAATGGCAAAAAGATGGCTGCAACACAACAAAACATTTTTTTAACGAACAAAAACACATTTGTATTCTCATTGGTTGTGTGAGTGTGTCTGTGTCTGTGTGTGTGTGTGAGAGGTGTGAAGTGGTAGTGAAATCCATAACCAAACTCTCCCTTGGCAACCAACCAACAGCTGTGTAATCGGAGCATCGTGCTAACACCTGAGAGCCCAAGGTTTACACCTCTCTGTACCAGCGTGCCGCAGCTCAGAGTCCGGCTCACGACTCGTGTAGACGGATGTCGTACATTTAGACACTCACAGGTCACAGTTAGAGGTGACATAGGTTTGTTGGTGTAAGTTGTTTAAAACAAAAGTGAAGCCCTCAAATTAAAGAGAAAATGTTGGCCCTAGATATGTTTTATGCACATAGTGATAAGCAATCATTGGTAGATGCGGTATATTTTCATTTAAATGACAAAAAAAAGGGAAAATATAGGTTTTATATTGCAATATTGAAATCTTTCTCCAAATCAAAAGTGAATCCCTTATTCATTGCCCAGTGAAAACACAACCTCCTTGCTAACTTCCCAGATCTAAAACACACACACACACACACACACACACACACACACACAAACTCTCCCGGGTCTTACGGAGGGTTGTCACTCAGGCCGCGACCTTCATACTGAAGCACCATGTCTGTGCCATAAATGTTGAGCAACTTGTAGGGATTCACCGACACGAGGATGCTGCCGATGTAGGTCTGTGTGGATGGAGAAAAAAGAGAGACAGAAAAGGACAGGAAGGAGAGCGGATGAGTGGATGCGGGAGGCGATGTCCATGACATTTGATGATATTAGTTGTATAATTTGCATTTTATAGATGAAGCATACATATGCAAGTTCCTGGTCGAAGCGCTTCTTCAGGTTCATCAGAACTGTGGTGTCATTCAGCTCCCTGAAATTAAACACATACAGAGCACACAGTGTCACACGCAGTCACTCGACATCCAATATTCATTACTTTCCATGGCATTCAAGACGTCAAAAATCAAAGAGATTCTACTTGGCATAACTGTGGAATAATTTGTCTCAAACTGCTGTTGAAGGGACACGACTATCCAGTGCGGGGGAGTCTTCTGGAAGAGAAGAGATGTTTTTGGTGTGTTGCATGTTTAACTAGAATGGGCACTCGGTAGAGCGCATACCTTCGCATATCACAAGCTTGGGCATTGACTTATGAACATTTTGGCATTAGTTGCATGCCAATTGGACAAAAATGTATCGTGCTATGGTAAAAAAAAGATGTTGACCTTTCCATGACCTTGACCTTGACCTTTGACCCGATTGATCCCAAAATCTAATCAAATGGTCCCCGGATAATAACCAATCATCTCACCAAATTCCATGTGATTCAAGAAGATTTGACCTGTTCATGACCTTTGACCTTGACCTTTGACCCGATCGATCCCAAAATCTAATCAACTGGTCCCCGGATAATAAACAATCATCCCACCAAATTTCATGCGATTCGGTTCAATACTTTTTGAGTTCTGCGAAAGATTTTGACCTGTTCATGACCTTTGACCTTGACCTTTGACCCAATCGATCCCAAAATCTAATCAACTGGTCCCCGGATAATAAACAATCATCCCACCAAATTTCATGCGATTCGGTTCAATACTTTTTGAGTTTTGCGAATAACACGCATACAAATAAATAAATAAATACACGGCGATCAAAACATAACCTTCCGGCATTTTCAATGCGAAGGTAATAAAATACTCAATGCTGGGGATATATTACTGCTCTGGAAACGTTTTCATGGACTTTCAAAGCCTGCAGGCGCACAAATACACACGCTGTGAATAGTTGGTAGAAGAAAGTGTAAGGACATTGAAATGAGCCGTGCTGCCGACGCTGGAGCCACCAAATGCTTGAGAAAGTGTGTGTGAGGCCGAGGCCGTTTGTTAGGACTGGGTTCTGCTTACGGCAGCTGTGTCATGTCTTCCATTCCCTCCGCCCAGCTTTTCGTCCTGTGGCCTGTTGTGGGCATGCTGAGGATAGAGAAGATCTGGACACAAACACACAGTATGCAATTAGTCAAACACTGGCATGCAACTTTGTCAAAGCTTGAGGGATATCGTGATCAGTTGATGCAGAAACGATATTAAATATGCAGAACATCTAATAATCTGTTTTGAAATGATTTTGTGGGCCATCCAGTTTTCATGTAGTAAGCTTCACAGTTATTGCATTTCCACGTCTACATTTCACTCAAAATGAAATCAACTTTTATTTAAAAAAAAAAGAATACATAGATTGGAGCTACCTTGTCGTACCAGCTTTGGCCAGGTACTCGATCTCTGTCGGGGGTCCAGTTTGGGTCCTGGATCAGTTCGCCCACCAGTCCAGGTGAGGGCGAATACCCCTCTAACACCCCGTCTTCTTTGTACATGGACCACTTTGACAGATTCTGGACGGTCCCATGTGGTAAAACCCTCTCAGCGGCCCACACGTCTTCCCCTCCTTGCCCTTCACCTCGGGCATTTCTGGCCCAGTGTCCTGAGCTCGGCCCGTAGGGTGGCACCACAGCGTAGCGACTATCCTCACCCTGCAGGCCCGTTGGCACCCTGTATGAGGCGTAGCGAAGCTGCTGGTTCTGGACGGCTTCAGACAGGTTCGGGATGTGGAACTGGCGTGTGAGAATAGAGCCATCAGGCAGCCTGCGGAAGAAGGAATTAATCACTTCAATTAAAAACATTGAACAAATGTAACAGTGAAACTGTTTTTGTGTCATTTTTGAGTTAGAACTACTTTATTTTATTAAAAAGATGAAGAGATGCAGCTAGAGAAGGAGCGAACTAGATACTGAGGGACTTGCAGTTGCAAAAAGGTTGGGAGTTAACCGTATAATGGGATGACTTTGGTAAAGCCTTAACTAAGATCACAGCGGTTACCTTCCCATTGGATCCAAAGCTATGTTTACTGGGAAACTTCACAACTTTCAACGAGGTCTTTGATGAAGCTCCTCTATTTACTTTATTCATTTAATACATTTTATTTCATTTACTTGTGTATTTTTTCTTCTTCTTTTTCCTAACTTGTTATGCCATTTTCTGTAATGTTTAATGTTGTGTGCAAAATATTTGGAAAATAAAATATTACCAGAAAAAAGGTACGTAACCAGAGAGAGAGAGAGAGAGAGAGCGAGAGCCGTGATGAGAGAACACAGTGACTGAACAAGAACATACATCATCGGTCGTATTGGCCTAATCCTCACAGTTCTTCATATGCTCCAACAGGAATGCAAATATGTACTTGTAGTGCTTAGTGCTTTATGAAAAGAGCTCATATTTAATATTCCATTAGTAAAAATGTGAATGTCTAGCTGAGGTTCTATTTCCAAACAGTTAATTCTGTGCAGCATCTGGTTATTAGTTTCTAGTTTTAGTGTAGCTCCTCACCTGTATTTGACATCACGGAGTTCGTCATTACGCAGAGCAGAGGCAAGATTGGGAGGGTTGGGTTTTGGTGCCGCTGACAGGCCAGAGTTGTCTCTGAGATGATAGAGACCTGCAGACCGAAGTGATTGGTTTTGCCTCAGAGCGGCTGAGAGGTCGGGACCGGAGGGCCTCTGGCCAGGCATAACCAGGGAGCCATCAGGGAGGTGGTATGAAGCATGACGAAGGTTCGTATTCATAAGAGCCTACAGAGCCAAGACAGCAGTTAATTATTCAATGTGATAATCATAATTTCCAGAGTAATTCTAAAATCTGTATTGGTTGAAATGCTATGTTTGATTTTCCCTGGGTTAAAAGAGACAGTGAGGTGCTGCAACAATGTTGTATTAAGGTACATTTAACAGGTACTCACTCTAGACATGTTAGGGCCAACTGGCTTTCGTGGGTCGATGATGATGGTTCCATCAGGCAGGGTTAAGGACACACCCTTTAGATAAGGATTCTGCAGGGCGGCTGTCAGGTTGGGGCTCTTTGGTTTCCTTGGGTCCACTATAATAGTTCCATCTGGGAGGGTGTATGAAGCTCCTTTCAAGGCTACGTTGCTGAGGGCCTAATGTTAAACAAGTGCCATTGCATTAATCATCAGTCGAGTTAAAGCAGCAGCGTAGAATATTTGATTACCAATTACTATTAGCTAAACAAGATCTACATCAATTTGTGTAAAGTATTTCAAGTCCCACTAAAGACAAGAAAGGAGGAAAGTCTAACAGATCAGCAAACACACAAGGTAACAAGTAGTGTGTAAGGAAAGCATACAAGCCCAAAGAGTCTGAACCCATAGCTAACCTTCAACATGTTGGGTGAAATGGGTCTATTGGGGTCATGGACCCCCTCCGGTAGCCTGAAGGAGGCGCTCCGCAGGGCAGAGCTTTGAAGGGCGCCGGAGAGGTTTGGAGACAGAGGTTTCCGTGGATCAATGACGACCGTGCCATCGGGCAGGGTGTAAGATGCACTTTTCAGGTAAGGGTTCAGAAGTGCTGCTGATAGGTTCGGGGACTTTGGTGTCTTGGGGTCAATCACAATGGTACCATCAGGGAGAGTATAGGAGGCTTCGCGCAAAGCTGGGTTGCTTAGAGCCTTGGCCAGGTTTGGGGAAATGGATTGCTGAGTGAGCAGAGCAAGAGGAATATTCATCAGCTTTTAATAAGACATGGTTCACAAATATTCGGGAGAGTGAAGAAAGGAACACATTACTTGCTGTCTCGGGTCTATAATGGTGCCATCGGGGAGAGTATATGTAGCAGTCCGGACATTCTGGTTCCGAAGTGCTCTTGAAAGGTCCGGAGACATTGGCTTCTGGGGGATACGTTGGTCCTGTGTGGGTGGAAGGGGAGCGTAATACAAGAGAGTGCAACTGTAATAAAACCATTGTTGTTTCTCCATGTATAGACAAACATACATGGCAGGTATTCTCGTCATTTTGACATGTTCCACCTCCACCTACCCTGATAACCGATCCATCGGGCAAGGTGTACGAGGCTCCACGGACTTGTTGGTTCTGCATGGCACGGCCAAGCAATGGGGAGGAAGGTGAAGCTGCGTATGGTGACACCAAGGATCCATCTGGCAGTCGGTACGACGCCTGCATCAACTGTTGGTTTCGCAGGGCACCTCCTAACATTGGTGAAGAGGGTGGTGGGGGTCCATACGGGGACTGTCTAAGTTGCACGGGTGTCCGATAGGATGCTTGGCGTACGTTTGGGTTCTGTTGGAGAGCATCGTGCAGCTGAGGCCCAGCTGGTGCATAAGGGTTACGGCGTTGCATCACAGGGGATCGTAAAGAGGACACATTCTGCAAAGGAGAACGGTTCTGTAGGGCATCATGAAGCAGTGGCGATGGGCCCGGCTCAGAGATGTAATCGTATGGAGTGACAACGGTTGGTCCGTATGGTGAATGGATCTGTGGAGTCTGATAAGAAGCCACACCGCTCAGTGCCTGACCATGTCTCATGGCTCTAGACAGCATGGGAGTGGACGGTACAGAGGACTGAGGGCGTTGGAGTGGAGACACGTAGGAGGCTTCTCTCACTGCCTGGTTTTGCAGAGCTCCAGACAGCACTGGGGAAGAAGGGGCCATCGGCTGTTCATGAGACATTGGCCTTTGTAAAGGTGAAACATAAGATGCACCCATTATAGCTTGATTATGCATAGCATGAGACAGCATGGGTGACGAAGGGGCCATAGGCTGCTCATAAGGGGACATTGGTGTCTGCAGTGAGGAAACAAAGGACGCGTCCCCAATTACCTGGTTTTGCAATGCACCGGACAGCGAAGGGGATGATGGCGCATAAGGTTCCATATATTCTGGAACAATCCCACCTCCCATGTCTACCATCTGGGTTGGCTCTGGGTCGATTGGGGAAGCGAAAGACGCCTGTCTGATAGCCTGGTTCTGCAAAGCGCCAGATAACATAAGAGAAGAGGGGGCGAGAAACTGATTTGATGGATCACCATAAGGATCGGCATAGTGGCCAGACACATATGTTTCTGGCGCATAAGTGGGTGGGTGGGCAGATCGAGGGGGCAGGTGAGGGGAAGACTGACGAGAAAGTCGAGGAGAGAAGCGTGGGGATGCAGGCTGTGGCATGTATTTAAGGGAGGGCTGTGGAGAGGCAGGAGGCATCCTTCTTATCGACTGCTGGGCCCTGAGGGGACGTCCTCGGGCCACAGGGCGAGGGTGAAATTGACCCGAATCTCTCCTCCGCTGGGGAGCGCGGTGGACCATGTGAGGGGAGTGAAACGGGGAGGAGAGGGAGGACTCCACAGTGAGAACCGAAGACCTATTGCTTCGTAGGGAGGAAGCACGGAATGGACGTACGTTCTGGGTGGGTGGGGGCATCGGGCGCCCTCGGAGGCCCATTGGTGAGGGCCTGACGGTACCTAAAGGAACATTTCCCCCCATCCTGGGCCGGGCCAATGGTGTGGGGTCCCTGTGCAGCCTGGTTGAGCGACGAGACAGTGTCGGAGATGACGGGGCGGGCCGCGGTCCTGTCGGGGACAAACTGCGACGAGAAAGCGAGGGAGCGGGAGATGGTCTTCTACTGCGCTGTGGAGAGTGAGGGGGAGATGCACGACCAGGGGAGAAGGAAGGGGAGGGCGGACCATGCATCTTCCTTCCCCCAAATGGGCTGCGGGCTAGAGTGGGTGAGGCTGGAGGACTTTGCCTCCTCGTGGACGCACGGGGTGAGGAAGGTGGAGAACGATGTCTCATTGACACTCTTGCCGAGGGTGGAGGACTTCGCCGGATCATGGAGGCACGAGGAGAGTGAGGGGGGGAGGGTCCTCGAGCCATGGGAGACGGGGATCTCTGAGGTTGCATTGTATAAAGGTCGTGGGGGGAGACCATGGGAGACGCAGGTGGTGAGATTTGTCTCGACATAACAGAGGGGGGTCTTTGGGCATTTCTGAAGCCCCTCCTTATGGATGGTTGTGGGGAGGGACTGCGTCTCTGTGGAAGCATGGGACCGGGTACCGGGGAGGCCCTGGCAGAAGGATGGCGGTGCATCTGTGGGGAGGGCATGATGACAGAGCGGCGGGATGGAGTCGGAGAGGGTTTCAGGCGCCGTGCAGGACCGGGGGACATACTTGCTTGCTTAATTATCATAGCAGTTGGAGTAGGGATCACTGCTCCATAACCCTGTTGCTGTGACAACGGATCTGTCATCATCTGCAGTCAGAAACACAAATGATGGATGTGGACAATAAATTGAGAACCAAAAAAGTTAAGAGAGCATATATTTTGCAAAAAATTAGTTATTAGTACTGAATATAGTATTGAGATGGGATTTGAAAATGTTTGATATTACAACTTGAATACAACCGTCCGCTTTAAAAAAAAAAGTTATGCAAACTATGCATTTCACTGCAGTTATTGTCGAGTGTGGAAGAAAGACTGCAGGATATTTAATAAAGGTACGGAGAAATTCTGTCTTGTGTGTCTTATTTTGTAAAAGTATTAAGGCACAGCTTTGATGTAGGGTTGTTTTTGTAAATACAATGCAGAGTTAGTCTAGCATATACATGGGATTGATTTGAATAACTAAAATGTAGGATACTTGGAGGCTACACTGTGCTGCTATTTTATCTAGAGAAAAATAAGATCATCAGATTGGGATCAGGGGCAAAATAACTTCATCTGGACCTCCATAATTGTCAGTTAACCTCTTGCAACCAACATTATTAAGTAAGAGCAAACCTAACATTTGCTTCTCATGGAAATAATGTAATCAAGATGTTTATTGTTTCATGGGCTGTTGAGGAGCCAGAAATATTTTTTTAAAGTCTAAAAGTTTGCATTGAAGAGTATGGCTATACAAAATCAATGACACAACATTAGCTACAATTACCTGTGGTGACATCATTCGTTGCTGCGACATCATCATCTGCTCTTGTGGTGACATCATTCGTTGAGGCATCATCTGTTGCCGTGACATCATCATCTGCTCTTGTGGTGACATCATTCGTTGAGGCATCATCTGTTGCTGCGATGGCATCATTTGAGTGGACGTATTGTGTTCTTGTTGGTACATCATCTGCTGCTGCGGTGACATCATCTGCTGCTGCGGTGACATCATATGTGGGGGCATCATCATTTGTTCTCGAGGCAACATCATCATCTGTTGTTGTGGCGACATTCCTCTCTGCTGCTGTATCGACATGTCACCGGGATGACCTGGTGCGAGAGGGTTCTGGTCTTCATACTGGATTTCTGACATGTCTTCAAATTCTGGATCAGGTGGCAAAGTAGGTGGAGGGTGCAGGGTCACATGGAGGCGCTCTTTCCCAAACATGCGCACCTGAGGTCTCGGAACCTTGAAAGTCATCTCGCCTCCCTGAACTCCAACGGTATCATCCCCGTATTGAGCATACTGGTCTGCATACTGGTCCCCATACAGGCCCTGCACCTGATCCATCCCTCGCCCTCCAAAGCCAGAGAACTGCTGGGCCCCTGGCGGGAACCCCATTGCCTGCTGGGAGCTGTAGTCTTGGTAGGGCATGCCCGCATCATTATAACTGAGTTGGTAGTCTGGGGGAAACCCCCCTTGTATTCCCATCGTCGCTGCGTAAGGGTCCTCGTAGTAACCTGCCTGCCCGTTGTCATAGTAACCCCCTTGACCGTTTTCATCGTGATAACCCTGAGCCTGAGGGTCAAGGAAGCCATCTTCACCGTACACATTGTCCTCGCCCATTAGTGCATAGTGGTCCGGACCCTCGTCACCATACGCTGCCATTGCCTGCTGTAGCTGGTAACCGTGGTAATGAGCTTCCTGGTTGTCATAGTAGCCTTGAGCGGAGGCATACGGGTTATAGTAGTCCCCCATGCCCTCATCATAAAGATCCCCTTCATAATATTCTGCATTTGGATCATAGAGTCCTTCGTCCTCATAGTAACCCATGTCTTGATAGCTTGCTTCCCCGTTGTCATAGTAAGCAAACTGATCCTCACCGTCATCATCATAACCATCATCGTAGCTTCCATAACCTTTCTGGCCAACTGAACGTTGACGGTCGTACCCATAGGCCTCCTCCTCCTCCTCCTCCTCCTCGTGCTCATAACCGTTGTTTTGGTAACCGCGAAGATGACCTCCGGAGGCGGCGTATCGACTCCGTGCTCTTTTTCCGCCCACGCCGCGGTGTCTTTCATTCCCTCGCATTTTCGTGGACAGGAAGCGTTTGGTCAGCCAGTTGGTTGCTGCGGCAACCTTACCCAGCAACGCGCTTGAGTTCTTGAAGTCTTCAAGAGGCCCGTCGCCATTCTTTTTCCCAAATAGGTTTTTGAAGAAGCCCCCCTTCTTCTCGTTTGAATCTTTTCCTGCCAGGTGGAGCAGCATATACGTTCGCTTCTTCCCATCGCCTTCCTTCGCTTTGTCCTCCTTCGCTTTGTCCTCCTTCTCTTTCTCCTCCTTCTCTTTCTCCACCTTCGCTCTTTTGGCCTTCTTGCTGGCATTAAACTGAACCATGAACCGAGAGGTGTTCTTCAGCATGGAATTGCGACGTTTCTTCTTAGCGAGGCGGGATTTCCTCCTCCCCAACCCCAGGAACAAACGTGATGTACTTCTCAGCTTCCTTATGCTGCTCCTGCGCCTCTGGAAGCCGGAGTACTTCATGAACATCGTGGACATGTTCTTCAGGCCTTTCTTCGGGATTACCTTTACAGGAAGCTGTGGAGCTTCTTCTTTCTTTTTGCCTTTCTTCTTTTTTTCATCAGCATCCGATTTCCCACCTTTTTGGCGGCGGCTATCTTTCGATTTTTTTTTGCTGTAATCCTCTTCTTCATAGTCATCCTCCTCTTCTTCGTACTCATCCTCCTCGTCATCTTCTGAATACCCACGTTTAGACTTCCCCCCTTTCTTTCCCTTGGCCTCCTTGCCCCCCTTGCCTTCTCGCCCCTTCTTTCTCTTGTCACCCTCTGAGTCTTCCTCCTCGTCCTCTTCTTCTTCACTGAAATCTTCGTCCTCTTCTTCATCACTCAGGAGCTCCTCCTCATCCTCCTCGGACTCCACCACTTTCTTACCTTTTCCTTTTCCTTTCTTTCCATCATCTTTCCCCTTGGGTGGCTCCTCCTTTCCCTTCTTGCCCCCCTTCTTATCATCTTTACCTTTATCTTTTCCTTTCTTATCATCCTTGCTGGGTTTCTTGCTGTCTTTTCCTCCCTTCTTGTCATCCTTCCCTTTCGCTTCCTCCACTTTCTTTTTCTCTGGTTCAGGTTTTCCACCCTTCTTTGCATCCTTCTTGGCTTCTTTCTTGGGCATTTTCACAAGTGGCTAGGAGCACACCATGCCCTCTCTTTAGGATGCTGTAAACACACAAACACACAAACACTAATATGACATGCACACGGTTATGGAAAGCAACGCAGCATTTTTAAGTTTAAAATTTTAGATTACGATGCGATATGTAAAGGAAATACAGAAGCAGGAGCCTGACCTTTGAAAGATTCCTTGGTTTAGATATGCCTGGTTGACTTTGTGCACACACGATATGCAGGTTCTGATTGAGGACAGGTCCACCTGGCCAAAGCAGTTCCACACTGCTCAGATCTGGTCCCCATGAAGGCTCCTGTCCAGACGTAGAGTTAAATGTCAGCGATCTTTATCACACACACACACACATGTAAACCTGATCCGATGTGAGGTCCTGGGACAGGGATGTCATTTGTGTACAGATTGTAAAGCCCATAGAGGCAAATTCGTAACGTGTGATATTGGGCTCTATGAAATAAACTGAATTGATTGTAAACACAAACACTAGCAATGACACAATGAAACAAGGTACTCAAGTAAACGTTGGTCTTGGTATCGCCGCCCCTTCCAGGAACTGTGTTAAAATGATACCGACATGATTTAGTCAGTGCTTACGCCACGGCACCACACACTGTTACACTTCAGTGGTGCTTCAAACTGCTACCCACCTTGGGAGCACATTATCTCCAAGCCCAACCCTGGGATCCCAAACTCCTGACTAAACCCTGTTCTGCATCCCCAAAACCTGTTCAGAGTTGCTTCACCGCAAACGTGTACAGGCCACCCTCAACATCTCTAGTCTTCGGGAGCTCTGACTCCTGCATCGAGATATAAGACGCCTTTTAAGAGATCGCAATCCATACCCTTGTATGTACAGCTCTATTATAGGTGTTACAGTCAAAGTGGTCAATGGGTCAGAACTCTAAACCTCTTTTCAAATTCTAAATCTGCTTCTGTATGCGCGTCAAAAACTGTATGATGAAGCGTAACCTCCCGACGAACACGTATGTCTAATTTATACTTCTGTCGAAAAGCTTGAAAGAGCTTCCTCAGAGCCACATGGATGGTTTGCAGAAGTAGTAACTGGACATCAGAGCTAGCAGGCGGGATACAACAACAACAACAACAACAACAACCTTATTAATCCGAGGCACAGGAGATCCTCCCCACTACCCAACTCCCTTGTTTTCCCAGCCATGGAGTTGTCTTGGGCCAAACTAATAAATGCATGCAAAGGTGCACAGCTGCAGAAGTATAATTCAGGCATTCCAGAAGTGATTTTCTCACAGTATATGATCCCTGCAGCGTTTGCTTTCTGTCAAATTGAATACAAACATTAAAACCACACAAATGGAAAAACATGCATCTGTATCGCCAGCTCAAGCTCTACTCTCTATGGTCAAGTGTTTTTCTCTTGGAGAGCTGCAGTGAAAGACTCAGTCCTGTGGCAGCGTTGCCACACTCATTCAGCAAGGCAGCTTTCCATCATAGTCACCTCCCCATTCACTGACAGACGGGACAGAAAAGCAAGTGTGCTGGTCGTCAGAATCTCTGCAGTCTTCAAATTTGGTTGCGTCCTTGCTCACAGGTGTCTTCGGTAGTGATTAAAAAAAATGTAAAAAAAGAAGCAAAGAAACTGTGGAAAGTCTTTAGGGTCAAACTGAGCTTCTTCTTTTGAACGAGTCCGTCCTCTGTTGCTCACGACAACACGTTCCCTCACTCAGCACGGCACTCACACTGCCCTCCTCAGAGTGTGTGACAGCGAGTGTGTGCACAAGTGTGTGTGTGTGTGTGTGAATGGGAGAAAGAGAGAAGGGCAGATGGGTTGCCTGTTTGTGTGTATGTGTGTGCGTATGCATGTGCGCGTATGTGTACGTCTTTGAGTGCTACTGAGGAGTTCCTTGTGGCGGGTAGTAGAAGGAGTCTTAATTTGTCATCTGGCTCTACAGGTGAAACTCGAGAGCGCTGGGCGGCTGAGGTGGCGGGGCATAAATAATACAAAAGGGAGAGAGAAAGAAAGAGACATGGGATGCAGAAGATAAGACTGAATGAAAAGTAAGATGTCATCAAATCTCCTCAAATCCAACTATTATCAATGTGTAATTTCTTTAGTGATGCGTTGCATTTACGCTTATGAAGAAGAGAAGTCACGTACACACACCTTTATGTTATCTGACTGTAAATCAACTCCTCCTCTTTTTCCAGAGTAACGTATACTGTCGTGTGTGTGTGCCTGTGTGTGTGTGCATGTGTGTGTATATGAGATAATAGATAAGTGACGCATCATTCTAAAAAGTTTTTGTTTTTAAAACAGTATCAATATGAGAAGTGCAAGCATTCTTAACAACAGGAGAAAGAGCAGAGGCAGGAGAAACACCCACTCGTAATGTGGATATATGATGTCTTCACACTGGTGATCAATAACAGAGGAATGACTCCCTCAAACACACACACACACACACAGCCAGTAAAGGATCAGTAACAGAGCTGTGATTATTAGTGCCATCAACCAATTATTATTCTTCCAGAGCGAAGGGGTCCGATTGCCAGATCTGTCCTGTTACAGGGTATAGGTATTGGGTTGCCAGATCCTGATCTCTGGTCTTAGTGTGTAAGTCAATCTGATCATGACCAAGCAGCAAAGACCACATGTCATGATGTGTGTGTGTGTGTGTGTGTGTGTGCATGTGCGCACAGTGCATTTTATCCAACTTGTCTTTGAGTGGGTGCAGATGTGCATTAAAAAAAATTGAGAATGGAATGAAAGAGCATTTTTTTCCTGGATTTCCCACGGTTTGTCTCTAATGGTACATCTTCCTTTGAAGTGTCATGAAGAGACCCCATCAAACATGAAAAGGCCTGAGTAGCAGCTAGTCTCCCTCTTCCCAAAGCAATTGCTGCTGGCAGGTGGTCCTCCATCTTTTGAGAGTATTTGTAGAGAAGAAACCACACAGAGAAACTGGGATATATGCCCATGAGAGAAAAGCAGATTTATGAGAGACGTGGACTTGATGAGGCTCATCAAAAGCATTCAGGTCCCGAGGGGGAGCAGGAGACCATATTTGTCACATTACACACACACTTTACACACACACACACATAAAGCAATCTGCTGCTATCTAGTGGACCAGAATTACACCTGCAGCACTTCTATTCTAATAGTTTGTTGTTGGTTGGTTCAGGTAAGTTTACAGGCCTTGCAGCAAGTGTGAGGCTTGCATAACACAAAGCAATTACCTAAGTATTGTGCATTCTTTTTCTGTGATATAATATAATTTCATAATGAGTCAAAATGAGATACAGTCAGTAGTCTAACTCCAAGCAACAACATTTATCTTGCAGGAGAGAAGGAGATAAACCAAAGTGTGCAGGCAAAGGGAGCAAGGGGGGAGGGAGGAGTGAGTGCACTCAAAACCAAATCCTACCTTTCCTCCGGGATACCCACGCTGGAGCTCCGTGGTCACGTGTCCCCGTCATCTTAAAGGTCAAGGAGGGAAGAAATTACAAAAACGAAAACACCCCAAAAACTGACACTGCAACACATTTAAAGCTATCAGCACGGTTCCCTGCTCACCTCTGCTCCCGGCTCAGAGCAGCAGGGGTCGGTCAGTGGAGAGGAAAAGTGTGCCGCCAGGAACGGAGGATGAATATTTAACGACCGCTATTCTTCGGTGACCGACCGCGGGCTTGAGTTCCACACGCTGCGGTGAGAACTGATGAGCACCGCGGGTGGGCCGCGTCGGTCATACACGCCGATACACACTGATGTCGTTAAATAAACACGATAGGCACACTTTAAATGTGGAACATTTGTGTGTTTTGGGGTATTTTAGCCACATTTGTGTTGGTTTCACAAACTTTACGTATTCTTTGCCGAACGGGTGACAGATATAGCCTAGCTTAATTCCCGGGGCGTTAATTAGCATTAGTTAGTTAGAAATAAAATGGCGTTTTCCTCCACTACCTGACTGTTGGCCGGAAGTTTATCGTTATTCGTTATTAGTGTTTAACAAAGGTTGTGGACTTTTTACCATTTTCTCGCATGTGGACTGAACACGACGGGGAAAGAAGTGACTCAACGGGGTTGTAACGGCTCTCAACGGTTGAGGGTGAGGGCGGCCACTTGAGACGTGTCCAGCTAACGTCTTTCTCTCTCTCTCCCTCCCTCTCTTTCTCTCTCTCTCTCCACATGAACAATTCTTCCGCTGCCCGCTAGATGGACCCGCGCGCCAACAAACAGGCAGCATGGAGCCACAAGCTGCCGCATCTCGGTCACTTCATAACCTCGACGACCTTGCCGTCTTCCCCCCACACGACCGACCGGCTGCCGGTATCAAAACAGGTTTTTGGAGCTTTGATATTGAACCAACTGTGGCGAGCTGCGACGCAGTTTTCTTTATTTTTATTTTTTTAACAAACCTTTGAGCTACGTTTGAGCTATTTCTAGCGCTGTGCCGGAAATAGTGATTCAACTACACATACGTCAACGAATATATACATTTGCAGTGTTTATGGGTCGACACACTTAATACAATGTTGACACTCTGCAGCTGGCAGCCAAAGTCTCGGTCAGTGAACGCAACACTCCACCCTGCCAGCTTGTTTTATAACCAAAAACCAGGTCACTGCTTTTATTTTTGTTCGTCCACTGACAGCATCATAATCAAGTGTTCTACATAAACAACTGCTTCAAAATACAGACACCAATGTGCAACATAACCCAAGCTCTCTCTTTTAGTCATACCATATATTAGAATAAATCTGTGTTTCCCAGTCTGGTGGTCCAGACTCCCTGAAGGGGTCGTGAGATAATAAATAGGATCGTAAAGACGAAGGAAAACAACATGTTTATGCTCAGAAACTCGGCACTCTTCAAAAGATATTACATGTTGTTGTTTTCCTCTTGTAAGTTACTGGATCGTTTTACTTATTCACTCTGAAAGTGGTCACATGTGTTACCAGTGCCAAGGGGCAGCACGTAGACATGATTGAAGGGAGGACAAGCCCAAAGAAATTGAGTACCACTGGATGAGAGTAGGGACACCTGAAGGCATCATATTGTTTTTTCCCCGTGGTTATAGTTATTTTTCCAGAGCTACAGGGTAGTAGCCATGCTTTCTGCAAGCCAGCCTTACCGGAATTATTTGCAGCGAATAATTAACAGCTTGCTTAGGGCACTGAAACATTAAATCTCTATTGGCCCCGTGAATCATCCAAGGAAAACAAAAGTTTTATCCTGCAGGAACAAGCTACTTTTTTTCAAATAACATTAAACAGCCTTGTCTCAGGAAGCTTGTGATGTTTCCTCAAGAAAAATATTGCAGTATTGGCGTCAAGCAAGTCCTGCATTGTTATTTGAGTAAAATAAATATCACAGAAGAGAAATCTTGGTAATGTAAATAGTAAATGGCATTACACTTGTAAAACAAATGCCAATACCGGTTTGGTGAAATCAGAACAAGTAGCTCCGGCCCACTGCTGCCGAGTTCCATAATGGATGGAGTCGTGAGCTTTCCCGCTACTAGGCACCGCTGGTCGGCTGGCAGACGACACAGAGCACCAACATTATTCTTTCCTCCTGAAGGAGTCTGGAGCTGAAACAGCTGCTCCGCGACACCCGTCAGGCCAGAGGGAAAGCTTCCACCAAGACAGAGAGACCTGTGCATGTGTGTCTTTGTCTGTGTGTTAGATGGATGGATAGATAGATAGAGATAGATTAGGGTTGGAAAGATTGAAAAGCCGCAGGGTACATCCACGCTCAGCCACTTAACAGGCTCCACCTGTACCGGCCGTATAGTGGAGGATAGTGCGTCTGCTGCACTAGCGAGAGCCCCGCTGCGTGTCCATCAGTTTAAAATGTTCCCTGCTGCTAGTGAAGTGTCCTTGAATCCAATTTTCAACCCCTTCCTGCTCAGAGACACACCTGACGGCTGTTTCACTCCAAACCACAGTGATATGTTCCTGCCACTCACACATCTATTTTTTTGGTGCGTCTGTCTTTTTAGCCCCAGTCCAACCGAACCCCTCAGCCATGGTGCAGGAATGGACCCTGGCTCACAGCCTCTCTCCAAGATGGGTACAGTAACGGTTTGTGTTTGTTTGTTTGTCTGTGTCTATGGGTTAGTTGACAATGACAAATAGCCTTAAATACAATAAGGAGCTGAATTCGAGGATCGGATCGACTGAATTTATAGCAGCAATATCATATTTACATTACCGTTCAAAAGTTTGGGATCACCCAGACAATTTCGTGTCTTCCATGAAAAATCACACTTTTATTTATCAAATGAATATAAAATATAGTCAAGACATTGACAAGGTTAGAAATAATGATTAATATTTGAAGTATTAATTTTGTTCTACAAACTTCAAGCTCAAAGGAAGGCCAGTTGTATAGCTTATATCACCAGCATAACTGTTTTCAGCTGTGCTAACATAATTGCACGGGTTTTCTAATCATCCATTAGTCTTCTAAGGCGATTAGCAAACACAATGTACCATTAGAACACTGGAGTGATAGTTGATGGAAATGGGCCTCTATACACCTCTGGAGATATTTCATTAGAAACCAGACGTTTCCACCTAGAATAGTCATTTACCACCAGGGTTTTTCCTGGGTCAAAATGGGTCTTCGGTGCTGTTGAGTGGGTGATCAGCAGCTGGTTGCTCGTTCCATTCGCGCACCTCACAGTTGCGTATTGATCAGACAAGAGGACACGCTTATCAACTCCAGTGTTTCCCCTACCATTATAACTAGGGATGGGTATCGTTTGGGTTTTTTCCGATACCGGTGCTAAACCGGTACTTTTAAAACGATACCGGTGCCTAAACGGTGCCTGAACCGCTACTTCTTTTTTTTTAAACGCACATTGAGGACATTAAAAACCTCTTCGGCCATATTCCCTGTAGAAGCCGTTATCAGGGAGCACCGACACACAACGGATATCAGACTGTTAACATACACAATAGTTCTCCATGATATGTATTGTCATGTGCAGACGTTATAGGGTTAATCCTGTCACTGTTTTGATGGGCAAAGAGAACAACCAATCAGAGGGACTGAAGATGACACGTGACAAATAAAGTTTTGCTTCTGACAGCCAGAGTTACACTGAAACAAAGTGACGCCCCACGGTCTTCATTCCTCCGTCATTATATTCCCGGTAACACCGGGTATACAGCCGGGATCGCTGTACATCAACACATCTGCGAGCAGACTGTCACGCTCGTAGCTCGTAGCTAGCGCTAGCTACGAGCTAGCTTAAACATGGTTATAATGGCTAATTTATTATTTCTTGGGCTACTTTTATGAATGCAAGACTTGCAATCAACGTTCCGGTACTAATCTGAGTTAAGGCTGCTCGTCATCATCGGTCTCCCCGTGTTCAGGGGGACCGGTGACGGTCTCCCCGTCGCGCCCAGCCTGACGCTGGTGTCCACAGGGCTCACGTAGTCACACACGGCGCAGCCTCCGCTGTCAAAGTTAAATATGAGAGGCTCGTAACCTGCTGACAGGGCGGAGTCACCAGAGAAGTTCACAACAATAGGTTTTTTTCAATTTCAATCGGCTCAGGCACCGGAAAGCACCGAAATGTGCGTTGCGTTTCGGTCCGGGTAATACCGGTTGTATCTTTTATATATTTTTTCCATCGCGGACTTTTTTTTGCCTTAGGCGCTCGGGATTTGTCATAGGCACTCGGGAAAACGGCGTCGGCGCGCGCCCAAATGTTCTCTATGCAGGAAAAACCCTGACCACATTAACAATGTAGAGAGTGTATTTCTGATTAATTTAATGTTATCTTTATTGAAAAAAAAGTGCTTTTCTTTGAAAAATAAAGTCATTTCTAAGTGATCCCAAACTTTTGAACGGTAGTGTATGTGCATAGAGAATTTTAAGAGTTTTACAGGACACAAAATTATAATATTTGCATCCAAGTCACACAAAGTTTTAATCTGATGTAAAGAGCAACACAGGGCATTCATACAAACATGAACAAGATACAGCAAAGCCTACGTTTATCACCTGCATGACCAAATATATATATATATTAAGCATTATCGGCATGTGAAAACAGTGTTTTATACCTTTTTAATATACCTGCACTGTAAATCAACATGTAAATAACATACATGTCATATACAGTACACACAGAGTGCGACAGTACCATATATACAGTATACTGTATATAACGGTAAGCGTGAAGTAGTCATCTTTCATGTACAACATATAGAAAAAGTGGTTTGATTTCTAGGTGTTGCATATTGAACATACCTGCACTAAACATACTAAACAGTCTTATACTAGATATATAAACATGTGGTAATGAGCATAAACGATACGTATGTATGAAGCTACAAAGTGTGTGTTAATTTACTGTGGCACAATTCAAATGAATGAGATAAATGATCGCAGCATTTAGTTCATCATTAGCAATATTCCCTCAAATCTCTAAAATCACATAAATAACTCAAATATATGCTCACCACTTTGATTAAATTCCCGATGTACAAATGATTAAATAATTGATCCCGTGACAACTGTTGGTATTATTCACCTGACACCGTTTAATTAAAGATCGCGACCATAAGCCAAAAGAGGGTCGTCACAATAAAATGATGTGGAGAATTTCTAGTAGACATTGCGAGTATTTTAGATGTTCCCGACTCGATTCTGGTCTTTTAGTCGCATGGTAGTACGATCTCCGTCATTGTTTTTCCCGTCAGTATTTAGTAAAGATGAAAACAATAAAAAAATGATTTCTTTTTGGGGGTAATTGGAGGTAATCGCCAAATGCATCGGTTTTTCAGTTGAAAGAATAACAAGCTACAATGAACGACTACAATTAGCTGATTTAAAAATATCTTTTTTTAACAATCTCGGCAACCTTTACGGGGCTTTAATTTCACACCAGTAGTTTATTAAAGTGCTGCAGGCTCCAGGGAAGTAATTGTGTCTTCACATTGAGCATCAGTTACCTACAGTGTCGCGGATGTTCAGTATCTTTCATATTAATGATCTAATTCCATGATTAAAATAATATATACTGCGAGTCATGCAAAGGGACAATATTTGTATTCTCTGCAGTTTACGGAAGCTATCATTTCTAAAACATCTGTTGTATTTCATTAAATCCACCAAGCTGTGAACGCATGTCTTTAAATGACTGTTAAACATAATGGAACAGCTTAAAGAATTAAACATCTCTGTTCCTCCTGGGTGTTTTTTGAAAACACGAACAGTCTGAGTAGTTCATTTAGCGCGGCTTAAGATCTACTTCACTCTGGAGTATACGAGAGGAAAAGGGGGCGACGGAGATGGAATTACCGTGTTGCTTTCTGCACGGCAGGTGATTATTTGATCTTCAGGAACCACTTGGTTATGAGATCATGCTAGAGTGGTGGGATGGTGCTGTGGATCAGAGATAACACCTGGTTCGGCGTTAAATAACAGAAATAGAATTTCTATGAAAGCTGATGCATCTCATAAGCCCATTACAGGAAGCCAAATTACAATTTAAGATCATTTTTTTTAAATAGAGGAAAGTGGGTACCCCCCCCCCATAGTTGATATGTACCTTGACACAACAATGAGACACGCAGCAGGAGGCACACCTGTGGCCAGAACTGCTCTTTGGACTAATCGTGCTGCATTTTGAAAACACATTTTTCACACTATACATGACATGTGGAGGACACGCGGCTGCAATTGATCAACTTGCTTTCTCTCGCGGATGCCGATGCTCCGGGAGCGGGCAAGTTCTTCACATTTATATTCAGAACTGGACTTAAACAGTCCCCTGTTACCCCCGACACTCCGTCATCCACACCGTAAATATTGAAACAAAGTACTCCTGTATGGTCTATAAAGTTATAGCATTATCTATTAAACTGCATGCTTTAAATATACTTAGCATTTTAATGGGTGATGAATTTGAATCTCAAATATAACATTTCGTTGAGTTTTGGATTATTTTGTATTTAACCTTAAGAGCCTGCAGTAAAACAAGAAGGATGTAATGCTCTCCTCCAGTGCTCTTCATGAGCTCCTGCTTCACCGTGTAGAAGCTGCAAATACAAGACGAGCCGTAGGTAGCCGGAACAACTGGGGTTTGGAAAATACCTCAAAGCAAACTGAACCCTTCCCCTGAATGGATTTTGTGATGTAATGCATGTTATATTTACCTAAATAATGTATAAGCCAAAAGGTTTACTTGTCAGTCACCTAAAGGTTAAATAAAGATTGGAAATCAATCCCCAGGAGGACATGACTGAGGAGACAGCTGACTGGCCCACTTTGCTTACTGTCACCACCACCTGGACCCAGTTAAGCAGTAAATGTGCAGATGGATGGATACATAAATCGGTGTAACAGTACATTCGTAGACTAAACTAGACGACATTACTCTTGCTGTCGTTGGCATGGTTTCCATGCTCTCTGCCCCGACGTTTTGGAGCCTCGAAATTCATCCTATCGCTGTATTCTGGAGTGAGACCCAGAAGCAAGATCAGCATGTGGGAGTGGTAGTACAGAAGCAGGATTTCACTCGTTAGATAGAAAGATATATAGGTCAGCAACAGGTAGGCGGTCAGCAGAGGCAAACAAGACCAGAACAGGCATCGGGCAACATGTACTCGCGGGTACATGGCGCGAGGCTGCCGGAGACAATCTTCAAAATGACTATAATTACGACATGGGCAGGTATATTAGGGGCTGATGGGGTCGTGTGATTTAGGTTATCGGACCGGAGGTTGAGATCAGGCGACTGGAAAAGGTGGGGGCAGAGTTTTAAATCACAGCGGAACATTCAGAGACTAAACCACGATCCACTATTGTTGGCCTGAGTGTCAGCTCCATGTTCCCTAGGCCCCATCCCACAATCCTATGTTCCCTCAGCTCCATGTTCCCTAGGCCCTATCCCACAATCCTATGTTCCATCAGCACTATGCTTAATTTCCCATCCAAATTAACCATCATGTTCCCTCAGCTCTATGTTCCCTCAGCCTTATGTTCCCTCAGCTCTATGTACCCTCAGCTCTATGTTCCCTCAGCCTTATGTTCCCTCAGCTCTATGTTCCTTCAGCTTTATGTTCCCTCAGCTCTATGTTCCCTTAGCTCCATGTTCCCTCAGCTCTATGTTCCCTCAGCTCTATGTACCCTCAGCGTTATGTTCCCTCAGCTCTATGTACCCTCAGCTCTATGTTCCCTCAGCCTTATGTTCCCTCAGCTCTATGTTCCTTCAGCTTTATGTTCCCTCAGCCTTATGTTCCCTCAGCTCTATGTTCCTTCAGCTTTATGTTCCCTCAGCTCTATGTTCCCTCAGCTTTATGTTCCCTCAGCTCTATGTACCCTCAGCGTTATGTTCCCTCAGCTCTATGTTCCTTCAGCTTTACGTTCCCTCAGCTCCATGTTCCCTCAGCTCTATGTTCCCTCAGCGTTATGTTCCCTCAGCTCTATGTTCCTTCAGCTTTATGTTCCCTCAGCTCTATGTTCCTTCAGCTTTATGTTCCCTCAGCTCTATGTTCCTTCAGCTCTATGTTCCCTCAGCTCTATGTTCCCTCAGCCTTATGTTCCCTCAGCTCTATGTACCCTCAGCTCTATGTTCCCTCAGCTCTATGTTCCCTCAGCCTTATGTTCCCTCAGCTCTATGTTCCTTCAGCTTTATGTTCCCTCAGCTCTATGTTCCCTTAGCTCCATGTTCCCTCAGCTCCATGTTCCCTCAGCTCTATGTACCCTCAGCGTTATGTTCCCTGAGCTCTATGTTCCTTCAGCTTTATGTTCCCTCAGCTCTATGTTCCCTCAGCCTTATGTTCCCTCAGCTCTATGTTCCTTCAGCTTTATGTTCCCTCAGCTCTATGTTCCCTTAGCTCCATGTTCCCTCAGCTCTATGTTCCCTCAGCTCTATGTACCCTCAGCGTTATGTTCCCTGAGCTCTATGTTCCTTCAGCTTTATGTTCCCTCAGCTCTATGTTCCTTCAGCTTTATGTTCCCTCAGCTCTATGTTCCCTTAGCTCCATGTTCCCTCAGCCTTATGTTCCCTCAGCTCTATGTACCCTCAGCTCTATGTTCCCTCAGCTCTATGTTCCCTCAGCCTTATGTTCCCTCAGCTCTATGTTCCCTCAGCCTTATGTTCCCTCAGCTCTATGTTCCCTTAGCTCCATGTTCCCTCAGCTCTATGTTCCTTCAGCTCTATGTTCCCTCAGCCGTATGTTCCCTCAGCTCTATGTTCCTTCAGCTTTATGTTCCCTCAGCTCTATGTTCCCTTAGCTCCATGTTCCCTCAGCTCTATGTACCCTCAGCGTTATGTTGCTTCAGCTCTATGTTCCCTCAGCCCTATGTTCCCTCAGCTCTATGTACCCTCAGCTCTATGTTCCCTCAGCTCTATGTTCCCTCAGCCCTATGTTTCCTCAGCCCTATGTACCCTCAGCTCTATGTTCCGTCAGCCCTATGTTTCCTCAGCCCTATGTTTCCTCAGCCCTATGTTCCCTCAGCTCTATGTACCCTCAGCGTTATGTTCCTTCAGCCCTATGTTTCCTCAGCCCTATGTACCCTCAGCTCTATGTTCCGTCAGCCCTATGTTTCCTCAGCTCTATGTACCCTCAGCTCTATGTTCCATCAGCCCTATGTACCTTCAGCTTTATGTTCCCTCAGCCCTATGTACCCTCAGCTTTATGTACCCTCAGCTCTATGTTCCGTCAGCCCTATGTACCTTCAGCTTTATGTACCCTCAGCTTTATGTTCCCTCAATCCTATCTTCCTTCAGTACCAATTATTTATTCCCCATCCAAATGAGATCCTATGTTTCCTCATCCCTATGCTGCATCATCCTTGGCCAATGTAAAAAACATTCTATAACTTTTTGAGACATCCTGCTAACATCACCCAATATAGAAGCCTCAATATTTAGGTTATCACTGTAACACATCTGGATTTAGACCCAGAGGCAAAATCAGCAGGTAGGAGTAGTCCTGCAGAAGCAGGCGTTCCTCGTCATCATGCAGGATATGTAGGTCAGCAGCGGGTCGGCCGTCAGAGGAGGCAAGCAAGACCAGAAGGGCCGAGGCTGCCAGCCAAGTGTCCTACGCTGTGGACAGCCACCTGCGATGGATAAGGAAACAAGTATAACACTGTTGTGTAGTAGTCTGTGTGTAGTCTGGGCTTGATGGAGTGATGAGGGACGAGAATGCAGACGGGTGGAGGACCAGGTCAGGGGACTGGAAGAGGAATCATGCCAGCAGAGGATGGATGAAAATCAATACACTGTACATTTCTATCACGCTCTCGCTTTTTTGGGCAAATATAGCTGATACATCAGTGTTTCAATCCTGGAGGGAGACAAGCAGAACCTGTGGGTCGGAGTAATAGAAGAAAAGAAGATATTAAGAGTCAAAAGGCAGCATACAGGTAGGCAGTCAGAGCCGAGGGACCAGGCCGGCAGCCAGAAGTCCACAATCCAGTTGTCTCAAGGTCCACATCAAAATTGGGTTACGTTTGGTTTAAATTGAAGAAATATAGCTCCGTGAATGCGATGTTCGGACTCTGTGTTTGATAGTTTCTTTTCATGAAAGATATTTTGGAAAAGCACAGGTGTCGACAATGAAACGAACGCTGGCTGAAGGCCACTTAGCGGCTCCAATTTCAGGGTCCTTGTGCGTGTAGTGACTTAATGACACACTTGGATATAAGTTATTGACTGAGTGGATTGTTAATCGGATGAAGTAGATCACCTGTTGCAGCCCGATTAAACACATTAGTCAGTGTCAGTTTGTATTCCGTCTGTATAAAATGGCCCTTTTGATTCGTACGGACTGACTTTGATTCTTCTGTCGGCTGTTGTGTCCTATTCATTAGTCATATATACAATTCTATTTACAGAGACTCAACAATAGTTTGAAGGAGTGAACCGTGGACCTATGCTGCACTCTATACCCCCCCCCCCCTCACATCCCACTCTCTCTCTCTCTTTCCCTCCCTCTCTCTCTCTCATATAGTATGGTAAGACTCAATGCTGGCCTTCAGGTACCAGTTGGCCACTCGTGATGCTCAGTCCACCTACGCCTCTGAGAGTGTTGTTGCCAGAGGCAGAAATGTGCAGGCAACAGCCGGATCCAGAGAAGAGGGAACCACCACACATATTCCTTCATCGCTTTAAAAAAATAAATACATATAGCGCTCTTTCACGGAATTTAGCACTTGGTTGATTGGCACTTTCACCACTTTGTTTCTGCCTCTTGCCCCGCCCCTCTGTGGGAGGAGTACATGATTACAGTAGGTGTGTGTGTGTGGCCAGGAGCAGCTGGAGAAAGTCAAGACACAGCTGGAGTGAGCGCACCTCATTTAGGCGTGACACGCGCTCACCGACACACCGTTTTGCATATGTTGCTATTTCATACGCGAAGTCAGCCAGACTAATGACTTAATTGCTGTGTATATTTTGGGTGTGTGTATCAGCATGTTCAACAGGAGTGTTTACCAGCAGTGAGAGCAGGACAGCCTTTCACCGTTAGAGATCTAACATTCGCTCGGCCTTTAAATAACTTTGACGAGCAGACTTTTTTTTTTCTATGTCCTTCATCACTGTGATCGTCATTACTCTAAATTACTCCTAAATAGAGAATTAGCACTGGGAAATGTAATAAAGACCTTCATTTCAGAAGGAAACAAACATGGTCCTCAGAAGAAAAATACAAGAAGAGGCAGATCAAAGCTTTGTTTTTCATCTGAATTACCAAAACCTTTTTAAGGAAAAACAAAGGCAAGCTCGGACTAGATCTCAAGGGGTCCATCTCATTAGCTACATTTTTCGACAATTTGGAGCTAATTTAAACTGATTACCAGCCGCAACAGCGACGCTGAGATTGTTTTCACCTTGTGAGTCTGTGTGTGCGTCATAATGGAGCATGGAGAGGGAACCCCCACACAAGCTATTTGAATACTTACCAGATGTATATATATTATATTTCTGTCTGTATGTGGACAGATTTATTGAGGAGGAGGAGGGTCGCATCTGATTGTGCTGAAATGACAACTGACAGCAGCAGAGAGGAGAACATTTTTAAAAAAAAAGTTTGACAGCACCGATGTGATTGGTTTAAAGAACTGTGCAGAACCTGGTTGATTGACTGAAAGTGAATTCTCACAATCAGCTGAGAGAGAGAGAGAGAGAGAGAGACTGAGATATTATGAATGAAAAAGGAGTGTATAGAGAGTCTTCCTGACTGAACCTCTGCTTGAGCTTCATTTCACCGCGATGGCGTCACAACCGTGTAAGATGCAGTCACGTAACTTCACAGGTGTGTAGTTTAGATCGTAGCGAAGGCCGCTTCTGAAGATTGGTGTGGTCTGACTCAGGGTGCCAGAAGTAGGGGAGTGGGAAGTATTGAATGGGCCTTTTTCGGGGGCAATTTTGGCGTTGCAGCTTCTACGATCCCTTTGCAAGATGCTCTAGTTTTTTATCCAGATTTGATTTTTAGCAGTTATTGTATTAACAAAAAAACTCTGCCACTGTCTGTCTACCCACTCCTGTTACATTTGAAGAATGTTTAGTATCCGAGCACGATGAGATTTATTTGGCCTTTTAAATGTGCTTTTTTTTTGCAGTCGGCCATCTGTTTGACGTTGAGAATCTGAAAAAGACATCTTCGCTTCTTGCTGATGTTGACGATTACTCCATGTGTCACATCTCTCAGTTTACCTTCCAGCTTTTCTCGCCTAATGTTTTTTGAAGCATAGTATTACATTGTTTCCAGGAAATCCACTCGAGAGGGTGAACTGGACCCCTTTCTTTACTCAGACTAGCCGCTCCATTTATTGCAGAGCACATAGCACAAAGACTTAATTGTCCTTCTTAAACAGGAATAGTTCCTGGTGTCTGGAGGATGGCTCGCGACAATTCAGGTGGAGATAAAAGTGTCTCCAAAAAGTATCGCCCAATTTCAAAACTATCCTGTTTAGTAAAAATACTAATCACAGCGCTATTTCAGCCATTGCTTTAGAATCACATATTCTTCTATAGATAATGAAGAAAACATTACTATGCAAACAAATGTAGAACTTCCACTGTAGACCTCAGTTATGCACAAATGATGAAGGCCCGACCGGCTGTCTTTTGTAAACACACATATTTCTCCTAAATGCATCTCATACTAGAACGGGCACTCGGTAGAGCGCATACCTTCGCATATCACAAGATTGGGCATTGAATTATGAACATGTTGGCATTAGTTGCATGCCAATTGGATAAAAATTGACCGTGCTATGGTAAAAAGAAGATGTTGACCTCTCCATGACCTTGACCTTGACCTTTGACCCGATTGATCCCAAAATCGAATAAAATGGCCCCCGGATAATAACCAATCATCCCACCAAATTTCATGCGATTCAAGAAGATTTTTATCTTTTCATGACCTTGACCTTGACCTTTAACCCGATCGATCCCAAAATCTAATCAAATGGTCCCCGAATAATAACCAATCATCCCACCAAATTTCATGCAATTCGGTTTAAAACTTTTTTTGTTATGCGAATAACACGCATACAAATAAATAAATAAATACACGCCGATCAAAACATAACCTTCCGCATTTTCAATGCGAAGGTAATTAACACCGCAGTCATTAAAAAAGGCTACAGTAAACCTGTTAGTTGACTAAAGCATTGGTCAAATGTATTACATAACTATGAAGTTGATGCCCTTTCATCCTCATCAATTATTGTCATAATTAAATAGATTCTATAAATTTTGTGAAGTTTCTGAATATTTTTTAAGGTATGTTGTCATACTTTAAGAGGCAATCGCACACACACAAACACAACAAATACAAATGTAATTTGATGTCATTGTGGTAGAGTTTCAATGTTACAAATTAATCTTCTAACTTTGCTGAACAGCCCTTAAACAATTATGTAATCAATCACCTCTGGTTGAAAGTTCATGCTGGACATCATCACTTAACCTCATTTCTTGGACACATCCAACTTATGGATTTTGTTTGCAGTTGTTTGTCTTATAATTGATGAATTTGGTGGTCCTCGTCCTTCATTTCCTTGTTTTTCTTCTGGTCTGTTGATCATTATTTTGCTCCCGAGACGATTATGTGCTACTGACATAGATGGAAATGCTTGTAACTGGTTTCAGAATAATTAGTTTGAGAGACTTCTTCAGTGTATGAAGTCAGGGAGTGTCCAGTCTGTTTTTTGCCAGTCACAAAAGGTGTTCCGCAGGGCTCAATTTGAGGTCCTCTCCCTTTTATCATTTATAATAAGGATTGTGTTTCCTCACTGAGCGACTGTGAAGCCGATCTTTATGCTGATAACACAATATTGCTAACTCTATTCAACTAGCCATGGAGAAACTGCAAAGCTTTGTCTCACTCCCAAAGTGTCAAATACCGATGCACAAGGCACCCTTCATAGGTGGTATGAAACTCAACTGGCTTTCAGTTAACTCTGATGAAAACCCATCCGCGCCATTATTATCTCAGCGCGACGGAGTAGTATTGAGAGCGAGAAACTGTCACGTGAAGCTACGTCACTGAGTCAGCTGACGTTGCGTTCATACTTCAAGTTACTGAATCATTTTAAGCCAAACCATGATCTGTTTTCCTACCCTTCTGGGTACATGGTTCTGTACAAGCGGCAAAATACGACGAGTTGGGATGAGATCACGTCAGGTCACAAAAATCTACATACGGCCGCTGTGAATGGATCTAATATTGAGATTATACACATCTTAGCATTTGGCTTGATGATACATTTACATTTTAATTCCTTATTGCTAATATTGTGAGCAAACTGGGGCAGAAAATTGCCTTTTTATCAGCGCTTGAAGTGGAAAAAAATCTAAATGTCAGTACTCCCCTTATTCACATGTTGGCTTGCGTATTGGCCGGCAGCAGCAGACATTCACACGAGGAGATAATAGGTTTGTGGGGTCTTCCACCAAGAAAATGTTTAAATGTTTATGACTTAGAAATGGCCACATATATATATATATACTTGTTCTTTTCTTTCATTTTTCTCATGCAAAAAAAAGAACAAAAACAAATGCATCACTCAATTCATTCATAATATATTAAGCCTTATTTTTTTTTTTTTTTCTTTTTATGATACAGCTACAGCTAAAAAGATCAAATAATCTATAATATCCTATCTCTAAAATGAAATATAAGTAAAAAGTAGGTTAATAGAATTTAATAAATTGTCTAATTAACCTAAACACCTGCAAGAAACTTGACAAACACAAACACTCAGCTGTATATTTTTTTTTTTTACTTGGTTTTTTTTTAAAAATAAAGAAATATGATAGGATTTAGAGTTTTTTTTAGTGCTGTAAGCCATAATCAACAATAAATAAAAAATTGCAAAATATTTAGTATTTTTTGTAATGATCAATCAAATGCATGACATTTTTTTTTTTTAATTGCATTACAGAAAATAAAGAACTTTATCACAATATTCTAATTTTCTGAGACAGTCCTGTATATATGAGCTAGAACTGACACCCGGGGGTTCGATTATGGAGTTTGTGTTCATTCTCCGGCTTCCCCCCCCAGTCCAAAGACACGCAGCTTAGGTTAACTGATGACTCTAAATGGCCCGTAGGTGTGAATGGTTGTCTGTCTTCGCTATGCTCCTTCCTCCAATATTCATACAGCTTATGGAGCTACAGTGCAAGAGCGCTGGTGCTGTGCCCAGAGAATCTCATATGGAGAGCGTAGAAAAGAGTTCTGGCAGCTTGTGAGAAAAAGTCACGGTACGCCAAAGAGTGAAAGGTAGAAGTGACGCACCGACTTCCTTATGGTAGGAAGAAGATTGTTGAAGCAGCTTTCGTATCGGTTCTGGACGATGGTGATGTCATTTATAGACATGCTGCTGCTTCCCTTCTTAAACCTGTAGATTTTAATAATAATATTCACCGATGTCTCCAGTATAGTACGGTTGGTTGCTCTTCTCTTGCAGATGGGAGTAACACACATTGGCATCTATTTAGTTGTGTTTTATATCTTGTGTTTTGTGTCATTTCCCCTTTTTTCTCATTTATCTTGTGGTGTAACTGCTTTTGACTTGTTTTTTACTCCATGTCACTGACCATGAGGGCAACCGTTTGGATTTAAATTAAGGCTTGAACGAATGAACATGTGTTTACACTGCAAACAACTTGTCAGATTGGGGTTGGGTTTTAAGTGCAAATGGGGTCCTTTACAGGGTAGGGAATGAGGTTTTAAATTTCAATTTGTAATTGCCCTCAGACATGTGTGAATCCTCTTCCCTGGTGGGATAAAAACTGTGAAAATCAATAAAACATAAAAAATAAAGTTTCAGTAATAGCAGCACAAAACCCAAAACCTGGCACTTTATAGTCTGTTCTGTAACTAAGATTATCGATTTACATAGAAATGACCAAAAACACACAAAAGACGCACATTTTAGGAATTAAAACAAGTATAAAATGCCCAATATACACTATCTTCAAATATAGCAACTTGGAGATTTACTGCTGCTCCATCAACTGCTGAAATCTCAATTAACTGCTCACAATTGAGTGAACCTTTGATTATTATATATGGATTGGTGACTGAGCGAACGAGAGAGTGACTCAGACACAGCAACACATTGCTGTTCACGACTCCACACAAACAACTGCAAAACATTTTTGTTTCATATCAACAGTATCTTTAGTTTTCATTCTCAACTGTGGCCCGTCAGTGTTGTCTAAGATGTATCTGAGTGGGAGTGACACTAACAATGTGACCGTCCACAATCGCCGGTTTGTGCTGTTCCCCCGAGTGTGGCGTAACGAGGATAATATTGGCCAGTGGGCATCGGAGTACAAAGTGTCACAGAAGATTACACAGCAGGTGGCGACGTCGCTGCTTTCCATTCGAGACAAATAGTCCCCGTGTAGCCATGTTTACGTGGCCTTCGCTGATCACATTGGCCAGACCATATGTGCCAAGGAAATGCTCCAGTGTGTGTGTGTGTGTGTGTGTGTGTGTGTGTGTGTGTGTGTGTGTGTATTAATGCATGATGCAGCCACCCAACTTTCTCCATCGGTGTTCCTTGAGGAGATGCAGCAGATGGACAATATCCTTGCAGAGCTGGAGTTTCCCCATTCAGGAAAAAAAATTCCCCAAAAAACAAACTGCATGAGATTATATAATAACCAACCAGAGACTCAGGATTAGACATACCAGCACACAAACAGATGCACAGCAACACATTCAGTATGAGGGCCCGTTTGAGAGAATCAATCATTTAATTCAGTGGCTGACAAAACTAATTGACCAATCAATTTTAATTTTTTAAAAATAAATATAACCCACAGTGACTTTACACACTTTAATTGATGATCTGTCATGTGGAGAAGAAACATGCCATAATATAGTGTTGTGTTTTTTTACGTAAATAAAAAGAAATATTATATTATTAGAATTCTTTCCGTGTTGTCCTTTATTGTTGTTATTTTTCCTGTATCAGCATGAATATATTGACTTCACAGTGGACATCAATATACCACACAAGCATAACGTTGAAGGTCAACATCACTTCGCGTCACAATCTGCACATCTCCCAACCATCTACGGGCGAGAACATAATAATAAACATAATATAGAGATGTGTATCGTCCCAGCATCTACATATTGAGCCACACACGTATCTGTATTCATATATGCATGCAGACATGCATGCATCAACACACCCATAGTTATCAACACGGGCAAACACAGAGCTTTCATAGATGTTAGTATTATATTACGTTATCTATTTTTATTTACATTTAACAGCTTATTGTTTTGATGGTCAAATCAATGATTCATTATTAGCATATTTCCTGATAAATTAACAGGAAATTCCTTGATTATTAAATGCACGTGGACTGGTCAATTAATCGCTTCATCATCTTAAATGTCAACGGATCTATCCGTGGACAGTAAACCTGTCGGTGGCGCACAATCACACTATTTCAGACTTAACTGAATCTACAATCAATCGCTCCGTCTTCGCCTCACGTTCACAGTCCACTTAATTCTCCATACTTTCTCTTTATTGTTTCAATAATTGCTCCCTCAAATACTTTATACAGGAGGCTCGTCCCTCTGGTTCTTTTCTTACCCACAGAGGAGCCAATAACTAATCACTGTGCTCTTTATTAACCTAATATGCCGATGTCAGCATCCAGATCTACAGCCTTTTCCTTCACCGCCACCGGGATGAAGGCTCCATCAGCAGTTGGCCGGTGGCCAAAATGGGACATTATGCTAATGTGTGATTATTGGATTCACCTCCATAATCGGGCATTGTCCCCCGATTTAGTCTATTCCAGTCTAATCTATTTTTAATCAACAACACTAAATGTTTAAGCTTCTCCGCTGATTGAAATCATTACATGTGCCTTTTTTTTCTTCTCTCCAGCTTTTGAGTAGTTCATGTTAATGGAATACAAGTGTACTTGTGGCTTTTATGAGCTCAAGGGGGAGGGGGAGGGGGGGGGAGGACTTAAATACGCATCATTGGAGTGTCATACTCGGGTTCACATGTTCAATCCATCTTCAACTGAGCATCTCTCTGCTGTTGATCCTCTGCTCTATATCAACAAACAGCCTCACCACCAATGAAAATTATTTTTTCCACACCGTGTGCAGCTAATACGTTCTGACAAACATTTAAACGTTTCGGTAACTCTTGAATTGTGAGATCTCATCTGAAAATATGCAAATCAGCATCAATCTCAGTCTGCTTTAAGTTTTTTTTTACCAGTAAGATATTTAATTCAGCCTCTGGCTATGCTGTTAATAGAAAGGCCATAAAGAGTTACGGCCTGAAGATGAGCTATTTTAAATAGTTCTGTGGGCTGGGCCAATTAGTTTGATTTGGCTACAGCCTCCAACACTAAAACTCACTATTGCACCAACTCCGTAGCCGCAGAGCCCAAAGTACCCAAAGTACTGTAACCTCTGGGCACCCCAATAATTTAATTCCCTGAATATACACATGGGATTTCCTGGAGCACTGTGGTACCGGAGTGTGCCCCGGTGCTTTAGGTGCCAATTAATCAACAACGTCTAAATGTGTCCTTCCCCAGATCAACTGGATGACGTCATCTTTTGCATATTTTTTGTGTCTGTTGCAGGCTGCCACTCAAGGTGGGTCGTGTCGAGGAGTCGGTGCACTCCCTGAAGGTCTGTGAGCTCAAGTGGACAGTTGTGGTGGTCAACTCTTACCCACATTAAAGATGTGACTCCATGAAACCTGCAGGTCAGTTCTTTGGCGTCAATGGAATAGTTTGGAAATGCTGATCCGCGTCCATGCCGAGGGTTCGAGTCCTGCATCGAATGTCCTGGTCTGGGTTTTGGTGTCTTGTTTCCTGTTTTATTTTGAAGTCCTTGTCTCTCGTGTCCTCTTTTTTCCCTGCCCTTCCTGTCCCTGATTGATCATTCCCTTCACCTGCGCTCAGCCACCCCGCTGCCTCCTGTTTGATTGCCTCATTGTTTCCACCTGTGTCTCGTTAACCTGTGAATTTAGTCTGTGTCTACTTGTTCTGGGCCAAATCGTTTTTGTACTTCCCGTGTTCGTCGTCGTCGACTTTTTCCATTGTAAAGAGTTTTTTCACCACCTTTTTTTCAAGTATCAAAAGTAAAAGAACTCAATATGCAGTATGGCCCATTTCAGATTCATATATATTATAATGCTGTGTTCTAACTATTTATACATTAATGTGTTCATCGCTTTCATTTAGCAGCTCGTAAAAAGTAGAACACATTATAGTTATTGGTATACTAACGGGTAGCTTAATCTTTCATATATATCAGAATTTATGAGCTTTGTATTAATAATCTAAATCTCTGCATATCTGCAAAGTTGTCAAATATATGATAATCGAATAAAAAAGCACAATATTTTCTTCTGTGTTGAATTATAAAGTAGCATTAAATGAAAATACACGGGAAAATTAATTACTCCCAGTACTGTACTTAATAAAGTACTTAATTACTTTCCCCCATGTTGTACACTTTGTACTGTAAACATGAAGCGACAGCTAGCAGATTATCATATTTAAGCATATGGTCTCGAAACGAGGGGAATCACAGAACCTGCTCACCAGCTTCATATTTAACAACTCAGAACTTAAGCAAAAACATCAGCTTGTGGTTTTACAGCCGTTTATGAGCCAAACTATTCCCTTCACCTGGTCATCCTTTCACCATTCTGGCCAGGTGCGGTAACTACTCTGAGTCTCCACTGGTTGGTTGCTTGGCAACATCCCAGAGACACCAAGACAGGCAGAAGGAGTCCGGTACATATCTCTGTAACAGCACAACAAGTCGGTTTTACACAGAGTATTTTGTCTGGCTTTTTTTGAGCTGTTTCCACATTTCCAGTCTTTGTTGTCAGTAAACAGACTCCGGGCTGTAGCTTCAAAAAGGCAAACAAGTCTATGTCCCGGAATTTTTTCATTTAATATACGATAACCACCTCAAGCTGAACCCTTTGTATAGATGGAGAAGTTGCATGCACACAGTTAACTAAGTCCAGGTATTGTAATATATGTATTATTTCACCCTAAAGTGAGTAAAAATGGAAATGATTCATATCTCTAAGCTTGCCTGTGCAGATGAACAAAAAATACTTTTACTTTATAAAAATAAATTCTGAATGTTGTAGCAAAGAATTTAGGATTTTCTCATATATGCATATTTAGTTCACCTATTTCAAGTGTTGATGGGTTTTTTTCGTGTTAAAATGAGGACGGACTATTTCCAGAGAGGTCTCACTAAAAATTCGAAACTTTCTAAATCCTTTCCTGCAATTCATTATTACAATATTGACCGACCTTTTCAAGCTAGAGATAATTGCTGGTGCGACCGACTGAGAACGACACAGCAGTGCATCACTCGCCGCAAATTGATTTGGCGTGTGCACTCATGAACTTTTCACTGTGATCGGCACTGTGACAGGAAGTAATCCCCTCATCAGTTTACGAGATAGATGTTTTCTGAAAGGGGGCCGACGATATCGTTAAGGTAGTCGCGAAGACCCTCGGGAGTCAGTCTAAATGTAATGATTGCCGGAGAGATCAAGGCGCTACACACTGCCCCTATCTGGCTGTAGCAAGCAGTGCCGTCTGTGGGAGGGCTCATTCCACCCACTCTCTGTGGGCGAGAAGGTGGAGAGTGCACGAGGAGAGGGAGGGAGACGTCACAAAGACAGACTTTATAGGAGCAACATCCATAACTCGGTAAATTCCAGCTATCACACCGCTCTGTTTCAGCCTTGAATACATTTATGTTTATTATTGTTGCCTTTTATTGACGGAGTGATTCATTTCCGGAGTCTATATAAAGTGCTGCAACGTCTTCGCTGTGGCAGCGCCTCAGTCGGAGGGGAACAAAATAAATAAACGAGTCGAGATCATTGTATAAAAGACAGAAATCTATCTTGTGGGTTTTCAGCAGCCCACCTACTTTCTTCACCAACCAGCTTACTTCCAGTTGCAAAGAAACATTGCAGTGAATCATTCTTGCGGACTTCTATTGTGTTGGCCTGTCAATCAAATTGACTGATTGTTAGATAAGCCCAATTCTGTGCTGGTATGAAGACGGCAATGTTTTTTATCCTTCTCTTTAACTGGGCAGGTTTGTGTGGTCACCAAAACAAACAAAAAAGTATCCGGCTATGTGAGCGTAACCGGGTACTCAGGATTAGGAACTTTGCTTAACTGCCTTTTTAAAATTGTATAAAAGCATTAAACCCACAATGCTATTTGTTACAAAACATATAGTTTAATACTAAAAATACAACCCCCCCCCAAAAAGTGTGCTGCAGGGCCTCGTTGTCATGGAAACAATGCGCCTCTCACTCAGTCAAGTCGACAGTTACAGGCTTTTAGGACTGTTTAAGTTAGCTTTAATTAGCAGCGTGGGCTTTTAAAAGATGTCTGCGCTCATTGCATCAGCAGCAGGCCGGAGGCGTTGATCAGAGGGGCCCGTGAATGAGTGGCTGGCATCCTGCAGCAGTGAGCGGGGCCAGGTGTTTATGAATGGGGACTTGTGTATAGTTCAGGACAACTCGTAAAAAACTAAAAAAATAAATAAATAACATATGTATCTGGGTTTCCGCCACTGCCAAAAAACAAAAAGTGGCAACACTCTGAAACAGTCAGTTACCATGGATACAACAATTGCCCACATCATTTTTGTCAGAGGCCTTGTGTAATAGTTTCCTTTCTATTTATCTATTTATTCATTCAGTTGAAGATGTATTTATCCGTTTGTTTGTGAGTCTGCCTGCTGGTTTCAGAGTTGGAGCTGCTTACATTTGATTTGTTTTTCTTTCCTCTGATTAATTTTTGAAATATTGGAGTACTGGGCCACAACATTAGTGGAATGAGCTTTTTGTTTTCAGTAATTATACAAAGTAACAACAAACTACTTAGCACGTTGTTGACCCTCCACACATTGATAATGGGTCTAATCTGGGGTTTTTCTTCAAATATTTCACAAATCACACACCTTGAGAACTTTAATCACACCAGAAACGAAGAGATGAAGGACATGTGGCTCATTGGGCTGTTCGGATGCCGGGAGCCAGATTCATAACAGGCACAGGTGTTGAGATGCTCGAGTCCAGGTGCCACCAGAATGCTGAAAAGGGGTCCCAGAAAGTCACTATCGGGAGGTCTGTATAACCTCAAATGAGATTATATTTAAAAGGGACGGACAGCTTTTAAAAGCTTATTTTTGATGGTGGCCCGGAATAATGTATGATTGTATTTCCTTGGAAACAGCTGACGGTTTAAATATAGACCAAGACACGCTGAGCCGTACTCTCTTGGAGCAAACTGTTGGTCAACAGGCGAACAAGGGAAGAACCGCTAATGGCATTGCGCAACATTTCCTTCATGTCCAGGGGGAGGAGGAGGAGGGGGGGGGAGTCCTGGGTTTGACTTGTCCCAGGAGGTCGAGGCCCACACCCAGGGTTGTTTTCATTTCCCTCACAAGAAAAGTAGACCACCATCCACTCCTTGTGTGGTCCATCTCTCCCTCTCTTTTATGTCCACGTTACGCAATCGTCCGCTTCTTTTATTCCGAGCCTCGGAGGCTGGAGGAAGATAGAGGATCTCAACAGGTGGAGATTTTTTCAGGGATAGAGGAGGAGGAGGAGGAGGAGGAGGAGGAGGAGGAGGAGGAGGAGGAGGAGGAGGGAAGTTGTGTGTTCCCAAGACCTCCGGTCTGCTTGGAGGCTGCGTTTGGTCTCAACGTGCTCACATGACCCCATGCAGTATCTACACGCCATCTGGGACTCCACGTCCACGGGAACACTCACAGAGCGTGGTGGGGGGGGGAGGTGTGCCCTGAGGACCCCCCCCCTACAGTTATGATCTGCTGATTATGTTTAATTGAGGCTGCGTCACTCAGCGGTGGCTCTGTCTGCCCTCATCTTACCAGTAACCTTTTTACAAACCCACGGCGCGGATGAGGGGGACACGACACGTCATCAGCAGCGCGCGCGTCGGCGCAGGGAAGGAAGCCGCACTGTAGATTCAGGGGACCACGAGATCGAGCTGGAACGCTTGGAGCGGATATTACAAAAACATGTTTTATCTGCGCGCGAGGCGCCACACGAGGCGACTTGTTTGACGCCGAGACAGTCGTCACAGCATCACACACACACACACACACACACACACACACACACACACACACACACATACACACAAGCACAAACGCGCGCGCACTTTATTTTGGCTATAAGCGGCACCAGGTGAGGTCATAAACGGCGACTGGTGTGCGCCATATCTATCTTGCGACTTCATCTTTTTGGGAGGGGGGGAGAGAGAGAGAGAGAGAGAAAGGACGAGAGGAAGAGCGACGCGCAGAGAGAGAGAGAGATCCCAGAAAGAGACACAACGAGGAGACATCTCAGTTTTAACGAACAGTGAAGTTGGAGTCGCTTTTTTCTTCTTCTCTTTTTCTGGAGGGCGAGACGTGCATGGCGAAACGTCCCGAAAGCGCGCGCACCCTCTTTTTTTAACTCGCCCTCATATCTTTTTGATATTTTGTTATGGGAAGATGAAGTCACCCAAGTCGTCCTCCTCACCCCCGTCCCCATCCCCTCCTCTCTCATGCCCCCCCACCCCCCCTTCCCTTCCCCCACGCCACCCATCCTCCCATCCAGACCCGTCGCCCATATGTTTAATTAACTCGACTGATGTGTAAGTACCTTGAGCCAGCGAGGCGTGGGCGGCCGGGCTGCGGGGTAACGCGGCTGCCGGAGAAGACCTCCTTCTTTCACTCCGCCCGAGCGCGCGGTGGGCTGCCGGAGCGTCACCTCTGTCGTGCGGCGTAGAACGCGACGAAAATAACTCGACCCGTTTAAACTTGTGCCGAATTGTCCAGAGGGCGCCTGTTTGCTTTTGGAGTGCGGTGCTCGCGCGCGCGGAGAGAGAAAGAGAGAGAGAGAGAGAGAGCGCGTGAGGGAGAAGCAGGGTGAGACAATAGGGAGAGAGGGACATTGTGCATGTGTGGGTATTTTTCTGTGTCTATATCTATAAATATATATGTGTGTGTGTGTGCGCGTGTGTGTGTGTGTGCGTTCTGATGTTATTTGTGACGGAATCCCCCCTTCAGTCTCCCAAGAAATCCGCGAGCGGCGCGAGGAGAAGGACAGGAGAGGAAGAGGAGGAGGAGGCGCGCGGACCTGTCCACGAGCCCTCACTGCGGAACGCGCGTGGCTGCCGCCGGAGATTCCACAACAACCGTTAATTTGGATTTCTAGAGTGTGACTGATCCCCGCGCGCACGCACGCGTCCACGGCTCCGGTTCGCCTTGCCCTTCTACCCAGCCCGTCTCCGCCCGTTGAACGCACGGCGCGCGTGACACCTTAAACCAGAGGAATACTACCTATCTACCCGGGGGGGTGGGGGGGTGGGTGAGGTGCCTTTTTGGGGCGGGATTGGGAGGTCTTCGCGGGCAGACAGGTGGATTTACCCGTGTGGCGGTGGTTTTTGGGGGGGGGCGCACTAGATGGAGGAGGAATTGTTGGATTAATTTGACGGAGGAGAGTATTTGGTGATTCCTGCTCCCGCCGAGGGCAACCGAATGGAGTAACGGGCTGCAATGTCATCTCCACCTGTCCGCCTGGAGAGATGTGTCACGGGAATGGGGTGAGTTGGCTTAATGAGTAGTGTGGTGTTGGGGGTGTGGGGGGAGCAACTGTCGGTGTTTCAGTGGGTTTATATCATGCCGCACACTCACTCTCCTCCACGAAGTGGAGCAGAGGTGGTGGTGGGTCTTGTCTCCCCCTCCTCCACTCGTCCGAGTCCCCGACACACAACCTGCTGCATGCCCTACATAGGAGCCCGGCGCCGGGGAGCGTGAGGGGAATATCCGCCAAAAGCCACAGGCTGTTTTTAACTCTCTCTCTCTCTCTCTCTCGCTCTCGCTCTCGCTCTCTCTCTCTCCACACACACACGCTTCACAGAGAGAGAGATTATTTAGTCTTTCTCCCCTTTGAATTGAACTTGTTTTCGTCACGCGAGCTTTGCATCCAATAAGCCCGTGTGATCCGCAACAGAGGCGCGCGCACACACATACACGCACCTGTGCTCACACACACGCGAGTGCACGTGCCCCAAAACACACGCGCACAGGCACTTGGCGTGAGCTGGTATGTGATCCAATTGAAACCGTTAACACGCAGACGAGTCACGTGGGCTGTAATTGCATCGGGTTATACTAATTAATAAACTCGTCGGCCTATGTGCGCGCGCGTCGTTTCGTTTTGCCAATCAAGACCCTGAATTCAACAGGTGCGCGCGCTGTTTGCCGGTGTGCAACGCAACGAGCCACATAGCGTCCTCTGTGTGCTTTGTGTTCCAGATCAGGTTCGAACACTTTTCCTCTGGTTTCACCGACGCTGTGAGGAGGAACCAGAATGCCAGCAAGCGGACGGGCCACGCGGGCCGCCTGCACCGGCCCTCGCACCACGGCGCCCAAAGTCAGCACTCGTCGCACGTCGGACTCCGGAGAAGGAGGCGCAAAAGCTCCGCGACCTCAAACCCGCCGCAGCAGCGACGCGTTGTGACACCGAAGGTAAGGAGCGCGTGCGCGTGTTCCCGAGGTGCGACGCAGGGGCGCGCAGCCGCGGAGCGACGCTAAGCGGCGCTGTTGCATCACGTTCTCACCCCGACGGCCGGCAGAGAGAGAGGGAAAGAGAGAGAGAGGGCCGTGGAATGAATTCATATCTCAAATTACAGTTTTTCAGGCTTTGAATGCAGTCACGTTGTGGAAACGCATTTCTCCTTTCCGTTTTTCCTCCCGCTTCCCGTGCCAAGTCTGACACAAAGTGTATTTTTTCCTCTCTCAGGGACATGGAAGCCATCACACACACACACACACACACACACACACACACACACACACACACACACACACACACACACACACACACACAGATGTTACAGAAGGGGGGGGTCTGACATATCTGCCTATAGGAGTCTGACGTGACAGAATATAATGCCCTAATTCCCATAAATCGCCATCCGACTAATCGTTGATGGCAAAGGAGCGGTTTTTTTTTTTTTTTCAATGATAATATTTAATGCTAAATTAGTGTGTGTGTAAATGTATCACGATCATTGAAGGCACATGATCAGTTACGCCATGCTAGACTTATAGTGCTGTTGTGAAAGACTGGGGGGGGGGGAGAGAGAGGCTGTGGATGTCCTCAGCAGTAGCCTATTTCCTTTGAATAGTGGGATGACACAAAAGGAGATCAACTCTGTAGGGCATAAAAAACCCGCAGAAGAGTCGGAGCTGTTTGCTCTAATATCAAAATTGTGCGAAACTGCGATGAATTCTGTGTGTGTGTGTGTGTGTCATAACACCTTTTAAAACCGAAAGGCTACTTTTCTATATTTACTTTCTCTCTGTCGTCATCACTCCAAAGAGTGTTTCCTGTCCAGTTGGGTGTAGTATGTCATCTATGCTACGAACCAACTTACTGAAACAAAACCAGAAGCATAAAAAATGGAACAAAATTCACAGTGATGCGATATGCATACCATATCCCAGAGTCCTCATTTTGGCTCCGGCATCACACGGTGTTGAACCGACGTCTGAGCTGTTGGCAAAGCAGGTTCTGTAGTTCAGGACTCGACGTCTCGCAGCAGCTTGTCGCTGCAGTCAGGAACAGAAGCGAGTTAAAGCTATCCAATCCCTCACATTTAAATGTGCCGTTCTCAACATGTTGTCGTACTGCCTTTTACCAGGATGGCCCTCTTGAGAGTATTTTTTTTCGAAGGCACCTAAGTGGAGCTGGCGATAGTCACGTCGACGTTAAGTTCTTGTGCAGCTGCCAGAGAGAATTCTCTATCGTTTTCTTCTCAAAAAAAGAGCATTTTTTAAAGAGGGGCTTCTTGCCGATAACAGGCTGCAGTAGGTGAGCAATCAGACTGCTGTGTGTCATCCGGCGCTCAGTGTTTTGGTTTTTTAATTGTGTGCAGGACATTTTTAGAGCTAGAGCCCAAAATTAGCCCAACATCTCCATATGCCTGCAAGTGGAGAACGGTTCAGAGAGCATTTATGCAGAAATCTTTCTTTTCATGACAGCTGCATGTTTTTTCTTCTTCATGAATTGCAGTTATAGCCTCAAATGGTCGCTTATCGACATCTGGATGTCTTCCACGTTATTGTGTGGGTCCTAGACGTGATGTTTGTCACATTTCAGTTAAAACAAGAATAGATTGTAGAATAAACCCAGCTGCAAATCCTCTCCCTTTTCTTTTCTCCTCCTCCGTTTTCCATGAACATAGACGATTTTAGGTAGGTGTATTTACATAAGATTGCAACCTCGAGCTTATGAAGAATAATTATATAGAAGACGGTAATACACATTTTAAAAAGCCAAAGAACCTGTGGGTGGAATATGCACCTTGCTGCCCTGCGTTGTCGCCGTGTTTGTCCTGAAGGGCGGATTGACACATCCGCAGATAAGAGCTGCAGCGAGTAATCTCCTTCTCTGCAAAGTTTTTTCGGTTTGGATCTCACTATCCACTGAAGTTGATAGACTGCATGTGAGAAAATCAGGTTTACTTGTGATGTGGCTCTGCCCGAGAACATTAACAGCCAATCGAGCCTCCGGCGTGGCCTTTAGCTTCAGCTGTCGTCTGCAGAGGTAGTGCTTTTCTTTTAAAGTCGATTAAACCTGCCGCGTCGCCCGCGCCGCCAGATTATCTTGTCCCGAAAAACCCTCTGCAACACATATTTGACACATCTACTTGTCTGCTGCGTTCACACCAAAAAGCGTTGCGAATACTCGCTCGACTACGTGTGGCTTATCTCGTCACTCGCTTCATTCTCGCCCTGGAGGGGGCGGGGCTTATCTCTGTGGCTTTGCTCCGTGGAAACGGTTATCATTTCCTCCATCCACCACGGAAGAAATAACCACGAGTTCTGCTTCATACTTGTTGAGGACATCCCACAGACGTCGGAACATCTAACGCCCTCGTGTTCGGGTTCATAACATTAATATCATATATATATATTTATTCATACATGACATCACACAGCTCGGTGACTACGTCTGAATGACTGCCGCTGTCAGCGCTACTAGAGCAGGACCAGTTAGATTCACCGACGGCAGAGCATCTCAACGCCGATTGGCTTTCGCGACGGAAATTTTTCGCCAAAGTTGAAATATTTCAACTCGAGACAAATTTTTCTCGGCATTCGCGCCATCCGGCGTAAATCTGCGTCGATGGCAACCATTCGCGTCTGCACATTGACTTTGCACGGGATCTACTCATTTTTGGTGTGAACGCAGCATTAGAAGAATGTAAAAAAAAAAAAAAGGGATGCCCCGCCCCCTCCCAGTTTCAGAGATCCAATAGCGCTCACGTGAGGATGATGGCGAGCGTTTCCATTTCCCTGCTCCTCACAAGTGACAGTGAGCCGGGCGGAGTGACACATGAATGATGATGAGTCATTCGACCCCCCCGCGGATCTTCTGGATATTGATGTGTGATAGTGCAGTTTCTGACACAAGTTAATAACCCAAAAGCCTCTGAAGAATGTGCTCCGTTTAATCATTTAAATCAAAACACAGTTGGTGGTCTCATTAAACGAGTTAGTGAGCCGCGGTGGTAGAAAGTAGAGTTTGACTAATACAGGTTTCTGAACCGATATTTTTAGAATTAAGTAGAGTGGGTGTTGTTTTTTTGCAATGATGCTCTATATATATTTTTGATTTATTTGATCATTACATGCCCCAGAACAGAAGTATGCAGTATTTTTTCCATCATTTGAGTGGAGACAACTCTTTAGTTTGAATGTAATGATTGATGAGTAGTTTAGCGAGCCCCCCGTCAGGCTGAGCGATGGACACTAACAGCCCCGGGTCAGCAGCGCTTATGACTAAATGTTCACAGTGACTGCACACCGTGCGTCTGTAATGTTCCTTTAAGTGTTCCCTTCACTTTAAGATTCCAGATAAGTCTTATCCTGTTCCAGCCAAACTTTACTGATACGATCTAAGTAATCGCATTGGACGAGATCTCAACATTGGGACATTGAGGCTTGAGGATTATGGAAATCAAATCCTACTTCCGATCAATCTTGAAACTCCCATCTGTGTTTTTCACGTCTCAAAGGCAGATCGGTTTGATGCTGGAATCCAGGCTAATCTTGATCCTACATGAGAGGTGGTTTTAAGGGTGGCTTTAGAGGCGTGACACGCATAATAGAGCTGCAACCAAGAAACTGCCACCGACACGTCTCGAGTATGAATTCAAAAGCAGCATTTCGTGTTTCTATTTTAAACAATAAACCCGTCAAAACCGTCTCGTAACTCAAATGCAGGCGGACGGACCGGCTGGAGGGTCGATTAAGATGCTTTTTGATCTTTATACGAGTGTTTGAATTATTTTATGACACGTTTAGCATTGAAACAATGCGTTTTTTGTTGTTGCAGAATACAAATTATGTTTTTGGATCATATTGGCCATTCAGTGACACTTGAATGTTGCCTTTAAGATCTTATTCATCAAGCAGAATACTCTAATTGAAGCACTTCTCTCCACCATTCTCTTTGTCCACACAGGTCGTATTTGGCCGAGCAGAATCCTACTATTGATGACATTATTTGTTTAATAGATGGCGAGATAAAGGTTAATGGGATGTTAAGTAATCTGTGTCCTTTATTGAGCTGTATTGGCAGCGAGTCAGACCTTCAACACGCCCCATAGGTCAGCTCGCCTCGCAACGACTCACGACGTTCGGGAAAGATCCAAACATCTGTGAAGAGGTCAGAAAGGTCGTAAGCTAACCGCGTCGTCTTGTCTCCGGTTGGCTCAAGGAGAACGTGTGTTGTCAGCGCGCCGTTTTAGAGCAGTGGTTCTCAAATGGGGGCACGTGTACCCCTGGGGGTACGTGAAGGCACCCTAGGGGGTCCGTGAATAAATGTAAAAAAAATATATATATATTTAAAATGAGCATTCATTAAAAAATAGATGTAAAATAAATATTCAATGCAATATAAGTGTACGTTCATTAAGGGAATGGTATATATTCTATATTAAATCATCATTACATATTGTTTTCAACCCACAATGCTTTGCACTGATCAGTAAGTTCTCCTCACTACAATGGATTGGTTAAGGTTAGTGATGAGGGCAAATAAAGTCTCCTTATAGCCATTTGACAGCAGCATAACACATTGTGAACATTATTAGTATTGACACAATGCTACCTCATAAATGTAGGTCCAATATTCTGATATTTACCTTCGCATAGAATGCGGAAGGTTATGTCTTGATCGCCATGTATTTATTTATTTGTATGCGTGTTATTCGCATAACTCAAAAAGTATTAAACCGAATCGCATGAAATTTGGTGGGATGATTGGTTATTATCCGGGGACCATTTGATTCGATTTTGGGATCAATCGGGTCAAAGGTCAAGGTCAAGGTCATGAAAAGGCTGCGGCGAAGGTATGCGCTCTACCGAGTGCCCGTTGTTGTTAACTCTGTTTTGGTCCCATTTGACCGTTTAGCAGCTAAACGCTCGGCTCTGTTTAACATCTAGTCTCCGACTGGCGCCATGCAGGTAGCTCACACCGGGCTTCACGAAGCCCTCTCACAAAGAACAGCTGAGACTCAACCAAAATAGTACATCTGTTTTCTAACAAAACTCAAACTATGACAGACGATGAAACGCTTCATAGAGCTGCGAGGAACCGCAGTGTGCTTTGATCACTGCCAGCAATATGCTTTTATACTACATCCACGGCGGGGATTTGATCCTTTACTAATGTCAAAAATCTGGATTCGTAAAGGCTTTCAAAGGTTTCTGTTCCTTTTTAAAAAAAACGCAAATAATAACCTCATTATTGATAGTAAGTGATCATTGTTAAAAGAAAAGAAGATGCACTTGGATGTGCTCTCCTTTGATGTCAGGACTCATCTTTCAGTGGGAGGCTTAAGGCTTTCAAGATGGTGGATGTTTCATTTTGGTTTGTAACCCCCCCCCACTGGGTTTATTTGAAGAGTGTGCTTTTGGATTAGCTTGATTAGTATGAAGCACAACATGTGGCTTTGAAAGTGGGAATATATCCCCGTCTTCCTCGGAGGCTTGGTTGTTACCTTTTATATGACGACTTCTACACTTTGTCAGGCATTTTCCGAGCTTCAAACGAGGCTTAGGGGGAGTCGCCAGTCTGGCCTCGTCATTTAACTTCACACCCAAGGCCCACATTCCAATTTTATGCTTTCACGGAGACCAGATTTGGGCTCAAACTGATATCAAATGTTCCTCGATAAGACGTTCTTTAGTATTTTAAATCCAATTGGATTCAGTTTCCCACGGTTTACGAGGAACAGATCAGTGGTGTAAATGTTTCGGTACAATTTCACCATTTTATCGCTTCTCAACGGGGATCATTCTTCATTTCCACTAAAATTCATGTTTTAAATATGTTGAGGCCCAGAGAGCTCAATATTTTACCTTTACATTTTTTTTAAACAATGAATCAGATGTTATTATCCCGGAGGTGATAACGCATGCAGGGTCAGACTTATCGAAACAATGGTACAATGCAGCTGCACAATAACCTGCGCTGTGGCGCCATCATTGTGTTTCTATAAGAGGCCCGAAAAAGAATAGTCATCGTAATGCTAATTGTAATTCTCTTGATAAGCCAGCAGCGGCATTTCTAAAAAAGAACGCCTGGCTCGGTGCTAACTGTGCCAATAACGTTACGTCTATCAGGAATTTCGCCATCCTGCCTCAGAACACGTTAAATGGCTTTATTATTTTCCTCGTATTGGGATTCTTGCGAAAACAGAAGTTCCTCCAATACATAAAGAATTACATTTTTATTTTTTTAAACTGCTTTTTGAAAGAGTGTTAATAACATGTTTGGTGTTTGTCACCACATGCTCAACGTTGGCTATTAGGCAGTTCAGTAGCTTCAGTGTAAATGGGCCCCCTGCTCTGTGTGTGTTTTCAGATACAGCTTGTTATGAAACATTGATTTTAATTTGACGTCATAAAAGCCGCCAGTCGCAGCACGCAAACAAAAGTGATTTTTGACTTTTCAGGTAAAAAAAAAAAAGAAAGAGCTTTGTTCTGCCTGCTGCATGCCCCATTAGAGACTTCCTGTGGAAGAGCCGGCTGACTTCCTGTTGCCCCCCCCCCCCCCCGCGCACATGCATGGCATCAAATGATTCTGTGATATGGCTCATCTCGACTTTTTACAAACAAGTCATTTGGATGTTTGCAGTGCTCGAAGAAAACGTTAGTCGCCGTTCCACCGCCGCTTGTTTCCTAATGCGTGCGTCTGGAGAAAAGCTTTTACGGCCGGCGTGTGCATCTTGTTAAGCGTCTTTAAGTGTCACGTTCAATTCTCTGATCATGCAAATGAGGAAATTAATGCAAATTTGGTAGATGGAGCGGGCAGAACATTCCTCCAGACGTACTCCGGCCCATCCAATAGCACCACCACGACATGCGCTCAATGATAAATATCCAGACGCACGCGTCATCACCAGGTGTGTGTGTGTGTGTGTGTGTGGCTTCAAGCTGCGACGGGTGAAAGTCGCCACATGTGTTCGCGCGAGTGGACGGCGTGGCGAGCGAGCTCAAGGTGTGCGCGTGACGCCGCAACATTAAGTCGGCGTCGTCGCCGGTTGTCTGGCTGTCACTCGCGATCACCGTCACGCCGCGGGATCGGAGAGCGAAGCCACCGGGTTAATGCAAGTGTGTTTCGAGTGGGCAAATGCTAATTCTCTCCCCCCACCTCCATGGATAGATATCGGCAGATGAACGCGGGCACGTTCATGAGAAAATGGTGAAATATCGGTTCCCCCGTTTTGGGAAGAGTTGTTTGGGACTAAGCTGTTTTTATCGTTTATCAGTTTGGTAAAAGGCTTCCGTGCTCTTATGTCTTCTCACGGTCGTAATTCAGTGTGTGACTCTGCTTTGATTGATTCTGCTGTCGATTAAAAACGAAAACATGTTTGTGTTATTTATCCACAGTGTACTGCGTGTGATTTGAAAAGTGCTACACCAAAAAAATATGAATACTTTAATTAGATTAATCTGTAATACAGTAAATGCATAATAATGTTCCCGTTTTAAAATGTTACGGTATGTTTTCCATAACAGACAAACGGAATAAGAAAGCCATGTACTGAAAACAAACTGATTAAAAATGTTAAAACGAAAACGGCGACAACTCGCAGACGCCGTGGTCCCAGCTTGTTGATCGCGAGGTAGCCACGCCCTAAATCATACTTTGCTTTATCGTCTAATTAACTAAATGGGACCATAATTTACCAAATGAACTTCATATTGGATGAAAGAAGACTTGCAACTAGAGATTAAGACCATAAACTCATGTTTACAATGTTTACTGGGGGAATAAATCAAATGAGAAGTAGACTCACTTTCTGATAGACTTCTATAAAACCAGAGGAGTCGCCCCCTGCTGGCCATTAGGCAGAAAGCACGTTTAAGGCACTTCAGCATTGGCTTCACTCTTCAGAACTGGAGGTTTCCGCCTGAGCACAGTCTTAGATTTAAGTGGTACAGTTGTGCTTGAGTAGATTTGTATACTCATACCCCCGTGTGCCAATTCTTTGAAGATATGCTGCTAACCTTGGAGAAACAAACTGATCGGATAATTATGTGAGAAAACAAACAAACAGAAACCTGCAATATGTTTAGTTTGTTTACTGATGTAAAAACACAATATCTGCATCCCATAAAGTACAGCATGATACTCCAGGATTGTGAAGTATGACAAACGTGAAAACAACAGAATTACACTCAATAATGCTCCATTCCACACAGTGGTGACGGGTGCTGTCTCAGCCAGACGGGGCATCTGGTGATGTGGGTACATTGGAAGCCTCCGTCTCCTCCTGCCAAGTGCACTTTCTAACAGCGATAAGCGGCGCATCAAAGAACACACGTCAACCAGACACCCAGAGATGGACGATTTAAAAAAAGAAAGAAGAAGAGTTGCCTTTACCGCGATCGCCGGCTTCCCCCCCCCCCCCCCCCGTGTGTTAAACTAATGTCCTGGGTTTACACGAAATGTCCCTTTATTGAAACACGGCAGGGACATGATGGGAAATGTGTCACTTCTAGAGAACAGCGATGAGGCCGAAGCAGCGATGGAGCGCTCGCTCGTCTCTCACAGCGATGGATTTTTAAATATGTCTTAATTAATGAGCAATTAATGAGTTGTGAGCACAGGGGACACACGCCCCCACCTTTCAGCAGTAAATACCCTAATGTGTTTTCACATCGGTTTCACAATGTGTTGGAGACATAATTATTCCATTGGAACCATTTGTGTTTTTAATCTTTTTGACCTAAATGCCTCTTGTTTCACATTGATTAACAGGAATTTAAATATAGACGAATGATATACTTTCAATCAGAGGGTCATTTGATTGTAATTGACAACAGTTATTCTTTTCAAGAAATTGATCTGAAAAGCTTTCAGAAAATGAAGACTGCGTCGTCATAATAAGTAAGAATCTAGAGTGTTTCAACTTAATAAATATTGAACTCATTGCTGTGCATCACAATCATATCTGAGTTTCTATTGGCCCAAAATAAACATCTGGTTGAGTAAATGCCACGCATGTTTCCCGTCTATAGATTTTTAATGATGCAGCACAAGTGTATGATTAATAGCGTATTATTTAGCGGACCCCTGACAGACTGCCACGGCCCCCCGGGTGGTCCCCAGACCCCACTTTGTGAATCACTCCTCTAGATAATATACATTTTCCTACTGTCAACTTAGATGTCGGCATTTCTTAGGCAGTAATTAAAATCATTGAGCAGAATGATGCCATATTGGATTTTTGCATAACGATGTTTAAGTATTTGTCATCTATTTAATTAAACTCCATTTAAAAAGATGATTCTATCCAAAAGCAAAGACTCCGTGGAGGAAGCAGAGTTAGTAATGTGTGATGGAGAGATGAGAATTCATCCATAAGTAGAGAGAGAAGAGGAGAGAGGTGCTCAGTGCATCCTAAAACGTCCCCCAGCAGCCTATCAGCCTACAGCAGCATCTCTAGGGGCGGGACCAGGTGAACCTGATTCAGCTCTATAACTATAAGACTATTAAAGAGGAAAGTCTTCAGTCTACATGAGGTGACTGTGTCTGCCTCCCGGACTGAAGGTGGAATCTGGTTCCATAAAAGAGGAGCCTGATACCTGAAGGTTTTGGCTCCCATCCTACTTTTTACGACTCTAGGAACCACAAGCAGCTCTCTAGTGGGGACATATGGATAACATTTAATGTATAAGCAAAACAGGCGCAGAGTTATTTATTATAGACTAATCTAACACATTCTCCCCTCGTTTCAAATGGTCTCATTCACAATATTTAGTATTTTATTCAATATAATGTTCCCTTTTGTGCATAACGGATAATAACTAAGTGAGAGGAGCTGAGAGCATGATGCCTGTTGAACCTTCTGCTGCTGTGGGCTTGTTAATAAAAGTCCAACTTAATAAGATTGCTGTCGTGACTTTCACAGAAAAGAGATTCGGGCGCTTTTTCCAACACAAGACCGACAGATATTGTGCATGTGTGAGCGGCTTCAGCAGAAAAACATGAAAGGGAAAGGAACAATGTTTATTCATGAAAAGGTAAAAATAATCTTTGCATACATCTATGTGTACCAGCCCAGTTATTCCCACATATGGCTCAGAATAAAAATGTAATATCTGTACTTTTATTTCATCATTTTGATTAAAGCAATATGTAGTCTTTAGAATACATTTGGTGGATTAATATATATATCTTCACTTTTATCAATAATAGATTGTTGGAGAGCGGTGCACTTGTCATGCATTAAAACTCAGTTTTTGGTTAAAAATTAAAAGATTAAAAAGGAGAATTTATTCCGTCATTACATGAGGTCGTCTAACAAGTCTTACCGATGATTGTCTACAACCATCATGTGTCATTTTAATGCTTCAGGTCTTTTGAATAATTGAGAGCTGGAAAAGAAATCCCATCGTATATTTATAAGGGCGGCTCAGTCTTAGCTCATCTCACCGGGCTCTGCTCCTGTGGCCCTGGTGTTCGTACCGTTTGGGGTCAGCTACGCCTAGAAACGTACAGTTTTTGTCACATTATCAAACAATTCCTCCCGACCTGTGCAAATAATTCTCTGACTTGCTATCTGGTTGATTATAATCATGTACTTTGCCAAGGCAAGCTCTTTTGCTGTGAGGTTAAATCATTATTATACATTAAAATGTTCACATCCTCAATCGAGTGCAATTATGATATAAAATCTAATAGAGCTTATCAAACTACACCTCCATCTATCCAAGGTCGTTTCTGTCCTGCATGCACGACTAAACACGTCCTCACCTCAACTTCATTTTCCTGCCCCAACCCTCCTCACCTCTTTGCCCTTTAGTTGCGTCTTTCTCTCGCTTCGCGTCCCGCTGCATAAAAAAACAAACAATAACCCGAAAGTCAAACGGCACAGCGGAAGACATTCAGACAAACACGGTTACAAAAACACACGAGGCGGTCTGTTCCCCGGTGAGCGAGGGAGTGTGCGTCCTTTCTGTTTGGCGTTGTCCTCGTTTATTCCGATGTATTACCGATGAAATATGAATGACAGAACTCTGGTGGACATTTCTTCCCCCCCGATTCCACACGAGCATCACAAAAATAGAAATATGCACACACATTTGTCCCCATTGCTGAAATGTTAGAAGACTACGTGTAGCAGGGAGTTTTATTTTATTTTATTGAGTACAAGCTCGGGCGCTTGGAACTTCCATCGACGTTAAACACATAGAAAATGTGATATTTCAAACGAGACCTTTCCGTCTTCTTCCGCTGTCGAATAAAGACACCAAACCGGGTGGGTGGATAATGATGCACACGGCACGTCTCTGGCAGATATAAACCGTGCTGCTCCCAGGTCAGCAAAAGCATATTTAAGTATAATATTTGTAAGTTCACCTGTATTAAAGCAGTGTTCAGAGAGGGTGTACTGCAATTGCTTTAAAATGAAACCAATACTATTATTTGGTTGTTTTGTTGTCGCTGGAGTGGAGTTAAAAAGGTTATTAGGGACCATGTTGTCCCTATTTGCTTAAATTTCCATATCTAACTGTTGTTGTGCCTTCAAATGAAACAAAACAAGTGTGCTTTGTTCTCGTTTGATATGGCAAAATATGTTTGCTAAAGTGCAGCGAGTCATTTGTTTCATATCAAACTGTTTTGGTATTTGGTTTATTGACGATCTTTGTCCTGGACATGTTTCCATTCATCGGTGCTTTCACAGTTGAGCAATCTCCATAAGGGAGAAAGACAACACGCTGCTTTCATAAACATAAGAAAAAGCCTAAAATACAGATGTAGGTGTTTACTTTACTTCACTTTGTCCATTTGTGTCATCAGATTTTTCCTAAATTCACCCAAAGTTTGCATTAGAAATAGTCTCGGTTCGGGAAACTTGTAATTAAAAAAGGAACTGTATAAGTGGAAGTAATACACTGTTGTTGTTTTTTATTACTCTATTCATCTTTAGTGTCTTTCAAAATCCATGAAATTTGAATGCATTAATCTTTTAATCTCAAGACCTTTTTTCTCAAGCCAAAAATCTCCACTTCAGTCGCACTTAAAGACTTGTGGAAAAATAATTCCCTCTGTTAACCAAAAGGAACAATTATTTTGAACCTGGCTTTATGTTCAGATTTGTTAATGCACTTTAGCACATATTTAATAAAATGATGCCTAATTTAAATATTTAAACATAACTTTAAAAAAATTATCAGATGATGCCCAATTTACATATTTAAACATAACTTTAAACAAAAAAAAGGATATTTCATTCAAAAAAACCTGCCCTAATGTAATTAATGAACTGGGTAAATGTCATGCTGGGATCTATTAATTAAACTGTGTTACCCTATTCACCTGGGGTGTCTCCCCTCATGATAACATTTAATGTCTGACATACAAACAAACAAAAATTGACTATTGACACCAACAAGCCATAGAACACGATTCCAGAACATTTAATCCCAATTATATCAGGCGAAGACTTGTTTCTTAAATAAGTAGCTGGGGGCACTTCCATCTAAAATCCTATGTTTAATTAAATATGACGTGCTCGTCCTTCTCGTGAAGCCTGTGAAGCTGCGATAACTGACACCTGCCAACAGGACGACAGCTTTAAGCCTCTAACCAGATGGTTTGTGCTACTTGAAGCTGGTGTTTCATGTTGTTTTTTGGAAGGGATTAACAGCAAAGCATAACAACACTGGATCAATAAATCCATCCAAATTGCGGGACTTGTTCTACACATGTTCATACAATGGGATGCGGGGGATTTGGAAATGTTTAGAAATTCAATTAAAGTCGCAAACTAACATAAACATCTACATTTTCAATGTGCATTTTTTTAGGCACCTTGGCCAACACTGGCGGTTCCCACCAGCGTCATTGAACAAACATCGTGATTTAAAAACCCAGTTCTGTAAGCGCACTCGTATCGCTAGTTTCTGTCGATAGTTTTCACGAGTTTAGCTCGTTGGCGAGCTATGGAGGAAGATGATGTCATCGTTCATAATCACGCTTCAAAAGTTCTCATTGGTCACGTGTGTTTTAAAACTTAAATGGGACACTGACGAGAGGTCGGGCAAGTTGAATAGGATTTATTGCGAGACCACAGAGCAGAGAAGTGGACTGGTAAGTGGCATTGGCGAGTTGTCAGGGAGGCAAATGATCCTGGGACACAGGCAAACAAGCGTTAATCACAGGCCCCCAAAAATAACTCGGGGAATTGTTCTCACGGTAACGACTGAGACGACGACCTGGCAAGAACGGGGAGGAGAGCCTGCAGTTGATACTGTGCGGAGTTGATGAGTAGATTGCTGGCAGGTGTGTGCAGAGCAGGAGCCAGGAGAGCTGATGAGCTGATTGTAGGCAGGTGTGCTTAAATGAGCAGAGCTGGGAGCGAGGACAGCCACACCCCCTCTGTGGATATCAGTTATTGATTGGCCGATCAGACTTATCGTATCTGATGTTTCTCAATATCACAAAAGTTTCATACCAGAGTGAGGACAGATCACCATTTGTATTTGATTTGTTTTAAATCTGTTTAAAATATATGTTCTATATATATATATGTTATATATATAAAATAAATCTAATGTTAATTGGAGGTCATAACAACAAAAGGATCATAATCAACTATATGTATTGATTTATTCGAGCTTGTGAATAATATGTTGCGAAAAGAAGCTTGGAGAAGACTTATGAAAACATTTGTTTTGGTCAAAATGTTAGTCAATTTAGAAAAAATACATTTCAAACCAATGTGTTATTAAAATCACAACTACATACTGCAGAATATTCCTTAGAAAAAAGTCATTTTACAATGTCTGTCATATGTACTTGTCTGCTAGACATTCTCTCCAGAACCTGTCTCTCTGAACCTCACATTGAAAAAAAAACCTTGTTCCAAAGTTGAATTGCAAATTATAATTCATAAACCCTAAAACCACAAATAAGCGTAGTCGGTACAAACATCCTATTTCCGCAACATTTCATTCAGTTGTCTTCCAAAGATCTTTCGCTTTAACTCTCAGGAGGCCGTCACAAATCATAAACATGTACATAAGGTTAACAAAAGTCCCATACTCCTTATTTTTTAGGGAATACAAGTTACCTTTTCAGAGTCATGTATTTCCTTTAACCGTTTGATTTGTGACTATATCCAATGAGACTATTGAAATCCTTTTAGAAATGTATCAAAAAGTCCTAAATATCCACACCTTTTAAAACATTTCCAATATGTGCTTGAAGACGTCACACCACCATCTGCAATGTGTTTTAATTTTTTTTTTACCCTACTGAGACATAACTTAGCACAGACTGCCTGGTAATGTGACAAGCTTGGCTAGCTTCTCACAGTGCTATTGCAGCCAAATGAAACTAAGAAACAATAAAGGTGGGTGGACCACTCTTCTTTTAACTTTTGCACATTATGTATCTTCTCAACCAACAGGAGAATGAATTGCTCTCCTCTAAAATGAGAGTTGGGAAAGCAAACCTCTTCCTCAACTTCCCCTTTTTCTTAACGCTCTTACTTATTGGTAATCAATGAATGGATCTGAAAAACAAAACAATGTCAGATTTTTTTTTTTACTAACAATAATTTCAAACATTACATCCCATATTCATAAAGAATCACAAATTCATTAAGGTTCCAGAAGCTTATCTTTACTAAACGATGGGGTCCTCTGCGCAGCAATATTACCACACTGATTGTTATTGGTATGTTGCTCTCGTTAACTCTCTGTGCACATACACGTCATACACAATCCTCTCTGGAAAGCATATATAGCACATACAATACTACACTCAGGAGTGGAACATTTGTATTTATTTTATTTTATTTATTTTATTTATTTTATTTATTTTATTTATTTTATTTACATTTTTTTTAATTTTATTTTTAATTTTTAATTTTTTTAAATTTTATTTATTTTGTTATTTTTAATGCAATCTATTCATTATTATCCTTAGTTCCCCTCTTCTTTTGAATTTCTTTCTTTCTTGGAGTGAGCACCATTTAGCAGTGTGTTGTTCTTTGTGTGTTAGGGTTAGAATGTGAATATCATGTGTACCAAGACATACAACTGGAAAATTGACAATGAAAGTGACTGTATGAAAATACATATTGTTATGTTGTTGAAAACCCTAACCCTAAAAGTGAGTTAAAAAAACATAATTTTTTCTCACATAATTTATCGATTGGATATTTCCCATATGCTATATGTCTGTGAGATCATGCATTTGCATGAGAGTCAAACACACATTACTACTACTAGCTACTTAGGACACGACTGCTAAACAATGTAACTTGACAACGTTGACAAAGTCAGCCACGACTGAACCGACGTGTGCATGTTATTCATCAGACAGATGCACCGCGGTTCGGTCCGCCCGTCGTCGGAGACGTAGCTCGCGTGCAATCGCTGAAGTGTGTCTCTTATTCATGCAAATGCATTTAGCAGCTCCAAATAGAGCATTGCACACAAAACATGGGGGAGATTTAATAAAAATGTCTGACTGCACATTCTGGTGCATTTATTGACGGCTCACCCGCTGTATTCTAGGGTTGCTTTTTACTCGGGGACATTATTTGCCTTTGCGATACAGTAGCAGCGTTTTGAATTGTATATTAAAGGTGTGGTGGGAGAGATGAAAAATGTACTAAACCTGCGTTCTGCAGAAAATCACCATGACAGCAGAAATTTGTGTAGGAGAGCTACAGTGAATTATTTAGAAATGAGAGTGGGAGCTTCTTGGAAAAGAAAAGTATTTCAGTTCTAAAGAAACACTTTATTGCACCAAAGCGGGTGAAGAGTTATTTTTATTTAACCTGAACTCAAACATCCTCTTAGATAATACATTGGGGTGATTGCACACTTGACATGGAGTTGTGCTGGCACGTATTTTTTTAAAGGCATTTTATATGTTATCATGAATTTCACCTCTACGCCTACACCTCGACTACTGAGTCCATAGAACCACAATGAATACATTAATCATGGGTCAAGCTCTGCAAGAAAACATAATGCAAATTGTTCCAAATGCTGAATCTCTGAGAGACGGCTACAATAAATCGCTGTTGTCTTATAATCTTGTGGCAATGGGCTATATTTGATGTTTTACAATATTTATATACATGTACAACAAACTGCAGTAGATCGCTGGAGATCTTGGCAAACTCAGCACTTTATTTTTCCTCTCTATATTTAGTATTTTAGTATTAGTATTGTTATTGTGTTTTGTTTTTATATTCTATTATTTTTCTATTGGATTGAATCTATTGTCATCGCACAGAGTACAGGTGCAGAGGCAACGAAATGTATTCTCTGCATTTAATTATTAGTTATTAAGGAGCAGTGGGTTGCAGTGATGTGCCCGGGGAGCAACTGGGGGTTCAGTGCCTTGCTCAAGGGCACTTCGACTTGCAACTAATGGGGAGAGCGGGGATCGAACCGACGACCTCGGGGTTGAAGGACGACCCCCTTACCCCACTGAGCTACAGCTGCCCCGATGTGATATGTGATGTGCACCGCTGCTGTGGTCCTGAAATGTCCCCACTGTGGGACTAATAAAGGATCATCTAATCTATCTAATCTAATCTAATAGCTTGCTTTGCTCGGTTTTATCATGACCACATAGAAGCAGGAAGACCTCCCCCACTGGGGGCTCTACCATCCACGCACGCTTTGATATCCAAAGTGGCAGGAACAGAAAAAAACCCTGTATTTTGACAAAAAGGTTATTTTGCCACGAGCAAATTGTGTTGATGTGAGTTCATTTCTTCATCTTTTGAACAAACATCCCGGCCATATCACGCATTGCCCCGTTAATGACGTGCTCTGCGTTGGCAGCGACACGAATGATGTTCTCGGTTAAAGTTTAATCAAGGATGTAAATGGTTTTGGAGATGGTTTCTTTTAATGGGGATTCAGCATCAACACATTTTTCTTGGCTTATGACATGGTTTATTACTCCGTCGTAACCCTGAGCGGCGTCTTTGGAGATGTCGTTGATATGCAGGATGCAACTGAAAGAAAGTCCCAGTTTCTAATCATTAGCTACTGCTTTATTAAATCAGACGCTAATTTCATGTCGATCGAGAGCGCAAATATGGACATAAATCTGGCCCAGACACTCGGTGTGGAACTGGGTTTTATGGAGATGAACAAACATGATTGAAAAAACAACAAAATTTGATGATGGGGAAACTATTAGACATTCTGGTAGAAATGGGGTAGCAAGTCATCATTTTGGCATCATTGGCAGCTGAACACCAAAAATTATCATCATATGACATTATCCTTAATTCAATTGGCATAATCTTGAAAGTAAAAAGTGAATGTTAAAGTTTACGATCCTTTCTCTTGCTCGAGAAACTCACAATAAAGCAAATAAAGTGAACTAGATTTCGGAGGGTCAGCTTCTATGTGCTCTCTGAGCCAGCATCATTGTTGAGGCACCGCAATGTGATGAAGGGCGGCAACATATGAACATACAGGTATCTGGTGTTTTAACCGGTTAAATAGTTGATATAAACATCTAATCTTCACGTCTGCTGATCCCTCTACAGAAGCTTATTTAACACGGCCGACGCTTTTCTATTGAACTGCATCCAAAGAGCCAATTGTGTAATTCCGAGATCATTACTGGAGGAAGTTAATTAGTTTAAACAATGAGATGAATTGAACTAAACTGCAGTATCAGATTGGCCACACATGGTCGTCACGTGAAGGTACTTTTTGGGAACTCTTCGTAAACAAAAGGCTTTGCATGATGGATGTAACAATCGGAGCCTTACAGCGTTACTCCACACAAACACCATCTTGGGAAGCGAGGGACGGGAACGTGTTTTAATACGAGAGATTAAATTAAGAGAGGACAGCGGAAAGTAGGAGTGGAAGTTTGACATGTTTCAGTGTTTTGATGCGTTTTAATCCCCAGTGAAAATGAGTTAATTCATTTCCTTGTACAGCTTCACCTCCATCCCCACTTGAGTGTTTGCTTTTCAACAGACACATTTAGGGGGGGGGGGGGAGTATCTCTTTAAGATAATTTGGGGACACACGGCCCACACAACCGCGCGCCTAATTTGTGTTGTCACCAATGAAGAGCGGCTTCATTGGCGACGAATGAAGGAATGGAATTGCGGACCGACGGGTTTAAGCAATTACACCCACATGAGCTTTATTTAAAAGGAGTTGGGGTTAACATTGGTGAACCAAAAGATGTGCTTACATCCAAGGAGAATCACTCACAGACGCTCTCTGATTCATTGTCACTGGAGCAGCTTCAGGGCCTCTCAATGCCAGCTTCCTTCTGAGCACACGGGCGTGTGGTTTTCCGGCTTTGACACGCATCGTTTTCACAAATCGAGATTTAACTTTCGACTAATTTACTGCTTAGAGGCACATTTGTACAATCTAGGAAAACGTGTTTGGATGAGCACAAACAAAAGCTTCCTCTGTCTTAGCGCAGTACGTCAGCCATCGGATACTCCTCCACCATTAAAAGAGCCAACCGCCTTTAGTGTTGGCAGCATGCTAGAGAATTACGCCACTGGATGGTACATTATTAAAAATCTTTCATTTTCCAGAGAAATTAGCATATATGCTAACGCAGAGGGAAACCGTTACCCCTCATGACATCCCTTTTGGAAGCTGATCCTCCAGGAGTCAGCGGATGTGATTTTAAAGCACAAAATGCAAATCCAACAAGACAACGGGGGACCCTGAAGTGTTTTTCGACTTGTACTAGCGTTAGCTCGTTAGCTCCGGCGCTAACTCCGGGGGAAAGTCGGTGTGATCTCGTCCCGTCGGTTGGCGCTGACGCTGACGCTGATTTCTCGCGATAGGAGTGTAGCGGTGTGTGATTTCGCGGCGTATGCTAAGTGCTGCAGGAGCTGCAGGCTAGTCTGTGGGCGCGAGCTGGGAGAGCACTGACTTGCCTAACTGGCCTGATTAGACCGGGTGTGAGGTGACATGGATCAGATATACACACCAAGCCAGCCGGAAAGACAGATTGGCAGAATTGGAGGAAGAAGAAGAAAACAATTTATTCCGAGAAAAATGAATAAATATAGACGATGAGCATACAAGTTGGGCAAGGATGAAGAGAAACGGAGACGGTGGGTCACTGATGTGGACGTGGCGTTTCGGCCCTCCCGGGGTGTTTTTCAGCTCTGCTGGACTGCGGTGGTGCAATAAATTGTCCGAGATGCTGCGTGGCGTTCGCGTCGTGGTTTCATTAGCTCTCACTCAGCCCCGAGGTGCTCCACGCTGCATTCCCTCCCCTCTTCTGCCTCTCTCAGCTCTGCTCACCGCACAGTGGGAAACGGTAACGCGGAGAAAGCCCGACGTGGGTCCACGAGCTTGAGGTCCTCTCTGCATCCGACTGGAATGTGTTTGGGTTCGGATACGGGAGTTTGAAAAGAGATGTTGTTTTTCATCTCGGTACATGTAATGGATTGCGGAGACGTCGGAGCGCCCTCGGCGATCCGGAATGTTTTCCCTCATACGACTGGGGGACATCGGATGACATTTATTTCAGGGTTATTTTATCCATTAATAGCCGACACTTTGCTTTGAACGTTGCCCACAGGCATAGATTATGTGCAAATAAAGGCAGACAGTGGAAGAGAGATTTAGGGCGTCTCATGAAGCCAGATTAGCGCTTTAGCGGAAAGAAATAAAGTTAGGTTTAATGGGTGCACATTTTTTTTAACTGAATCAAGTGATTTTTTTAATAGTGGAGGACAGAAAAAGGACAGTAAACTCCCAGCTCCAGTTTTTGCCTATATTGTAATCTTTGAGACTAATAATTACATTCAGGCCACATATTTGAGTCACACTGTTTTGATTAAAGATAAAATACCAGCCACCTTTGAGAAAGCCGGCAGCTCATTTTTACAGCACTTCACTGCGTTGCTGAAGCCATGTTGAGAATACACAAGACTCCTGACATCCTGATAATCCTAAATATATTCCGTCCACAACACGGCAAAGTCGATTTCTAACTGGTTTCACAAGGTGTGACTCAACCACTTTTTTAAGCAGACAAAGATAGCAAGAAGTGGGAGTTCTTGCTTCTCTTGTAGGATGCAAAATACCAGCATGAAATACAGAGGAAACATCAGAGAAGAAGGGTGTTTTAGATAAATGAACGTGATGAAGTCCTTCAGCGCATGCATTGTAAACACCATGGACGGATTAAGAAACCACGGGCCCCTGGGCCTGGACGTGTCAAGGCCCCCCCCCCCCCCACCCGATACCGGAGCTGAGCAGACAACATAACGCGAATTATATGACCATGACATGAATGACTTAAGCCTAGCATATACCGGCTATGGCGCATCGTGTCATATCATCATATCAATACAAAGTTAATAACAGCTACTTCACGCAGAGGCTCTGGATTAGGGGCCCCCTGAGCTCATGGGCCCCTGGTGCCGGTAGGCTCGTTCGGTAATCCATCCCTCAGTAGGACTATTGGGGCCCTGTTACTGACATGAATGACTTAAACCCAGCATATACCGGCTACGGCGCATCGTGTCATATCATCATATTCATATCAATACAATGTTAATAACAGCGACGTCACGCGAGGAGGCTCAGGCCCAGGGGCCCCCTGAGCTCACGGGCCCCCTGAGCTCATGGGCCCCCTGAGCTCACGGGCCCCTGGTGCCGGTAGTCTCGTTGGGTAATCCATCCCTGAGTAGGACTATTGGGGCCCTGTTACTGACATGAATGACTTAAGCCTAGCATATACCGGCATACGGCGCATCGTGTCATATCATCATATTCATATCAATACAATGTTAATCACAGCGACGTCACGCGCGGAGGCTCAGGCCCAGGGGCCCCCTGAGCTCATGGGCCCCTGGGCCTGGGCCCGTAGGCCGTTGGTTAATCCATCCCTGCTCACACCCCTCCCTGGGAAGGAGGTTTGGCCGATTCACAGAATGGCTTAATTCTAAAATGAAAAAAAGAAATAATATAAAACAAATGAAATGAATAAAAAAGGAATTAAATACAGTATATATATATATATATATATATATATATATATATATATATATATATATATATATATATATATATATATATATATATACATATGGGGCAGCGAGACGCGGCGGACGCCGGCGAGACGCGATGCCGGCGAGCGCCGTCGGGACGCGGCGAGACGCGATGCGGCGAGACACGACGTCGGCGAGACGCCCCGGCGCGCAGATGAGCGAGGACCGAACCAGCGGACAAAAACTTCAACCAGCGGCAACACTTCAAAAGTAGCCCAATTCCGCGGGAAAACCGCGGACCTGGCAACACTGGTCGTCTCTCACTCAAAGGGGAACATACGGGTCTCTTTGCCTCGTGTCCAGGGGGGAAACAGCGCCCCCAAAGACTTGTGGCCAAAGATATATCGCATCGGAACTACCATAGAGACGTCTTTGAAGCGAGCATTGTGACGTCACTCAACCCACCAGTTCTAACTGGTTCTGTGCTTTGAAGTCGCCTGTGACGTCACGGACCAGCGAATCAGACTATGTAATACTAGTGATTTCTAGCAGACGGCACGGATCTGTGAGTCCGTAGGAGGCAGTAGGAGAAAGTTCTAGGGATTTGCCTGCCCTCCCTGAGTGTCGGCCATTGCCCACACACGTGGGGGGGTTTGTAGGCAAATTTCCTAAACTTTCCCGGGTGTAGAATCGCCTACACCTTCTGCAGGTGTGGGGGGGGGGGGGTCGGTTTGATTCACCTCGTGTGTCTCTGCCATAAGAATCCCTCACACCCCCTGGGAAGGAGGTTTGGCCGATTCATAGAATGGCTTAATTCTAAAGTGAAAAAAAGAAATAATATAAAACAAATGAAATGAATAAAAAAGGAATTAAATACAGTATATATATATACACATGGGGGGCAGCGAGACGCGATGACGGCGAGGCGCGATGCCGGCGAGACGCCGGCCGACGCCGGCGAGATGCCCCGGCCCGGTCTTGACTCGGGCCGTGACTTGTGACGTGTCAAGCCCCCCCCCCGCAACAAAACAAAAAAAGACCAACAAATGTAAAAAAGAAAAAAAGAAAAATATATTTTTTAAACATCGCTAACAAAACAGTCCGTATGGAACAACGATACCGGAGCTGAGCAGACAACATAACGCGAATTATATGACCATGACATGAATGACTTAAGCCTAGCATATAGGCCTACCGGCTATGGCGCATCGTGTCATATCATCATATCAATAGTAATACAAAGTTAATAAAAGCGACTTCATGCAGAGGCTCTGGCTTAGGGGCCCCCTGAGCTCATGGGCCCCTGGTGCCGGTAGGCTCGTTCGGTAATCCATCCCTCAGTAGGACTATTGGGGCCCTGTTACTGAAATGAATGACTTAAGCCCAGCATATACCGGCTACGGCGCATCGTATCATATCATCATATTCATATCAATACAATGTTAATCACAGCGATGTCACGCGCGGAGGCTTAGGCCCAGGGGCCCCCTGAGCTCATGGGCCCCTGGTGCCGGTAGGCTCGTTGGGTAATCCATCCCTGAGTAGGACTATTGGGGCCCTGTTACTGACATGAATGACTTAAGCCCAGCATATACCGGCTACGGCGCATCGTATCATATCATCATATTCATATCAATACAATGTTAATCACAGCGACGTCACGCGCGGAGACTCAGGCCCAGGGGCCCCCTGAGCTCATGGGCCCCTGGGCCTGGGCCCGGTAGGCCCGTTGGTTAATCCATCCCTGGTAAACACACACGGGCGGGTTATAGAAAGTCCTTCGAAAATTAACATACGATTTAAGCAGCTCAGTATTCTTTTACCAGGACAGTTTCCAAACAATAAACAACTGACAACATGGCAGAAGTCAATGACGGCAGGAATTCAGGGTTCAGTGTCTTGCTCAAGGGCACTCTGACGTGTGGACAGGAACCGCCCACCCTCCTGAGCCCACCCCTCAACATACAGCATGTCTCCCCTGTAGCTGACGCGCTGCTGGTAGCAGGCAGAACGCTGTCAGAGTAAAGACGTGTTGTTATGGTCTCTGGTATCAATTCAGTCTTGACAAGCTGTCACATCGTTGTTGTTGTTTCCAGGGTATGATGGGTGCAGTGGGCTGGATGTTGCTCCTCCTCTCCCAGATGATGGTGCCCGTGGCGTCCCAGAAGCCTCCGGGCCTCAGCGTGGGCGTGATCATGGGCCAGACGCGACTCATTCCCGACGAGGACCTCCGGCCGCCTCAGAGCCCCGACGACGCCCTCGACGTCTCCGTGGTGATCCTGAGGATCAACCAGACGGACCCGAAGTCTGTGATCACACAGGTGAGAGAGGCGGCGCACACTCACCTATAGTACACTCACGATCAAACACACACACACACACGGTCTCTTTCCATTCCCCAAGGTGTGCGAGCTTCTGTCGCGCTCTCGACTCCACGGCCTGGTGTTCGCCGACGGCACCGATCAGGAGGCCATCGCCCAGATCCTCGACTTCCTCTCCGTCCAGACGCAGCTTCCAGTCCTGGGAGTCTACGGAGGCTCCTCTATGATTATGGCTGACAAGGTGAGGGACGTAAAACAAAGCACAAACATACGCCTGCGTTTCTTTTGCGGGGGGATAAAGAGTGTTTGTGTTTTGGAGATTAGGGGGTTGTAATCCCTTCTCTCTGACTCCTTAATGTAGATAACGCTCTTCAACCCACACACTCTGCTCCGACACTTATTTCATTGACACACTTGGTGTTTATAAAGTCACATGACCTGAAATGCAGCTCACAATTCAACATAATCCACAAGGCCACAGCATGAAAAATGATATTCTCCATTTATCACATCATATATGTTATGAAGTGCCCCTTTTATATATATTTATATATTGTATACTGTATCCTCAGCTGGTGGGAATGAGAACGTAATGATGATGTAACATAAAAAACACAGCTTTACATTTTGCTTTCCAAGAGTTACATTTACCTCTTTGTTTGTGTGAGTAATGTGGTTCACTTCCGATTTATATATACATATATATAAATTTATATATATATTTATATATATATATACACTGTCCAAGGATGTGTATGTCAGCATGTTGTAGATTATGAAAATGACACACTAGGAGGTTTTGAAGCTTGTTTGTGTAACCACTGCTGCTCCGTCGGGTTATTTCTTTGTTTAAGTATAGAGTAGAAACACAGCCGACGTACTGGTGTGATGCCTGGTATCACTCATAGCTGCTTATTTAATTTAGCCTCAACTAAAGGTTACTGATTGCACATTTAAAAGTCCAGTATTCATAAGGTCAGTGGAAGTCTTTGCATAGAACATTCAGCATTCTCTGGCACATCTTTTTAAAATCGGTAACAAATGATCAAGCATTGTTTAAATATGTAATAATGCATTTTGCTGCTTGGTAGAAAACGGGGCTATGCAAAGCCTCCGGAAATCCTGAGCTCTATCCCCTTTAACGCTCTGCGGGGTGCCAGAAAAATAGACTTCCAGTTAAGAAAGAAGAAAAGAAGAGGAGATTTTCCTTCAAGGTTGTTGTATTTTATTTTATTGAAGATTGTTTTTATTTTGGCGTGACGCTTACTGCACAGTTGTGGACGTACATCTCTTGTCTCTCTGGCGCTGACTCCGCAGACCTCCCTCACTGACAGACGGACTAAAGAAGCTTTGATGAAAACACAACTGGTTCTTTAGCTTCCTAAGTCTCTCGGGGCGCGGCAGCCGAAACACAAGAACCAATAACTGCAGCAGTACGGCAACCTTTTGAAGTAGTAATCGTTACTGTGTGTGTGTGTGTGAGAGAGAGAAAAGACCAGAAAAGCCGAATTATAGGAGAGGCCGTGAGAGTTGGCTCGAAGGTTTGGGGAGTGAAGGTCAGCGGCTTAAACCTCCCACTGGTTACAAAATGATAGGGGGAATGTATAAATTGTGGGTTTTTTATTATTATGCCGCCTTCAATTGTCGATGTGCCATTAAGCGAGGCACTTAACCCCCCGCTGCTCTAATTGAACCGCTCGGCGGACAAAAAAAGAACCAGAGTGCGGTCACTCTCGGCAGCTCCCAGGTGTAACTAACGACCCCGCTGCAGCTGTTCCTGAGGCCTGTCCTGTAAATAAAGAACTCAACCTGCCTGGGGTAAATTCAGAGCAACAGCAGCCCACTGGCAGGCGAGTACGGAGGCTCAGTGAGTCAGCAGAGCACTTGGAAAAAACGACCATTAGTACACTGGTGTTTCCTCTCAAGTTCTGCTGTGTGTGTGTGTGGTCGTTGTAGTTCTTATTTAAATGCACCATGAGGACATAGGTCAGATGCGCGGCGGGAAGGTGTGAGGGGATATTGATGTTTTTCCTCCCCTGTATCGCCCGGATCCATATTTGAATATTTCCTTTGTGCTTTGCAGTTATCGGTTGGTACCGTTATCGATGGATTTCCTTCTGGATTAATCAATGTTTTCAAAATGGTGGAAACTGCTCAGGAGAATACATGACTATAAGTTTATACACAGGCTGCATTATACACATTTTATGAAGAGAAAGTGGTCTTAAACTCTCTCAATGTATTAAATGTCATAAAGAAATTGGCACCTTCCAAGATTTTTCTTTTTGGTCCGACCCGACGCTCCAAAAAACGCAAATATCGCACATTTTAAATGACGTGAACCCAGCAAATAAGATGACAACACGGATTCATTGATTATCAAATCTGTGGCAATTATTCATCCGACGCTGTGCCCCGTTCCCGCCTCCAACGCCCAGCGAGGCCATCATGACTCACTCTCTATTAGCTCCTCCCATTCATTTCAGAATACAGTACACACGTGAGCGCCAACGCTGTGAGAAAAACAGCAACTTTCTTCTTCGACGCAGCTTCTCTGTGCGTCTGTTGCTTACTGCCGTTTAATCTGGAGGATGGAAAGGAATCCCAGTGGGCTGGTAACAATTCATCCTGATTACTGTGGGCTAACAAACAGCCTTGTGCCTTTTTTCTCCGTCTCCACATGCACATGGGTTCTGTTAACGCGGCAATCAATTCCACGGTATGGGAGTGGGGGGAAACAAATGAGCTGCTCGTCCCTCGTTACCGTGGTTATCCTGGCTCGGTGCACTAGCACAGTCTACGCGTGATGTTTAGACGGAGAGCGGCAAAAAGAAAGAAAGAAGAAAAAAAAAACGGAAAGATGAGGACGGTGCCAAGAGAATACAGAAAAAGAACTCCGGCAGGCAGGCAAGTGCTCTAAAATAATGGATGTGCGTGGAGGTGGGCAGTGCGAGTGTGAACCGCTCGGTGTTAAAGCAGCATAAAGCTGCCAAGATGCACACTTAACTGTCATGAAGTGTCACATCGCATGTTGAGTCTTTCTCCACTTGTCTTTTTTTATCAAGAGCTGTCCGCAGAGAGCCGTCAACCGACCGCACAAACGGGAGCGGGCGTCGCCGGCGTCCCCGAGATCTGTGATAAATCAGATTGTGCAGAGCGGTAACTCAGTGCAACGAGTTTTTAAAAAGGACTGTTTATATTTGTCAAAATGTTCCCGAGTTTACACACACACACACACACACACACACACGGTGGGGGTGGGGGGGGATTTCTGAGCTCAGTTTAAATATTTCCCGAGTAACTTTTTATATTTTGAACTGCTTTTCAGTCGGGGATAAAGGTGTTTGTTTCTGGGGAGGTCAAACAGGAATGTTGTTGTTGTTTATTTGTGTGTGTTTTGGGGTCCACTTGTTAACCCTCTGCATTATTGAGTCCACCAATACCGCTGGGTCACAATATTGTGCAAAAAAAGAAATTTTTCTACATAAATACATATAATCATAAACACCCTTCATGCTCCTCACACAGACGCTCGCCACCTTACGCCGTCTTTGATGTCCGGCGCTGCAATTAAGTCCCACTCATCCGCCGCCCGCTGTTCAACAAACTGCCGACATCACGAGTTAGACCCCCGGACCCCCATATCACCAGCTTTCACACTGATGTTTAACATGAAGCTCGCAAATGTCCTCAGAATAGTTTACAAGCACTAAACACGTCTGCGTGAATAGTAACTGTGTTCACAATGAAGCGAGGAATGAATAAAAGAAACGACGGGTGTATAAATAATAACCTACAGGCATAAGTGAGGTTTGTTTACTGTGTGGGTGTGATTTTAAAATGAAACATTGATCTTCTAGCCAGGGATGAACCTCGCCATATAATATCGTTTTTGCATTCGGGTGTTTGGTTGTTGCCTCCGCTGAGACGACGCCCCCCAACACAATCGAAGAATCCTCCATTTGTGTTGAGCCATTTGTTTTTTGTATTCCCCTAAATGAAAACAACAGGATCGATGTCACAACGGGTTCAAAGCTCTCACCCTTTCAATTGTGTGTGTGTGTGTGTGTGTGTGTGTGTGTGTGTGTGTGTGTGTGTGTGTGTGTGTGTGTGTGTGTGTGTGTGTGTGTGTGTGTGTGTGTGTGTGTGTGTGTGTGTGTGTGTGTGTGTGTGTGTGTGTGTGTGTGTGTGTGTGTGTGTGTGTGTGTGTGTGTGTGTGTGCCCAGGAGAGCAACAGCATCAGTTTGGGTGATGTCGTTGGCTTTACCTCCATATGCGCTCACTCATGACCCCTTTGTCCTTGTTCATCACTTCTTTTTGACTCGTGCTTCGTGGCGGAGGGGGGGGGGGGCGTCACAGGGTCACAAGGTCACAGGGCATAGCGTAGGAACACGAACATGCGTCTTCTTTCTGCTTTGTTGCGATGCTGCCCTGTGTGTTTGTGTGTGTGTGGGGGGAGGGGGTGTATGAGTGTGTGTGTGTCGGTCTGGGATGTCCCATATCAGTCGGGGCCATTTGCCCAGGTCTCTGCTGAGTCGCTTTAATGTCCAGCAGCCGCTCCCCTCGCCTGCTGTCACGAGACGCAGCCGTTCAGTCACTCCCCGTCCGTCGCCTCCTTCACCTCCTCCGGCCCCGTGTCTCTTTCTCCCTCGCCCCCCACACATCTCCATCTCCCCCTCGCCTCGCGCCCGTCTCTTCATTTTTTGCCTGCCAGTCGGTTCTCCCGCTCTCGGCTGTTTTTCCACGGCGGCCGGTGAGAGGAGCGGTCGGCTGCGTTCGGCGGCTTTGGGAAATGTCGCTTTAGCCTCGAACCCCCGTGACGCGAGAGTAGAGGATGGGTTTGTGTGTCTGTGTGCGAGAGAAAGGGAGGGAGGGAGGGAGTAGCTGGGTTTATGTGGTTACTATGGTGACTCAACCCGACTACAGCATTTAGAACTGTTGTGCCTGCTGCTCAGGGACTCTGGCTGCATCGACACCACGGGTATTCATATCCATATTACGTCCATACTGTGATATGAGACTCCATGTGGTCTTGGGATATCGTAATACCAAGTGTCTTTTCCCGTTTAACCGCATCACAGTGAAGAAATCTAATTAAAATCTTAGTCGCTGTATCAAATGTACCTGTTAGTTTTAATCATATTCAGTTAATTTGTTGTGAACTCAATGTCTGGTTGACTGAGTCTTATCTTAAAACTGTAATTATTACCTTCGCATTGAAAATGCGGAAGGTAATGTTTTGATCGCCGTGTATTTATTTGTATGCGTGCGTGCGTTTTATTCGCATAAGTCAAAAAGTATTAAACCGAATCGCATGAAATTTGGTGGGATGATTGGTTATTATCCGGGGACCATTTGATTAGATTTTGGGATCGATCGGGTCAAAGGTCAAGGTCATGAAAAGGTCAAAATCTTCTTTTTACCATAGCGCGGTCAATTTTTATCCAATTGGATGCAACTAATGCCAACATGTTCATAATTCAATGCCCAATCTTGTGATATGTTGAGTGTTTCACAGGAGACCATGTGTCTGCAGTGACATCACCATGTCTTGTCTTGTCATTGGGAAGCTGTTACACAACCAGAAGAGGGGGGGTGAGCGTTGCGCGTGCATACAGCATTTAACGGAGCAGCGCGTGCGCTCTGATCGCTCTTTTAATGAAGTATCGATACTAAAAATATGCTAAATCACATGGTTTTTAACGTATGGGTACTTTGTTAGCATCGCTACACCGTGCAGCGTGACAGCAGCAGATGTAGCAGACTAACATTCAAGCTAACCTAACGTCCCAAACGCTGTGGACATCTGAACGCTGATTGGCCGAGACGCGACACGTCCCATCAAAGATGTTCTATTGCAAAGAGCACCACTTCACATTTTCTCCGCGTCTCACTGCAATCTCAACGGCAGCAGGCCATGTGAAAAAAATAATAAATTGGAACGCGTCTCTGGTATTGTTCAGGGGGCCGGTCCAAATGGGGAGGCGGGCCGTAGTTTGGGGACCACTGGTCATGAGACTGCCATGAGACCGTCATGAGACCGTCCCGCCTCATCGTCCGTTTGAACTCTCTTTTCATCTGATGTTCCCTCCACGTCTCGGCACACTCACACTTTAGTCCTCTCATTTTTACTCCGCTGTCTGTCGGTGACGTTTTTGGAGGTTTTTCCCTCATCAACCCACCACGGGCCACGCCGCTCATCCATTTGACGCGCTCGTTACTTTTCTGATGCTCAATCACAGCAGAGAAGATATCGATTTACTTTAAAAGCCCTTCACCACCGGACAGGTTTATTAAAGTTCAGACACAATATTTGAACACATTGAAGGAAAACCAACGCGTGTTGGCCTCCTTTTGTCAAGATTATTGATTTTAACAAGATGAACAATACCACGTTGTTTTAACTAAATGATCGGCTGATACAATCATGCCCAAAAAAATACCAACTGAGGAAGAGTAGCAAGAAAAAAAGTGAACAATAAGACTTGTATCACATTTCTGGTGCCCAGGTTGGCAGAGGGCAGTTTACGCGTATCTTTTAATTCGCTGCAATTGTCGTTGTTGTAATCACTGAATTGATTTTCAGCCATTACTGAAATGTTGATGATGGGAAAGAGAACACAATCTAGTTTTTTAAAGAAGGAGAGGCGCGTCTTCGTACGCTGCTCAGACAGACGATGAGAAATCCAGTTTTTCTTATCTGGGAAAATTGTAGATGAAGACGAAACACACAACATAGAAGAAGAAGAAGAAGAAGAAGAAGAAGAAGGAGGAAAGAGGGGGAGGAGGAAGAAGAAGGAGGAGGAAAGAGGGGGAGGAGGAAAGAGGGGGAGGAGGAAGAAGAAGGAAGAGGAGGAGGACGGAGAAGAAGGAGGAGGAGGAGGAAAAGGAAAGGGGGAGGAGGAAGAAGAAGAAGAAGGAAGAGGAGGAAGGAGGAGGAGGAAGAAGAAGGAGGAGGAAAGAGGGGGAGGAGGAGGAAGAAGAAGGAGGAGGAAAGGGGGAGGAGGAAGAAGAAGGAAGAGGAGGAGGAAAAGGAAAGGGGGAGGAGGAAGAAGAAGGAGGAGGAAAGGCGAGGAGAAAGAGGAGGAGGAAGGAGGAGGAGGAAAGAGGGGGAGGAGGAAGAAGAAGAAGGAAGAGGAGGAAGACGGAGAAGGAGGAGGACGGAGAAGAAGAAGAAGAAGGAGGAAAGAGGGGGAGGAGGAAGAAGGAGGAGGAGGAGGAGGACGGAGAAGAAGAAGAAGGAGGAGGAGGACGGAGAAGAAGAAGAAGAAGAAGAAGAAGAAGAAGCAGAAGCGCTCACGTCCAACGACCGAGAGCACGTGTTTCCTGCTCGTCTGGCACACATGCAAACACGACTGTCTTCATGCTTTACAACCAGACAATGGTTGCTATTTGTGCGTTATGGGCTTTTGTGTGTAGCAATTAAAATAAGACTAACATGCCAATTACAATGATGGGCTACTAAAACACACACAGGCTGTATTTAATGTGGGGAAATGCCAAAAGTCCAACATTTTAGTGACGACGCTGCGTTCCCCCATTTACTCGTATTTGATCTTCATGAACAGAAGCGGATTGGTTTGAAAGTCTTTATTTGTCGTAATGCACAATTTCAATCGAGTAAATATAATCTGAATGTGTTTATTTGTATCGCTAGATATCCTTGATCACAAACTTTCATATCTGTGCATAAATTATTGTTCTCGGGCAACTGCAGTTAGAATATTGGAATAAACTATAGTAAATATTAAACAGAATAACATGAAAAATAAATAGAAGATGATATGGAATACAATAACCTGCTTTGTGCGCAGGTAACTGTTTTGAAGAAAGTTAACGGGAGTCGATGGGACACAAAGTGTCAGCAGTTAACTCACCAACTCCAGAAGACGACCGGCAGCAGTCGCTGCGGCACGACTCTCGGGCTCTTCTGGGTTTTTGTTTTTTTTAATCTTTATTTTGTATTTCACAAACCAAAAACAGCCCTCGGTGAAACTCTCGGCGTCATGGAGCGTCTGGCTTCCCGTTGACATTGCCCAGGCAAAAAATAGTCGGTCCCAGCTGATCTCCGACAGCTCGGTGTTCACGGCCCCGGCGTCCAATCACGACAGCCTATGAGCCTCTGCTTCGTCCCCTCGGTGCTGACGCCGGCTCACGCGAGTCGAGCTTTGACACTGACAACCAGTGGCGGTCATAGGGGGGGGGGGGGGGGGGGCGAGGGCGGCAGCAACGGGTTGCCCTTTTTCCACTTGGGTGCAAATTGCCCTTTTCAACTGGCAATCGGAACTATTCAGGCCGTGCCCCGGCCCTCTCATAGGGCGTGACCTTTCTCTGGCTCAGCTGCGTTAGAGTTAGCGCTCGTATGTACACTACCGTTCAAAAGTTTGGGGTCATCCAGACAATTTTGTGTCTTCCATGAAAACTCACTTTTATTTATCAAATGAATTGAAAATTGAATAGAAAATATAGTCAAGACATTGACAAGGTTAGAAATAATGATTAATATTTGAAGTATTAATTTTGTTCTTCAAACTTCAAGCTCAAAAGGAAGGCCAGTTGTATAGCTTATATCACCAGCATAACTGTTTTCAGCTGTGCTAACATAATTGCACAAGGGTTTTCTAATCAGATATTAGTCTTCTAAGGCGATTAGCAAACCCAATGTACCATTAGAACACTGGAGTGATAGTTGATGGAAATGGGCCTCTATACACCTCTGGAGATATTTCATTAGAAACCAGACGTTTCCACCTAGAATAGTCATTTACCACATTAACAATGTATAGTGTGTACTTTTGATTAATGTTATCTTTACTGAAAAAACAGTTCTTTTCTTTGAAAAATAAAGACATTTCTAAGTGACCCCAAACTTTTGAACGGTAGTGTATGTATATATATATATATATATATATGTATATATGCAAATGTTAGAATGAGATGACCTTGACGTAACAAACCCCAGATGCAATGACACCTCGCTGCAGTAAAACTCATTCCACACGTCAAGGAACGTGTCTTTGGGTTTGAACACAGCTGATTGGAAGGCGAAGCGACAGGTGTCTCTGGGTTCTGGCAGGTGTGCAAAAGTCTGACTCACTCATTGTTTGTTTGCTCGCCGGTGAGCGGCTGCCGGAGGCGTCCGCCTCCCCTCAGCCGGTGGCTGCAGCTGTTTGACGAACACGCATCGAGGTGGCGCCGCCGCGGCGTCCGTCTGTGTGCCGCGCGGCAGAGCAGCAGGACGGCGTCCTGCGTCTCGCGCACAATGAGACGGTTACCTCCGCCGGACCTGCTGTCGCTGCACCTGCGGTTTCTTTCCGGTTTGAGGAATCACTTCCGATCTCGTTTACTCGACCTCAAACACGCTTCACGCCAACAAGCCGTCTGCATTGTTGGATCTTTGTCTTCATGTCTCCGCAGACTCCGCCCCTCCGCTGCCACACTCCCTCATACACACGTCACTTTCCAGCTTCCCCTTCCCCTGCATCACTCTCTTATATCCCTTTTTTATTTTTCAGTCATCCTTCATGTCTTGTATTGCTCCCTATTCTTCTCGTCACCGCGCCATCCTCTTCCCTTTCCTCTTCTCTTGTCATCCCCTCCCCTCTTGCTCTTCTCCTTCTCTCACGCCCCAGTTGGGGAGCACAATGAGATGGCAATGGCAGGACTGGTGTGTGTGTGTGTGTGTGTGTGTGTGTGTGTGTGTGTGTGTGTTGTCTGTGTGACACCACAGCAGCTCTATAGTCGCTCTCTCTTTTTTAATCCCGTGCTCACAGACCATAGTGCTATTTTAAGATTCTATATACCTTTTTTTAAAGAAGCTTCAAGGGGGAAAGCTTCGCCATGTACTGTGTGTGTGTGTTGGGGGGGGGGGGGGGGGGGGGTCTGCATGTGTATGTTTCGGACCAGCTGATAACTCCTATAAGCCAATAGGGTTCATGTCTGAATTATTCCTAGAAAAACGCGCCTGCATTTAAATCCTATTTTAAATGGAAAGATTGTATATCTGGTAAATAAACGTCTCCTTGGACGTCACTGGTTAGAATTTAAGTCTATTTGTGGACTTAATCTGTTTAATCCTTCTTTTTTAAATTTGTACTATTCTCAGCACATTTACCTTTCTGCCGAATAGGCTACAGTAAAATAAGTCAAATATTTAGAGTCACAGCTGATTAATAATGAAACCGGTAGGATCTCCAGACAATAAGCCCGCTCATTATCGCCACCGCAACACAACATCGCCGGCGCTGACGCGTGCGATCGCTCGTCTTTCATCATTTATTCATCCGGCACCGGCACAGAGGACCGACACTTTATTCTGCTTATGCGGTGGCACTTTCTTCCATTTCTGAAATAATGTACCCTTTTTAAACCATTAACACGTGAGGAGAGAAGCTCGGCGCCGACACCTGGACTCCTCGGAGAGGAAGGCGTGACACCGGAACGAATGAAAACGCAGTTACTGAATAGAATGCTGGGAAACGTCAGGAATTAGATAGTTCTGACCTCAGGCCTCGAAATACGTCGTTGGATGATCGGCTCCGTTCAGGTTAGGGATGAGAGCAACGGGATTATTCACTGATGGCAATAATTGGTCCACTTTAGGGCAGCAGAGTGAGCTGTAAACACAACCTAATGAAGTTGCTATGGTAGATGTGTTGGTAAACAGCTTCCTAGTTTAACATCCAGCGGGCACGCGATGATTCATTAGCATTCATTTTAATTAACGTTTGATGCAACTGTTCTTTTTATCTCTGTTTCTCCAAAATATATTCTAACAAATAGCTGGAAATGAGTTTGACGAACCAAAACAACGAGCTGAAAGATGATTAAAAAAAAAGAGTGAGTGGTTCTCTGTGGGTTCCTCAGTAGTCAGTGTTAAACATTATATTTATATATATTTATGATATTGTAATATTTCATTATATTTTGTTAGATCATCGTACAGTCACAGTTAGTACATTACATTCATCTCCCAGACGCCAGGATCCCCAAACCGTCTGGATGGTCGTACTTTAGAAAAAAGCCGTGCCTCTGAACCAGAGAACCGTGTGTGCCATTAAGAAAATCTATTTTAATTCAAATAAGTACATTACTAAACAGTTTTACTGTTTGGCATTGCAGTCTCCTGGCTGCTCTTAAATCACATTTAAATGTAATACTACAGTGCGTGGCCTAACTTAAAACGAGAGTCAGATGATGGTTATTACTCGCAGTATGCTTCATCCATATTCTTTTCTTCTTCTAATCACCGGTTGGCGAACAATCTGAGGTTCAGCGTCTCGCTCGAAGACATTTAAACATAGGAGGAGATCGGATCAGATAATCCTTCATTGGTCCCGCGGCGGGGACGTTTAAGGATAGGAGCAGCGCCACCATCGGCTGTGATGTATGAACGTGTAATTTCATCTGTAAATCCAGCAGTTGGATAAATATAAAGAGTGGTGTGGCGTACTGTCGTGTTTTGGTTCAAACAAACGACCTCGTGCGGCTCTCTGGACCGGACGCTCTCGCGGGTCCCGTTCCACTCTGATAGGCCCCGCCCTCCTCCCTTTCCGAGTCGCCCCGGTGTTTGCCGTACCGATGGCGACCACATTCGTCTTTTCCGCCGGAAGGTTCCGCGGTCCCGAGTCGCCCTGAGCGCTCTCTTTCGTAGCGGAGGCTGTCTCCGACATCAAAACCCACAAACCTGCCTCTCGACATGATCCCCACGAGCCTCCTTCAGGGAGCGCTTGATACCGTCGGCCCGAGTGTCATCTCCACCGCAAATAGCTTGGCGGCCACCGGGGCCGTTTCACCCCGGTCCTCCTGCCTCCTGTAGACATTATATAATCTCAGACCCATTTACATTTTAATACTGTTTTTTAAATTCTTTATATACTGTGTGTAACTGTAACGTTTGAAATCTTAATAGGAATCTGTCTGTCTGGTTTTCAGGAGTTGTCTCATTTGAGACGACCTCCTTCTGACCCCTGTTATTTACCTCTTAGACTCCAAGGATGCCTTCAATGTGGTAAATAATGACATAACGGAGAGGCTGGAGCATAGGGTCGGTGTCATAACTGAGAATAAGCATTTAGACAATTTTTACATCGGCCTTGCCTCGGTTCTCCCTCGGGGTTCAATTCCAAATGGATTTATCTTCCTCAGTTTGCTGCACCACTGAGTCATATTATTGAGACGTGTCCTCTCGTTGTTATACAGACGGCACACAGCGGGAGGTCCTGCTAAAGCCCACTGATCTGCACAATAAAAAATAAAAAACTTCTTTATGACAAATTCTAAGAGGAGTTTAAGAGTGTATATCAAGGTTTGTGAATCCCGGATGTTTACCTTTTTAGTTCTTCATCTAAAAATAACCTCCGCCATCCAGCAAGCTGTGCGAAAGAACATCAGAAATCTAAAGCCTGGAAGCTGAACTCTATAAGTTTCCTCCCGCCGCCGTCGTCCTCGGTGTCGAGAAGGGATCGAAACGAGGTTTGAACTACGACAAAGACGCTGGAATTGTTCTGGATGATTCTGCGGAGGTCTTTTATTTAATCGGCCGATGAACCTGGATAACACACCGGCTCGGCATACTCGATTTAACAGCAGGTCAAGAGATCATTTCCGAATAAGTTAATTAAAGTCAAACTATCGTAATCCCAGCGGGGAGCTGTGTCCTCTGTTTGACCAGACTGGAGGAGACCGCCGCCCCACTGGGCTGTGCATGGTGAAGACATGCTGCACAGACATCGATTGAGGAATGGAAACTGCTGATTTAGCTTATTTTAGCATTAGATTTCTTGAAATATACTAATATTGACATTGTTCCCCTCCAGGCACATGAGTACTCCATGAATAATTAGAGTTTTGAAATTGCCTTTCCACACACAAAAAAGTTATAAATATTCTCGACGTCTACTCCCTCATTGAGGAAGCCGTGCATATGCAAATAATATTCATTTTCTATTCTCGGTGTATGTGCACTGGGGGCTTCACGTCTCCACATCACACATCCGCAACGCTCGTACAGACGCATCTTAAAACTCCCGTTCGAGATGAGGCGAGATAAACTTTCCCTCTTGTCAAACTCTGCACATACATCATGCGGCACATTGAAGGTCAGAGCGAGGTCATTATAAGCAGAACACGTTTTGTTTTGTGGAGCGGTGGGGGACTTTCATTTTCACTTTATTGAATCTCTCGAGGAAATGTGACCTCTGAATTTGACCCAGAGCAGGTGGGATCTCAAACACAACCCCCCCCCCTTCCCTCAGTCGCCAGTTATCGACGTTGCATTTTAAACATTCCCGGCCGGATTACTGTAAATCCTTGCGCATTTGGAACGGTCCGTCCTCCCATGGCCACAAGTCGGCTGCCAAACATACAACTGTGTCCAGAAAGATGGACCGCATTTTGCCCGCATATGCCGTCGTACAGATGTGGCGCGAAAGACATGATGTTGTTTCTAAACGCTCTCCGGAAGGTTGCTTCCCTTTTTTTCCCCCCCGTGACGAGGTTTTTTTTCTTCTATTTCTTGGGAGTTTTTCTTGATCCGAAGTGACAGGGATGTCGTGTGCGTACGGACTGCAAAGCCCTCTGAGGAAAATTCTTAATTTGTGATATTGGGCGATACAAAATCAACTGAATTAAATTTAATTAAATGTGTTTCCTTTCCTTTTAGAGCTCTTAGTGCTGTCAGAAGTGGCCTTATAATGTTCTAAACTCAAGGAGAAAGCATTTTTATTGTTGCTCTCTGTAGATGATTGTCATATTCTGTTACTGGGATCAGCCCTTCAATGTGTAGATGTGTAAATAAATGTGTGTGTGTGTGTGTGTGTTCTCAGCACCAGCATTGCTTATACACACCACTCGTACATCCTAATAGAGTATCAAATAGCCCTTTTATGTCCCAGGAGAACTCTTCGACATACGGAGCGTCTATATTTCTCCCAAGCCTCAGTTGTGGATGGTGATGGTGATGTTAGTATTGAAGGCCGATGATGACCATGGCAGTGATAATGATGACTATATGACGAGGATGAGTAGTGGAGTTCCTGTGGGGCCCTTACAGCAGCATGGAGGTTGTTTTCTGTTTCTAGATTATTATTTTTTATTCAAAAAGATTCCATGTTTCTCTCTCTATGCAATATTCATACTATATGGAAACAATGAATAGTAAACACAGGTACATCAAAATATAATCTACATTAATAATGTGTATAATTAAAGAGTCTCGTGTCTGAAAAACAACACAGGGCCGTTCCCTGCAGTGTGTGTCTGCATGGGCGGGTTCACGTCCCAAATGTTACTAATAAGGTGGAATTGATTCCATTTCAGTGTTATTGTTTGAATATGTTCTCTGTGATCCGGTTCACGAATTACTAGTTGTTTTTGTGTTAACACACCGCAGAGGAAAAACAGAATGGGGAACGCTGTTCATCCCAAGTATGTAGTTAGACGGTGATGTGGGAAAACCAATCAAGGCAAACCATTAACACAAATATATGATAAACAAGGCACCAACGTGAATATTAATTCATGGTACATTGTATCATCAATGTGGTCGTATGATGCAGGTTAGATTTGTTTAGACCTTTGGCATGCGGGACGAAAACTAACCAACACAAATTACACCATTGCCATAAATCGATCTCCGGTTCGGTCATTACACCCCAACAAGAGCCACTCATCCATAAGTAATAGAGCGCTTGCTGGTTTGTAAATATGATGTTAATACGTTGTGTTATTGTTGGGGAGAATACAGATTATCTGTGTGGCTGAGAGATTGTTGAAGCCCATTACGGTAATTGTCTCGTCTAATATTCACAGTCAGATCCCCGGTGGCTCGATGCTTCATGATGATGAATTTAGAGGAGTGCGAAGCCCCATTTAAAAATTCATAACCTGTTGTGAAACACTGTGTATGACCGAAACATAGAGGCATCGGATGAAATCATGCCGGGTCGCCAGGAACTCGACCAGCCCCAGAGCAATACCGCATTTGTCCACAGGGGCCGCCAAAAACAACACAACATGAAAATACCTTGGAGTGACCGTAACATGGTCCGAAAATATGATAAGTGTGGAACTGCTCCAGTCGATTAATTCAGAATTTCTTTGGAGGTGTACAAATATTAATTTCACTTTCCTAGACATTGAAAACAACATATTGGAGTTCCTAATTTCTGTGGTGTTTCCCTTGTAATGAACCTGGTGGGGGTTTTGCCCACCGGTTGGAGCAGTTTATTTATGGGTGGGGACCTGTTGCGATATACACACTCATGCCACTTGTTTCACGCCATGCTGTAGAGCAGGGCTATTCAACTTCAGTAGCAAGTGGGCCGAATAAGAAAATCACGGGGGGTGTGAGGGCCGCACAGATGTTTCAGTAAAATATCAAGCTCAAAACCAACCAGTGTCAGATCCCCTCAAACCACTGTTTTCATGAAAAAATAAGAAATGTGAGTTATTAAGGCAGTGAGCGGTGGCGCTGAAGAAGCTGGGGGGTTCAGTGTTGCCTGCTTGCTCACTTCACACTTTGCAACAACTGGGAGAGCGCGGGGAAGCCACAACCAACTGGTTTGGTTGAAGGGCCCCTCTACCCCACTGAGCTACAGCCACCAATATTTAAATGACTTGGAATATCTGGGTGGTGCAGCAGACACTAGACATCTTGAGTGCAGACTCCTTTCAGCGTGAAAAGACGAAACCAGGGTCGGGCGATATTTTTTTTTTCGAAAATGTATTTGTGAATGTGCAAATCTGAATCTGCGAGGACAGAGCCAGGCCCGCTGCAGATGTTAAGAGAACACGCCAACGCAGAAAAACCAGGGTTTGAAAACAGTAGGGGTGGAACACGCAACCAACACGGGTGCGTAACATAAAGATGTTTTGGGAGGAAAGTGAAAACTCAATGGCTCTGGGTTAGATGTCTCAATGTATAAAAGAGGCGTGTGTCCTTTTTTTTTTTTTTTTATACCGCAACTGATTTGCAGGCAGTCTTGCGTCTCGGAACTTAAACTCAACGCGATCCGTCGCGCCGGGCCGCTAGTTTTGATAGCTCGCTGTCGAGCGTGCGCTCGTCCCCAAAGACACACGGCGGGTTTTGGTGTGGAACGCCGAACAGAAACATAACTTTTGTTCCACTCCGTCGCCGGGAGCCCGCGACGCAGTTTATCTGTGTTTAAGTGTCGGCGCTGTGGTGTGTAACGAGTTCAGACGGAGACATTACTCGGCTGACGGGCCCGGGCTCGGACTGTGTTGGAATACTAAAACCTCGCCGTACGTTTACCCCAATAACAACAATCACATCGATTCCATTTAGCAGACCAGGGACTTTTACAGGAAGTAATAAGCCCGTGTGCATGTTCGGCCTGCGGGGCGATCAAAGTATCGACTACCTGACTGTTGCGGAGCGGCCTGAATCAAATATAGATGTCGGGGTAAGAGTTGTGTAATTCTCGATCCTTCAGCTCCACTAACTCTAATTGGCACGTGAACAAAGACGATGCGTTCTCCAGAGCACACGCCGCCTTTGGGCGCCACGACTACACCGCCTAACTTTGAGAAGCCAATTACCGCAACGGGCATCCAAAGCCAATCAATGGAGGGTCGGGACGTGTTTGACGAAGTTGCAGGACTTGAGGGACCGGCTGCCATCGCCACTTTCGCCGTTTCACATCAATCCTCTCAAGTGCAAACAATACCGAGGACGCGTGGGATTTATTTTAGATGATTTTTTCTATTTAAATAACAGGTTTCATTCATTTCTGCTGCAGTTTGGAAAACCCATCCTCCCTGAGCCGACATCTGCTTCCATGGAGTATATACATTGATTCGTCTGTTATTGTTTATGTTGGTTAGGTCTGTTTGTTATTGTTTATGTTGGTTATTGTTTTATGTTTGTTAGGTCTGTTTGTTATTGTTTATGTTGGTTAGGTCTGTTGGTTATTGTTTTATATTTGTTATTGTTTTATGTTTGTTAGGTCTGTTTGTTATTGTTTATGTTGGTTAGGTCTGTTGGTTATTGTTTTATGTTTGTTAGGTCTGTTTGTTATTGTTTATGTTGGTTAGGTCTGTTGGTTATTGTTTTATGTTTGTTATTGTTTTATGTTTGTTAGTTCTGTTATTGTTTATGTTTGTTAGGTCTGTTTGTTATTGTTTTATGGTTGTTCGGTCTGTTTGTTATTGTTTTATGGTTCGGTCTGCCAAGGGACTACAGATGCAAATTAGCTGTATAGCTACAATCTGGTCACGTTTATGTTTTAACTGTACATGGTCCCTTTTAAATACAGATAATAATAATTAGTAATAAAATAACAGCAGCGGAAGAAAACAAGGGTCAATTTGAAGACTTTAATGTATTTTAGGACGATAAAATGTTATACTGAGTAATATTCAGAATCAACTCACTGTTAAATCCGCCAGATGACATGTGTAGCTACACAAGCATACATAATATTGACTCAAGTAGTTGCACAGTTAAGCTGTTATTCCAATAGACGGCTACAATAAGCCATTACACTTACATACATCCCCCCCCCCCCCCCCCATCCCATCCACCGTACAGGCGGGCAGGCCATATGGGCTCCGAGCGTAGGCACATGCCTCCAGGCGTCCTCCATCCATGTGCCTCACATGTTCTAGAGAGAACTCCAGAGGGGAGGAAGGTGGGAGAGGGAGAGAGACGGAGGAACGGGTGGAGGAAAAAAGGGAGATTTGAGTGAAGCTCGTGTCAGCGGCAGACCATGTTGGTGTCAGTTCCACTCCTCTTCCTCCATGTTCAGAAGTTTCTCTCTCCCTCAGAGGGCCCAGCTGGTCCTCAGAGAGAGAGAGAGAGACAGAAGGAGGATGAAGAGATCACAGTCATAGAAATAACAGAGGCAAATGCAGCTCTAAGATGAGATGGAAGAACGGAGCGATAGATTTGCTAACGCAGAATTTCACGCAACAGAGCTCTTCCTCAATATTTACTCTTTGTCCCCTGTGACATTTTATTTGGTCGACAGCTTACAGTGCAGTGGGGGGGAGGGGGTGGGGGGCTGAAATGTCTTTGATCACGTCTGATAGTATCCCGGCGCTTGTTCATTTGAAGGCCGTCCCCTCCCCGGATCATTTAGAGATATCTCTTCCCCACAAAAGTCGGTGGGTTTGCATTTGGGGATTTTTATAGTCGCTCCACAGCGGCAGAGATCAACTGATTAGCTACCTTCAAGCGGAGTGTGTGTGTGTGTGTGTGTGTGTGTGTGTGTGTGTGTGTGTGTGTGTGTGTGTGTGTGTGTGTGTGTGTGTGTGTGTGTGTGTGTGTGTGTGTGTGTGTGTGTGTGTGTGTGTGTGTGTGTGTGTGTGTGGCTGGCTAATTAGCCAAATCACCGGATGCGTTCATTAGATCCTCTATCCGGAGCGATGGGCACATTCTTCTTTTCGTTGGAAATAATTGGACATCGCTAATGATTACATGAGAGCGGGGCTCCATCTCCGGACGCTGCCTTTTCCATTTGTGTGTACTTTAATGAATTTGTCTCTTCCCTATTGTGCTGGTGGAATCTGACACTCAGTAATTGTGACGGCTAGAGCGTATTAATGGGGGAGGCCGGCGCCCGCTCTCGGAGCCAGGTTTGGGAGTGGCGCTCGCCGTCAAGCTGTACTCCTGGCGCCCGTCGTTGCAATAAGCCTCGGAGCCGGTCTGAGCACAGACTGGAGGAGCAACAGGAGGCCGCTGCCTTGTGGCCTCACCACCTGGGATATTGGACAGAGGCACAACGGCTGACACTGGATGTCTTCTAGTATCGAGCGCCGTGGCCTTTACTCCAAGTCCTTTGAGTGTACCGGAGGGGAACGTTTTGTTTTCTCAACTGGCACGAAGGCAATCCGGCTCAAGCCCGACGAAGGATTTCCTTGGTCCCCTCTGCCCTCTGTTGACGTCTACGGGTGAAGAGAAGAGAATGGCAAAAATACCCAGCTTGGGGGGGCATCATTGTGTCATTTTTTTCCCCCGCGAAGCGCAGATGGTGCCATCTCCCCCTGGCTCCATCAGCCGCTGACCTCTGATGTGCAGTTGAACTTTGTAGCGCCGAGTGCCAAGTGGCTGGAAATAAAAGGGCGAGGGTTTGACGCAAGTTGCGCGGCGAAAATTCGCCCGACGCCGAGTTGCGAAAGCCAATCATCAATGTCCGTGCTCCCGTCTAACTGCTGCTGCTCGTTAGTTAGTCGTTCAGGAGTCGGAAGTCACCGGGCTGTGTGAAGCTACAGGCGATGTCATGTATAAATATATGTTTGTAAAGCAGAACTAGTGGTTAGTTCTTCCGTGGTGAATGGAGGAAACGATTACGGTTTCCACGGAGTGAAGCCACAGAGATAAGCCCCGCCCCCTCTAACAATGGAGCTCCACCGGAGTGTGGCGGTAGAGAAGTAACGCCTCGGTCTCCTCTCAGGTGCTCCTGATGAGTTAGAGGTCGGGTCCAAAATAATAAAAAATGTGTATGTTCTCTAGAAATGCGGGTTATCCGGAGGTTTTCTCAGGTTTTTGTCGATCACATGATTAATTGTTCAACCAAATGAATGAGTGGAGTGAATATAGAAGAACCAGGAGTTCGACTAGAGTAAGACTTCATATGAGCGTGTAGACGAGTCAAGGTATAGGCTTTCTTTTTTGCTCCTTCCATCCAGATGAAGTTGAGTGAGTATGCATGTTATTTTTCAGGAGATTTTTCCCAGCCAGTCAATAATTCACACCAGCAACCTTTGAGTCAACGTAGCACTCCTCTGACCCCCATACAGAGCTCCGACTCACTTCACATCATATTCAATATCGAAGAAAATGTGCTCCAGGAAACGACAAAGCCGTTCTGTTCATCCCGACTGATCACAACAAAGAACGTCGTGACGTATATCGCGGTTCCTTCCATTTTTACAGGACGCTTAACATTCTTCTTTTGAACCCAGTATGTTTGATATCCTCCTCCTTCGTCCCATGACTGTCGCTCCGTCCTCCATTTGAGCTGCAGCCATTAAACTCTCAAATATGTTGCGCTAAGCCTCAAGAAGAAAGTATGAAGAGCAAAGCGGCGACGACATGAAGGGACGGCAACGGAGTGGCGCAGGGAGAGATGGAGTGTTTCTGTGGCTACGCCCACTTTGGCAAAGTCAAACTCCCTTCACCGCGCTGCTCTGCTCGACTCTGCGTGGGTTGTTGCTGTATAAATAACACTCTCAGAGCAGATACGAGAGAGGGAAAGAGAGAGGATGAGGGATGCAATACCAGCAGAGAGAGAGAGAGAGATGGTGAGATGGTGAGGGAGACGGGGGGAGGTGTGTGTGTGTGTGTGTGCGGGGGGTTGCGGGGTGGGGGCATGAGAGAAGATGGAGAAAGAGAAGGATGGAGGAACACTGTTGATCGGAGTTGCATCGGATGTTCAAGAGGAAGAGCGAGCGAAGAGAAAATGAGTGGATGGCGGCGGTGGGGGGGGGATGGGCGATCGAGAGGGCTTGTAGAATAATTGAACCATATATGGTAACAAGTATGAGGTGATGGGAGGGAGGACGAACATGTGAGAGAGAGAGAGAGAGATGGATGTGTGTGTGTGTGTGTGTGTGTGTGTGTGTGTGTGTGTGTGTGTGTGTGTGTGTGTGTGTGTGTGTGTGTGTGTGTGTGTGTGTGTGTGTGTGTGTGTGTGTGTGTGTGTGTGTGTGTGTGTGTGTGTGTGTGTGTGTGTGTGTGTGATGGCCCGTCTTAGGCGGTGTTTGCATGACACCTTCAGCGTTAGTCATGGGGAGGATGATTAACCGTGTCATGATTCTGCAGCAGCTCGATCTCCAGATCCTTTTGCTTTGGTGCACAACATCTCGTTTGAATTAAACCTCAACTTATTGAAAATACACATTCACAGCGAGACGCACACGTTTGTCCAGAACAGCAGTTTGTCGTAACTTTGCCCTCTGAGCGAGCGGCTGGGATGTTCTATCGACTTGCTTTACCGGGATGAGAAATGCAGTTTACCTGACCGATCGTTGTAAAATGCACTTGCATGACATCAGTAGCTTAAATAACGTATAATCGGCGGTTTAGAGCGAGTGTCGCAGTGACGTTAAACGGGTCGTAATCCCCCTCTCCATTTTGTCTCCGTCAGACAACGGTTGCCTATTTATTCAAGTTTCTCTCCAGAGATGGAATCGCACTTGAACGCGTCACGATAACTCGCTGTGACACCCTTTACCGTTAGCTGTTAGCTCCATTATTTAGAGCCCACAGGCGGCTGACAGCTGACATGAAGGAGCTCTCTCCTTCTGTCCGTTTCAACACGGATTCGTAATGTAGCATAATCAGGGGGTCTCGGCGAATATAAAGTATGCCAATGGGTCGCATATTTCAGGGGGGGGGGCTTGTAGAATAATTGAACCATATATGGTAACAAGTATGAGGTGATGTGAGAGGATGGGAGGGAGAAGGACCAAGTGAGAGAGAGAGATGGATATTCAATTCAATACAGTTTATTTGTATAGCCCAATTTCACAAATTACAAATTCGTCTCAGAGTGCTTTACAATCTGTACACATAGACATCCCTGCCCCAAAACCTCACATCGGACCAGGAAAAACTCCCAAATAACCCTTCAGGGGAAAAAAAGGGAAGAACCCTTCAGGAGAGCAACAGAGGAGGATCCCTCTCCAGGATGGACAGGTGCAATGAGGTGCAGATATAAGTTCTGTATAATATAAGAAAAGCTGCTTGGAGTCATTGGATGGTGCTTGTGATGCGTGGGTGGGAGACGTACAGTATGAACCCCGTGTTGTTCGTAATGTAGCTTAATCGGGTCTCGGTGGATAAAAAGCACGCCGCTGGGCCGAATACTTATTTTGTAATTGTTCGATGTCGAACCGCGGCCTCGTCGCATTTATTTTTTCCACTCAGGAGGTCAGACAACTGCATGAGGATTTCCTCTTGCCCGGACACAGAGCTAACTCCCCCCCCCCCCCATGGCAACATTTGGTCCTGGAGACTCCTGCTGTCGCTGCATCCAGGTGTTTATCTGTCTGAGATGCGCTCACGGAACTCTAAAGGCGTGTAGCTGAGATCAAAGTGAACGAAGGTGGATCAGGTACAAAGTTGCTTCAAACAGGGGGTGAGGAAGTGGGCATTTCGCAATTATTTTTTTCCAAAATCCCGGTCGCTCCAATCTTGGAACCCCCCTCGGATATCCATGACAGATACGCCTCCGGGGATTGTGGGGGTCCGGACTTGAGCTGCGTGACTGCGGTTGCAGTTGAGAGACGACATGCGTCGACGGGATTGTGGCCAGTTTACAGGAGACTTTTTAAACCAATGAAAAGTCATCACCCAAAGCCCGGAACGTGATTAGATAACACTACACACTCAGTAAATCGGGCACCAGAGCGCTTCCGAAGAAATCACATTCCTCACTGTTTATGCATATGAATGCAGAATCTGTAATAGAGTTTACCGTAGCTATGGACATAACAGTTCACACAGCATTAATGCACCTTTTTTTTTTTCCCCCACGTGTGTTCAACACAAACATCTGGAATGTGTGATAAGTTGCATCGTCATCATCTGTTTGTATTGTCATCACTTTAACGCTCTGTGCCTTTAAAACGTGCACATTCCCCGTCAGCTTCATGTTCATCCTCTATCTATTTCCTTTGGAGGGGGGGTCCGTAATTGCTTTAAATACGTATAACGAAAATTCGCATCATCTAAAAATCTGCACATGCAATCTAATTGATGCCTACTTTTAATTTTTCAAAAAGGATGAGAAAAGCTGACCTTTCTCAGTAATACTGAAGATGAACATTACTTATCCAGTTCCGGACACACCAGGTTAGTGATTACTGCTCTTGTGAGTCAGTAAACTGGAACATTTACATTCTAACAGACCTAATTGCTGAACTGTAAACCACATTTGTTTACATCTACTTGTTTGGAGGAATGAATTAATCATAACTACGTGAACGTGCGACCTTGTGAACATGAATAAAAAGGCATTATTAATCGCACCGGAGCGATGTGTGATCTGTGTGTACGCAACAAATGAGCAATCGGGACCCAAAATGGCCTCACGATGGCCAGAGGTGTTGCCGCGCTCGCTGATGGCGATGCATCCGGGAGCGTTGTTCTCCAATCGGCTGTTATTGGTCCGAGGCTCGCGAGCAGAAGATTTGGGATCGGAGTAAATTTGAGAGAGGCCTCCGTCGCCGCAGCCAGTGAATGACGGCCGGCGGGGCTCCACGCTCTGACAAACCCGTAAAGATCGCATTACAGATCGGCACGCTGCCGATGCTGACATCACGTGTCTAACTAGCCTCATATAGATTATCTTCACGACCGATTAGTTCCAACCGCTGCGGGGGGTTTTTTCCCCCGGAATTGGAATATTTTATAGTTTTTAATTCTTCACCCGTCTCTCGTCTGTTGGGAAATTCATTCTTGACCTTTTAGGAACCGCACGTGTCACAAAGTAATCTAAGCTTTAAAAAAAAAAAAAAAAGTCTATTTTCTAGCTTGGGTAGGAGCGAATGTTGTTTTTTTGAGGGCGAAATAACGTAATAAATATGAAACAACCGACTCAAATGTCACCCGGTAATAGAAATCCAGTTCAAAGTGACACGGCTGCAACCGCAACAATAGCTTTCCTGTGTGGCAGCCGGCGGATCGCTCTTATCTCATGTAGCGGAGGCTCTGAGAGGTGCACAGCGTCTCCTCTCCGCTTGCAGTGTTGCATTTTTGTTTTTTTTGTTTTTCTCTGGACATTTCGCAGTTTCCATCCCGTACGAATGATTCTGGAAATCGTTGAATGAATCCATTTTGAACGGTTTGAATGGTGTTATTGTTTGAGCAGCGTGGCTCTGGTTCTTCTGCGGCGGGGGGGGGGGGGGGGGGGTTCAGCGCTAGTAAACACCTGCCCAGATTGGCGCTGGGCGGGGCCAACGCGGGCGCCTCTTCGCGAGGCTCGCCCGGCTGCCGCTAATTGCCTTAATTGAGAGGCTGACCTACATCTGGGGAGAGGCTGCGGCGGATCAGCAGAACAGCTGGCCGACCCGAATAAGCGAGGGGACGGAGGGAAAGAGAGGATGGTGTTGTAAAGAACGAGGGAGAAATTAGGAGAGACGGAAGTGTGTGTGTGGGGGGTGGGGGGGGGAACGTGGTTCGTCTCAAACACACTTTTCCGCACACACGCTCTTGTTCCGATGGTTCTTTTGACTCAATTAAGCATTAAATGTTGCGTCAAATCCGAACTGAACCGGTAAATGATAGCGAGGGGGAGAGAGAGGGTGAGAGAGGGCGGGACACGCGGCGGGTAAAAAAAAAAAAAGAGTGAGAAAAGGGACAGAAGGCTGGCGGTGACATCATGCTTTTAGTGCACAGGCCGGCCCTCGGGCCCAAGCTGGATACTCTCATAACCGTCTTGTGTACTTCCCTTAGACTGAATTATTCCACACACTCCTGATGGAGAGACTGACTGTGTGTGTGTGTGTGTGTGTGAGAATGTCTGGGTGCATGTGTGCATGTACATTCATGCATGAATGCATTTGTCGAGAGAGAGAGATACAGAGGGATAGAAAGAGATTAATATAAGTTCTGTATAATACAAGAAAGGCTGCTTGGAGTCATTGAATGGGGCTTGTGATGTGTGGGTGGCTGCTCAGTTTATGTGCATGTGGCGAAGTGGGTGTTCACACACACACACACACACAAACACACACACACACACACAAACGTCTGTCAAGTCGTTGGATGTAAATGTGAATATTCTCTGTTTCAGATCAGGTGGTTCGGCTCATTTTTGTCCCTCTTCAAGAAAGAAATAGCCCCTCCATCCCCCTGAAGATCTCACCACAGTGCTCACACACACACACAAACACACACACACACACACACACATGGCGACATGCTCTCCCTCACTCTGAGTTTTGGGATTTCAAGCTGCAGTGCTCTTCTGTGTGCCCCCATTTCTTATTAGTGTGTGGTCTGAGTACTCTTTTGCTCAGTGTGTGTGTGTGTGTGTGTGTGTGTGTGTGTGTGTGTGTGTGTGTACATGTTTGCCCGGCATGCGTTTCCATTCCACACCGAGTGTCGGGGTTTGATCCCGTGCTAATGATCTCCCAGTGGCTCAAACTTTCGGTAAAGCAGGAAGGGAGAGAGAAGAGAGGGAGAGAGGAGAATGTGGAAGGGAGCAGAGAACGATGCCTGATCATCATCATCATCATCTTCATCATCATCGTCCTCACTAAACCCTCCGCTGCTCTCGTGGAGTAACCCCGCCCCCCCCGCCCCAGTCACCATCACCGCAGCCTCGGGCGGCGGCATCAAAGCGGCTGGTGACAGAAGGATGGAAGGAGGGGCGGATGGAGAGACAGATGGATGCAGAGAGAGTCGGCAGGTGAAGTGTGTCATGCTCGCACTCTCCTCAGCACACACATGCAGATACTGGAACTGTTTATTTTGTTCTTGCTCCCTCTTGTTTCCTTTTATTGAATGTCACGCGGCGGGTGTCTCTCTCTCTCTCTCTCTCTTTATCTCCTTCTTTCTCTCTGTCTATCTCTCTCTGTCACCACCCCCTCCTCTCTCGCTCTGCCTGTCAACTCCCGGCTCATCCTCTTGCTAACATCGACTGTAATGCACTTTTGTTTTTTTCCGGATGTGTAGCACTTCCTCCACTTGCTCCACTTCCTCCCCATCCCGAGTCTTGCCTCACCTCTCCTCTCCTCCCTCGCCCATCTGGTAAAATATCTGTCTCGCTCATAGGAGGCCCTGGCAAATTAGCCCTCCTCTCCTTCCTCTCTATCCTTCCTGCCTCCTCCCTTCCTCTCTCCTCTCCGAGCGCTCGCTGCCCAATGGAGCGCACTCCTGCACACCCACAGATACAGACATCCAAATACATGCGCGCGCGTACAGATTCCCCCCGTGTCCGTGTCTCTGGTGTGTGTCTCCAGGTTGGGTGCAGGCTAATAGGGCGTAGTAGGTAATGGCAGCCGGCGCCTATTATCTCTGCTCCGCTGTCTAAGAGCCGCTGGCTTTAAGCATCTGCCATGCAGCCGCTCTCACTCCCCCAATGGACACTTAGCAACTTTGTGCATACACTGATAGACACACACACACACACACACACACACAAAGACATGCACAACCCACCCCCACAGATGCACAGCAGAGATAAAACACACACCGCCAAAAGTCATTTGTGCATACGTGAGTGTCTGTGTGTGTGTGTGTGTGTTATCACTTCTAACACACCGTGCCTGACATTCTGAACGCTCTCTCCTCCTTGAGGAGCGCTGCCTCCCTTTAATTAGTAAAGGAAAAAGATTTACTTCTCTGATCTTTGACACATTGGCCATACACACACAAACACACACGTACACACACACGTACACACATCGGCTCGTGTGCACTCAACCACGCAGGACATCAACACCTATCCATTACCAGTGTGGTGGAATGGCGGAACAGGGGAAGTGTGTGTGTGTGTGAGTGTGTGTGTGTGTGTGTGGTAGGGAGAAATGAATCTAACTGACCATTGATTTGCCATGGTAACAGTGAATGGTGACTGTCTGTGAACAAAAGCGATGCGAGCGAGTGGCTGTACTGGAGAGTGTGTGTGTGTGTGTGGGGGGGGGAGAGAGTCAGACCAGCGGTGGCATAACTGAGAAACATGGAGCCAAACTCAGCAGAGGAGGGAGGGTTAACGTGCGTCAGAAGATCCAGCAACTTTTTCACGTGTGTGTTTCCCAGAAAGAATAGAATAGAATAGAATAGAATAGAAATATACTTTATTAATCCCCAAGGGGAAATTTGTCGAGCCAGTAGCAGCAACACAAGAATAAAAAATAAAAATAAAAATAAAATAAAAAACACAAAATATAAGAAGGGTTAGGGTGATCTGGCAAGAGGTGATCTGTTGTAGAGCCTCATAGCCGTCGGCAGGAATGTTCTCCTGTATCTGTCCTTGTGGCAGCGGAGCGTGAGGAGACGTCTGGAGAAAGTACTCCTCTGTCCCTGTAGGAGGTGGTGGAGAGGGTGGTCCGGGTTGTCCAATATGGACACAAGTTTCTTCAACGTCCTCCTCTCCACCACCTGTTCCAGGTGCTCCAGCTGGCAGCCGATGATGGAGCCAGCCTTCCTAACCAGTTTGTTAAGACGGCTGGTGTCACCGGCTCGATGCTGCTCCCCAGCAGACAATGGCAAAGTGCAGCACACTGGCGACAACCGACTGGTAGAATAACTCCAGCATCTTGCTGCACACGTTGAAGGATCAAGCTTTCTCAGGAAAAAGAGTCGACTCATCCCCTTCTTGTACACAGCGTTGATGTTGGCCTTCCAGTTCAGTCGGCTGTCGATGGAGACGCCCAGGTACTTGTACTCTACCACCATGTCCACGTCCACTCCCAGGACACTCAGAGGTGTAGGAGCTGTCGCCTTCCTCCTGAAGTCCACCACCATCTCTCTGGTCTTGGCCACGTCAGCCGCAGGTGGTTCGCATCGCCCACTTTACAAAGTCACTCACCACTGCCCTGTACTCCTCCTCCCGTCCATCCCTAATACACCCGACCACTGCAGAATCATCAGAGTACTTCTGCAGATGGCATGACTCCGTGTTGTACTGGAAGTCACTGGTGTACAGGGTGAAGAGGAAGGAGACAGAACAGTTCCTGTGGGACTCAACATCACTGACCACCGTTCCAGACAGCACACGCCCCATTCTGACAAACTGTGGTCTGCCTGTGAGGTAGTCAGTGATCCAGGAGATGGTGGACGCGTCCACACCGACCACCCGCAGCTTCTCACTCAGCAGCAGTGGCTGGATGGTGTTAAATGCACTGGAGAAGTCAAAGAAAGTGACTCTCACAGAGACACCGGTTCCATCCAGGTGCGACTGAGCTCGTTGCAGCAGGTAGATGATGGCGCGTCCACTCCCACATGAGGCTGGTAAGCAAATTGCAGAGGGTCCAACGACGATTTCACCTGCGGCCGGAGGTGGGCCAAGACCAGCCTCTCCAGCACCTTCATCACATGGGAGGTGAGGGCGACCGGACGGTAGTCGTTGAGGCCAGATGGTGTTGACTTCTTTGGGACAGGGACCAGGCACGACGTCTTCCACAGCACCGGGACCTCCCCCAGCCTCAGGCTGAGGTTGAAGAGGTGCTGCAGGACACCAGACAGCTGGGTGGCGAGGTCTTTAGGACCCTGGGGCTGATGCCATCAGGACCTTCAGCTCTGCGCTGGTGTAGTTTCTCCAGCTGTCTTCTCACCTGGTCAGTCGTCACAGAGAGAGGGAGGGTGGAGGAGCCCATTGTTATTGAGGGCTCGGTGGATGTGCAGCTCAGCAGGGGGACAGAGGGGAGGAGGTGTTTGGGAGGTGTGATGTGTGGAGGAGACAGGAGGGCTGTGAACTGAACCTATTGAAAAACAGTTCAGCTCGTTGGCCCTCTCCAGGAGCCCCTGGCTGTCTCCTCCCACCTTGAAGCCAGTTATCTGCTTCATGCCAGACCACACCTCCCTTGTGTTGTTCAGCTGGAGTTTGGCCTCCAGCTTCCTCCTGTAGGAGTCCTTGCCTCCTGAGCTTCACCTTCAGGTTGCGCTGGACTCTCTCAGCTCATCCTGTCTCCAGACCTGAAAGCAGCTTTCTTCATGTTAAGAAGCGCCTTCAGGTCCCTGGTGATCCAGGGCTTGTTGTTGGGGAAGCAGCGCACAGTCCGTGATGGGATGGTGGTGTGTTCACAGAACTTGATGTATTCCGTGATGCAGTCGGTCATACTGTTGATGTCCTCCCCGTGCGGTCCACACAACACATCCCAGTCCGTTGACTCGAAGCAGTCCTGTAGAGCGTCGTTAGCCTCCAGAGACCACCTCCTCACAGTCCTGGTGGTCACCGGCAGCCTCTTCACCAGAGGAACATACCTGGGTGTCAGCCGGACCAGGTCATGATCAGACCTGCCGAGGGGGGGAAGGGCAGTGGCGCTGTATGCGTCCTTAGTATTAGCATACAGCAAGTCCAGAGTTTTATTGTTCCTAGTTGGGCAGTCAATGTATTGATGGAAGGTTGGCAGAGCTTTATCCAATGTGGTGTGGTTAAAGTCGCCAGTGATGGTCATGAATGCTCCAGGCTGATGATTCAGCAGAGCAGACACAGTGGAGTGGATGGTGTCCACAGCTTCCTCAGCGTCAGCTGATGGCGGCACGTACACGACAACCACAATGGCGGACGTGAACTCTCTCGGCAAATAGTACGGGCGCATCCCCACGGCCAACAGTTCAATGTTCGGGCTACAGAAGCGCTCCTTCACGCACACATGGTCCGGATGGCACCACCGTTCATTCACATAAACAGCGATCCCGCCCCCCCTCTTCTTACCGCTCTGTGAAGCGTCTCTGTCAGCCCGAACAGTCCTGAAGCCGGGCAAAGACGCGCTGTGATCCGGATAGTCCGCGTGTAGCCACGTCTCAGTGAAGCACAAGAGGCTGCTCTCACGGAAGATCCTCTCGGACATTACCAGCGCGCCGAGCTCATCCGTCTTATTCGCCAAAGCCTCCGTCCCCGGGTTTGTATCTCCTCGTTTAGCCTCCGCTTGACACGATCTGCAACCGCAGCCCTCCAGCTCAGCTCCGCTGTCACAGGCATCAGCCTGCAGCCGCGATCATTTGCTTTGCACTCACACATACTCACACAAAGTGAACAAAAGCCACAGTAGAATTATAAAAGTAGTTATGGTCCAGTGTCCGACCGTAACTAAGACAAATTAGAAAAGAAGAAAAAGAGAGGAAAAGTGCAAAAAGACAATAACATAAACGCAAAACTACACACACACGTACACACAGCGCCATCTACACATAACCACACAGGACATCAACACGCAAGCGACGCACAATGTGTTGCGTTGTGTTGTGTTGTGGGTAAAATGAGACCAGAGTAAGGCTGATATATAATGAATGAATTCCCCTTCGGCTTCCGTTTTTCTCTCCTCTGCAGAATTAGTGATTCCCCCCCCCCCCCTCCACAAATGCCCTCTGGTAGCCTGTGTCATCCTATAAACGTATCAGTGGCATTTAGTAAACACCATCAACAGCAACACTGGGCAAATGTAATTTAAAGCAGACTGTGGCTAAACCGATGTGTTGGATTTCATCGGGGCCTGCAGCCCCCCCCCCTCCCTCTAAAAGCTGAAACACGCTGTGAATCGTGTGATTAATCCTCTGGCTCGTGGTGTTCCTGCGCCAGCCAGACCGGTTTGCGCCCCGACCCCGACCGGCCGCCCCGCTCTCGTACCCGCGGCACTCGGCCTGTTCCGCTCGCTCCAGCAATCAAAACCACTGAGGTAGTCACCCCTCGCTGGCATTTTTTTTCTTCACACCGGGCCTAAGGTTTCCAAAGTCCGACGTAGTCGAGAGAGACAGAGAGAGGCAGTAAGTGAGAGGGAGAGAGAAAGTGGGATATTTTTTATATATTTTTTTACCCAAAGGCACTTCAGCTATAAATATTACACCGCCAATGAAGGCTGACAGAGGAGGGAGAAGGATGCAGGGTCTTGCTCAGTTCTTGGGCGGTATCAAATTCATTCACCAATGGAGGGGGGGGGGGGGGATGGATGGCTGAGGAGGAATAGGGACGGCTGTGTCATTAATTGTACATGTCGGGGGATAAAATAACATTAACATCTCTTTCTCTCTGAACCTCTATAAGTCAAACTGTTATTATTATAAAAAAACAACAGCAGCAGCACACACACACACACACACACACACACACACACACCGTAAGTAGATGCGCATCCTATTATTTTTCTGCAATACAGATGGTTGTGTTTGTGTGTCTGTGTGTGTGTGTCTGTGTGTGTGTGTGTGTGTGTGTGTGTGTGTGTCTGTGTGTGTGTCTGTGTGTGTGGATGTCACAGCCCGGACAGACACTTCAGTTTTAATAAAGCAGAGGCCTCTCAGCACTCTGGTGGATCCGGCTGTAATCTCCTCTAAACAGGTGTCGTGATTATCCTCGGCCGGCAGCAGCCTTGTGACACTCGGACGGGCAGGCGGCGCCGAGCGGGCGCACGACTCGCCGCCTGGTGCTCGGCGAGCGCACTCCCGCCACACAATGCAATGTGCTTCGTCAAAGTTGTGCCGGGAATGTTTCTTTTCTCTCAGTCCTCTGGCAAAAGTAATTACGTCTTCTCTTTGCGATGTTCTCGTTGATTCTCCGGGGCGCAGAGGCAGCGCGGCTCTTCATTTGAAGCCGCTGAAAAGGCACGGCGGTTTGTCTACGTGGTTATTCATTCAACTAATTAAAATAGCAAATTCATATTTTAAAGTTAAAGTTTACGTTTTTAATCGTCTGCGGTATGAAGAAAATAGCACTCGGCTTGCGTTGCTGTCAAATGAGGAATAATCCTCTTCCCAAGAACATCTGGCTTCGAGAGTTTTGCAAATTAAATCACAATGTTGTTTGTGCTCTTGAGTTTCAACCTCAAAATTAGGCTGTTTTACTTCTATATTTACTTCTTACTGAAAGAGCTTTCTTTTTTTCTCCACAGTAATTATTGTGTAATCACCCTTTTCCCTGATTTCATTTAGTTATATTGACTAAATAAATATATATATGACGTCTATCTATCCACTTTTTACTAGAATAGACGAAATTGAAGAAATGGCAAATATTTTTGAAAGAAATTAGCAGGACATGAGAATTCCTGCTCAATCATTTTAAAAATAAATATAAATACGGAATTTATTGAAAATAAACTGTTTTGATCCAACTCGCTCGATGTTTTTAGGTTTCAGATGAAAAACTAAAATATGAGCAGCTGCAGGATTGCGTTAAAAAAACCTCTCAGATAGAAAAATAAAAGTGAATGTTGATGGTTTTCTTGGGATCAGACGTCTCACCTGCATGCTTCAATCATCTGTGAGTGTGAGACTGGATTAAAACATCACTAATCTCCCGATAATCTCGTCACGTATTGGTAGCCGATAAGTGTTTTTCGCTGTGTAGAATCTCGACTGACATGCTGACAGCAAAGTAATATATTACATGCGTATGATGGATGACTAGAAGTCCTCGAAGGCAGCAATATGTCTGCAAGCGGTTTTTAATGGATTTTTTTCGAAAACAAATATGAGTTTATGACTTCCCCGAGATAATTAAGGCAAACCTGAACTAGAACAGAGTGTATTAGTTTCTGACTGTGCCAAATACTGGGCTGTTATGACAATGGGAGAAAAAAAAGTGAAATTACACTGTTATTGCACATAACCGTTCTGCACAGAAATGCTCAAGGCAGCATATCCCAGACACAAATTAAGTGTATTACTTGTCTATGGGGAAAAAATAATGGCATGAAGAGATGAATCTAGTAAGCAACTAAACATTTTTTGTTCAAAACAATTCGATTGAATACTTTATGCTTACATTTTGGTATCGATGGATTTATAGCATTGAAATATTTCACTTTGAAACCTTTATGTGGTTTGAATTCCTCTCTTTAGGGTTTTAATGGGTTGTTTTTTCACCAATTGATCAAACCATTCTCCTAGAAATTATGTTGCATCCGTCATGTAATCCCAGAAAGAGAAGCTCGGACGAACGATAACCTGCACGCTTGAATTTCATGAATAAAGTTTTTGGAAATGCACGTGAAACATGGAATTGCCTTTTTTGAAGGAAGGGATTTCAAACCAGATGCATTAAAATATACACTACCGTTCAAAAGTTTGGGGTCACTTAGAAATATCTTTATTTTTCAAAGAAAAGCACTGTTTTTTCACTAAAGATAACGTGAATCAAAAATACACACTATACATTGTTAATGTGGTAAATGACTATTCTAGGTGGAAACGTCTGGTTTCTAATGAAATATCTCCATAGGTGTAGAGAGGCCCATTTCCATCAACTATCACTCCAGTGTTCTAATGGTACATTGTGTTTGCTAATCGCCTTAGAAGACTAATATCTGATTAGAAAACCCTTGTGCAATTTTGTTAGCACAGCTGAAAACAGTTATGCTGGTGATATAAGCTATACAACTGGCCTTTGAGCTTGAAGTTTGAAGAACAAAATTAATACTTCAAATATTAATCATTATTTCTAACCTTGTCAATGTCTTGACTATATTTTCGATTCAATTTTCAATTCATTTGATAAATAAAAGTGAGTTTTCATGGAAGACACTTTTGAACAGTAGTGTATGGTTTTTAAAATAAGAAGTTTTTGTAATTCAAATTTTGGTGTTGAGTCTCAAATCCTCATCGCCTCTTTGTGCCTCCATCTCGAGGTCGATGACCTCTCATCCAGACACTCAACTTGTGTCTGGGATGTGCTGCTGTCAGCAATTTATGTGCAAATAACTTGAAGTGCACTTTTCTATCCCCCCCCCATCACCATTAATGGTCATAAAAAAAAATTTAACCCTCCAGTGTAACAGTCAGAAAGTCCTTTTCAAACGTTCCCGTCACTTTATGACACTTCAACAAATTATTTGCGCGAGTACATCCCGTGCAAAGTTAACGCACAGACATTAATGGTTGCGAATGGTAAGAAAGTTTAAATATTACAACTTCTGCAAAAAATTCGCCCGACACTGTTATTTCTTTCATGGTGGATGGCGGCAATGATAACTGTTTCCACGGAGCAAAGCCACGGAGATAAGCCCCGCCCCCTATATGTCGAAAATGAAGCGAATCACGCGAATAAACCACAAATAAATCAGGCGAGTAGACTCACGCGAGTAAAGCGCACCGCTTTTAGTGTGACCGCAGCATAAAAGAACTTCAGACTCTTTAAAAACTTTTGTGTGGGGTCTAAAGGAAGTGGAAAAAGTGTTTTCGAGTGCCAGGAGACGCTGCATTCCCGTCCCAAATGGCGTCGTGAGGTCGAGTCGTAGCGCTGCCGTTCCATTCCGCCCGTTACACGCCCGTCTTGAGTTAGCGGTGAGACCCATTGCTCCACCAGTCCGAGGCTACGTTAGCCGGGGGCCCTCTGCGCCGCGTTAAACGCTATTCTGTGTTTGCTCGGGGAGCGCGAGGCTGTTAAATACTACAGTAGGCTTCAGCATCAGGACTTTCCCCGGGTAAATACTAAAGCAGTCTTTGTTAGCACCGAGAGCCGGCGTGTACGGGCCGGACGCTCGTCCTCCGTCAGTCCTGGGAGAGCGGAGAGTCGATGTTCGGGTGGAGGACGTGGGCTTCGGGACGCGTCGATGTGTTCTCAAACCGAAGAGCTTTCGGTGCTCAGGGGGCCGTTGAGGGACCTGCCTGTACGTTGCTTTAGCGTCAGGAGAATCTGCTCTGCTCCGGAGGTCGTCGACTACGCTGTCCCCGCTCACAGCTTTAAAGAATAATGTGAGACGCGACCTCGTTCGAGTATTACGCTCATAAAAGTGTTATTTCTGAAGGCTGAACACGCAGTTCAGACGCAGAGGAATCGACGCGTACATTTCTGTTTTCGAGCCACTTCCACAGCTCCCTCTTTCTCTCTGGATATTCGTTGGCCGCGTTCCTTCTGCTGGTCGAGATGGCCGCTGCCTCTCCCCGGCTGTCGGTGGTTGTTTGTAAGTGGCTAATTCTTCGTTAGCTCTGGGGCTCGCGGAACATCTGCTGAGCACTTACACAGCCATCAGCCTAACTGCAACTGAAATGTGTGCTGTGGAGCATTTCAGAGCAGTTTTGCTGTGTTTTACAGGCAAGTGTGTCGTGTGCCTCGATACCTTTCATCCCTCTAACATACTAACTTGCAGTGTTTACTTAATACTGATCACGCCGATGCGGTCCAACATCAGCTTCATAAATCATCCACTGTAATCCCTGAGGTGACCTTCCTCTGCTTGGATTCTCTGAATTTTTAAAACACTAGAAGCCAGTCTATCACCCCATGTGCACTTTTTTTTCCCTTCAGGGCATGTATTAAATATAACATCACATGCTGGACTACGATAGCTTGAGATACTCTGCTGGTTCTGAAGGTGATGGTTTTAATAACACCCTTTTTTGTACACCGTACAGCCTTTTCCACTTTTCATTAATGATGGTACGGATGCTTCTTTTGCATTTAATGGCCAGCTCACATTATATGACCTACGCCCTGATTGAATCATCGTCAAAATCAATCAAGTCATCCAAAACATCAAAAGTGATTTATTTTTGTGATTTATTGAAAACATTGTTTGAAATTTTTTCTTTGTGAACGGACATTTTATTGTTCTTTTTATTTATAATTTGCGTGTTTGTTTGGATTTTATTCTCAACAATAAAGCTAAGATACATTTCTAAAATAAAGTCAAAGTCAGGCCTCTCAGGTTTTGCATAGGGGCCCCAAAAAAGCTGTAACCGGCCCTGCCGGTGGATCTTAAAGCGATGAAGAGATCTCATTGCATTTGTATTACCAACAGGGGAGGAAGAGGAGTGAGTCATTAAATAAAACACTTCATAGCACGGTATTATTTTTATTTTTTTCATCTCTCGCCCCAAATGTTTCATCCTCCCCGATCCTATTGTTTCGGCCCCCGTGGGACGTTCTTACACTCGAGCCCCGGGACCAAAGTTCTGGCTGCAGCTCGTTCGTTATGAATAAACATAACGCAGAACTGATCTGCATGGGGGAAATAGCGGAGGCTACTATATGATAACACGTGCCAACGACAACATCTCTTCTCACCCATGTGTGTTTTCTTGACAAAAACTCCCAGTGTGTGACCCCCCCCCCCCCCCTGTCGTCGATCAGCGTCATTTTGAAATATGGAACTTTATTCCCAAACTGAATGCAGTCATCTGTGCTTTTAATGCCTAAATAACACTTTTATGTTTTGTCAAAACGTCAAGAAATATTGCACAATCCTTTATATTGCACTGTGAATGTCACTTTTTACGTTTGGAAATTCTCTTGCCTAATAATTTGGACCGCAGTTAATTATTTTGCTCTCTCAGACACGCTCCTCAGAGTGGCCCAGAATGGTGAATGAGACATTATTATAAGTATTTAAGTTGAAGGTGTTCAACTTGTTCTGCACTGTGCAGCCAGTGATGTTTAATATTCCATCACCAGAATAATGTGGAGGTCAGTTTTTAATCTCTCGACCGCTATTATTCAGAATAACTCGTTTGCTTCTTTATGTTGAGCTCAGAGCTGCTCGTGTTCTTGCCCTTTAGTGCAGACTTAAGTGAGATTGTACTCGGCAGCATCTGGAGGCCGTGCTTTGTCAGGCCAACTTAAGGTAGCTGCGCCACCCAAACTGCCCTACCGCATTATATATTAATATCGCACATTGCTGGCTTCTTCATCATCGTCCTCCTCCTTACCGCCTTCTCCTTCTCATTATTATGCATGCACGCTCCAGCCTCTTCTTCTGTGCTCTTCTACCAGCCTTTCAATTCTTGCTCCTCGGCGGCTGGCTGCGTAGTTCACTGATCAGTAAACTTAAGACAAAGTGTATTTGTGTTTGTAATTAGGCGCAAACTAATTATTATTTTCTTTATTGAGTTAAGTATAAATCATTTTTATTATTCAGAAAATCCAGACAGCTGAAGGTGACCTCTAAAAAAATAAATAACTTGATATCTAACTAGCAGCAAAAAAAGCAACAAATCATCAAATTAAGAAACCAGCAGAAAAGTTTTTGCTGATAAATTGACTCAAAGGTTGATTCTGGATTCTGGTTTATTATATTATATTCAAGCTGGACAATCATACAGGTTTCAATTCTTCAGGTTGGCCAAACATACTGGGAGGAGAAAACAAAAGAGGAAGTTGGTAACTGTCACAGTTGGGGAACGACGTTGTGATGCACCGACTGTCCCTGACATAGATTTCCTTTGCAATGAGGAGAAATGACATTTATCTGTTATTAATACACAATAAAATGTCCCAAACGTCGTGTGAGCGTTCCTCCTGTGTGGGCAACCAGGTCTTCGTGCTCGGGCTGTACAGTCACACATCTTCTATCGACATTTGAGTCGCGGCTCGTCTGAAAGCCTGCAGCTGTCGTCTCTGTTCATCCAGCCAGTAATCTCACAAATATTTATGACTTATATCTGAAAACCTTTCAGCACTCTCTGACATTTAAATGGTATGTTATAACTTTATTTATATGGTACCTACTGTGACAAAGTCACTTTACAAACCACAACCATAACAAGATCACAGTCAAGAAATGGAAATAAAGCATGAAAAAAAAAAAAAAAGAGTTTCATTTACGTTAATAAAAAATAAAAAACGAACTGTAGAAGTGAGTCTCGAGAGCCGGATTAAAAAGAGGACAGAGAGTTTTCTCGCCGTGTTCCTCGGGTAATCGATTCCGGAGGATTGGAGCCGGAACACTAATGCCCTGCTGTCACCCTCGGTCTGCAGCCCTGACCGGGGACGAGCCAACACGGCCGTTATCAGAGGACTTCAGGCTCCGGCTGAGACCGACGGAATCACAAACCCAGCCAGGTAGCGAGGTGCCCGCACCATGCCGGGCCTCAACTCAAGATTACGATGTTGTTTAATTCATTCTTAAGCCGAAAGGCAGCCGGTAAAGAGAGGATTTAGAACAAAATGATAATAAGAGAGATGCATTCGTTACTGTGGTTGAACGTCTGGCGGCTGCGTTTCGGGAACACCCTGAACACAGCATTAAACTCTCTGAAGATGTCTTTTCAGCGCGGTACAAACATCTCATCGGAGCGATGTCTCTCAAGCGGAAAAAGAAAACCCGACTGATAATAAAGCTTTATAATAACACGAGGTTGAGGTTGTGATCTAAAGTAATACCACGGCTCTCAACAGGAGGTAAGACGAGGTAATCTGCCCTTGATTCCTTCCCTCGCCAAAGGAAAGAGCAGATACTATATCGACCTATATGTCTGCATCAGGATCAGAAACATGCATTTGCTTCGTGTGTTGGACACAAAGAATTTGACTTAACATTGTGCAAGAATTCAAACATTACATTTACAGTAGTGTGAAACAAAAGTGCTGCAGCCAAGGCACTGTGAGTGTGTGTTAAAGTGACATGTGAAATGAAATATTAAATATTAAACATCTGTTTAGGCTGACCGACCCCACCCTCCCTCCGAATGCCCCTTCAGTAGTGCATCTACTTCCAAATATAGCGGCTTAGATAATCTGGCCCATCGATCTGCTCGTACGATCTCGGTGATGATGAAGAGAGCACGATATATAATATATTCCCAAACAATGCATACATAGACAGGAAGTGTCCTTTAAACAATTACTAGGTGGTTTATTTTGTCCACTGATTCGTTGTTAAATCGATTGTTTCTGCGCTGATTTATTTGCAACGGGCGGTTGTAGCCCTGTATGTGTGAGGGAGTGGGCGGCTGCCTGTTAGTGTGTGTGTGTGTGTGTGTGTGTGTGTGTGTCCGTGTCCATCCGTGTTATCTGGCTAAAGCTGTGCATGTGCCTGTTGCCGCACAAGGAGAGATTTCTGTCTTTTTTTTCTGAAACCTGAGTAAAGTAGAGACACACACACACACGCACACACAGATGGAAACATAGAGATGGATCTTTCTGAAGTACAATTTCATCCTCTCTCGTTCCCACATTTTTCTCTCTTTTGGTGTGGCGGTGAAGGGAGGGGAGTTAAGTCTCTGCGGTCCTCCTTCATGTGTGATGGCCTGAGCCGTGAGCTCTCTGTCAAACTGAGGCACAACACTAGAGGCACAGTATTGGTTTTACACACACACACACACACACCTATAAACACACGAAGCGGGAGGCTGTGGGGGGCAGAGAGACGGGAGCTGACGGCTGAGTCTCCATGTCTGTTTATGAGGGCTTTGATGTTTTATGTGTCACGTTCTTTGATGTGTGAGGAAAAAAGAGAGTCCATGCTCCCAAGACTCTCACTCCATCTCCACCTCTTCCTGCAGCAGGTATCTCAAGCTCACTCATGGGACTGGAGCATTTTTCTTCTCCATCCTCTCCTCTCCCCCTTCAGCCTTTTCTTGCCCTCCCTGTCTGCTCCTCCTCCTCCTCCTCCTCCTCCTCTCTGATGGACGGGCTGCGTTGCCGTCTATTTGTTGTGTCCCCCCGGGGAGTGTGTGTGTGTGTAGGGGTGTGTGTGTGTGTGTGTGTGTGTAGGGGGGGGGGGGTGTCTCTGCTTACGCGTAATGCAAAATACATTCAGCAATCATGAGCAGCTTCTTCCACACTCACTTTGGGTTCCATTGTGCGTAATGGCTCCTCTTTACACGACGTAACGCTCGCCGCTCTCGCGCCGACTGCCGCTTTCCCTCCGCCGCTCAGACTAAATGATTAGAACTCTGCGTGGCGGTGGGAATTAACGCCGCTTTGCATCGAAGACGTCCTCTGACGGCCGATGAAGCGATGCCCGATATCTTTTGTACTTTGTGTACCGCGGGGAGAAAAAAGCGACGTTCCACCTTAATGACGGATTTTGTGTTCTCTCCCTGTGGTACGTTCAAGACATTAAGCCGGTTCAACGACACAGCCGCAGAAACAATGAGCCGTCAGGAGCAGCGTTGTTATTCGCTTCCGAGACATCGGAGGGAATGGAGCCTGTGAGTGATGAGGCCGTTACCGCCGACCGGCGGCGGGTTCCTCCTGTTGCCGGCAGTCTGCCTTGTTGACTCACTCTCGCAGTTTCTCATCCTCGCTTCCCCGTTCCCCCCCCCCCTCGTTCGTTCTACCGACGCTCACACACTCTCTCTCTTTCTGTCCCTCTCTTTCTGTCGCTCTCTCTCTTATCTCCGCCATACTCCGGGTCTGACTCACTGATTGCAACATTCAAAATGTTTTGTTTTTAAAAAATCCCACCCGGTTTTTCTAGAGTCTGATTTGCACTCGCGCCAGCTCCTGTTTTATTTTATTTTCTCTCTCTCTCTGCTCCTCCTCCTCCTCTTCTTCCTTCTTCTCCGCCGCAATTAATTTCTGTTCCTCCGCTGCCCGCTTGTCGTTGCAGGATGAGAAGTCCACGTTCTTCCAGTTCGGCGCCGCTCTGCAGCAGGAGGCTCTGCTCATGCTCTCCATCATGGAGGAGTACGACTGGCACGTTTTTTCTATCGTCACTTCCAAGTTCCCCGGGTACCAGGACTTCATCAGCACGCTGAAGACGACTGTGGATCACAGGTAAATGAATACACAACCCCCCCCTCCCCTCCCATAACCTTTTATTTACAGCAGCTGACGAGATTAAGCGCCGCGCGTGTTATTTAATGGCGTCCATGTTCCAGCTTTGTGCGCTGGGACCTGCAGAGTGTGGTGACCCTGGACGCCGTGGACCACGACCCCAACTCTAAATCCCACATTGCACTCAAGAGGATCCAGAGTCCCGTGATACTGCTATACTGCTCCAAGGACGAGGCTGTGTGAGTGCATTTCCTTTTTTCCCCAATGCGTCACACAGCGCATCTTTGTCTGAACTCTCCTCCCCTTCACACAGGTACATCCTCGAGGAAGCTCGTTCCTTGGGCCTGATCGGAGCGGGTTACATCTGGATCGTGTCCAGCCTCACCACCGGCAACCCAGACTTTACCCCCGAGGTACCGAGGCCCCGTGTGAGCTCACAGGTGGCCACGTCTGAGTGGTTTGACGAGGCGGCCGGTGTTTTTAATTCCAGGCTTGTGGACGGTCATCTGCTCCCTCTCTATACCTAGAACTCCTTTTCCTCTGCAGCCAATATGAAATACTGCAATAAAATAATACTGGGATTCTGGAGGAAACAAATCAACTTACCAGAAGCTCTAAAGCTTTTCAACACACTGTACAATTTGTTATTTTATACCGGGTGCCTGACTATTTAGCCGTTTCCAATTAGCCAGTGCAAACTGCAGGTTGTTACTGTTCCCTGCCAAGAAACACGAAACCACTTAGCTTTCGCTTAGTTTTTATTCATCTTAAACTAAAAAGATATTCATGAGGGCGCTTTAGAGGCGCTGGAAAGCAGATTTAGTTTCCTGCGGACTGAGCCGCACATGCTGTCTCCACATGTTTGCAGTCTTTATGCTAAGCTAAGCTAACTGTCATATTATCAGACACAATCTTCTCATCGATTCAGAAAGCCAGTAAGCATATTTCCCAAAATGTGAAACTATTCCTTTACGCCGTATTAGCACATCATATTTTTTGTTCACTTCTTTGTTTAGGTTCCTCTCTCTCTGCCTGGAAACATGTGCTTAGCCCCTGAATAGGATGTTTGACAGCATCACGTACACATTCACTCTCAAAAAAGAAAAACGGCAAGGTAGCTCTTATCCAAATAGGATTCATAGGATAATCAGCTCAAATGTCCCCATTACATTAAAATATATCACATTTTTGCTCCTCAAAAGCCTCTTACATGTTTATCCTCCTATTTCCCCCGTCCTTCATCCTCAATTCCCTTTTCATGTTTGCTTTTCAGAGATCTGATTCCACATTTTGTGGCAAAAAAAAAGTAAAACAAAATATTAAAGGGTAGATTGACAGTCTAGCATAGTGCCAATTTTATTTTATTTTTACATTTGTTTTATGTTCGCTCAGTCTGAGAGACGAACTGAGGCGGCTATTTGGTTTCTCAATTATTTCATTTTGACAGTTTCAAAATGGAGGCAATACGTGACTGAGCAGTGATCTCTAGACATGACTTCTTTTAGGAAGTCACATGAAACCAATAAATCACCTGCCTGACACCTTTCGAGGGATCCGGATGTTAAAAACTGGGGTAAAGAAAAAGTCAAATTGAAGTCAAATTGAATCCTTCACACCATATGTGCCACCTCTCACATGTCCTCCCCTCCTCAGGTGTTTCCTCTGGGTATGATCTCCGTGTCCTATGATGACTGGGAGTACCCGCTGGACGCGCGGGTGCGCGACGGGGTGGGCATCATCTCCTCCGCCGCCACCGACATGCTGCGGGAGAAGGGGGAGCTGCCCGAAGCCCAGAGCAGCTGCTACAGCACGGCGTCAGACAGGAGCCCCGGGAAGCTCCCGCCCAGCGCCCTGCGCAGGTGTGTGTGTGTGTGTGTGTGTGTGTGTGTGTGTGTGAGAGTGTGAGGAGATCAAGGTCTGGGGACTTGCATAACTCTGCTCGTGTTTGTCGCCGGGTGTTGAGTCGTGTTACATACGTTTTTAATGCACTAATGAGAGGGCTAGAACGGGGAGAGGAAGCACAGACGACAGAGTGTTAAACACTGTTCTGTCTCATGACATTTAACACGATGAGCGACGAGGAACTTCAGGCCGACGCCCGTGTTGTTACTGCCCTGTGTGTGTGTGTGTGTGTGTGTGTGTTCACGTATACACTACCGTTCAAAAGTTTGGGATCACTTAGAAATGACTTTATTTTTCAAAGAAAAGCACTTTTTTTTCAATAAAGATAACATTAAATTAATCAGAAATACACTCTATACATTGTTAATGTGGTAAATGACTATTCTAGGTGGAAACGTCTGGTTTCTAATGAAATATCTCCATAGGTGTATAGAGGCCTATTTCCATCAACGATCACTCCAGTGTTCTAATGGTACATTGTGTTTGCTAATCGCCTTAGAAGACTAATATCTGATTAGAAAACCCTTGTGCAATTATGTTAGCACAGCTGAAAACAGTTATGCTGGTGATATAAGCTATACAACTGGCCTTCCTTTGAGCTTGAAGTTTGAAGAACAAAATTAATACTTCAAATATTAATCATTATTTCTAACCAATGTCTTGACTATATTTTCTATTCATTTGATAAATAAAAGTGTGATTTTTCATGGAAGACACGAAATTGTCTGGGTGATCCCAAACTTTTGAACGGTAGTGTAGTTCTTTGTGCGCACCTTACTTCATATGACTATATCATTAAGTCAGGATTAAAGCAGCTTTTATAGCTTTGTTCTCTCCTTTTTTCTCGTGTTACAGGTTTCTGTGCATGTGTGTGTGTTACCGTTCTGAGTGCATGTCCTCCTCTTTGAAGTATCTGTGATGAGCAAACGGTCAAATCTTTAAAGAGCAGAAGGGGGAATGGGCCCAGATACACATTCAAAAGGCATCAGATGCTGAATCTGTGAGCCGCTTCGCCTCCTTTCAGGGTTTTTTTTGGTGCGATATTGTGACGACATCTTCAATATGAGGCATTCAGAGGCTAAAATATGATTATTAATTCACACACTGATGCTAAAGTGACTGAATGCATGGAGGTCAGGTTGCTCGGCTCCGCACGTCGATGATGACTTATGAGTTGCCTCATCAGAATGAGAGCCACAGTGTGATTCTCACCACTATGGCTTTATTATCCCATCTCTCTCTCTCTCGTTCACCCATTGCGACATATATCAAAGCATATACAATACCGCTATGTTGACAGGTTGATCCAATATAACCTTATAGGAGCTCAACCCTTCTTTTTTTCTCCCCGGAATAATCTTTTCCTCATTCTCTCAGAGGTACCTCATTTTTAACTTATTGAATGCAATTTGCATATTTGTCGAAAAACAAACCGCAGCCAATTTTGGTGATAATAAACCCACAGGTTGGATTTCCCCCTATACCCTCGATTTGCAAGTGGCGAAGGCTGGGATCAGAACTCCGCATACATTAGTCTAGATACAATCTTGCCGCAGTGTGGATAAACAACGGGAGGTGGAGAGAGGAGGACAAAAATAATCTGGGGCCTTAAAAGTCATTATCAGTCCCGTTGGATTCCTGCCCGGCGACAGGCATTAATATCCCGGACTCTAATTCATCTTATTTGGTATTAACAACGGCACAAGGGTTTTTTATTTAGGTTAGTCCTGGTGTTGCATTTGGAGAGGTTATTCTATTTGATGGAACCACTGTACCATGCAAACCCCTAAACTGTCACTGTTCTCTGAAAAGATGCTCCATGCCACAACACAGAAGTTGGGAAGAGCCTCCCCTCCTTCTTTATTTATACCTTTAGAAAGTGCTCGCACAATGGCTACCCGAGCCCTCCAATAAAAGGAAAATGTTCTGCACATAATGGTAAGTGGACCCACATCTTGAAAGATGCTTTTTGCAACAGCAGGTCCAATTTATTTTTGCTGCTCTCAAAACGAGCATAGAATTACCCACCAATGCAAATACTACTTTTTTTATTTTTATTATAAGACAAAAAACAATACATAGACATAACACCTATAGGACGACGACACAGTGGATAAAACATCATAAAGTCAGAGTATTGAGAAAAAAGGAAAAGGAAAAAAATGCCTGTGTGTGTGTGTGTGTGTGTGTGAGAGCTTTTTTGTTTATTGAAAGAAACAAAATACATAGCTGAAGGCAGATGTATATGTATGAGCGTATATGCATGTACGTGGAATTGAATTGGTTTCCAGGCAAGGGAAAATAAAAAAATAAATGAATTAAGATGAATTAACTTATCAATAAGACGAGTGTTGTCATGTTTGTATAAATATAGTGAATGACGACCAGATGTCGTGGTGTTCTGTTGCGTTGTAAATGATAGATGAGGTGAGTTTTTCCATTGAAATATATTCTGACATGAAATGTTTCCAGTGTGATATTTTGTAGCTCGACATCTTTTTGTTTTATTGACATCACACGGGGATCCCAACATGACAGGAACACACGCATGAATATGAATTTTCTACATATGAAATCAAACACGCCAGCTTCATGCGTTTTCATCCAAATATTCTCCCCCTAAAAAAAAATGGTGACAAACCTGAAGCGGGAGGAGACGGCAGTTCCCCAGAATAGAGCGCCACAGAGAATGTTTTCAGCTGTGGCGATGCACTGCGACAAGGGCATCGCCCGCTGCGCCATGAACATGCCTCCAACACAGACGTATAGGGTCGCACTGACGCGTCACTCACGGCGGTTCAACCCGTAACGGCGACGTTCGGGCTTCAGCTGTGCGGAAAAAGTCTCGTCTGTGGGACTTTGTGCATTTGTGTTTCATTATTTGTGTGTGCTGAGAGAGCTGTTTGGGATTCCTGCAGCGGCGGCATGCGAGGGACACGGGGACCTCTTTATTTACTCCGTGTGAGCACAGGCCTGTCTTTTCAAAGTCTTTGTGAAGGCAGGTGATTATTGTGCCGATATTGATGTGAGTCGGAGCGCAATTATTATAGTTTCCACCTGCGTGACGAACGGCGCTCGAAAGATTCTCTTCCACGCTCTGACCGGCTCCTTGAGGGGCTCATTGATTTAGAACAACAAACACCCTGAATATGTCAACACTACAAGCAACTTTTGAAAGCATCTATTAAATTATTCATAAGATTAATCATTTTTCTATTTGCTTATAAGATCAAGTTTCATAATACTTCAGTGATTTGTGGATAATTCTTCAAGTTACTTAAACCAGCTTGTGAAGTATCATATTTACCTGCTTCAAGACGTTCATGACCTCGTTTAATGAACCCAATGACAACTTATGGGCAACTTATGATCACATTATTATGCATTATGATTATAATGCATGATAAAAAATATAATTATAATGATTATACTGTATTACGACTATGGGAATTACAGTAATACACTATGATCGTTGCCAAAACATTACAATTTTAAGTTAGTATGATACTTGAGCTTGTAAGTCATTCTAAAATACTTAATAATGTGATAGGACGGCTATTATGAATTGTAATATTAATAGACAATTTAATGCCAGTGCTTATACCTAATACATCACTATAAGACGGTTATAACACATTTTAAGTATGTTTATAATGCGTTGAAGACACAGGCTTCATAGAAAAGTAGACGCATGCGCCAAATTCCCCAGCATGTTTGTAAAGCAGATAAAAAGCTGCAAATCGTTTGACTTTTAAAATATTCTATTTTAGTCGGATGACATTTCAGTCACACATGAACCGTGTTTGACGCCGCGTCGAAATTAATCAAACCAATCGGCCGGAGCGCGAGGCGTCTCGGTCAGCTGCCGTCTGCCTCGTTATTCGGCCTTGTTAGTAAACTTCCCTCGACAGCGGGGGTCCGCGCCATCATCCCGGTCGTACACACTGTGAACATCCTTTTGTTTCACTGGAACAAATCTCCTCTCAATGCCGTATCGCTGTGAGAGCGACCGGTTCATTTACTCCTCTCCACCGCTTCACTTTGTGCAAATGCTTTTCAGCGCGAGATAACCGGCGTGAGTAAGAGAGCGAGGGCAGCCGCGCCGCACCGCCCGCCGGTCTTTCAGGCGCATTTCATATCTGTGGACGAATCAATGCAGAACGCTGATTGGGGAGATATGTGGCCTCTTGACTCGGCCCACTCCTACACACAGAGAGATGCTCACACACACACACACACACATAAACACGGGCATGCATGCACACACAGTGGGTGAAGACGGCATTGATTTGAAGAGGATACTCCTGCTGTGATTATAGAGTGCTTTACTTGTTATCTCAAATGTATATTACGCTCTGGTGCACACACACACACACACACACACACACAAACAGATGCACAACCAACGCATGCGAACGGCCTCCCGCTCTCTTCTTCTCCCATTTGTTTCAGACACATGATGCACGTATGGAACGACGGGCGCGACTTGTCCTTCACGCCAGACGGTTACCAGGCCAACCCCAAACTGGTCGTCCTCGTCCTGAATAGCGAGAGGACGTGGGAGAAGGTAACAAATGAACGCGGCGGGAAAAAGAGCACGTAAATTGAAAAAAAGTGAAACCACTGACGGTGTCCCTGGTTTTGTTCTTGTGTGTTTTGTGTGTACGCACACACACACACACACACACAGATGGGCCGCTGGGAGAACGGGACGCTGTCGCTGATGTTCCCGGTGTGGCCGAGGTACAACTCCCACGGGGATGAGGATGCGGACGAAAACCACCTGTCCATCGTCACCCTGGAGGAGAAGCCGTTCGTCATCGTGGACAACGTGGACATGCTCACCGGCACCTGCATGAGGAACTCGGTGCCCTGCCGCAAGCACGTCAAAAAGTAAGAGGACGCTCTCACACACAGCAGCACGCCGTACTGCCAGGGAAAGGCTCAAATCCCTCGGCCGGAGGGGGTCAGGGGGTCAGACGGGGATGAAAGTCCTCGATGTCACATGTCAGTTTACTCCACTAAACCAAAATGCTCACGAGCTAACTAGCTGGAGTGTCTTCACTAGTTCTAGTGAGGCGTCAAGTGGTTGCTAGTTCAACTGTTGAAAGCCATGGTGCTCATTACACAAGTAAGTTACTAATGACTCTAATTGACTCATTTTGACCTGAGTTAACTAGTTACACACGCGTTAGCTTACTCGTTGACTAGTCAAGGCAAACATGCGGACTAGTTGACTTGTTGGGGTCCATTTTCACCTCACTAGTTTGACTAGTTGATGTATTACAAATGCAGAACTTCAGTGACATCAGACATTTCGCGCCTTATTTCGTAAGCCGAAACATGCAGCCATTAGTTAACTAGTTACAGATCCTCAGGCCAACATGTTAAATAGTGTGCAACATGCCATAGTGTCCTGATTGGTTGGTATTTCTACCCATTATTTCACGAATCCAACTGGGAGAGGAAGCTGACGCTCATATCAACGACATGGAATACATTCTCACGTGGTATTCCATCGACAGGTTCTTCTTCTTCTTTAAATAAAAAAGGAGGCATACGTAAAGTTGTTCCTTGAACTCAGGAAAGCATTTGACACTCACTTAGTTCCCCTGTAATCTTCCTAATCTTTTGTCGAAACAAATGAATAGAAGGATACTTCACGAACTAATTTGTCAAAGAACAAACTCGCTGACCTTTGCTTGTCCACTTTTGTCCTGCAGGGCTTTCTACTGGGCCCACTCATTTTTACTTTCTACAATAATGACTCATCATCTGTTTGTCCTCGAGACTAAAATCCAAACGTATGTGACTGACAATCTAATCTATAAATCACACGGCGGTGCTGAAACACAACTTGATACTAAACTCACAATCTCAGCGGTCCATGTCAAAAGTCGGTCGTCTCTCTGCGCTCTCAACCGAGACAAGTAGGTCTCGTGTCGCCCCAGGTGTGTCTTGTCGGGAGGAGAGACAGAGAAGAGAGTATTGCATGGTGGGATAATCAAATTAACTGCAGATGATTTCAGATTCATGTTTTTAGACTCGCCGCGTCATCCGAGGCGCCCGAGATGTACGTCAGTGATTTTTTTTTTTCTGTACCGTTTCTCACTATTTTGTGTTTGTCCTTGTCGGCGTTGTGCAGGAGTAAAACTCTTCTCCAGCTTCAGTTTGAACACATACCGGATAAGAAGTTCTCATTTGGTTCCTCATCAGTCCTGTCAGCATTCATAATGAGCCTCTCCGTGTTGCTGTCAGCTCTCTAATGCCAATCTGTCGGCGTGCTCTGTTTCTGTTCTCACTGTAATTGCACGTGTGGCCCGTTATGCTCTTTGTTTCATTGTTCCATTAATTCAATGTGATTTTTGTGTTTGTGTGTGTTGCTTTTAGATTTTGCTTGTTTTTAGATGATACATTTACTAATTCATAATTAGTAATGCTGCTGTGTCCATTTGTGGTAATATGTGATTTTAATTTATTTAGCAATTGAACATTGGAACGTGAAATGTCACCACGATTGAAAAGTTTTTCAGTCTTCAGTGAAAACCATTTATCAGATTGTCTGTGGTTTGAATTTCCCTTTAAGAGTTCAGAGTTTCTAGTCTCAACTCTGAACTCCGGTCACATGGCTGACTCAGCATAACTCAAGGTCCAAGTCTGACTTGAATTTATAGATAATCTGAGCAATATAAATATATATATATTTTGTTTTTACATTTTCTCTCTATATTTGAAAACTTGATTTATGTACTTAAAAAAACAAGGGTCAAAAATTGCACTAGAGCTGAAACAATTCTTGATTACCTGATTTGCCAATGGACAGGAAATAGTTATTGTTATTGTTTTATTTAAAATATATATTTCCTGTTTTAGCTTCTCCGATTTACTAGTTAGATCAAAATAACTTAAAGTTTTAGACAGTTGGATGGAGAAAACTAAAAGTCATCCCCTTTGGTTTTCGGAAATTGTAAAAGTTATGACAATCTATCGATCAATAAATTGAGAAAATATTCTGCAGATTACTGGATAATGAAAGTAATCTTTAGTTGCATGCCTAAATTTAAAATCAGCTATTGGAAATTAGAGATGGTTCTTAAAGTAAAATATTGAAATGCCTCAAGGGAATAGTTTTAGTACTCAGTATTGATTACAAGTCAAACATAAGTGGTGTTTAGTTGCTCGTGAGATTCAAATCTTTATGCCCAACGTTGCCTCCATTCCAGGGCTGCACACCAGCCCTTTGGTGGACACAGTTGCAGTTATGTCTGAATGTGCAGTGTCCCGGACATGAATACATAAATCCCGGTTTGAGCTGCACCTCGAGACAGAAAGATGACAAGCTGTTCCATGTGGGACGCAGCCCAACCTTTTTGTCTTCTCCCATCTGGACTTGTGCAGCTCCCACCGAGCCGGGCTGGTACAGAATTCCAACCAACCGGTGCAGACCGCTGCAGCATCCTCAAGTTTCTCTCCTTTTGTTGCATCCCCCACATATATCCCCCCCCCCCTCCTCCCTCCCCGCAAGGCTGCCTGTGGCTGTTCACATACATTTTTTAATTCCTTTCCTGGCATTCAAGGCTCTTTTGAGGGAGTCGCACGAGTCCATCTGCAGGCGGCGGTCTCCCCGTATTGGCTTACGACTGGACACTTATCTCCCCCCCCACACTTCATGCTCTTCACCTGGCCGTGACTCTTCCCTCTGCGGCTACCCGATTGCGGCGTGTCCTTGCAACTCCACGCGGGACGGCGCAATGACTCTTTATTTTCTATTGTTACATTTTTTTTTATTAATCCCTTGAATGCCCCAATTTCCCCATTATTCTTATTCTGCACCTGCTGCTCACTTCGACGAGTCCGCCGTCATTAGCATATCCTTTATCAGACGTGATTACTTCAGGGTCACGGGAATATTTCATTATCTGCCGTGTGCGCCAAGTCGCTCGGGATAACGGCGTCAGATAATGGGATTCAAATATTTCACAAATTCGGATCGACTTTGTGGTTCTACCTGTTCTAATGTGTGTATAGAGTTCAGTCCCTCGCCGCCTCACTGCCATCTCCCAAATCACCCTTTGTTACAAATAGTGTTCGTTCCAACAGATTTAAAGTTCTTATCACAGTGAAACTAGATGAATACGTATACAACTAATATTTTGACACAACTTAGATCCATATATATTTCCCTCTTAGCCTGTGCTATTAGTCACACCTACAGTGTAACTGTGTGACACTTTCTACGTGCATGTCGTACAAGTTTTGAAATAAGCCCCGCCCCTTTCAATAAATACAATGCACTTTTCTCTTTAAAAATCATCGGTTATTGTTGTTATTGGCTTATATTGTCGCTAAAAACTTTTTTCTTCCCTCGAATTCTTCAACATGACATTTGGGGTTTTGCTCCAATTATCTGCCGCATATGGACCCCTCAAGGAGAACCTCTGCATGACAAGAGCACCGTTTCTCTCTGCTACTCCCCATCTGAGTTTATCTGTGTACCGCCAGTTCAGAAAACATAAGCATCATTCATAATTGGTTTATTTACCACTTGCTTAGTATCTGCATCTCCAGTGTGCTCCTGGTTGAACACAATCTGTTCTCCAGTATTCTAATCATGTCCAGCAGCAGTTATCGTCATGACTTCTATGAATGTTCACATGTCTACCACACAATAAAAGAAGAGGACAAAATGTTTAGGATAGCAATTAAGATGGGATAAAACAGGAGAGCCGGCCACAGGGACAGTGGAAAAAAAAAAAACTCAATTATAATTCCTCTCTGGACAGATTTATTCACGTGTGAGACTTTTCTTTTTAATAAACAGACTCCGCCATATTAAATCTTTGGTGTCAGACGGAGAGCCCCCGGACGACAGACAGGAGGCGCCGCGCGGAGTCACGACCCCGCCGGCGCAGGACAATTAGACGACTGAATCACCGGAGAGTTTAACTTTGCGACCCCGGTTCCCTCGAGCTCTCAATCCGGAGAGGGCCGAGATGACTCGCCTCTTCTGGGTCCTTTCGCTTTACGGCCCCGCCGCTGGTTTTTCCGCGTGTCCATCCATGCGTGCGCACATCCAACCATCCATAAGTGCCATATTTACTCAGCCACTACTTCCATTCTATTTGTGCGTTTGTTATTATAAAAGTATGCCATGAATCCAACAGATGTACTGTGTGGGTATCTCGGGGAGTCTGTGTGCACAGTGACATAAGGACACAGAGAGGGCTCAGCTGGGAGAGCTAATGTACACATTATGTGTACATTAGAGCACCTGCGGCACACACTGCACATAGAAGGGCTCACACACATGTGTGTTTGCATGAATAGTTGAATACTATATGCTCTCTCTCTCTCTCTCTCTCTCTCACACACACTTTACCTTTACTTTACTTTTCCTCTACCCAGAACCAATGCACTTAAGAAATCAGTAATGTACAGAGCCATTGCATGCTGGAATGTGCGCCCCTCATATGTGACTCTAACAAGAAATAAATGTGATTTCAAAAGGAAACTTAAGGCAGCAATAATCAGAAAGGAAATTATAGTAGATTAGGTTATTATTTTAGATATTTAGGTATTATTATTTTACTTTTAATGTAAATGTTGTTTTCTTAGACAAAGTGTTTTTGTGATAATTGATCATGCTGTACTGCATTTTATGTATTTTTTATTGTATTGTAATGTTTTTTTGCCTGGACCCCAGGAAGAATAGTCTCTACTACGGTGTCGACTAATGGGGATCCTTAATAAACTAAACTAAACACACATTCGCACACGATGCACATTATGCTGCGCCGCAGATATAGTCGACCGCTGCTGGAAGACATCTTAATCCGTTAGATTATTCAGTTCTTTGGCTCTCTGTGTGCTCTCGGTGTGTGTGTGACCTCCTCAGTTCTTTCCCCAACTTTCTCTCGAATCAGCGAAAATGGCGAGTGAAAAGGTCACCGAGTTACGCTCCCGGTCCGTACGACGGAGATGGTTGACATTGGAGCGGGATAAAGTTTCCATGGGAAAACGCGCGGGTGGAGGTTAATAGGTTATGAGGATCATTTGATCCAACAATTTAGTTCAGTTCACGGCCTAGGAGGTCCCCGGGGAGGGGCTGTCAGGAAAGTTGGCTAGAACATCAGTTTCTTGTGTCTGCGTCCTGTCGGTTTGGGTACGTACAGTAGGTAGGCTGTGGGTTTCAGAGCAGGACCCCCTTACGGACGGGATCAGTGAATCACTTCAGAGGACAGGAGAAAAGAGGACGGCGTGGCGAAGGAGCGCAGGGAGAGAGACGAGGGGAAGGACATCTGATATTTTAATCATGTAGGGTGGTTGTTCTGCAGAAGCCCGGCTCTATTTAAAGCCCGGCAGCATCTGCTCAGTACCCCTGTGTTTTCAAGCAGTGAGGAAAACACACACACACACACTCACAAATTCCATATAAGCTCTGGAGGCTATGCCCTTCAGCAGTATTCATAGTTACTCTGCACTGTCATAATTATAGTTTTACAGTTTGATGGAAGCACCAGATGTGGAGCGAGCAGACGGCATGAGTACAGTTACACTCCACACTACCGCCTGAACAACTCTAACATGTTGTCTAATGTCAATAACATGACCTAATTGTTTAATTGTGTGTGTGTGTGTGTGTTGCAGTAACATCACATCATCAGGAGGCTCCTACATTAAGCAGTGCTGCAAAGGTTTCTGCATTGACATTCTGAAGAAGATCGCCAGGAACGTCAAGTTCACCTACGACCTGTACTTGGTGTCGAATGGGAAACACGGCAAGAAGATCAACAACAGGTGGAACGGCATGATCGGAGAGGTACGGCCCACGTGGTTCTGCCACACTGCCACGTCGGCCTGACTCCACGCCGCGATCGGGAAATGTCAAAATGCTTTGATACCACTCATGTGTGGTCAATATTAGCTTAGCATTTTGCATTGACTGGAAACACGGGGAACCAGCTCGCCTGGCTCTGTCCTATCGTACGTACATGCACCCACCAGCTCTGCTCCACCTCACTGACCGCATGTTATCCCTTCAAGCTATAGCTACAGTGCCGGCGGGGAACCGTAGGGTCGATGGCACCGTGACGTACGAGTGCTGTACAGAGGCAGCGATGATCAAACCAATGGGGCTCAACAGGGAGACATGTGCACCTTTTTAAATGAAGCATGAGATAAATCATTCACGACCGTTTATATTGACTGAATACATGGAGTTATTATTAAATGTAACAATTGAAGGATAATATATGTTTACATTTTTGTCGAGGATTACTAATAGAGATACAGAGACAAAACTAGTTTTAGTTGGTTTTGGTCATTTTATCGAAATTTTTACTTTTAAGGAAAAAATGTGCAATAGCTCCAGACAAAATACAATCTGTGATACAATCTGTCAAATCACCACCCAACACGCAGGACTGGAAGCTGCTATCGCTCTTGAATTGACTCACGGATCTTTTAATATACATTGTGACATGAGACAAACATAGTATATAAACTCATTCCTCATTACACTCTTACCTGTAATAATATTCATCATTTGGGCTTTAAATTCCATAAAACTACGTAAGAGAACTCATTACACGCGATCGTTCATCTTTTCTGGAAATTATTTTCTCAACCTCGGACTAAACTAGGACGGCCCTCCTAGCGCAGACCTCGGCCAAGGCCGACATGTAATGGGCTCTTCTTCCTCGGCCTTGGCTTCACTCTTCCAACAAATTCCATAAAAGATCGAGCCAGTAGTTTCTCCATTGTTCTGCTGACAAACAGACAAACAAACCCAAAACGTAACCTCTTTGAAATGAAAGCGAAGTGCCGTCACGGGTTGAATGGGAAACATAAAACGTACGATGGAAGCTGACAATATGATCCATAGGTTGTGGTAATGTTTATGGGAGCCTTTAGACAATCACATTTGAAAAGAAACCAAACAAAACCTCTCACTGCGTACTAAAAGCAACATATTTATGTGCAGAGTCGCCGTCTGTCAGAACTCATCCAGAAATTGCGAAACAATGAAGAAGACAGCTTGTGTTTCTACTTTCCATCGGATGTGGCTGAACATGCCCTCCAACTATATCTGACATTCTGAGCTCAGACCCTCAGTCGCTGCGATATTTCACATCCAAAATACAAAAAGGGGGAATGCATCAAAAGACAAATTGGTTGACGTCGTCCAAAATTGTCGCAGAGCTCCGGCTATATTTACACCTGGGTGTCGGTTGGTGAGTCACTCGCTGTAACCGTGCCGCTCTCTGTCCACCAGGTGGTGTATAAGAAGGCGGTGATGGCAATCGGTTCGTTGACGATCAACGAGGAGAGGTCAGTGGCCATCGACTTCTCCGTGCCCTTCGTGGAGACGGGCATCAGCGTCATGGTGTCGCGTAGCAACGGGACCGTCTCGCCGTCGGCCTTCCTCGGTAAATCCGTCTTTTTTTCTTCTTTTAGTCGTACTGAACCGTACGTTTTTTCTTCTTTCTTTCTTTTGCCCTTGTCGTCCGACTCTCCCGCGGTGAAGCCGTGCGGAAAAACAAAGGGAGACGTTCACACGGTGGAGATAATCCTGTCCATGAAATGGAATATTTTAATCAGACGGTACATGCTGGACACGTTCCACGTGTCCTCTGACTCCATCGAGGCCTCGACACATGAATACTTCGAGCGCAGCGGAGGAAGCGAAGTGTGCCAGCTGGGTTTTTTTACCCCGAAAAAGTCGGCTCGCACAAAGCTTTTCTTGACGCTATCCTCTCCTCCTCCTCTCTTGTCTTCTCTCCTCTTCCTCCTCCGCCTCTTCATCCAGTGGTTCAGATGACTAGAGACTGAAGCGCTCCTCTGCGCTCGCCTAATGTCTTGTGTCGTCATTGGAGCGAGACGAGGAGCGAGGGGATCTATTGGGCCATGCGTGTTGGTCCCTGTGTATCAAGCCATGTGTCAGTATGTGTGTGTGTGTGTGGGGGGGGGGGAGTGTGTGGGATACTGCACGAATATATTAGGATGTTTGCGTATTGAATCAAGGGTGTGTGGAGAATGAATGCGCTTCAGCCGTATGTGTGTTTGTTAAGGGGTGAATGCTTTGTGTGTGTATTTACATGAAAGCACACGTGTGTGTGCGTGTGTGTGTGTGTGTGTGTGTGTTGAGCCTGGGCCAGGGTATCGGTGACAATTCAGTATCCCTTGCACTCATATTAGAGGCACCTCAGCGCACAATCTCTCAGGGCTGGCTGACCCTGGCAGTCACATACTTAGACATACAGTCTCACACACACACACACACACACACACACATACATACCATTTGTCTGGGTTCAGCGTTTCTGGCCCTCTGAACTCCTGGCCTGCTACACACCAAACACATGCAGACTCACACTCGCCTCTCACATACGAATAGATCACATACACTTGCCCACCGCGGGGCACATCAGATCACTCATAGTTTCATTCTTCTCTCTCCCTTCTTCTCTCTCTCTCTCCCCCTTTTCCTCCACCATCTCTCTCCCCCCGCCTCAGGCCTCTCCCTCTCTCAGCTCCCATTCCAAGGGAATAATGAGAAATATGGAAATGTGCTCCGTCAAACTCTCTGTGACTAACTCTCCCTCTCCTCCTCCCGCCCCATCTCTCTCCGTCTGCCTCCCTCTCTCCCCTCTCTGTGTCTTCTCTATCATCTCTTCCTCTTGCTTTGTCTGCCCCCATCCTTCCTGTGCTCTTTTTTATTATTATTGCCGTCTCCTCCTCTTATTTCTTTGTGTCTGTCTCCCCTTTCTCTCCGTCCCTCACTTTTTATGTATCTCCTGCTCCGCCTCTCTAATGAACTCTCCATTTCTCTCTCTCTCTCTCTCTCTCTCTCTCCCACCCTCTCAGAGCCCTTCAGTGCATCGGTTTGGGTGATGATGTTCGTGATGCTGCTCCTTGTCACGGCCATCGCCGTCTTCCTCTTCGAGTTTGTCAGTCCGCTGGGCTTCAACCGCAACCTGGCCCAAGGCAAAGGTAGAGTTACGCGTACACAATCGGGGATATCGCTCGCCCCCCCCGGAGCAAGGAGACCAGACAGTTCACTTAATGTAACAGAGCGTTAACAAGTCAGAGGAGAGCAGCACCTGGAGCGGCCCTGCTGGCTGGCTGGGAAGATTAATGTTAGGATCCAGAAGAAAATTGATTTCAGATTAGTTTTCTATATCTAGAGGGCAATGCAGGTGTTTTAAGTACATTATGTTTTTCACCTCACGCACTGATTGAACTACGAATGCCAACAAGTGAAAAACTGTTTTAAAACTTCATCTTTATACAAATGATGAGTTTCCTCTTTCGGGAGAACATGTTATCTTTCAAAGAAAAGGTTGAACATTGTTGAAATACATTTCCTGGCTCATTCTGATGGGAGATAGATGAGAAGATTCTCCTCGGGCGTAATAAAATATGCGTAAAGACAAAGACAGGAAACAGGTGGAGCGCGCTCGCGTGGCTCCGTCCAAAGATAACAAAATCCATCTTCCGGCATCTTTAAAGCTCACTAATTAACACGTTGTATCTGATTTGTTTAATCTGTACAAAAGCTGAAGAGTAAGAAGAAGAAAAAACATGTGGGGAATGTGTCAGACTTTATCCTGGAGGTGAGTTTGCCAACCTGCTGAACTAAAGCCCGCCGTCTGCTCTGGCTTTCGCTCAATATTGAGCGAGTGGCGTGAGATCAAATAGCGTGTTTTTATTTTTTTATTATTCCTTCTTTTAAATCTCTTTGCTGTGTCGCAGGGGTGCAAATCATCCACCAGGCCCCGCTTTTGAAATAAATTGCCACGCTGAGTTTTAAGTTCGAGTCAATAATAAGGACGTGTGATGTCTCGAGCCCGGTTTGTGGTGGTTTATTTATTATTTATTTGTTTATTTTTGCACAATTCAAACAATAAAACAAAAATAAAAATCACAACAGAGATAAATAATCATCTCAGACAAAAAGACAACTCTGACTATTTGAACCTATTTTACATTTTACAAAATTACAAAGATAAAATGAAAAATGCATAAGATAGACAACAACAACAACAAAATGAAAGAAAAATAATCTAATTATATCGAGTTTTATATCAGTTTCAGGTCTGAATTACGGCGCGCATCATCACAGCAGCAGGTCTAAATCTCACGAGTATTTTCTTTCCTTCGTCGTTAACATCCTTTTAGATTCACCTGTGCAGTGCTGTACTCACTACATCAGTGTTTCGTAGCTCTGACTGAAGGTAAATCTATCATTTTAGATCCGTCTCCCTTCATCACGCTGGCGAACCCAACAAGATGCCCGTCGTCCCACAATTACTGCGGCACATTTTGAAGGCAATAGAAGGCAATAACACCGTCGCCTTTTATTTTATATTTACGTCAGCCCTAAAATCATGATGCCCTCAAAACGAAATCATAAAACTCCTTTCAGAAGGTCTTTTGATGTTAAAAAGATGGTGGCATTTATGCGAAGATTTAGAAAACCTCCGGAGTGATTCCCCCCCCTGCCGTGAGGCAACCGTACGGCAGGCATTTTTTTAATGGGACAACATGTCTTCCTCTCTCCCCTCAGACCCCCACGGCCCCTCCTTCACCATCAGTAAGGCCATCTGGCTGCTGTGGGGTCTGGTGTTCAACAACTCGGTGCCGGTGCAGAACCCGAAGGGCACCACCAGTAAGGTCATCGTGTCGGTCTGGGCCTTCTTCGCCGTCATCTTCCTCGCCTCCTACACCGCCAACCTGGCCGCCTTCATGATCCAGGAAGAGTTCGTGGACCAAGTCACCGGACTGTCTGACAAGAAGGTGTGGGAACACACACACACACACACACACACACACAGAGGAAACTAAAGACATTCACACAGCGAGGGCTGCTCTTGGAATGGATGCTGCCCTGCGGCCAGACAGGGCTCTCCGGGGAGCGCCCTCAGGCTTCAACATCCCCAACCCTCTGGCCGGAGCTGTCACCACGCTAACACTGCCAGCGCCGCAGACCCAGGGACGCACACACACACACACACTGTATAGATCAAAGATGTGTGTGTGTTTAGATGTGTGTGTCGTTTGCAGAGGCTGGCAGTGTCAGCAGAACCTCGGCCAGGCTCACGCTCCACTGGACACGCAACGATGATGACTGATGAGTCCACTCCGCTGTCCCTCCTTCTCTCCTCTGTCTCTCCTTGTCACTCTCCTTCCCTCCCGTCTTGACTCTGACTTTCACGATGTCTCTCCCTTTTCTCGCCGTCCTCTTTTCCCCCCAAACTTCTCACAGTCTCCCCGGTGCTCTTTGTCTCCTGGCGTCTTTGTTGTCCCTCTCCTTTTGTGCTCCCGTCAATTCTCTCGTTAACAACGCGTCGCCCGTATTTCTCCCACTGCAGTTCCAGAGTCCGTACTCCTATTCGCCGCCATTTCGCTTCGGGACGGTCCCCAACGGCAGCACCGAGCGCAACATCAAGAAGAACTACCCGGACATGCATCAGTACATGACCAAATACCATCAGACCGGCGTCGTGGACGCGCTGGTCACCCTCAAGACCGGGTACTGTAAACGCGTCGAGCTGAGATGTGTGACACCTGGGAGGCTGACGGCTCATATGAATAAGAGCATGTGACATTGCATCACATCGGGGGAAAAAGCCGGGCCCCCGGGGGCCTCGGCACCAGCTCATGCTAAAAGGCTGCAGAATGTGCGCTCGCCGTTTATGTCACTGGCGGTAACAAAAAAAAGAAAAGCAGACACTGCCTGCGAGTGCTCATTATGGAGTCTTGCTGCTGCTGGGAAGATGGAGCTGCCAAAAAACTGTGAGAGTGTAAATTGTTCTGTAGTTTGCCGCCTTTATTCTCCCTCCTAAACACTAATGGAAGGATGGCTGCGGTGCTTTTATTCCTTCATTAGTCTTTCCGCGCTTTGATCTCTTTGGGCTATTTTCTCCAGATATGTTTTTCCCCCGTAGCCTCTCTGCAAACGCTTCATTGATACTGAATATCAAATACAGGTGCTTTGTTTTTCATACTCCATATATTAGTCTTCCCAACTGTATAATTAATGCGTTTTGCAGAATCCTAAATTAAATGTGTCATTACAATTGGTGGTTAAAAACCAAATAGATATAAACTCTTTGATGTTCTTGTCAAAGGCATACAATAAGCTGAGCCACGTTTAAAATATTCTAGTCTTTAATGAATCAAAGCAGAGGTGTCAAACTCATTTTCAGCATCATGGCCGCCTCTTAAAGGGCCGGTGTAAGTGAAACACTGTAAATTACTCGCGAACATATTGTTAAATAACTCTTTGCTTTTGATTGTTTATTTGAGTGTAGAAATATTGTACATAAGAACATTTCTCTAATATTATAACATAAATCCATTTAATATGAAACCTTCAAAATAAAAGCACAGGATATTTTTCTTACATTTCTTAAAGAAAAGGTGATCATATGTCTTTAAAGCCGTCAGGGGCCACGTAAAATGGCGTGATGGGCCGGATTCGGCCCGCCGGCCTCGTTTTTGACACCTGTGATCTAAAGTGTATTGTTTCTAAAATGCAGTATGGATTCAGATGAATTTAATTCTGCACGGTTTTGCAATTTACTATAGATACTCAAAGATTGCGTTTAATTCGACGTGTTTATTATTAATGCATCTCTAACATAGAGAGACATGGGTCTGGCTGCTCAGAGTTATATATAAAACTTTATTTTTGCTGATAAAGACGTTATAAAAAGCGTTCTGCTGCTATATATAGGACGGTGATGGTGCATTGTGTTTGGTTATAAAACATCCCGCTTCGGTTTCTGCTGAGCTCAGCTGTATCGAGTCCACATCGGGGAAACGTTGAGTCACGTCGTGGCCCCTGAGTTTGAATTCAGCTCGTCATGTTATAATAATCATAGCAGAAACCTGTGAATAAAAGAGTATCGCTATGCTAAGACATCCTCGTGTGCGGGAGTATTCACGCCGGACGGGATCCTCAGTCATCGGCAAAATCTGGTCAGCGGGAGAATTCCCCCGCCGGTTTGTTTATGGATCTGAGTAAAATTGTTACTGACACAACACACAATGTCCACTCGGCTCAGTGGACTAAACTGTGTTGTGGTCTTTCAGATTGAGGCCTGGTGGATCAAATCTCCCATCATCTTCTTTTACCATGAAGACCCACCCTTAACACATTGTCAGGGCTCTCAAGTGTCACGCATTGAGCGTGAGACTCACGCATTTCGGTCTTAAGTCACTCACTCCCGCCACACATCGTATTTCTCACGCTGAAAAAAATTCTCGGCTATCTAATGTTTTAATGTGCCGCAACGCGCAAACATGAGCTGGCCGCGCTGCCCTAACCATGGAGAAATCAAGCGCTCCCCTGGAGTTCTGCTGTGAGGTGCCACTTATCAGCCAATCAAAAACAAAAAATGGGCTACACAATAGCCAATCAGAAAAAAAACTGTATCTGTTGTCTGTATCTGGTTTCCAGCCAACCAATGAAAATAAAGCATCCTGGAATTGCGCGCGACTGACTGATATCCGAAAATGTCGTTCTGTGGGGGGGGGGGGGTTTAATCGTGTAAAAGTGACTTAATGCTAAGCTAATGATCTCCTGGCTTTAGTTTGACATCTAACAGGAATGCAAATAAGCATATTTCCCCAGAACTATTTCTTTAGGTGAGACAGTCCTTGTGCAGGGCTATTTCTTTGCTTCATATTTGTACGAGTATAAATATCTCTCGGGAAGAAAGTGACATCCCATTATTATCCCCCAATTATTTCTTAAAAGCAAACCGACGTCAACTCGGGACCAGTTTGCTTTAACGGAACCGTTTTCAGAGGCCTGAATACTGGAGGCAAAATACTCAGTACTTCAGCAAAGAAAAAGTGGGAAAAAACTAAATCTGTGTTGCAGAAATATGTTATTTTAATGTTCGCCAGTCTAAAGCTAACGACGTGATAACCCTTCAGATTCATCACGCGCGGGCTGGAAACCTGTTCCAGCCTGTGAATCCAGAACGTGTGCTCCTCTCGCAGGAAGCTGGACGCGTTCATCTACGACGCGGCGGTGCTGAACTACATGGCGGGCCGAGACGACGGCTGCAAGCTGGTCACCATCGGCAGCGGCTACATCTTTGCCACCACGGGCTACGGCATCGCCCTGCAGAAGGGGTCCTACTGGAAGCGCCTGGTGGACCTGGCCATCCTGGGCATCATCGGAGACGGTGGGGCGCAGGCGTCGTCTCCGTTGCACGCCATTTAAGTTTAAGTTCCTCAGATGATCGAGGCTTTTATTTTCTATTACAGTCGGGGGGGCCATTACCCAGCTCCCCCCCCACCCCTCTCCCTCTCGCCTCCATCCCTCTGTCGGAAAGCTATCAGGGGCGAGTCTTAACACACCATTTCATCATCATTACGCTGTGTGTGTGTGTGTGTGTGTCCACCATGTCCTGTTATGTTTACTCCTCCGTATTGTTCTGTATAATAAGCTGTGGGATGGTGCGGATGGAGGACAGAGAATGAGCCAGGCCCAAATCAAACGGCTGAAACCACTAAAGCACTTCTCTCCGCACCCGGCCCTTTTTTTTTCTTTCATTCGGGGGAAGACACCCGTGTGCGCACGCAACACACAAACACACTCGGCCCGATAATAATTCCTCCCATCTTTTCTGATCACTCCATCACTATCAGTTCTTCTCCCTCCTCCTGCAACCCTGTTTTTTCTCACTCCACCTCTCGTCTCTCTCCCATTACCTTCTATTTACCACTTCACTTCTCGCCCCCTCCATCTTTCCTCGTCATGATACGGCCTTTTTCTTCCCGCCACACCTCTCTCATCCCCTCGCTCTCGACCTCGCTTTATTCCTTCTCCTTCATTCCCCACCCCCTAAACTTTCGCTTCACCCACATTTACACACAGAGCTCTTGGGCAGGACTGAACATCCCGTCATGCCTTACAGTTTGCATATCAGACAACACGGGGGGGGGGGGGGAGGTTATAACTTAGTAAAACCATGCTAGATGGTTGTTTGCCTTCAACACTTTACACTGTGGACTTCCTCACTCACCGGACCCAGAGAGTGAGAGTAAATGAACCTCTATCGGGTGTGTCTATAACATCAACCGGCTTCCCCCCCCCCCCCCCCAAAGGCGGAGTCCTACTCTAAATCATTTACGCCAACGACATCTGCATTGATTCCAAAAATTCAATTAACACTTTGATTAATGGACACGTACTTGCTATGATCATAATTGACAATAATTTGACCACAGGTTTAGAGTTAGGGCGGCCGTAGCTCACGAGAGCGGTCGTCCCGCAGCCACAAGGTTCTCCCCGTAGTGACATGTCGACGTGTCCTTGAGCAAGACGCTGAACCCCCACTGAAGCCCCCCGGGCGCTTCACAGCAGCCCACTGCTCCTCAGGGCGACTTAAAGGCCGAAACCAAATGTCAGGTATGTATGTTTAAAAAAAAAATGCAACATGAGCAATAAATACGTAATGTAAGAAAAAGCAGCAGCGTCGCGGGTCGCCTGAGGAAGCTCCCGGATGACGCTGATTTGTAAATATTTTACAGTTTGCCTTCAGCTGGAACGCATCCCTCAACCGGAACAACTCATTAACAAAGCTGATGGAGGTTCATTGGCACTGAGCAGAAATGTCCATTTGACCTGCACAACAAACGTCCGTCACAGGAGGAAGAAGCCAAACATCGGACTCTCAGTTTAAGATATAAATGATCTTTCATTCCCTCTGTTGTGCAGGCGGTATCACCTCCAGCCATTCCTGTACTTATCCCTCATAACTTGGTTCCTCACATGTTCATCTGTTTACTGCCGTATTTCTAGGTTTATTATAATGTGTTTGTGTGTTTTTTTCTCTTGTGTGTTGATTTTGCTGCTGCAAAAAAAAAAAACGGCGACAAATAAAAGTCTGAACTTTGACATTTGTTTCAGGCGAGATGGAGGAGCTGGAGGCGCAGTGGCTGTTGGGGATCTGCCACAGCGAGAAGAATGAGGTGATGTCCAGCCAGCTGGACGTGGACAACATGGCGGGCGTCTTCTACATGCTGGCCACGGCCATGGGCCTCTCCATCCTCACCTTCATTTCTGAACACCTCTTCTACTGGAGGCTGAGATACTGCTTCACCGGCGTCTGCACGGGGACGCCCGGGCTGCTCTTCGCCATCAGCAGGGTGAGGATGAGGAAGTGGATCTTTTCCGGCACAGTGTCCGCTGCCGCCGATTCCGCGGTTGTATTTAACGACTGGTGTTCGGCATTGATTGGGACTGCGAGTACAAAGCACTTATCGCAAAGTCAATATGAGGACTCGGGATGGGAATTTATTGTAATATTATTGACGTTTTAAACGGCGATGGCGACTTTTATAGAGTATGAAATACCGAGAGCGCGGCACGTACACACAGAGACACAGCGAATAAAAAAATGAGCTGAGCCGTATTTGCAAATCTTCTTCACGCGGTTTCACTCTGAAGCAGAGAAAATAACAAGAGGAAAGAAAGGCGGCATGTTATTGCGACTTTGAAGCCAGCCGTCGAGCCTTTGCCGTGTTTAACGACAGACTTCACACAGTAAATTACACACCAGAAAAATGATTTTTCTGTTTGTCTGTTGCACATCAGACAAAGAAATGTAATTTGGCTAATCTTCACGGTTCTTCGGATGCAAACGGGAAGACACAGAAAGGACTGGTGGCCTGAAACATGATTGTTTCAGTTAAAAAAATGACATCTGTAGACAATCATCAAGTCTGGCACACACACAATAGTTACTGTGTGCGTATAGAAGGAGTCTGTGTGTGTGTGTGTGTGTGTGTGTGTGTGTGTGTGTGTGTGATAAGAGAGGAACGAGGAGGACAGTGTTATTATAAAGCCCCGCTGAGGTGGGGATGAACTGGCTGCTGGGCAGGATAGAGGAATCAAACCGCTAAGACACACTCGTAGAGACACACTCGTAGAGACACACACTTACACAAAGCTCTGGCCTATCTCTCTCTCACACACACACACACACACAAGTCTGCTCTAACAAAGTTAAAAATGCTAACGCATATACAGGAGGAGCGATGGATATGGGTGGACTTGACCACATGGGCAGACAGATAGACGGACGCACACTCTCACACACACACACACACACACAAAACAGGAAATGGCCGCATCCAGACGGACCATTCTTTTCATTATTCATATGTCATGTCTCTGTGTGCGGCGGCGGGGCTTTTATTCCAGACGAGCAGCATTTCACACATTAAATGTTTTACAAAAAGAGTGCGACGTGTGAGTGTGTGTGTGTGTGTGTGTGTGTGTGTCTCTCTCTCGGTGTGCGCACGCCTTTTGGAGCGGCGATGCGGGAGGTTAAGTGGCTTCAGGGAGAACATCTCCTTGCACTCAAAGGCCCCCCTCCGGTGACATCATCACCTAAATGAAATGTTCCAGGCGCCTCTGGAAGCGGCTCATTGAAGAAGGGATAAAAAAAAGTGGCGATTATCTCAGCTCGCCACATTCTAAAACTAGAACGGGCACTCGGTAGAGCGCATACCTTCGCATATCACAAGATTGGGCATTGAATTATGAACATTTTGGCATTAGTTGCATGCCAATTGGATAAAAATTGACCGCACTATGGTAAAAATAGGATTTTGACCTTTTCATGACCTTGACCTTTGACCCGATCGATCACAAAATCTAATCAAATGGTCCCCGGATAATAACCAATCATCCCACCAAATTTCATGCGATTCGGTTTAAACTTTTTTTGTTATGCGAATAACACGCATACAAATAAATAAATATATAAATAAATACACGGCGATCAAAACATAACCTTCCGCATTTTCAATGCGAAGGTAACAAAGAGAGGTCACGGTTTGCCGTAATCGCATCCGAGGAAAGGACACGGAGGTCTCCCTTAATTTACTGCGCGTGGGAACCGAGTCTTGTGCACGTTTGAACTCCTTGGGTTGGGAAGTAACTCTCCTGTCGTCCCCTCTGCCTCTCAGGGCATCTGGAGCTGTATCCACGGCGTTCACATCGACATGAAGAAAAAGAACCCGGAGCTGGACTTCAGTCCTCAAGCCAACATGCTGCATCTGCTCAAGTCTGCCAAGTCCATGGCGCTGTCTTCCCCCAAACGCAACACCGTCCTCCTGCAGCCCAACATCCTCGACATGATGTCGGGGAAAGGTACTATCCCTCGCACGCGGTACACCTGGCAGAGTATGTTTGTGTATCCGACCTCCTGACCTTCCTATGCAGTCTACGTATGCACATGTAAAGGTGCCTCCTCTTCCCTCTTACCTGGAAGCAGATGGACTGTCGTGTATAAGCCCGCCTCGTGATTAGAAACACCTGAGATCAGGGGTGTCAAACTCATGTTCCCCGTGGGCCACGTCAGCGTCACGGCTGCCTCTTAAAGGGCCAGTGTACCTGAAACTGTATGAGCTAATCCCGAAACATATTGTGAAATAACTCGCTTTGCATTTGATTATTGTTGATTCGAGTGTAGAAATTATTGGACGCAAGAACATTTCTCTAATATTATTTTTCAAAAGTCAGTTTAATTTTAAACCTTCAAAATAAAAGCACAGGATATTTTTCTTAAATTTCTTGAATAAAAAGTGATCATGTGTCTTTTCAAGGCGTCAAGGGCCCGGGCCAGATTCGGCCCGCGGGCCTTGTGTTTGGCACCTGTGTGCGCTAGATGGTCAGGGCAGTAGCTAATGGATCAGGCTGAGCATCTAGCCGAGCATCCTTCTGTTGTATCTGAGGTGCATCTCTCCTTGTCTCCTAGGTAACTCACTCCATAGTCTGCCCTCGAAGGGTCCTGGTCTCTATAGCAACGCTGCTGGTCCGCACAGTTTCTTGTCATTGTCCGGGCGACACAAAAACCTCCTTAACAATGCGGCGCCGTTCCCGGTTCAACAGAAAGCCCCCCCCCTTCAGACCAGCCCCAACAAGCCCCAGCTGTCAATCACCAACGGCAACGGCAAGACCCGCCTCGCCGGCTCCGCCCTCACCGCCGGGCCGCAGGGCTCAAAGCCCCGGGCCCTGTGGAAGAAGAGCGTGGAGACGCTGAAGACTCAGCCCAGCGTCATCGCGGGAGGCCCGAGCCCCGCCCCGTCATCTGGCCCCGGATCCGGACCGGCAACCATGAAGAGCCAGCGCTACCTTCCCGAGGAGCCGCCGCATTCGAACATCTCGGAGTGCTCCAGCCGGCCGCCGTCGCACAAAGATTCGGATTCCATCGCGGCGGCGAGGGGCGGATTCAAGCCCATCAATCAGCTGAGAAAGAGGGGAGGGGTCGGCGGCGGAGGAGGAGGAGGAGGAGGAGGAGGGCGGAGGATCCAAGATCTACTCCATTGACTCGGACCAGGCCAGCCTCCAGTCCGCTCCGCCCTACCAGCGCGACAGCCAGGGGGGCGGCGACGACCACAGCTACCCCCCGGACCCGTACGCGCACGCCCACACGCTCTCCCACCAGGCGGACGCAGCCGTCCTGCAGCTGAGCGCCGGCCTGCTGCACCACAGCCACAGCGCGGAGGCCGACCTGCACTCCCTGAAGGACAAGAAGTACAGCACCTACACACACAGCAGGTAGGAAGCGAAGCCCGCGGACACGTCTTTTCCCCAAATGCTTTTGATGATCTCGTTTGTGTAACCGGTGTCGTCCTCTCTCTCTCTCTCCCAGCAGCGCGAAGGACAAAGCCGGCGGGTCGTTCGAGGCTCCGGGTCAGGGCTCGCAGAGCGTCCGGCCCGGCCACTGCCGCTCCTGCCTGACCAAGCTGAGCGGCTACTCCGGCCTCTACGCCGTCCGCTCGCCGCAGGCCCGCTGCGACGCCTGCGCCCACCTGGGGAACCTCTACGACATCAGCGAGGACCACCTGCACGCGCACTACTCGCGCCCGCCCGGCGGGGACATGTTCACGCACTACCTTCCCCAGAGCGAGCTGGGCCCGGTGGGCGAAGGGGACGGGCTGGTCAGCCACTTGGAGCCCTCCCCTTCCTCGCCGTCGCCGCTCCTCGGCTCCCCGTCGGCCCCGCACCTCCTGCTGAGCCGCCAGCACTCCTACGAGAACGCGCTCCCGGACGGCGTTCCCGAGCGGCAGTCGCAGCTGCACGCCCACCTGCGGGGGCTGAGCCTGCCGGACCGGGACCGGGAGAGGGAGCCGACCCTGGACGAGGGCGCCTACGCCAACGTCCTCACCATGCGCTCCGACCGCCCGTTCGGCAGCCGCAGCCCCCCGTCTCCCTCGCACCGCCACAGCGTGGACGCCGCCCCCATGCCCCTCCCCCGGCGCTCTAAGAGCCTCTTCCCCGACCGCCCTTCTCACAACCCGTTCGTCCAGTCGGCTCCCGGCACCGCGCAGCGAGACCCCTCCCCCCAGGCTGCCGCGCGCCTCCCGCAGAGGAGCTCCGCCCACGAGCTCTACAAGCAGCGGATGCCGCTGTCGCTTACCCTCGGTAACCACGGCAGCCACCACCACCACAACCAGCACGGCGGCCTCGCCGACCAACAGTTGTTCTACCCCCAGCAGGAGCCCCCCGCGGTGGCCTACATGGTCCCGCCCGCCGCCTCTCAGCCAATGGGCTACGTGACAGCGCCGCGAGCCTCGAGCGCCGGCGGCAACCGGCCCCGGCTCTACCGCCGCATGCCGAGCATCGAGTCCGACGTCTGAGGGCTCTCGCCGAGACACACCGACACACACGCACACAAGCACACGGACACGCACACTCGGAGGCGAAAGGCGAGGGGCGGTCTGCTCCGGACTCGAAGGATAACGGCCGTTTCTTTACCGCGCCCTCGACGGGACGTGGTCGGGGCCACGGGGGCCACCTGCAGGCACAGTGCAAAGATGAGAAGTGTGTGTGAGAGTCGGTGTGTCCCCGGGGGGGGAGACGGTGACAGTGCGACTTGTCCCGCCCTCTCACCTGCCTCTTGGGGATGGAGGGGACTCACAGAAAGACCCTTTCTTTTTGAGATCACACACACTCACACACACACACACACACATTTCAGCTAGACACACCCGCCCCATGATTTCTCCGGCCAAACCCGTACGTTGCACTGCCGACATGCTTAAAGAGTAGAAAACTACACCAGAGTAACTTACTATCTTTGCGGTAGACCGGACTGGGAGGCGGGCCGCTGGTCTGAGAAGATGTACAAACACTCGAACACACACACGCACACACTGTGTTTGTTTCTACGGGGGGGGGGGGAGTACAAAAAACCTACCGACTGTTTACCGTTGATGTCAGTTTATTGAACATTCCAAAAAGTGGACCAAACGTGGCCGCCAGTAAAAAAAAAAAAAGCAAGAGAGAAAAAAGCCTATCAGGACGAGAGTGTGTGTTCTAGTGTTTCTAGATCTAGAGACACACAGAAGAGCATCCTTGCTTCCTCTCCTAGCTAGCCTTCAGGTCATACTGCATGCTTCCTACTGCCCTGTGTTACAGTTAAACTCCTATACAGGGTCATATATGCACACACACACACACACACATATATATAGATATGCACATACACACACACACGGGCACATACGCAGTAGTCTAGGTTAATAGATTTAGGATGGGTGTGTGTGTTGGAGCTACGCGATAGCTTCTCTTTGTGCACTTTGTAGATTTTATACCCTGCCACCTAACACAGACGTTTGACCAAAAACACTTTTGTACTGAAAAATATGAATATTCTCAACCATTCGCTGGAATAGATGTTTTCTTTTCTCTTATTTCTCTTTGGCGTTGGGCTTTCGGGCCCCGTTGAGTTCCCATCGTGAGGTGTTACCGTGTTAGATAATGGGTACGGGCATCAGACAGTATACGCAGCAGCGACGACTCTTAATCTTTCTCTTATGTTCTTAACTTTTGTATTCCTCCTTTTCATCCCCGGCCTTCTTTTCTTCCTTCATCGGCTTTCGGTTTTCTTCTCTTAATGGCTCCTCTGTCTTTTGGCTCCGCCCCCTGCTTCCTTCGATTATAGAGTAGACCGAGTGTCAGAAGAATAAAGCTCAGTCGTGGTGGGTTTTTTAAAATTTTAAACTCGACATATTGTTGGAAATCACTTTATATAAGTAGTCGTACGAATTCCTCCAACTCAACCACCCCTCGTAGGATACAGTGCTTTTCTCTTTTTCGAACACGTTTTTTTACGCCGAACAAAAGGCCTCGAGGCCCGATGTGATGTTCCCGTAGTGAATTCAGAGGCTGAGTGCATCACTGTTGCAGATTTTACTCACCAAATGTAAACTCCTGGACGGGCGTCGCAGCGGCTCTCACTGCGCTGTGTTCCAGCAGGGCGACTGCAAAGTGACTCGTTACAGAGGCATAACACACACACACGCACACACACACACACGCACACACACACTCGACGAGCTGGCAATGTGTGTATGAGTGTTCTAGAAATCCATAATCGACTGAGGGTATTGATTTTGATGGAAAATAAGACTTGATATCCCATTAGCTGAGCGTCTGTCTCTATTCTCTTTCTATTCGCTATTTCCTCCTCTCTCTCTCTCTCTATCTCTCACACACACACAGCTCTATATATATCTTGCTGCAAAGAATGCAAGACAGTTTGAACACACAAAAAACGCACCTTTTTTTTTTTTTACGGTGACCGCTGCCCCCTCTTTTGGTGATCCTACCAGGTTTGGTGTGTGAGTTATATGCACAATATCAGGTTGCAATATTATATTTCTGTACAGAGACATCTTTGTTTTAAATGTTAGGAAACGGATATCATTTGTTTGATTTGAATGGTATTAAGTGTTGAATTAATTTCAATGGCGACGTGGCTTTTTATTCTGCTTCTTTAAAAGGACAACAACAACAAAAAGACTGGCATGTTTTTTGAATTATTGTGTGATTTATTTTCTCTTTTTTCCTTCTTTTTTCTCTCCCTCTGGTGTGTTGTTGGTTGGGACCTCACTGTACAGTCCTCACTGCCTGGTTAACACACTAGTTAACCACCCTGGTCAGCTCACCAGTTAACTAGCAGCACGTAGCTGGGTCTCTCATCTGAATCACACTCAATGAATAATGAGTCCAGCCTGTGTGGTTAATACGAGCCCCCCCTCCCTCCCTCCCACATAGATCTCTTCCACTACGAGTCTGTGTGCGGTTTCACCTCTGAGTGTGAGTGTGAGCGTGCGTGTGTGCGCATGTGTGTGTGTTTTACACCGCGCAGGCATTTATATAAGTCAGTGAATGATGTGTGTAACAAGAGGTTGTTCGTGGTGTGTGTGTGTGTGTGTGTGTGTGTGTGTGTGTGTGTGTGTGCGCGTGTGTGCGTGCGCATGTGTGTGCGTATTCTTTTCTGTACTCTCTTCGGTTCGTCCCACACATAACATTTGACCCAGCTCTTACTCATACAACACAAATACATCTACACACACACACACACACACACACACACACACACACACACGTTGCGTCTGTACTGTTGTTGGTGAGGAGAGCGTGTCGAGTGAGTTGTGTGCGTCCGCCATCACACAGATTATTATTTTTTACACCGACCTTTCGTTTGATATTCTGATTATAATTCATTTATTTTTATTTTTTTATTGCATGACGTGCTCGTGTTTCCGGTGGTACCTATTTTGCTGCAACACCTGAGTTCTCCCTGATTTGACCCGAGCGAGGCTCCGCGCGCCGGCGTCTCCCTCCACGCACGGCCGGCGCACTCCGCATCCGACTGGAGCCCCGGATGTTCGACCCCCGGCCTGTGACGTCGCCAGGCCGGCTCCCGCACACGCCGGCCGTCGCCAAGCAACACGCGGTAAACGTTTCTCGGCTCTGTCCGACGCGTCTCGTCCGCGCGGCGCTGGGTGGAAGGAGCGCGTGGCCGCGCGGTCCTCCGCGTCTCCCTGCCGTGTATCTCACTTGTGTCTAAGTTCAGGGGTTTCTAAGCTACTAGTTGTGTTGTAAATACTACCTTGTCACTCAGTACCTCTGTACAATCTGTAAATAAGTAAAGGTTACATTTTTCTACTTGTCTGGGTCTTGTTCATTCATCTTTTTATCCATCCATCCATATATACATCAGTGGCTCATGTAACTATTGTAAATAAAACTATTATTAACGCTCTGTCAATCGGTAATAAGCCATTAGAGGATATCATATGAAGCTTTAACACCCTCACATTAGTCATATGTTATTTCCATGAACAGAGAAAGTTCGACACTGTGAACATGAGCTTCTCCACAGCAGTAAGTCTCAAACCTGTGATATCGAGTCTCACCAGGAGCTGCTCCACAGCAAATGAATAATTATATAATAAATGTTTTCTTTATTATTTCAAAATATGCTTGATTCTGTTGCAGAGTGCTGCACTGGGGTCTCAGAGGTAGTTGTTCTAGCTCAATATTGTTATTGGACTGGAGCAATATCATTTTTTAAATGTCCGTAGTTCCTCTTTAAACGTAATTTAGCATAACAACCAAAAATTGCAGATTTAGGCCATACTCGGTTTCTCCCCCTCTGATAAGTTGTCGAGGGTGCTCTGAAGGGACTAACCTGTCAAAACTGAAATTAAAGATTATTCATTAGTTTTTTTTAAACAAAGTGATTCCCACCAAACTTTTGGTCAGACGACTATTTCTATATTTTTCAGGGAAATGACCTTTTTAACTTATGCGTTGCCTTAATTAATCATAACATTGCTGTAAACTTAATTGCTAATGATGAAGTCTAAGTCAGAGGCTTCTCACTTTTCTAATTAAGCCATCATGTCTGCAGTTAATAAGTTGAGTTAATAAATTGTTCATGAATGAACTTTAAAGCGCGTCTCTGTGGCTGTTGGTCGGGAACTGAAATATCTCACAAACTATTCGACGGATCGCCTTGAAACTTTCATTCTTGATCCTCAGAGCATGAATCCAAATGACTTTTCCTCTTGCATCAGCAACGGTTTGCAGTTTTGAGCTAAATATTTTAACAATATTGAAAAGTACTTGACATGGATGCTTCCCTCAGGATGAATTGCAATAACAGTTCTTACATGTTTTCCTCTAATGGATCATCAGCATTTTTAATGTGTGTTTTTATGATCAAATAACTGCACAAATGTGCCTCAGCTGCACTTTGAGATACATGCTATTTCGCTAATGTGTGCATGCTAACACACATTGTGAACTAAATATCAGCACGCTGGTGTGTTTACGTTGATTTTAAAACATTGCTTTGTCTAAATGCAGCACCGTCTGATTGTATATAGAAGTCTATGAGAAGAAATGACCCAATACTTCGCCCTTGATTCATCTCAACAGAAGTTTACGGTCTCAGTCGCTAGTTTCAGAGCGGGGCGGGGCTACCTCGTGATTGACAGGTCGCTTCCACAGCGTTCTGCAGTTTGGTATCTCTTTAAATTTAGTATATATATGTATGTCTATATATATGTATATGTATATATATACTAAATATATATTTATTTATTATTATATATATTTATATATTATTTATATATATTTATATATGTGTGTGTATGTATATATATATATATATAATCATGATTAATCACATATTACCGATATTTATATTTAACATAGAGATTTATGACAAAAGACGGATATATACATTTATACATTATATCAGAAATATCAACTTTTTATTTATTTATAATATATATATACTAAATATATTTATATATTATATATTTTTATATTATTATATATATTTATATATTATTTATATATATTTATAACGCTTCCTCTGAGACACGCGGTGTGAGGACCACGGCGGGTTAATTCTTCCTGACGTGATCCATACGCTCGCATCTAATGGGCGGAGTGACAACACACACACAGACACAGGCCTCTTATTGAATTAATAGAACTGAGGCTGTTGATGTAATTACTGCAACACACAGGAGAATACATGTTCCCTGTGTACCCCTGAAGCCACGCTAACACATACAACATACATGTATGACTGTGTGTATGCGGCGGGAGATCAAGCCGATAAATGAAGATGATTAATTTCCCCCGAAAGAACGTCTGCATCAGAGTGTCCCCCCCCCCCCCCCCCGCGGCTGGAGAGGAGTCAGTCAAACAAGAGGCAGAAGTCAGAGAGAGGAAGAGGATGATGAAGGACGATGAGGGTGATAGCGCTGACTGTAGGCTGTTGGCTCTTCCAGAGACTTCAAACATCCTCATTAAGCAGCAGTCAGCCTACACACTTAACACGTGTCGGTGTGTGTGTGTGTGTGTGTGTGTGTGTGTGTGTGTGTGGGAGTGTGTGTTTGCATGTACGCTTGTATTCTTAAACTGCTGTGATTGTATGTGTGAGAGAGATAGATGGATAGAAGAAAAAGAGAGAGAGAGAAAGAGAGCGGGAGAGCGAGCGAGCGTCAGCCTACACACTAAACAAACCCATGAAAATTCATAAGGACCCGGCGACGCCTACTCGCACGGACTAAAAATACTGGAGTGAGTTGAGCCTAGTCAGAGGAGAGAAAAGGGGAGGACGGCGAGTACGCAAGAGAGCTATAGAGGAGATGAATAGAGAGAAGTGAAAGAGAGCAGCAGAGGAGGAGGAGGAGGAGGAGGAGGAGGGAGAAGACGAGAGAGGTGTAACATGAACCAGGGGAGAGGAGAAATAATAGTTACATCAACTGCATCCAACTTAGAACATCTATTCTCAGCCTCCAGCGGCCAGCACTCACTTTGTGTCAGAGAGAGAGAGAAGTGTGTGTGTGTGTGTGTGTGTGTGTGTGTGTGTGTGTGTGTGTGTCTCTGCGTGAAAATGTTTCCAAATGTTCTCATGGATGTCTTGAGCTTGAGGAATAAACAGTTTAAGTGGCTCTCGGCATGTCGGACGCCTCTCTGTGTTGCAGGAGTTCTCGTTCACAATGATTTGATGGCAATTGACATCGTTTCAGAGTCAGAGTGTTTCCTCCAGCCGGGGAAGGGAAGGGAAGAGAAGAGAAGAGAAGGGAAAGGAGGGAAGGAGGAACGGGCAGCCGGGATTTGGATGTTGCCTTTCGTAGCTGTTCTGTGGCGTCTGACTGGAGGAAGCGGCGGCTCCTTTCACAGCTCTGATGGAGGACTTTCTTCAGGCTGCAGGAAATGTTGACAGATGAGTGACAGCCCACAGTCAGACCCAGTGTTTTAAGTTTATACCTATCTATTTATCTATCTATCTATCTATCTAGCCCACTAACTCAACGATGTAAATGTTCTGTAAATACATCAATGCTTTATTTAAAAGAGCGATCCACCAGTTTAGCTTCAGGCCTCCAACGTTGTTGGACGCACGATGGAAAGTTTAGAAGAAAAAAAAAAATTTATCAAAATGAATGAAGCAGAAGAAGAAATATCGTCTTTGCTTGGTAACCTGTTGTCTACATTTCCCACAATGCAACCCGGTGGCCGAGCTTCAAGCTAACGTGGAGCTGACCTCGAGCAGAGAGACGGTCAACTCACTTCTACTACTACCACGTAAATACATACTCGTAAATTAAATTAATCTAAGAATAACTTTATATGGCTTTGTTTGTTTTTTAATCAATCATCCGACCTCTATATGTGCCCTTCAAATGTAACGATCACCAATTTTGGTGTATTTGCCTCATAGTTGATGCCCTTAGGATGAGTGCAGTACCACAATTCATCCAGTAGATGGAGACATTTACACCGTTATTATATGGAGGTAAGACATGTTTTGTGGTTATGGTGTAAAATAATATTCATTTGTATCTGTTCCTCTCTCTCTTTCTGTCTCTCTCCCCTCCCTGTCTCTCTCTTTCTGTCTCTCTCTCTCCCTCTCTGTCTCTCTCTGTTCCTCTCTCTCTTTCTGTCTCTCTCTCTGTCCCTGTCTTTCTTACTTTGTGTCTCTCTCCCTCCCTGTCTCTCTCTCTCTCTCTTTCTGTCTCTCTCTCCCTCCCTGTGTCTCTCTTTTTCTCTCTCTCTCTCATCAGGACACATCAAAATATACAATTCATATGGATAATACTAATAAAACAGAAATAACTTCATTGAAAGAAATAAACAAATCTCTCTCTCTCTGTCTCTCTCACACACACATGAACAGGGCTGTTATGCTCGTGCTAATATGCTAATCAGGTATACGTGCCTGTGCAGAAATAAACGGAACATTTAGCTTTATTAACCTGGCTAATCGCTCCATTAATGTTGCATCCATCCCGACGCACACATGCACAGCGTGCGGCGTTGTTGTTATTCTAATAGTGACTAATTTCCACCTGACTGCGGCCTGCTGAGGGATGCTGGGAGGCGGGAACACGGAGTTGGAACGACTCCTGCCCTGTGTGCATCTCCGGCTTCCTTCTTCCTTCTTCCCTATTCCCTCTTCCCTCTTCCCTCTCCCCTCTCCTCATGTGTGTGAGAGCCGGTAGCGATGCGATGCGAGAGCCGCAGCTCTCAGGCTTCACGCCGTTTTGTTATGTTTGTTTTATTTTGTCTCGTCTATAAATGAAGCTCCGGGCGGGAGAGAGAGGGAGGGAGAGGCACTCAGCCCTCCCCGGTGGTGTGTGTGTGTGTGTGTGTGGGGGGGGGGGTTCTCTCCCGCCGCTGGGCATCGCCCCCCCCCCCCCAACACACACCCCCTCGGCATCACCCACCCTCCCCACGTCCACAGCGGGCCCGTGACGGATGAACGAGGACAGCTCGAGCACGTGTGTGACTAAATTAACAATCACACGAAGCCCTGTTCTGAGATGCAGAGCGTCTTCCGTCTTATTATTGAAGGAATCAAGTTTGGCATCCATAAAAAAGTAATATCTTCGCCATTACTCGCTGGAGAAGATGGCATTCATCTTGTTGTGTTGCTCATTACTTCCGAGAGAACATTTCATTTATCAGAGCTGTACCTATAAATTATAGTGGCAGATTCGTCTCTTCAAAGCCTCTTGTTTACATCTCTGACCTTGTGGCTGAGCGTCAACAACAATGTTTAGTGTTCCTGTCAGACGCCGGCAGAGTAAAAGAAACTAAGAGAAAGTTAAGTGAATAATTTATTTGAAATTAAAGTGTTAAAGATGACACAACAAGAACATTTTGATTTAAATATAAGAGCCTAGATGCCTCGTGATGTCATACAGCCAACACAATATACATATTAGCAATAAAACAAGAATAATAAAATTATATATATATATACATATATGATTTTTTTCAATGTACATTATAACTATGTGAAAGTATAATTTGGCCTTTTAAAATGGTGTTACTTAATGTTGAGACTCGATATAATTAAATTATTTTTCTTTCTTTTCTTCCTTTTTTTTCTTTTGTTGTCTATCTTATGCATTTTTCATTTTATGTTTGTTATTTTCATTTTATGTTTGTTATTTTCTTAAATATTATATAGGTGGAGTCTTCAAATAAGCCTAGTTTTTTCTCTTCCTGCACTGAGATATTAATTTATCTCTTTTGTGATTTTTATTTTTGTTTTGTTTTTTGAATAAAAAATAAATAAAAATAAATTAATTCTTGACAAAACCATCTCCACACCAGCTCCAGCAGCAGCGGTTCTGTTCTCTTGTACGACGTGATCAACAGAGGGAGTCGACTTTTAAGCCGGCACCAACAAGAAGTCCTGAAGGTGCTCCGAAAATTTAAATTTTAACATCTGAAATTTGATGCCAAGAGCAAATATCTGATGAAATCTGCAAGAACGGCTCCTACAGGACACTTTCCTCCAAGATTCAAGATTCAAGATTCAAGATGTTTTATTTGTCACATACACACACAGGGTGTGCAGTGAAATGAAAGTGGCAATGCTCAGCAGGAATGTGCAAGGGCAACAAGTACACACTATTTACAAATAAAAAACAACACAATATTTACAGTAAGTGTGTGTGTGTGTGTGTGTGCCTAAGAGGGGCAGTTGTGTGGGTCTATGTGGGGGTCCTGGTGAGGTCGGAGTTCACAATCCTGATGGCCTGAGGAAAGAAACTCCGTCTCAGTCTCTCTGTTCTTGCAGCGTGACTACGGAGGCGCCTGCCTGACCGCAGCAGCTGAAACAGTCTGTTGTTGGGGTGGTGAGGATCCTTCATGATCCTGCCGGCTCTGGTTCTGCACCTCCTGGTGTACAAGTTCTGCAGGTTGGTGAGTGTAGTTCCAATAGTGCGCTCAGCCGACCGCACTACTCTCTGCTGAAGGTGTGAGAGGTCGACCTCTGCAATTTGCTTACCGGCATCTCATGTCCTGGGGCGCCATCTCTACCTGCTTGAGCTCAGTTCCACCTGCTGCACCCAGCCTAGTCGCGTGTGATGGAACTTTGACTTGTGAGTCACTTTTTAACCAGTGCATTTCCAGCCATCCTGAGACTGAGCTTGGAGTGGCGGTGTGAACAGGTCCCACCATCTCCTGGATCACTGACTACCTCACAGGCAGACCACAGTTTGTCAGAATGGGCCGTGTGCTGTCTGGAGCGGTGGTCAGTGATGTTGGAGCCCACAGGGAACTGTTCTGTCTCCTTCCTCTTCACCCTGTACACCAGTGACTTCCAGTACAACACGGAGTCATGCCATCTGCAGAAGTACTCTGATGATTCTGGTGGTTGGCAGGGTGTGTATTGGGGATGGGCAGGGAGGAGGTACAGACTTTGTGGAGTGGGTAAAGTGGGAACCACCTCGGGCACACCGTGCTGAAACGTGGCCAAGACCAGAGAGATGAGGTGGTGGACAGGAGGAGGAAGGCACCAGCTCCTCCCCTGATGTGGGAGGGGGTGTGGTGGACATAGTGGAGGTAGTAGTACCTGAAATCTCATCACTGAACTGGAAGGGAAACATCAACGCTGTGTATTATTAGGAAGAGGGAAGTCGACTCTTTTTCTGAAGAAAGCTTCTGATTCTTGTGCGTGTGCAGCAAGATGCTGGTATTATTTCGGTTGTGTGGTGTGTGTGCTGTGCTTGCTGTTGCCTGTGTGGCAGCAGCCCGCGAGCCTGACACCAGCCGCTTAAATGCGTCTTTGGCTGGGGCTGGGAAGGCTGGCTCCATCAGCGGGCACCTGGAACCTGGTGTGGAAGAGAGAGGCGTTGAAGAACTGGTGTCCAACTGGTGACCCCGGACCACCTCTCCCCACCCCCTCCACCAGGACAGAGAGGAGTTTTTTTCAGGCGTCTCCCTCACGCTGCCGCTGCCACAGGAGGGGAGAACATTCATTCCTGCTGCATGAGCTCTACTCTACAGTCACCCTCTTGCCAGATCACCTAACCCTTCTTATATTTGTGTTTTTTATTTTTATTTTTATTCTTGTGTGTTGCTGCTACTGGCTCGACAAATTTCCCCTTGGGGATTAATAAAGTATATATCTATCTATCTATCTATCTATCTATTAGCAATAAAACAAGAATAATAAAATTATATATATATATACATATATGATTTTTTTCAATGTACATTATAACTATGTGAAAGTATAATTTGGCCTTTTAAAATGGTGTTACTTAATGTTGAGACTCGATATAATTAAATTATTTTTCTTTCCTTTTTTTTTTCTTTGTTGTCTTTTTTCTTCCTTTTTTTTCTTTTGTTGTCTATCTTATGCATTTTTCATTTTATGTTTGTTATTTTCATTTTATGTTTGTTATTTTCTTAAATATTATATAGGTGGAGTCTTCAAATAAGCCTAGTTTTTTCTCTTCCTGCACTGAGATATTAATTTATCTCTTTTGTGATTTTTATTTTTGTTTTGTTTTTTGAATAAAAAATAAATAAAAATAAATTAATTCTTGACAAAACCATCTCCACACCAGCTCCAGCAGCAGTAGCAGCAGTCTCTCTGTTCTCTTGAACGATCAACAGAGTCGGAGTCGACTTTTGGCACCAACAAGAAGTCCTGAAGGGGTTCTGAAAATTTAAATTTTAACATCTGAAATTTGATGCCAAGAGCAAATATCTGATGAAATCTGCAAGAACGGCTCCTACAGGACACTTTCCTCCACATTGTTTTTGTCTCACACACCTCCCTCCTAGAGGTAAGACACAGTACCAACAACAGTATATATATATAGAACGGCCTACACACACTTTACTCCTCCACATTGTTGTTTTTGTCTTGTTCACCTCCTAGAGGTAAGACACAGTACCAACAACAGTATATATATATATATATATATATATATATTGGAAAGATTATTATTTTGAGGAACTAGTCGTGAAACTCACACTGAACCTCACTGTGTATTTTCCTCAGGGTAGAAAACAGCAGTTTAAAGTACTCGTCGGTTTCAGTGGAGTAAGCCGACCTTTCAGCGCCGTTGGCTGAAGCCGTAAACGATGTACTTGTAGCCGCGTGGATGTTTTAAAATGAGGTGAACCCTGCTGCTTTTAAACTCTGGCTTACTTCAGGCATGAAAGAAAAAAGCCCATAAGTCCACAAAATACTAGAGGAGTCCTTGTGCGAGTTTGTATTGAATTATGTTCACACCAGGAGTAAAAGTCAAAGCCGGAGACTCCACAGGAGGCGCGGAGCACGACGTTACCTTCTTTATTGGACTGAAACGTACCGCCGGGCCTGATGCATGCCCCCCCGCTGGCTCCCTGCACTAAGTATGAATTAACATTTTAACTCCTCCCACTACAACAATATCCATTCATTCATTTATTTTTTCACCCAATTTTTTGTTTTTACCATGAAAAAGATCCAACGATCAATGCTGCTGAGGAAACCTCAACAGACTCTTGACCCCGAGGTTGTATCGCCGTGTCTGTCGTGGTGCTGATGGTGGCTCCGTCAGGTCCGAGGGGTTTGGAGAGCTTCACTCGGCCTGCGTCAGATCTCCCTTACTTCATCACAGAGACTTTATCCGAGCTATAGAGAGACTCAGGACATGTTTCCCTGACATCTGACTTCAGTGGTTCTCTGGACAGATGCTGATGTCATCGTGCTAACAAGCTGATGTGAAGCAGTTATCATCTTTACCGTATCGTCACCATCCGAGTTGCGTCGTTTCTCCCTGAGCCGTCATAGCACTCGTTTCCTCAACTTTTTGCTTCATTTTGCTCATGGGAGAAATGTTGCCTTCAGGGCTTTCTGACAAAAAAAAGGATTTATTTGAACCCAAACCTAAAACCTAACCAAGCAGGTGTGTTGCCCCTGTAACCTGAGAGGACTCCTGGCAGAGGCACATTTCTCCCTCCTGTCAGCAAATCGCCGTCACCAGTACTAGCCAATCACAGTACAGGGGGGCGGAGCCATCTTGGGGAAAAGATAACGCATCTTGGGTTTTTTTCCCAAGGCTTATGAGACAAAGAGTGAATGTGTTAGTTTCACAGGTATTTATTCATAATCCAAAGTATTGGAGGAATATAATAATTAACCTGATAATGGTGCTAGAAAGGTCATTCGGGTTCGTCTCTGGGTACCCTGAATGTGTGGACCAAATTTCAAGGACATTTTAATGGCATAGAATCACCAAAGTCAGTCGGACACTTGGCCTCATCCGCCACCATTACCATCCGAGATGTTGACAAAGGTTGGAGGAGGAAAGGAGATCAGAGCAGGACACCGCATGTCTTCATCCAGCTGCCTCTCTTCCTCCCTCCTCAGTTGGCGCGAGAGGCCACTCTCCTCGACCCCAGAGGATGCAAACGTCTGTCAAACTCCTTCCCTATAGACGTGCAATGTTTTGTTTGTGTGGTCAGCTCCGGTGTGAGAACAGTAGTCTGATGCCTGGAGGCGAGAATGGTGCGTACTTTAAGCTGTTGGCTACCAAAAAATGAGTTTGTAGTCGTGAAAATAACCCTGGCAGGAGAGACAACGTCAAAATGTGATGTCATTTTTTCCCAGGGGTCGCCTAAAAGCATAAAGACATGTGACGTATGAGTTAGGAGAGCAACTATAGGAGCTGATGGTGTTTCCCATCCACTTGGCTCGGTGTGAGACGGGCTCACGGAGGGGCCGATGCAAATCAGAGACCTCTCGGCGAGCAGCGCGGGCGATTGATGTCCGATATTTTCATTTTTGGAATGGTTTGAATTCACTTGCAGGGGACCGCGGCCACAGAGGAGCCCTTCCACAGGGCCGTGACCATGTGTTTGTGTGGAAGCAGAAATCAAACCATTTAAATTAGCTTAAATGTCACTGGGGGAAAAATAGCGAAAATCATTAACCACCAAAAGTACATTTCGAGATATTCCCCGTTCGAGCTGGACATTCTACACAGAGGAACTTTTAACTGGTGATGAAACTGTCTCACTGGAAAGCTTTTCAACGCAGTAACGAGAGCATCGGCGAGAAGCTGCCGCTGGGTCGGATTCAGCAGAATCAAATAAAAATCTAAAGTCCCCCCCCCCCCCCGAGCCGCTGGCGGACACTCACATGTTGGACCCGGTGCCGTCGCTCTCGTTAGCTCGGCTCCCCGGACGCTCCGCCGAGCTGCGGCTCTTTAAACCGGCTTCCAAAAAACACTAACGAGGGATGTTTGTGAAATAATGTCGTGCTTCTGTAACGGAGGCCGACTACAAATCTGAGGAACAGCAAATCTGGAGCTCCGCCATGCTGAGTGATAACTCATCATCATCGTCATCATCATCATCGTCGTCATCCCGTCTGACCTCGCGCCTCGTCTACTTCATCCTCACCTCAGAGCTACGGTGACTCATTGTTTTCCGAAAGGTCAGTTCATCTAATCAGCCACTACTTTCACTCTTCTTGTGTCTCTTCATCAGCTCTTATCTCTATTCCTATGTTTAGCACTGAGGTCAAACGCGAGGGTCAAGTCAAGGTCGTTATCTGACGATGCCCGTTTGTTCCTCTTGCGTGATTTATGAAGTTTCACTCACGGGATGCTCCGGGATGACCTGAGCAGCAGGTCACCCGTCACCTGTTCCCGTCCGGCGCTGCAGAGCGAGCGCTCAAACAAGCAAATCTGTCACTCGGGCCGACAGCTGTTCGCCGTGAGCAGCCGAGTGTTTCCTGGGGTCCTGGAAACTCTTTGAAAGCTACGCTGTGCTTTACCTGCCCGGCAACTGGATTTACTGAGAGACATGGCGGGATCGCACGCCGTCCCCGAAAAATCTATCTTAGTTCGTCTTCAAGTGACGACTGTGAGAAGAAGAAGAAGAAGAAGAAGAAGAAGAAGAAGAAGAAGAAGAAGACAGAGCTAGCTGACCTCTGGAGGCCTCACCTGTGTGTGTGTGTGTGTGTGTGTGTGTGTCAGGAAAAGGATGCACTTCCATCCTTCGCCGCTGTTCTGCTTTTATCCCGAGTTCTTCAAATGTTCTCTCTCTCACTCACACTCTCTCACACACACACACACACACGGACAGACAGACAGACAGACAGCAACACACAGACAGCCATGCATGAAACATAGTTTGCATTAAATACTTGATGAGGTGTGAAGCTGTCAGGCGTCTCTCTGCAGCTCACGGAGAACAGTTGTCACATCCCATGAACAGTTTATTCTTGTGTAACGTCTCCTGAGCCTCGACGAGGGGATCTGAGCCCCAGAAACAAATCCTCCACAACTTGCCTGTGCGTACTCTACTGTACACGCATCATCACAGAGTACAACAAAGTACAACAAAACAACTTCCAATGCTCACAAAATGTACACACCTCAATGTAAATAGGGTTGGCACTCGCATTCTCCCAACAATCAGACGGATATATTTCTCAAAGATCTATGAAATACAGTTGTATGTTAGAACAATGTGTGTTTGGTGATATTAAGGCCTTCAGACAGGACTAAGTTGTGTACAGGACATTGAAAACATGGAATCATGTTCATTTTATGTTCACCCAGTTTTCCTTAATAAATCTGGAAAAGTCGTGAAATATGAAGCAAAAAAACACGACGTCGTTCATATATTTTGAGACGTTAAACATTGAATTGGGTCAAATTGACCCCGAAGGTAACAGGAGGGTCTAACAATACACTTGAAAAGATGTAAAGAACGACAGCGATTTAAAAAGAAATGATAAATCTGACTTCAGAGTGGAGTACACGCTGCTGTGCGGCTGCTCTTGTACTCACGCGTCTCCTCGGCGGGGGTCCGTGGCGAGCTGTGCGTCCAGGAGACGTGGTCGTGACAATGTGTTCCTGTTTGTCTCCGGCCTCGAGAACAGCACAAAGGACGACTTTCTCACGGGCCAGAATGTGGTGTGAACGTCGGATCAGCGTGGGAAAAGTGAGGCGGGAGAGGGTCCAACAACCTGAACCTAAGAGAAATGAGCCTGAAAATAACACCTCGCTCATACATGTATAGTTTAATTACTTTAAAAAGCTGGAAAGTCAGGAGTGGTAAAAAAATTAAAAAAACATTTCCTCCAGCGGATGAAGACACACTTGGCGTCAGGAAGTGACTCGAAATAAAGTCTTCAAAGATAACGCGTCATCCTGTGCAACGTTTTGGCTGGTTTTGATGTCGTTTTTTTGGACAGAAACGGAAGGTATTCATCACGGAGGAAGAGGATATGAAGCGTCTTGTGTCGAGGAATCAAGTGTTTGTGGGTTTTGGGCTCTTAATGGGATTAGTCGACACAAAGGAGAATAAAGAATACGCCAGCTCTCTACCCTTTAAATATCAAGCTACTCGTCCAATTTCGTGCAAGAATATTCCCGGTTTGTTTTTGTTTTTTTAACAACACACACACACACACAAACACATTGCAGGTCTCTGGAGCTGCACCTTCAGGCCAGATTAGTTTGAGTGACTCTCCTGCTGTGTAATTGAACACGACTGTAGTCCCTCTGTTCAGATACTTAAAGATTCACACACACACACACACACACACCTACACACGCGCGGACACACAGACTTGCATTGTGGTTACTGTGTTGAAACCCACATTGTGAAAGGAAAGTGTGTGAAAGAGAAGTGAGATCGGATTATTAAAGTGAGAATAAAACAGGGGAGAGGAGCAAACGAGAGCACGGAGGAGACGAGAGACGGAGAGAATGAAAGCATGGGCGCCTTGTCTCTTCTTAAATACTCCCGCTGAGATGCCGCTCCGCTGATCAAACGGCGAGAGGGAAGAGGTGAGAGGGCGCGTGGAGGAGGAGGAGGAGGAGGAGGAGAGAGATGAAGAGAGAGAGCAGGAGAAAGCTGCTGAACAGAGAGAGAGAGAGAGAGAGAGAGGGAAAGAAGCGAGGTAATGGGAGGGATGGCGAATGGCGGCAGCCGTCGAGTCTTAAGGGGCGTGACGGCACGGACGACGATTTGACGACGAGATGTCGGCGCCCCGTTTGTTCTCTGGCTGTCAGGTTCCATCTCATCGCACACAGGAGTCTCTCACACACACACACACACCTGTTACAGAAACACCGTCGGCAGCCCAGCGGCGCTCCGCTGACGTCACGCCGACTGGGAGGACCGCCATTTTAGGGATCTACAGCGGGGGGGGGGGGGACGACGTTGTTTAGGAGTGCTGTGTACCTGCAGTGCACTCACACTGTGCATGTGACTTTAAAGAAAAGCCTGATAGAGTTTGTTGCCCGGTGGACACAGCATCAAAGCGCCGACACACACACAGACACACACACACACGCAAGCATGCATACTGGCAGAATAGCCTGAGGTTCAGGCTTTAACTTAAGCTGACAGTCAGGACACACACTTGTCACACTCTGAAAGTAACATCAGGTGGTATCACACACACACACACACACACGTCGTTTTCACATTTTGGTCACGAAACACGATTTTTCTTTTGTCAAAGAGAAACCTGACGACGGAGAGGCGACTAGAGAATGAGAAGGGCGTCATTAATAGGATTACATTGAGCATTTGTTAGGGACTGTATCAGAATAGAGTACAGTGTTCACCATAACGGAGGAACATGTGCAAATATGTGGTTCAATTATGTTTTTAATGGCTTTTTGACATCTGCGGAGCTCATCGGCACAGAGGAATTAGTTCTATCTGACTCAGACGAAACAGAATAGATCATCGCGGCCTCATCGGGGGCCATGAAGACATGGCGAGAGCAGTGTGGTGGCACTGAGGCCCGTCGGCGTGGGAGGCTAAAACAATGAGAAATTAAATACACCATGAAACAAAAAACAATCTTCGGATCCTTCCTCTTGCTGCTTTGCTTTGATTTATAATATTGTGGATTTAAATTTTTTGGGGTGGACATAACAAGCAATCTGAAGACATTTGGGCACATCAGACTTCTCAATGATTTATAAAATGTTACAGGCTAAAAGGTTTGAAAAAAGTATTGACTGATCGTGACAATCTTCACGAGCCAATCATCGTGACCATTTTAAAGGATTAAATCATGATTAAATCATTTAAATAAGTGGATTCAGTGATTTTGGACAGAGGACGACTGTGTGTGTGTGTGTGTGACATGGAAGATGAATGAGGACGGACTGTGGCCGCTGTAATTAATGTACATGTCTTTATCAATGAGTCGTTAAGTCAGACTACTTACGACACAATGACCTACATAATAAGGTCCTTGTCTCTTAACCTGGACTTCGAGCCATCGTGAAGTTAATCTTAATTAATGTATCACTGACTTTGTCAGTTAATGATGTAAAGTTATATTTTCGTGCGCCGACCATGAGGTCCACTTAATTCACATATTAATTAGCATGGACCCCCACGGGTTCATTTGTCATGTATTTATTCATGCATTAATTCACGCTGAGTCTTCTATTATTGCATGAATTGCAGATCAGTCACTTACACATATATTAAAGTGTTGCATCACTTTATGGATTTTAAGGAACGTCGAGGAGCAGCTTCACTTCCTCGTCGAGGGTCCGACTTTGAAAGGTTTTGAAGTCGGCTGAAAGATATAGATATTAACTCTAATATCTCATTGTGATACTCACTTGTGTATATTTTAATTCATAATTCAAACAGCAGCGCAGCACCAATCCTTTTGTTTCAGCTTTAAAACCGAACCCCGCTGAGATGGACCAACGACACATGGAGTGAGAGATCAAACGCGGTTTAGAGCTGCACGATTTTCAGCGAAGAAACAAATGTTTCCACACAAGTGTTTTATATCTGCACACGGCCTTTTAATATGTGGAATGAGCTCATGAAGTGTCGTTGAATTACTGCAAATCCAAGAAGTCGGTTAAATAACACCTCATTTCGTGGTTATAAAATGCATTTTACATCTGCGTCAGAGCAGAATATAGATGACTCGCTCCAAGACAAATGGATGTTTAAACGGACCTACTAGGCACAGGGGCCCAAAGTAACAGGGGCCCCTGACCCTTGATGCAAAATGTCACAAGACACACACTGACCAGGAAAAGCAACCACCACCAGGATGAGACACACAATTACTAGAAAGAAGACTAGAAAGATACTAAAAAATACTCCAAAGAATCCAAAAAACTCCAAAGAATCAAAAATACTCATAGAGAAACAAAATGACTTAAAAGAGACACAAAACAACAAATAAACTGACATCAATTGACAATGAGGGAGGGGGGAAATAACCACAGACAAAATGTATTTTTTTTAAAAGACTCAAACTGAGCTGTACTGTGAGATACAACAAAAAATATCTGTGCCCAGGAGCACATTATCTCATAATCAGCTCCTAATAACTTCCCCTGGAAACTATCTCCACCTTCTCTCAGGTGGCCCTGTGGGATTCCTGCACTGACCCTGGCACCTCGCATAGGAAACCTCGGGGGAAACGGGGATAAGCCATTTCTGAATCCACTAAAAACACATAAAGGGTTATCACATTCTCCAGACATCAGTTATCTGTGTGAGGGGAAGCCTCCTGAGTCTGGACATCAAGTCTTTTCCGGGAGGCTGGAGGCCAAGACAGATTAGTAATGCCCGGTGTCCAGTAGCTCACACTTTCTGAATTTGCATATAAATAGAGATTCAATTACTAAAAAGGAAGAATATGACTAAATAAATAAAGTGTGGCAAAAAAACTTAAAATTGCAAAAGTACCACATGGTCCGATAATGATTACCGCACATGCAGTACAGGCGGTTAGAGTCGTGGGTATGGGGGGGAGAGAGAGAGAGAGAGAGAGGGAGGAAGAGAGGGAGGGAGGGAGAGAGAGAGGGATAGAAAGGGTGGGAGGGAGTGAGAGAGAGGGGAGGAAGAGAGGGAGAGAGAGAGAGAGAGAGAGAGGGAGAGAGAGAGAGAGAGAGAGGGTGGGAGTGAGGGAGAGAGAGGGGGAGGAAGAAGGAGAGAGAAAGAGAGATGAATTGTATATTTTTTTTGTGGTGCTGTGTCTTGATGCTTTGGAAATATTGTTGCAACATTCATGCCAATAAAGCCTATTGAATTGAGAGAGAGAGAGAGAGAGAGAGAGAGAGAGAGAGAGAGAGAGAGAGTCATTCTTAGCATTCACAGCTGATGGAAGGCAATCTCAAGGTCTGTTAAAATGGGGTTGAAAGGACTATGTATAGTGCTCACACTTTTTCAGCATGCGAGCTACTTATAATATGTTATATATATATATATATATTTATTTATATACACACAGACCCTGAAAAAGCAGGGTTGTCATATTTTGTTTGACTGTAAAAAATTATTTACAGTGAAAAATTGGAGTCTGTACTCAATGTACTTTGAATTGAGAAACGGCTATTGTCACTTTAAATAACCCTTAAAAGGTGTATTGTTTCGCGTTGATTGCCTTCTTTTGTATCTGCTTTATTGGTTTTGATGTATGCCTTTTTATATTGTATTGTTTTAATGATTTTGTATATGTTTTAATCTACTTCCTCTTAGAGCTAAATCACTTTTATTTTGAAATGTTAAAAGGAAGCACACCTTTATTTTATGTTAAAATACAAACTTGACGGTACGGCTAAATGTTACGGACAGATGCGCATTTCATATAAAGTTGTAATAGTTTGAATGGTCCCGTATGATGCTAATGCTCTTACGGTGGTGACAAGGAGGTATTTAAGAAAGATTTTTGGTTCAATTGTATTCGCCGAAAGAAAGAAAATAAAGAAGTTCACCAGCAGTAAGTCTCACGCAGATTCAAAAACGGGGATCCGTTACCATGGAAACATTGTCACATGACATGTAGGCCTACTCTGGTTCTGTGCTGTGACGTCGCTAGTGTGTAGTGACGTCACGGAGCAGCGAACCAGAGTCTGTAACTAGCAGTGACTTCCAGCAGGAGTTATGTCTGTGAATCTCACAGAAACCCCCCTCCACCCAGGGAAGTGGCTGAATTGGAGAAGGGGGTGGGTGGGCTCTGCTGTGAGATCACAAAACGGGTGGGTGGGAAGGTGATTCTCAGAAATGAGAATTGCCAAGGACTATAGATAAAAGAGAAACAAAAAGGGAATTCATTTCCTACATAAAGAAATTAAAAAAGTGTTCAAGTATGTTGTCTTTCAAAAAGACAACGCACTTGAACACTTTTTTAATTTCTTTAAAGAAATTTAAAGAAATTAAAAAGATGTTCAAGTGCGTTGTCTTTCAAAAAGACAGAAGGAACATTACATCACGTTTAGCTGACGCTTTGATCCAAAGCGACTTTCAATCATACACCGTAGACAGCTGCCTTGCTCAGGGACACATGGACTCGGGCGGGGATCGAGCCAAAGAAAGACCGTCCTGAATAGTTGGTAGAAGGCATGGACCACGATCCAGACCTCCACAATCCATCAGCAGATGGAGGTAGAGAGGAGGAGTGGGCGGGGCACATCAGCAGGGCCAATGAACCCTATGAGATTGTTTGCAATTACATGTGTAATATAACCATATATACATACAAATATATATACATATAAATATATATGTATATATACACACATATATATACACAAATATATATATATACACAAATATATATGTATCTATATAACATACATATATATATATATTTATATCTAATCTAAATAATTATAAACTAGGGGTGCTCACACTTTTTCAGCATGCGAGCTACTTATTATGCGCGCAGACACGCCGGCATCGGAGCTCTGCGGCGCGCGAGACGGCGAGACAGAAGTGTCAACGCGACACGTAGAGACAGAAATGACATGCTGTTGTTTGGATACGATCAATAACAAACGGCTGTTTAGTTTAATAAAAGAACAAAGACGTGCTCTTTAAGAAAAGGGACTTTACATTACTTCTGCTGTAATCTGGCGCGATAGAGAAAATTACAGGGTGGCGGGTGGAGATTTCAGGGGGGCGGGCCAATTTTTTTTAATGTCATGCGATCTACCAATACTACGCCGCGATCGACTGGTAGATCGCGGCGATCGACTAGTAGATCGCGATCGACGTATTAAGCACCCCTGATGTAAATGGTAGTGCGGGCTCCTGTGTTCGGGGGCCAGTCCAGCTCGTCTTTCACTTGCACACTTAAGTATTTGTACGTCTGCTCCAACGTTGACTGGCCGAAGAGGGGTCGCCACCACCTCCTCCGTCTTGGAGGCGTTCATATTTTTTCATACGCCGAAAGGCCTCCGTCAGACCCCTGGACTCCTCTTCCTGCCCATTCCTGATAAACGTGGCATCAGAGTAGTTCTACATTCAGAGTTCTACTTTAAGTCGTTACCCATCCTGACCAACTGTGGTCGTCCTGTTGGGCAATTAAGGAAGCGGAGGAGGGATCCACCCACATCCCCTCCAGCTTGTCTCTAAGTACGGGGGATTGGACGGTCACAAATGCACTTGAAAAAAATCAAAGAGCATAATCCTCACGTAAGCACTTGGCTCATCCGAGTGAGAGTCGGCCCGGTGGAGCATGCGGAGGTTGGCACCGTCCACTCCAGTGTGTTCCTCGTTTCCTAAATTGCAAAAAGGCCAAGTGTGTGTTTAACAAACTGCAAGAGAGTGTTTGAATGAGGCGCAGCGCTCTTCTCAGATGTTCAGCAAATTGAGCCTCCGCTAAGCCGGAGCTTCGTTATCGCGGAGCCCCACACTGTCGCTAACCGCACGGCCTGAATAATTTACATAATATATAATGCAGAGTCGCTCTTCATTCACTGTTACAATCATTAAAAAGCCGAAGCGGCGCATGTGTGTACATTCAGTACACCGTCAGCGAGAAGGGCGTAGAAGTACCAACGATACAAACTGATGAGCTAACGTATTCTGCCAACATTCAATTCAATTCAATTCAGTTTATTTGTAGAGCCCAATTTCACAAATTACAAATTTGTCTCGGAGTGCTTTACAATCTGTACACATAGACATCCCTGCCCCAAAACCTCACATCGGACCAGGAAAAACTCCCAAATAACCCTTCAGGGGAAAAAAAAGGGAAGAAACCTTCAGGAGAGCAACAGAGGAGGATCCCTCTCCAGGATGGACAGAAGAATAGATGTAATGTGTACAGAAGGACAGATTTAGAGTTAAAATACATTCAATGAATATGACAGAGTGTATGAATAGTTCATAGTAGGCATATTCCACGATGGAGACCTCCACGATCCATCAGGCAGATTGTCTCCAGAGGAACGTATGTCTCCAGCCAACTTCTCCAGGTAACGAGTTTAAAGCAAATACACTAAATCAGCCTAAGAAATTATGGAAAAACCTGAAAACGATTGCACGAGACCCCGTGTACATTCAGTACACCATCAGCTAGAAGGGCGTAGAAGTACCAACGATGCAAACTGATGAGCTAACGTATTCTGCTCACGTTATCTACATAGGAACGTATACCTCCCGCCAACGAGTTTAAAGCAAATCCACAAAATCAGCCTATAAAAATTATGAAAAACCTAAGAACGATTGCACGAGACCACCGTTGGAGCCGACTGACGGTACGCTGTGATTGGCCGGCACGGCGGCTTTCTTTAGTGGCTATCCAGCTGTGCACAGATGTAAGAATACCCAGAGCTCCAAGTGCTTCATCAACTCACACTTCCTCCGTCCAAAAATGGAGGATGAGTAACTGAATCTGTTCACTTTTACAGACGGACGGACTTTTCTGACACATTCATTCACATTCAGTTCACACTATTTGGATTATATATCTGCATCGTGCAGGAACTGAATAAAATGCCTCCTTAATAAGCCGGTGGTTCGGAGAAAGACGTATCCAAGAAGGTTTCTGATCTAATAGCTGGCCGCGTCTTTTTTCTCGTGTGGCTTGTTGTCAACACTTGTTCTTTTTAGAGGATACACTGCATCAGCCTTCAGCGGTGTGAAGTCTTTCTTAATACGATAACCACATGGCTGCATACACTTTGAAGAGAGTCATTGCTCCCTTCAATGCTTCAATGATTCCTCCTGCCTATTCTAACACGAGCGGCCTCATTTTAGCTTCGGCTAAATTTCACAGTACATTTGTCCAACCCGGATCTCTCCTCTTACATCGGAGGCAGCCTGCATTGAGACGAGGGATGATTACAGCGACCCGTGAATCTTCTTAATATACGTAAAAGCACGTCGGTATTGTGATCGGCTTGAAAGATTCAGCACTCCTCCTCTAAACACAACAGGATGTCAGCAGCGATCTCATCTCCCCCCCGGGCCGCTTTCACTTCTCACAGGTGTGCATGAGGAAGCGAGCCGACTTGTCATCACTAATATTTCATATAAATCATTCATCCCACTCAATTAGTTCTATAGAGTGTCCATGGCAATCTCAACTCTCCTCAAACGTAGGAGAGAAAGAGAAATAGACAGAGTAGAGTGTGCGGTCGGTGGTTCGTACATCATGGCCGCTCACACGGTTTATTCTTCTTTATTCACATTCACGTACCGACCTTGCTCAAACCTACAAGCCGACGGTGTAAACTGCTCTCAAAGTGCCCACATAGTTCAGCAAATATGTCAGAGCACCGCGTCCCATCTGCTTGCGAACTGAGGCCTCCCCAACCTGCAGGAAGCAACAGGTGTGGCTTGGCAGTCAATTGCCTGCCCCCCACCCCCCCTTTTTTTACCTCCAAAAGGTTGCATCCTCTCCCCATAGCTGAACCAACGACCGCATCTCCCGCCACACTCCGCGATCCCAGGCCTCGTCAAGGGCGATGATGAGTCGGCCCGACAGGGACACCGGGACACGGCTTGGCAGCAGGGAGTGACAACATGACAACCTAGAGCTCAATAACTGCTGAGTGAGATGAACATCCCTCCCCGGATGTATCCTTAACATCCTCGATCACTTTGAGGTACCCCGAATCCTCTGCCCACGCCAAACACAGAATTAAACGCACCGGGGGAACAAGCCAGGCGACTCACAGGCCAGAAACAAGTGCTGGTGAGTGTTCTGCTCGGTGAGTAAGGTAGTGGCTCCATCCTACCTGGCTCACTGCCTCTTCAGAAAGCTCCCATCTGGCCGCCACTTAAGTGAGATACTATGATATAATTATATTATATTGCTATAGAGAACACGTTCTAGTTTCTACTTTTACTTGCAGCTATATCTTGTTTTAGTTTTACACACTTTATATTATTTTACTTCCTCTACTTACAGTATTTATGTTTGTCCCGTTGCAATAACCACATTTCCTTATTATGGATTACTTGTGTCTTTTTCTTTATCTTTCTCTTATTTCATAAAGAAACGTTATCTTATCTTTAATGTGGAAATGGCGCCCTCTTGTGGTGACTCCATGAACTACAGCTCACTTTACTTTGAACCAATCGGAACTAAAGTCTCTTTCTTGTTTCCGGAAGTAGTCTAAAGTCTCTTGGCGTGACGCTATCTCCTGGAAATGAAAGGTGTTGTACTTAACCTTAAATTAAACCTCTAACTGTTCCTTCTGGAGTGACGTCCGCCTCTCACAGGTGAGCAGATTTAGCTGCTAGCTTGCTATGCTAACCGTTAGCTTTGGTGCATGTTTGCTAATTTATTGGAGCTCTCTTGTAGTTTAACTTCGTTTTAGCAGCTAACGCAAACTGTTTGACCGTCACTGGAGTAATGTTTCCGCTTTATGACTTTATAGTTCAAAGTCCGCCATGTTATGTTACAGTGTAACTGGGAGCTTAATGTAACGAGGAACTCCAAATGTTGAGTTAGTTTGTTAATTAACGACTGCTGATCGCATCCTGCACTTATTTAACCGGCCAGTAGGGGGCGCTGCTGCATAAGAGGTTCCTGTTAAAACATGTTATTTACCAGAGGTGAACTATAACGAACTACCAAAGCCATAATCATAATAATGCAGATTGTTATATATTCCGGAATATTATATATAATCTCAGTATCGTTATGCATTGATGTGTTCATCACTTTAATGTTGCCGCTCGTAAAGGTGGAGCTCATTTCAACTTCATTATATACTGCCTTAAAAAATTATTGTTGATTTATCAGTGGATATACATATTTACTCAGAATCAGGGTAGGAAATGTACATATTTTTTAGGACTTATCCAGGCTTGCAGTATATGAGCAATCTGAAGTGCCTCAAAATTATACTGCACTTTTGTAATGTACTTGCATTCCACTACTTATTTTTTTCACACAAGCATTGTATATATTTCACTTCAATATATTTACATGTTTATTCTTTTTTTTCCGTCATGTACAACCTGCAGTGGTGGAAAGTAACGACATTAACTCATCTGTACTCCATTATTCAATTGTGAGGTACTTGTGCCTGAGTACCTCAAGCTATTTAAATTAATCCACCGTAGAAATTGCAGGAAAGTTAAAATGCTCCTTCCTTTTTCAGGTCACAGTTCGGGGCAATATGTCACATTAAATGCCAGACCTAATATAGTGTGTGCAGTGTATTATGCACATTTAGAGCATAGTGCTCTCCGCATTGAAGAATATAATTGCAGCGGCTTGAGCCGTTCCCAGTAGATGTCTCCTCCCGAGATGAAATTAAAATGATGCCCTTTCCTCGAACAAGCTTTCTATCTGACCTCCACTCAGACATTTTGGAATCTTCCAGCGCTACCTCCCAAATGCTACGTCCATCGGGTTTTGGATGCATCCTCCCACCTTCGGGCAGCAATCGAGTCGAGATGAGCGTGTTGCTGTACCTGCGGAGCACCGGTACGTCGATGTTCTGCCTCCACATCCTGAGTCACATCCTCACACGTTTGTAAACTGGACCTTTTTTAGCTCACACCTTTCTGCTGAGTTCTCCTCATTTCAGAGAGACGTCGGACAGACTCACACACATTTCATGTCCACCGTGCAGGGTGTTTGAGAAAAATAATTTGGCCACTTGTGGACGGTGGAACAAGCCAGAGACGCACAACCGTGACAGATTTACACTGTGGCCAACGAGTGGACCAACGTGGCCTCATCCCTGTATTCTAACTTCTCTGGGCCTTCGACTAGTTTGATTTGGTGCATCTTTTGCAGAGTCATGTTTCTGGCTGCCTCAATAAGTCCAATATTATGACCATTATTTACATCTCGCTCTGTATTGGTACCCACCAAATCCTGAGTGTGTCTTTAGCTCTTAAATGCTCGGCTATGTTCACCAGCTCGTCCCTAATGTTGTCCGTTTGCAGAGTATGTTGCACCCTTGAAATGAACTCTTCAATAAAACTTCGCTCTTCTTCTTTAGCAACATTTATTATACAAAATCCCGGTTAAAGCAAGCATACACTGTTTTCTTCAGCCGGCTTCCCCCACCTGCTTTACACACGCCCCCTTCTTAAAGAGACAGCGCTCTTTTCCAACGGAACAACGAGCGCTTTCCTCCATTTGCAGTTAGTATGTGCACAAAACATGAATTACCTGAAACACAAATAATAAGAAATGGACATCGTTGAACTACATCAGTAAGAGATATGAAATAACATTTCAGGGCGCGACAAGTACAGTGGACTTTTTGTTGCTCGTTTGCTGAAAGTAGCGGCGTATTGCTGCTGCTGAAAATGAGATTTATAAAAGCAATGACGGTGAATCAGTAGCGAGCTGGAACAAGTCTGAAAGGGTCCGTCAAGCTTCGGGGAAATGTAGAGTTGGGAGAAAATTCTTTGTAGTTTCACTGCTCCATTGATTTGTATTCAGGAGATGCATCTTTTTTTTAATATTAACTGATTAGTAGTTGTATCTTTCCAATGGAGTAAATAACGCCCGTCGCTTGTTCTCCGAGCCCACGGCGATGTCTTCAAATAGCATGTCCTGTTTGACCAGCAGTCAAAAAACACAAAGATTTTTTTATTTTATTACAATGATTCAAAACGACACGTCCCGGTGGTCTCGGGGCTGCGACTCCTCGCTATCCAAATAAATGGAGGCAAAAAACAAACAAACTGCCAAAATCATTCAAAAGAAGACCCTGATATAAAACTGCCAGAGGCAGCAGATCTTCACATTTGATTAGCGAATAATTGCAAATGTATTGAGTCTTATTATCACGTCACAACATGATTATTAACCCATTATCACGATTCAGTGACTAAAAGCAGTCGTTGTTTCAGTACTCAAGACAAGCACCCACTTCTACACATGTCCGTGTCCTTGACTTTCAAGAGAAGCACCACTGGGCTGAAAACGACACGTTCGGTTCTGCAGGCTCCCCTTTTCAAGTTAATGGGGGGAGAGAGTCCGGGGCCGCAGAGGTGCAGCTCGGGTCGGGCTCTGCGTCGAAGGCTAATGGCCCCCAAAGTCACACCGGGCAAAGCCTGCTGAAGAATATGAAATGTACCACGACAAAATATCACTTCAAGCACAGAATATTGGAAAAATTGAGCAATGCTGAAGAGAAGGTGTGTGTGTGTGTGTGTGTGTGTGTGTGTGTGTGTGTGTGTGTGTGTGTGTGTGTGTGTGTGTGTGTGTGTGTGTGTGTGTGTGTGTGTGTGTGTGTGTGTGTGTGTGTGAGTGAACACGTATAGGAGCTGATCCTATCAGACTCTTGTCAGGTCCTGTTGGCTTTTTCGGTATGAACCTGTGAGGAAGGAGACTCGTGCTGCACTTACACTTTTTTAACCCACTTTCTGTCTATATGTCCCTCTCGTACACACACACACACACACACACACACATGCACACTGTCAGTATCTTTCTGTTTTCCTATGCATTTCTCTTTTTCTCACATCATTAGTCTCCCCATGTCTCTTCTTGCTCATTCCCTGGAGCTCAATAACGATTTAGGCATCTTCTCCTCCTAGACTCACCTACATCCTTTCATCCTCCTCACTCCCCTCTCCCTCATTTCTCTCTCTTTCCTCTCCTCTCCCCTCTCCTTGCTTCCTGAGCCCAAAAAATAAACACACACACACACTGTGCACATGCATACAGAATCAAGCCCAAACCCATCTGCAGCCAGCAGCACAACATCTAATCCTCACGCTTGGGGAGGAGGGGGACCGTGCGATCATCCCTGCTCTCTGCTTGCCCCAAAATTCATTTTCTTCTTCAATCATTTTTTTAAATGCGGGCTCAACGTCCCACTGGTAGGTGTTGCTTTGGAGGGCTGGAAGTGCTTCCTCTCTTTCTTTCTGTGGGGGACATTTGTCGTCACTCGTGCACGGACTGGCCCATTTCACTCATCGGCAAAGACAAGAAAGTGAAATAGTGGAGTGTGGTGTCGTATTATGTGAGGATGAAGAACCTGAGACCCCGAAGCTCTGCGTGACACATGACTGGAAGCAGCTGGTCTTGACGGGGTCTTGACTCCCCGTGATGCTGCCGCCCCGCTGCGCTGGACGCTGCTGCCGCCCTGTGGCCGCCCCCTGAACTGCACCCCCCCCCCCCTCTCTCTCTCTCTTCTGTAAGGACCGTTTGATTTTTAGAGTTACATCACGACCCGCCCTCGCACACACACACACACACACACACACACAAACACACACCCACCTCTACCTCCCCTCTTCATCCACCATCACTACCACAACCCCTCCTCTGTGGGTTGGATAAATATTGCTGGAAGATATATAACGTGTTGCTATGGTGATCAACTCGTTTCTTTTTTTTCATGGCATTTGTGGAAGGACATGCTGCTGAACATGGAGCTGTGTGCATGTGCGCGGGCGTGTGTGTGTGTTTGTGTGCGTGTGTGTGTGCGTGTTTATGTTCGAGAGGGAAGAAGAGGGTCTCCCTTTGAAGAGGAGGAACTTTCACAAAAATACAGCAGCCCCAAAAATAGGAGACAATCTCTCAGACCTTGAGTTTTCATTCACGCCGCGCTGTCGTGCACATAACTAAGAGCCCTGACGAGCAGACGTCTGTGGGGAGGGCTTAACCTCTCTTCCTCCTCCTCCTCCTCCTCCACCACCACCTCTCCATCTCCCATCACCACCCCTGCTCTCCGGCTGCTCCATCTCACCGGGGACACATTCGCAGTCTGCCTGATTGGCTTCTGTTTATGTGCATGTGCTAATGTGTGTGTGTGTGTGTGTGTGTGTGTGTGTGTGTGTGTGTGTGTGTGTGTGTGTGTGTGTGTGTGTGTGTGTGTGTGTGTGTGTGTGTGTGTGTGTGTTTATGAGCATGCTGTCCTCCATCAATTAGCGCAAGCTGGTGCAGCAATTAACATCGCCCATTGTTTTTGTGCTGCGTGCGCAGCCGCACATGCACACGAGGGACGACTCGTGCATCATTGATCGCCAGCTGTCTGCCATTGAAGACTCCCTAATGGTCAAGCCCACACAGACACAACGGACGTGTGTGTGTGCGTGTGTGTGTGTGTGTGTGTGTGTTTGTCCGTAATGGTTCACAAGACACACCGCAAACTCTCTCTTTCAGACCAGACGGCACCCTCGGAGACACCTATATGTGTGTGTGTTTACGAGTGCGCGTGTGAGCTGATACCAGATCAGCCTAGATGGCCATTTTGAGGGGTTTTCTGGAACATTCAGACACTTGTTGCTTCTCGTCATGTCTCTCTCTCTCTCGCTCTCTCCCGCTCTCTCTCACTCACACACACGTACACACACACACATGCACATTGCTTCTTTTGAAGTGTGAAACAGCTTGCGGTCAGCTCTTCTCCTCTTCCATGGTTAAATCACATCGCAGCCATTAGAGCCTTCAGATGCACGATGAAACAAAAACAACCGCGCAGTGTATAACAGAGGGAAGCAACGGCTATTCTCCCTGGATGTGTGCACGGTGCAGACCTCCATCCTCCTCTGCAGCGATGATGGACTTTAAGAGTCTCAAACGGAGGCGTTTGACCCCCAAATTGCTGTTGACCTGGGAGCTTTCCTCAAGAAGGTCAACGGTCGTTGTCTTTAGGGGGTTCTTTGGCTGTGAATTAGAGAAGATAGCAGTCCTGTCTCTGTGTGTGTGTGTGTGTGTGTGTGTGTGTGTGTGTGTGTGTGTGTGTGTGTGTGTGTGTGTGTGTGTGTGTGTGTGTGTGTGTGTGTGTGTGTGTGTGTGTGTGTGTGTGTGTACACGCGTGTCTATAAAAGAGGAAACACACATTTTTGGAATTTATTATTTTAGGCTTATTTTAGGAACTGTATGAAAGTTAATTGAGGGCGCGCAAGTGTCAGAAAGGGGGGAAGGGGGATTAGGATATTTCTTTTGACTGAAGGAGGAAAGTATTAAAAATAAATCTATATTTAATATTTGGGGAGATCAGGACAGGGTGGAATTATTTGTTCTCCCCCTGGATATAGATATTTATCTTCCACGCTCACATTCTATGACACATTTTCAGTCTCATGTTCACGTCTGTGGCTGAATTTTTGTTCCATTATGATATTGATGTTTACAAATTTAGTGTAAGACTTAACCTCTTTCTGCTTTGCCTCTTTTAGTAAATACTGTTTTAACGTATCGTGAGGGCCAAAGGTTCGGGTTTAAAAAAAAAAAAGTTTGAGAATATCTGTGTGGGAAACTGTTGTGGCCTATTGGGACAGATAAGTGTGGGAAAAGAAACATTGCTTTGGTTTTGGTGCTCAGCTTATACACAAACAGTGAGCCCCTCCTGGGCTCTGATAAGTAACACATCCTCACTAACAGACACACGAACAAAGGTCACAGTCTCCTTGTTGCAGCTCATCATTTTCATTATTTTCGTGTTAAAAGATGCCTCCGCTGATGATTCCCTGTTTCTCATCAGAGTGACTACACCTGCACACTAATGCTTCAAAATAACCTCAACGGTCACCTGCAATTCAATCGTTTTAATAATTGTGTCATGGTGTTTGTGTGTCTGTGTGCCTTTTATGTTTTGCCACTTGTTCTAATGTCACTCTCTGCCTCTTTTATATCACGATTATAATTTGCTCTAATTATTTTTAATGAAACAGTACCGATGTAAAATCTTGTTCTCATTGTATTCAATATTGTATTATCTTTCTAGTCCCTGTTGATGTGCTAAGCAGTACACAGCAGTCTGTGTCGCCCCCATGTGGTCGCCGTGGTGTACTGCACAATGCTCTCGACACAACTCTGTAGTTACAATCACGAACTGAGATGTACAACCACGAGCCTCTTCTTCCACGAGATCATTTATTATTCTGCTCTTGGGGACCGATGGCAGAATAACTCAACATTTACTTATTTCAAGGAAGGAAAGGAATGATTAAAGAAGCGAAAATTAACATTTGTAACCGAGCAATGCAATAGATACGAACTAAAAAGCCAACTTTTCCACCTTCGTTTTTAGATTAGAAATTAATTATAAGGATATCTCTTTTAAAAGTAAAGGTTATCCTGCTCTGAAATTGATCAAACGAGACAAAAACAACCTAATCCAACTCGTAGGAAACTCAAAGATAACTTAACAAACGCTTGTATTTTCTTTAATGTTAGAATTGTAATTGTACATGGACATCCCAATGGATTTTCACTTCTTTTTACAATATGTAGCACATATAACAGCACCTACATGTTATTTACACACATTACACACAATTGTATCACAAAGCAGTGTGTGACGTCAACCGTGTCCGAAGCGTTGCTCAACCACCCGATGGTTAAAATACCACAGCTGTCCTCACCGACTAGTTCAAATGTCCTCTGTGATTTTATAGGTTTAAAGATTAAATGCGAACGTCTTGTAGCTCTCGTGAATACAAGAGGGACAAATGCTGACGACGCACCAGTTTGTTCTTATCAAAAAGAGCCAAATGTGAACAAAGTGGGTCAAATACAAGCTTTGAAAACACTCACTGCAAAAATGCAAGAACTAGTATTCTGTCCAATTAATGTGAACAACTTTGTATGTTTGGATTATTTGTAAACAAGATTTTTTTTTACTTATTGGAAACTTGCAAATAAGAATGCAGGACATGGGGTACTTCAGCAAAGCTTTGTTAAAAATACATCTTGCTCATCTCTTTTCTGCCCCCTCCCCACTCCCGTAAGTGTCAGCAAACTACGACTGCAATGATCGTCGCCATTATCTGTGTAGATTGAGCCGACCTGCTTTGTGATAAAACCTTGGGTTGGGCTGCAAAGAGCATCTTAAGAAAAATAGGATGAATTTAAGTAAAACAGGAAGTAATTCAGCCATATGGCTGCTGGATTTGCCAGAACCTCACATCCGCACGCACACACACACACACACACTCACTGTTGCACAACAACCAGAGATACTGTAGCAGCTTTCTCAAAAGGCAAAGACAAGTACAACACAGTAAGTGGCAGTTCACACACACACAGCAGCAGCAGAATGAGACGCACACACACGCCGACAAGCAGTTCGACTCGAGCCACACAGCGAGGAGGTGGTTCAGCCTGCAGAGCCCGGGGTTTCAGTCCAGTCTGGTTTGGCCAGCAACCCACAGACGAGACGGAGGAGGAAGCCTTGAGGAATGGAGGGGAGGAGAACCACAAGCAGGAGGCACCAGCCTGGTTCACACTGGATATGAAGAACAATAAGGAGCCCGGACAGACGAAACATCCTGCAACTTGGAGGATTTAAAGTGTGACGTGTGTTCGCTTCTACATCAGATCTACTAGGGGCGACACAACGGAAAAGAATATTTTCTGGAAAAAAATAAAAAAGGACAGAACACTACTATGGAGAGGACGTGAGACAACAGAGGCGGTCAAGAAAGAAAAAGAAGGGAATAAATGTGTGGATTGGTAAAAGTTAACTTTCTTTATTTATAGCATTGCAACTAAGATGAAAAGGAAGAAGATTTTTTTTTTCTTTTTTCAAATGGTTGGCCAAGGCATCAGTCCTCATCAGCTGTCCAGTCGGCCACCAAGGAGAGGACACCGGAGGGATTAGTGGTGTAGGAAAAGTTCAGAGCATCCTGTTACGTTTATGGGTAGGTGAGTCTGTGATGACGTCACTACAGGGGGCCGGGCCTCGCTTGCGATTGGCCGTGGATTCCAAATGAAGTGCCATCTCCTCGGCGATGAAGGTGTTGAGGTCCACGTCGTGAAGACCGTTCCTACGCCGACTGAGGGACTGGGCCGGGTGGGTTGGGGAACCGGGAGGACCGGAACGCACAGAAATGCCCGCCATCGCACCGCTGAGGCCTGGAAGGAAGAGAAAGTAAAAAAATAAAATAAATATGAAGCCACGGCAAACTGCAAGAAGTCTCTATTCTTATCGTGCGACGACTTCCCGCCAGAACGCGGGATTCCCACGCACCGTGCAGTGCTATGGCCTCTCTGAAAGGCTGCAGGTCCGTCTCCACAGAGCTGCCCGTCTCTGGGGGTGACGGCCGGCTCGCAGACACCATGGAAACTCTTGGCGGGGCGCGAGCTGTCCGTGGAGGTGGAACTTTGCCGCACAGGAAGCTGATGAGGTCCTCGCGCCTGATCGTCCTTCTGCGTTTCTTAACCCATGCGATCACATCCTTATTCCTGCGCTGGTGGCCTAAGTGGATGCCCAGCTCGTAGCTCCGTTGGCGGACCTCCATGCTCTCTGATGACACACAAGGACAAATGTCTTTAGTAAATCTGCCACGTTTAACTTCAAAAAAGGGTAATATTGGATTCAAGGTGACTTGCCTTTGTAAAGGTTAGTGACAGCTGTGGCGGCATTCTGGAAGGGCACCCAGAGAGAGAGGCCTTGCTGCTGACACACTCGATCTGTAATTGCAGTTCAAAAAGTCAGTCAGATTGTCGCGATAACTTTCCAATGTTGTCGTTGTCACACTGCTTCTCAAGCTCAAATGTCTTCTTTAGAGAAGTTCAGAAATGGGCCGTTGGAATACAAACACACTTTTTGGCCTGTAACATCCATCATCTTATTGAACGAAGATTATTGATACAGGAAAAAAGTGTTTGGAAAAAACAGTGTATTCAGAAGTACAGGTAACTCTCACTCAGTATTTACCACAAAACCACAGGTACACAAGCTCAGGGGGTCTTTAACGACAAATCCTCTTTTCGTGATTTCAATCTTGAATGCAAGCACATGGGGTTTCCTCTACACATTACTTTTATTAAGATGAGCATACATCAGGGGAGCTTTGAAGCAGGGACTTGATTGCGCTTGACAAGTGACCAAGAGCCTGTATGCAATTAGTCAACTCTTAAAGGCCCTCTTAAAAACATTAATTGTAATCCCAGTAAACAACTCACTGATATCTAACCAACCATGATGTCACCATTTGTAACACAGGCGTTTTCAATGGAGGCTCACGTTCATTTCCCGTTTCAGTGTGTGCTAATAGCAGAAGCTGAAAGGGACCAGAGTTATTTCCTAGAAACACGACGTCAGTGTTGTGTTCCAGACACTCAGCAGGGCAGAGTGGACTTCACCAAGGAAATGTTTACTTTAATCCTAACGCCATTTTGTTCTGGATATTATCAACAATACAGCCTGATCAGCACAAGTACAATAAATTGGCGTGTTGGATTAAAACGTCTTTGGGGGGGGGGCGTTACGTGATTAAAACCCACCACACACACCACTGCGACAACGAGCTATCGCCGCGATGGACCATCAACAAACGAGTTGTTTTCTGTCGGACAACTCCTCCCTGTTTATCGCCATTTTGACGGTCTGGGGGTTTAAGCTCGCTGTTAACGGGTTGGAAGAAAATAAATAATTTCTAGCGTGAGTATTTTGTAGCTAAAAACAGGACGAATAAACCTGATTAAAAGCAATACAAAACACAGACAGGCGCGCTCGGCCCGGGCGCGCGTGGCCCTCGAGGACCTCTTGACAGCCCGCTGTCCCCCTCTGACACAGCGACCGGCTGTTAGCGGCTGTTAGCTGCGGGTTAACCCCTCCTCCCCCCTCCAGGCAACGGAACAAGACCACCACACCCGACAACAATAACCGCATTATTTAAACGAATACAAAAAACCGCAATGCAAAAACAACAACAAACAAACACGACGCGCGGCTGTTCCGCAGCGTGACGAGCTCGCTGCTATCCTTTGTGCGTCCCTCGGTCTCCTCTCCGGTGGCCGACAGCTAGCTAGACGTGAACCCCGGCGCGCCGCCTCCTCGTACGGACCTTTGTAGAGCTGCGCGACCGCGGCGGCCGAGTTCTGAAAGAGGTGCCACAGTTTCTGCTGCTGGTGCTCGGTCTCCTCCTCGGTGGGCTCGGCCCGGTCGGCCTCCGCTAAGCACTGCCGTTCCCACTTGGAGAACCAGTGCTCGGGGCCGTGCTCCTGGATCTCCGCTTCTCCCTCCTCCTTCTTCTCCTCCATAGCTAGCGGTTAGCTGGTAGCTCGTAAGCTAGCCGTCGTGTGAAATATAGGATTGTTTTGGTTTCCGGAGATACTCAACTGTCTTTTTGTTCTGTACTCTACTGGAGAAATACGTTACGCAGCCCTAACAGGCTATAGAAAAGAAAGAAAAAATAACAATCGCTGTTAAGGTCGCATTGTGAACGTCTTAGATTCCGCTCGCACGCCCAGTGTAACGCACACCAAGCTAAGGAACACGATGACAACACCTAAGAATTTCGGGTGTTGGCCACGCCTGTTTTCTCGCTGTACTGACAGTCGATTGGCTGCAGAGATTTTTGTGGGCGGTTCTCAGTGCAGAACTCGAAGCCTGATTGGACAACGTTAAAAAATCGAAAAGGTCAGAGAAAAACAAAGTTGATCCCACCCAGGATATTCTCTTTAGCCTGCCGTACCGCATTGTGGACAGCAGGGGGCAGCCTGTGCATTGACGTGTGGGCCATAACGATATTTGGCATACTGACCCCAGGAATCAGGAACATATTAAACGAGTTTATTGCCATATACGTTTCCACAGGATTTTGTCTCGTGAGAGTCCAATTTATTTCTAATTAAATCAACTTTTCACTTGTTAGAGTCATTTTAACAATGTGTTATTTCCTCTTATAGAAGCTGGTGTTGCTTTAAGGAGTTTTAATGATCCAGGACATGTGCTTTCAACACTTTGGTGACGGCTCTTTCCCTTTTCAATGTGACAAAGCCAAGCCCATAGATACAACATTTTCCGAGATTGGTTTGGAAGATCCTGACCCCCCTACAGAAAGCCTTGACCCCCATCCAGGTCTCATCACCACCCCTATAATCCCCCGAGACCCTGAATACACATAAACAAGTATTACATTGACAATGGATGGGTGGCCAATGTTTGCATTGCGTAAGCAGCACTATATTCAATGTATAAATAGTATTGCCATCTGACAATCATCGGAAACTATTATTACATAACTTATGGTGCTTTTTTGGTTGGAAGGTTCAATGTCACACTATCTTTTTGAACAGCCACACATCTAGGGGATAAGGATTGAGGGAGTCCAAAGATCAGATGCTTATATAAAAGGGCACCTGCTGGTTACACGCTCTCTTACCTGTCTGTCCGCCTCTTCCTCTGTCCGTCTGCGCGGGTCTTGTATGTCAGACTGTGCCTCTCTTTCTTTCTCTCTCTTCCTCCACTTTCCGCCCCCTTTTAATACTCTGCTGGTGGCACTGCTAATTTTTAAAGATGTCTAAAGAGGACCAGACTGTTTGCGGTGTTGATGAGTATTTCCAGGATCGAGGGCCAACTGTCACGTTCAGCAACTTGCACTACTGTGTTCGTGAGACAACGTTGTGCTGCAAGAGAGGTCCTGAAAAATACATCCTCAACGACGTAAGGTAGGACATGATATTTTCCCTCGAGGTGTATGCGTACACACACCGATGCAGAATGATGTGTAATTGACTGCATCACTCGGGCGGTGACTGCATGTTTGCATGTCAGTGCTACCTGTATGACGTAACACTCCAGGTGTTTCCTCAACGCTTTTTCTTGTCTTTAGCTATACATCTGACGTAAGTTATTATTATTTTATTTTTTATTATTATTATTATCATTATTTAAAAAAAGAAGATGCACTGTACTAGATTTTAGCTTCAGCTAATTTACATATGTGGTCCCTTGACAGATCATAATAAACATAAAACAATAACAAACAGTACAGGATAAGACTCACTACAACAGTATATGTGGTAAGAAGAAAACAAAATACACACAATGCGAAGCTACAGTACAGCACATTAAAAGTAAGTAATACAAAATATTAAAAGAGAATATTATTCGATGAAGTGTTGTCCCATTTGTAACTCATTTTATCAAACCTGTGTATCAATATATACATTTATAGGGAATATAATTCGTTTTATTGAGGCAAATTGAGACAAAAATAGGAGAAACAAACAATTTCTGGTATCAGATCCTAAGCCAAAGGGGATTCCTTTAATAAATACACAAGTATTTTGTCTTTGGCTTTTTACGCTACAATAAATCATGGTTGTTGACTATAATTGATTGTAGATCATTTTGTTATTTTACAGTGCTCTCTGTAAATATAATGACTGTATTCTCTTGTTGGTGGTTGCAGTGGCATCATGAGGCCTGGGATGAATGCCATCATGGGCGCTACCGGAAGTGGTAAAACATCGTGAGACACATGTTCATGTCCATGCATACGCACAAGCAAGGTCTCTCACACACACACATGTACAACAACCACCTGTTGAACATTAGTTTATTTCCCCTTCTGTCAGACTCCTGGATGTAATCGCTGGGAGAAAAAACCCTGCAGGACTGAGGCAAGGAAAAGTCATGGTGGATGGCAAAGCCGTGTCTTCGGAACTCAGGCTCAGCTCCGCTTATGTGGTTCAGGTACACAAATACACACACACACACACACACACACTCTTTAACATTACTGTATTTTGGAAACCTCCGAGTACTTTGTGTCTTCATCATTCGTGTGCTTGCAGGATGACATCATGATGGGCACTCTGTCTGTGAGGGAGAACCTTCTGTTCAGCGCCAACCTGCGTCTCAACCCGGAGCATCACTCCTCCACAGATAAAAAGAACAGAGTGGATGCCATCATACAAGACCTCGGCCTAACAGACTGTGCAGGCACCAAGGTGCAGCGTCACACACACACACACACACACACACACACCAGCTGTGTACAGTACAGCAGTGTTGAAAAGAGGTCTAAGAGGTCTGATTCCATCTTAAAGCTGTTTAGTTTACAAATATCTTACTCCGCTATAAACAGAAGCACTTATTTAAACTTTGTTAATAGAAAATGTATCCTAATCCCACCCAAATGAGAGGATACTGTTCAAGCTATAAAGGGCAGAAATGAAGAAAAAGAAACAGACTCTGTGGCTTTCCAATGTCCCACATGTTTGGGTGTTAGACATTTATTTGTTCTCTGTAACAATGTTATATATTTTAATTCTAGCAAAGTGTAAAATACTAACATAAAGATACCCCACAAATTCCAAAACGTGTTCCATATTTACGTTAACAGGATTATTTTGTATTTTTCACGGATACTGTTCGGCGTAGCGCTCAATGGTTTGGCGTGTGCGTGTGTGTGTGTGTGTGTGTGTGTGTGTGTGTGAGTGCAGATAGGGACAGAGTTTCTGCGTGGCGTATCTGGAGGTGAAAGGAAGAGGTGCAGCATCGGGATGGAGCTCATCACCTCTCCCTCTTTGCTGTTTCTGGATGAACCGACGACGGGACTGGATTCGAACACTGCAAACAGTATCATCAATCTACTAAACAGGTACCGCACATTTACTAAATACTAACAAAACACATACTACACATACGCATAAGTTACAAATGACAACTGATGCAGACAATGCTGCTGCAGATGCTCCGTCACCGTCTAATGCTGTCTTTGTATTTTCTGTAATGTTATGAATGCAATCATATTCCTTATGTGTGTCCAGGCTGTCCAGAAAAGGTAAGACTGTGATCTTCTCCATCCACCAGCCACGCTACTCCATCTTCAGACAGTTCGACCACCTGACCCTGATGCATAAAGGGGAGGTGGTGTACGCCGGCGCAGCAACACAGGCACTGGAATACTTCACAGACCTCGGTGTGTACAGCACCTTGACGAGGAATGTGTCGTAATATAATGTCATGAATCCTTATGGAAGAGGGAATTTTGTCTTGCCATATGAAGTCATGGTGCTGGACATCCAGCTTCTGTTGTCACAATAATAAACTTTATAAATATGAAATGAAAAATAAACTATTACTGTTCTACTCTACGTGTTGTGTATATGATGTATTTTCATGTGTGTGTCTGTTTTGTTCAGGCTACCAAATTGAGGCCTTCAACAACCCTGCAGATTTCTTCATGGACGTCACAAATGGAGAGGCAAAATCAACATTAGTGTCGCTTACCGAAGGTACACACCCACAGTTTGGGTACAGAGCATCAAAAGAGGCGTCAGGCTTGTTTTTTGCGGTGATATTTGAGTAGAAATGCATCCATGTGTCCAAGTCACATGGGTTGTAATGTTAAAGTTTATAATATAGAGGATGAGATGTCAACAACACTTAAGTTAGAGTTGGGAGGCGACATATTGAGCAAACCCACGACGATGACGATACTGACCGGTCACAGTTGATTTCCTCCAAGAAATGATTACAGCGTTTTTATCACCCCGAGGAGACTCAACGGCTGCAACATCAATGTTTATTCTGCTCTCCTTATCTACGACATGACGATGCATAATGGCCTCTTTCTCTTTCCACAGGCAACAACCCACTGGCAAACAAGTTCAGCCAGTCCCAACTGTGTCAGAATATGCTCCAAGAGTTGGACCATGTGAACCAGAGCATCGCCGACGGGGTCAAAGGTCAAGATAAGGCGGCCGACTACGCCACCTCTTTCCTCTATCAGGTCAGCCGACGCCCCCGATTCAGAAACACATTCAAACGTTTCGATAAAACAGTATATACAGTATGAATATCAATTTGAGGGAATTTAAAATCTCAGTTTGTATTCATTTTGTGAGTAACCTGAAATTAAAATAAGTTTATGAACACGTCAACGAGTTTAATGACTGTCAGAGTCAGAGTGCCCTGCTGCCCGCTAAATGAACCCTGTTTATAACTCTCATAAATTCAGAAATACAGCCATAAAAATAACATGTTTTGTGTGTGTGTGTGTGTGCGTGTGTGTGAGACACAGATGCGTGTGGTGTGTGGTAGGACAGTTCTGAACTCTCTGAGGAACCCTCAGACCTCGTATGCCCAGTTGGCTCTGAACGTCTTCTTTGCTATTCTGGTGGGACTCATTTATTACCAAATGCCCTTGACACTCCCCGAGGCGATCCAGAACAGGTACAGTACCACAACGCTACTCATGTATCTGCTCTAAATTGACTTCTGAAAACTCAACGTGCCCCCTGTCCTCATCTCAAGGCCTACTTATTGAAAATAGAAGATAATATCAAAGGTCTATCTTTATTGAAGGTTTTCGCCGCACATTATTACAAGTCGGCGGCATTACACATGTGGTGGTGTCACAGTAAATATGAATATCTCTACGTCAGAAGAGGCTGTGAGAATAATGTCCTCGGCTGAATTCAGTGTGAAATACAATAGATGAGTGAGATAAGCCACGGTGTCAAGATGAGGAAAGCTTTATGATGCCGTTCCACCCACAAGTAGGGGATAAAACCCAGGTTAGGGCGGATGAATTGACAGATCAGATATCTCTCTCTCTCTCTCTCTCTCTCTCTCTCGCTCTCTCTCTCTTTCTCTGGACGACAGGAGCGGAGCGTTCTTCTTCCTCATCACCAACATGGTGTTTGGGAATCTCTCCGCCGTTGAACTCTTCATCAATGAAAGAGCGATATTCATGTGAGTGAAAAATAAACATTGCGGAAAGATGACATCACCACGAAGATGTCCAACGTCTCAAAAGATTTATGTGGAGCACATTTCTCATTTTTTAACAAAGCAGGTATTTCTTTTATATTTTTTATAAACCTGTGAAAAAATACAAATGAAACTGTACATTGTTGTTACTTTTTACTACATAAGAAAAACACAAATATGTGTATTGTTTTTTCAACCATCAGCTTCTTGGTTTTACTCAAACTTGGGGTTCCCTCCATGTTTGGGGTAGCAGTCGTGGTTGGACAGTGGGCACAGGAGGGGGCGGGGGACAAGCTGAACTGCCTGGGGTCTGTTTGGGAGAACATGTAGCCCAGAATGCTCACTTTAAAATCAAACAAACAACACTTCGATGTAGGTGTTGTTATTTTCAAGATGAGCGAAGGCAGAGCGGGGAGCCGTGGAGACGGCATCCTCTGTGGATCTGTCGGCTCAAACCGGGTCCAGGTTTCCTGGGATGTTTGTTTTTTTGACGCCAAAGCACTTCGTCGTGAGTCATTTACACCGCTCACTGCAGATTTCTTTAGTACAGGAACAATGGCGGCTGTCTTGAAGCAGGTGGGAACACTTCCCTGTCAGTCAGCTGGTTGGCACATGTACAGGACCAGGGCAGCAGAAAGTCTCTACAGCTTTCGCCGGAAACTAAAAACACATCTTTTCCGGCGAATATCTGGATTAAAACACAGATTTGCACTTCCGTGGCACTTAAACAGCTCTTATTATGGTACTTTTGTAGTTCGACTATGCTGAGGAAATGTTACTTTCTGTATTCTTGTTGTTCTTCGTTTGTACTCTTGGTTGAATGCACTTATTGTAAGTCGCTTTGGATAAAAGCGTCTGCTAAATGACATGTGATGTAATGTAATGTAATGTTGGTCTCATGAGCAGGATGGTGGATGTGGAATTAAGTAAAATAAACTACAATTTGTATGTCCGTGGTAATGAAGGAAACACGTCATCCAATGCAACAATGTGCTTTATATATATTTATATGGTTTAAAGTGTGTATGGTAAACAAAAGAGCAGAGATAAGAGATAAGATACATGTATACATAATTCAGACCTCGGCTATACGGATAAGAACGTGTCGCCGAGCTCAAGATTGTGAAATTGTGTGTGTCAATGTGTTCCTTGAGTCTTTGTCAATATGTGTTGCAGTCACGAGAACTCCAGCGGCTATTACCGCACCTCCGTCTACTTCCTGTCCAAGATCTTCGCCGATCTCATCCCCAATCGCATCATCCCCATCTTCGTTTTTTCGGCCATCGCCTACTATATGATGGGTAATTCTCACACATACTGTATTTGCACCACATTGTATCCGGCAAATACTGTTGTGTTCATGTCGTTGAGACGACTGGTTGAATCTAGACTTTAGGACTGTGGGTTTTTGTCATTTCCCCCAGTTGACGAAACCATTAAATGATCTCCTAAATAAGGAAACAATCCATAATTGTTTCTGCACATACTTGGCTTGTTTTAAGTCCTGAGATACAAAATCTAGATGACAAGCTGCCTGTTCTAGTTTTGTCTTCCTAATGTGAGCTTCTGTTGTTGATCTCTTTCATTTGACCTTTCAGCCATGTCTAAAGACCCACAACCTGCTCAAAGCAGCGTACAGTAGGTTTGAACACAATGTCCATTCTCGCCCTTTCAGGCCTGAAGCCTGCCGTCGGGGCCTTCCTGTGTTTCGCCCTGACCATGAGTCTGGTCAGTCTGGCGGCAGTCGGTCTGGCCTTCCTCGTCTCAGCGAGCGTATCTTCATTTGCCATGGCTAACATCCTCATTGCTCTGCCCTTCGTCTTGATGATGGTGAGAGGGTTGAGGCACGCGCACACTAAATATACACGGCTGAGATCACAATGTGTGTTAATTGTGTGTGTTTTCCTTCTTCATTTCCGTATGTTTAGGTCTTTGGTGGTTTCCTTGTCAACCTCAATGCCATGCTGAGCTGGCTCTCCTGGCTGCAATGGACCAGTATCTTCAGATACGGCCTGAATGTAAGCGAGGGAGAGAAAAAGAATAGGCAGATCAGGAGCAGAAGGGTGTGAGGATGAGATCAGCGGGGGGGGGGGGGGTTTAATGTCTTCATCTGTAGCAAGAAAAGGTGTTCAGCCAAATCTCCTCTCTGTCTCTCAGGCTGCGTTCATCAACGAGATGACGGGACAGTTGTTCTACAGCAACACCACCATGTGAGTGGAGAGCGATAACACACACACACACACACACACACGCTGAGCCTCTCTTGTCTGTTGCTGCAGCATCCCAGGGGAGCTGTTCCTGAAAAACCAGGACATCGACTACTCCGTGTGGGGCTTCTGGCAGAACGAGGTGGCTCTGCTGGGCATCACAATGGTCTGCATGTCTCTGTCCTACGTACAGCTGCGACGAATCAACCGCTGGAAATGAGTCCCATGATATGTTCACGTACCCACCAATCATCCACTAGGTCTTTATCTTATTTATGCTTCAAATGACACACGTACAATCAAAAGTTGTTGATATATAAAAATTGTATCATAACACTTGTTGAAGGTTTCACATGGTGTTGTAACGTTTGACTCCCAGCTATAAGCCCCAGACACCATGTCTGTGCACATCTCAGTCCTCACAAAGCTGCTTCCAGGCAGTGAGACATGGCAAGGAAAGGCAGTGAAGGAAAGGGAAAGGATTCTAGATTCCATGGGGAACCTTTTAGTTTTAAAATAATCACGTTCCTCAGTTCTGCAGATTCAAATGACAGGCGATGCATAAAGCTCTCGCCCTTTTTTTATATTAATGCCTGACAGAAACAGTGGAGGAATTATTTATTTTGTGGATATCTTTCTTGTGACTAACTTTATGCAAGTTTTACAAAAATATGTATACTGATAACTTAGAATCATAAAACAGATTACAGGGCGTGGGCAAATATTCACATGAGAGAAAAGCTTCCAAAAACAAACCCTTACATTTTCTTGGCTTTAAGGTTTAAAATGCATGTTCTTCCACTCTTTATGACATCATCACACACATCTATGTTCTGTATTATATCCTACAGCCTCTTGATTGGAGCTATATTATATTTACACTCGGGATAATTGATCCTGAAGAATCTTTTGTACATTCCTTTAAGTGCTTGTTATGGAATATTTGCAAACTTAAGGATCTCCACTAATATTTTAAATAAAGTTGTTCCAAGTTTCAATAACGTTGGCTGCACATCAGAAGTTTGTAATCTGGACTAATGTTCCTTCGGGTTCACAGTGGCCATTTGTATTTTATTTAATCAAACGTCCAATAACACTTACTTTACTGTATAATAATTTAAATTTAAATAAACCTCATCATTTTTTTTAAACAAATGGTTTCATGTCAATTTAAAGCAAGTTTTTAAAAAATGCAATATATTGACAAAACATGGTTAGTAGTTTTACTTTCCCTCTGACTTAAAGATGGCTCACACAAAAACAGCAGATACAGAGATTTGCCAAAATTCATCATTAAAAAAACCCCCATTAACACGGTTACGATGGGCGAGTGTGTTAGCGGGACCGGGCCCAGTGCAAGAGAACCGGAGCCCCAGGCGAGACACGACACAAGAACACTTTCATACTTCAGTTCATTCTGCGGTTGGAAGACGAGGCCTCGCTTAGAAACACTTCTCACGTCACCTTCTTAAAAAGCCGCTTGCTCTCTTTATTCATGGCGTGCCCCGTGGTCACCGGCGTGTTCTCCAACCCACGGAGCCACTCTGTACATTTCAGCACCACTCGCTCATCCACACCGCGGCCCTCCTCATCGTATTTATGTTGCTCCTTGAGCTTATGTCTCCCAGTTGAGCATCTCTGGTGTTTTTAGCAGCGACCGTACCGTGTTGAAGTCTTTGAGATGTTTGCCCTCCTGCGTCTGGAATCCAAGGCGCTTCTGTCGTTTCTGGTCGCCGCGGCGTCTTATACCCGAGCGGCTGGAGGGCGGCTGTGACGTCAGACGAGGGGGAATGAAGGATTTTGTCGCATCTCGAATGAACTCCGAGGCTCAATGATCTAAAATAAACCCACACTTCTAATCCTCTGGTTTCATGTCCGTGAGGGCACGTTTACTACACACACGCAGGCTTAAGCCACACAGGATGTAATCACAACTGAAGTGAGAGTACAGGTGGGGCTCTGTGCACCGAGCATTAAGCAGGTAATAGTCTGACTTCATTGTGAAAGATAACTTTTAATAAAGAAGTTTGACTCCCGATTGAATAAATGAACAACTCAATGTCCACTTACGAGCATTCAACTGCAAAATATAGCATTGTTGTGCGATCTTAGGAAAGAGACATTTGAGAAAAGACTGCCACAGAAGAAATTTATTAGATAGGATTTTGTTACAAAACATGATAAAAATATTATTTAAAACATCTCAAATTCAATATGACAGGAATCAACATATATTCTCCCTACACATTACACATATACATCTATCCGGACTTGTTGCGCATGCATTTACATTCACGTGAACCTGTTGGTAGTCGACCATCTGCGTGCTCACTCACAGCAGGTCCTCCTGTGGATATGGAGGACTCGCTTGCAGAGAGGACAAGCGTGATAGGCGTCCTTGAAATAGTTTGCAAAAAATGGAAACAGGCAGCATCCAAGGAACAACCTGAGAGACACAAATTATACATCAGTCTACGTCTTTGCTACATGCGTTTTGATCGATGCTGCGCAATTAGAGCTGGATCACATTTAGGCATGTTATAATTTGTGTCTCACCCACAAAACAACATCAAGAAACACATGCGCCACACGAGACCCCCGACCCGGTAGGTGACGTGCGTGGTGACCTGCGTCTTACAGAAAGGGCACGTCGTCAGGGCCGGATAGCAAAACAGCTCCGCCTCATGGCTCACGAACGTCGACCTGGGAGACGATGAAGGGCCCTCCGGCACTAGAGAAAGAGACATGGGGCACATCATTTCAGAACTGGTTAATTTTCTATCAGAGAGCAAACAAAAGGGATTGTATTCAGATTAGCAGTCTGGAGTCGTTGGCTGCATTTAAAATTCCATAGGCCTACCAACTTTTCAGAATTGTGACCACTGTTCCATCTTTGAGAGTTTACAATGGAGGAAAACAGGAATATAGCTTCAGACATCCAGTTTGTAAATGTTTAAATATTTTCAGCAGTAGGCTCAATCCCTGTTCAGATGTTATCCATCAGACATTTAATTAAAACCTTCAAGATTGACACTTTACCATTAGGCCTACAAGAATTCTCTCGCAACATTTAGCCAGACTACCAGTGTAATTAAATCAATAAACGTCTCTTCACATTTGGACAATAAAAGCCAAATAACGGACACAACACTCTTCCATCAACGTTTCGCTAACAAAAGTTTAAAAAGGGAACATAGCTGAATTGTGAAGAAAATTTAACTTTCAGGCCGACGCTACGTATTCAAAATAGAGGCAGCAGACGTAAAGTGAGCATGTACCAGTTAGAGGGAAGTCAGCTTCGATGGTGCGGACAACTCCAGGAAAGAAGGACAGAGGGGGTGACGGTGGGGGGGTATGGTAGATCCTCGCATCTTGCCTCGTGTGAGTTTCATCTAGAAAAAACAAAATTCACACGTTTTATTTGTAACTTTAAAAAATGATCATTTAAAACCATTCAAATCGAGTAAATTAAGACAGTATTTTACCTGGTGTGAAGTACGGTGGTGGTGTAGGATAAGCCTCGTCCTCTTTTTCTGAATTCGCCATTCAACAATTTGATGATGTACACCAGAGTGAGAAAGAGTGAGACTCTAAATGTGTTTCGGTGTTTGTGTATTGCAGCAGGGCGTCTGGAGGTATACCAGGTGCAATTGAGAGGTACTAATTGAATCCTCCTCTGATTGGTTGAAGCACCTATTACCCACCAGGCAATAGCAGCATGATTTTAAAAACGAGACAGAAGTTAATTGGAGGTATTTGTTTAAAAAGTGACACGCCATTGCGACTTTACTCAAGTTTTCTGCACATCAAATGGAGATGGCTCGCCTGTCATTTGGAGTATTGACATTTTCATTCACTTCCTTTGATTATAAAAAACGTACGTGTTGTCAAATTATAAATAAAGAAGAAAAAAAACACACTTCCAGTTTGATAATTGGTGATTAATCTGTATCACTATCCTTGAAGTAGAGCTGAGTGCTGTGATAGATGAGATTAAAACCATCTGCAAGCACATCTGCAACCACATTCTAGCAGGTACAACTCGGACCATAACTGACTCTCTGGCAAATCCATAAATATATTGGCATACTTTTATTTGCAGAACACGCACATCCCGGTCCCATTACTTGTGGATCTCAATTCTGCTGTTGAAATAATACAAAATTCAGGATGTATATTAATTTAAACACAATGCACCACAAGATCAAAATGAAACACATAAACTCAAAATCAGGCCCCATCTTAAGGCCGGTATCTAATAAGCAATTAGTCATACTGCACGTCCCCATTTTGCACTACAACCTCCATTTCAGTGTTTAATTTTTTTTTAAAATATATATATGTTTGTATATACGGGTATATATACCCATATATACCCAAATTATGAATATACATTCATAATTTATATTTGTATATACCTCTGCTGTACTTGTTTTGATCTTATTTATGTGTATGTACGGTAGTCTTTTGTATACATGCCTGCAAACTCACGAGGAGTGAAAAAGGTGACAAGGGGGGGGGGGGGGGGGAGAGTGTGCTGGTGACTTTTTTGTCGCCACATGTATGAACTACGGTCATTTGATTGTTCTGACCACAAATCTACATAAAAATAAACATTTTAAGAGAACAATAGGTCCACCATTCTCACTAAGTCAGTGATCGGGCCCTATAATAATAGTAATACATATAAATTGTCATTATATATAATATGGTGATTCATGAACCAACTTTTTGGCCTGAACAAGTCTTCAAGTCTTGTGCTCTGCTGAGCCTCGAGTCTGTTCCTTGAGTCTGTTCCTCGAGTCTGGAGTCTGTTCCTCGAGTCTGTTCTGCCTCCACCTGGTTGTTGTCACGATCTTTGACACAATACCTGCCATATCATGATACTACCACAAGACCAGAATTCAGTGTGAGCAATTATAGAGTTACATCACTTTACAGATGTGTGTTTGAGGTGAAACCCCCTTGGCTTTGACACACACACACACACACACACACACACACACACACACACACACACACACACACACACACACACACACACACACACACACACACACACACACACACACACACACATACATACATACACACATATATATATATATATATATAATCTGGGTTCAGGCTGCTTTTGTTGAATGATCGGCTCTGCCGATCCGCCCTCTTCTGTGAACCCCACCCCACCCCGGGATGAGGTGTAGGAGAATCACACGAGGTGACTCCCACCAAACCGCCCCATCCCGGGAGGGGGGGCCGACCCCCCCCGCTCCTTCTGTGGGATCCACAAGTCATGCCCACCGCTTTCTGTGAGTAACCCGCCAGGATACCCCCCACCCAAGCGATGCAGCTGAGTGTCGGAGACTTCACACGAGGTGACTCGCCACAAGACGTACTCAGTTTTACACCGCTGGTATGAGAGGACCACCCCCCCACACCTCCTGAGGGCGTCACATCACGGTGCTGCTCTGCTGGAAATCACTGCTATTTACACTAACTCTGCTCCGTGACGTCACGACTACGAGCGACGTCACGGCATCAAAGCGCAGACAATGTTTCCATGGTGACTCAGTGACGTCACGGAGAATGTCTTGTCCGCGAGCGCGCGACATCCGCCAGCTAAACGGCGCGAGCGTGAACTGTTTTCTCTTTAACTCCTACACACGTAATAACTATCCTCACACAGCACCCCAAAGCGAGCGGACGTTACATTAATACCTTCTCTCTCTACAGCTGTTTCTCCCCGCCTCAAATCTTCGTGCTCCGCTAGCTTACTGAAGCTTCATCGTTCATATTTTTTTCACCAAGAAACAACTTTTAAGTGGGCGAGGGTTATGTGTTATTAGTTATGCTAAGCTCGGCAAACAGCTCATTCTGTCGCTTCATAGACATACTTACTGTACAGATGTCAGTGTTCTCCGTGTCTCACTCCAATCTCAGAAACGCCGGCCGGCCAGGTGACCCCCCCCTGTTGACCCCCCCCCCCCCTCTACCCCAAAACAAAAACTCTTCGGATCTACACGATTCACGTGGATGACCTATTTTGATTTCAAAACGGTGAATTTCACCGAATGGTGACAAGTTTGCAGGTATGTGTATATATTGGTTAATGTGTGAAGTTCAGGGCCCGTTGGGAATCAGAAAACTCTTTCCCTTATCCAAGTTCATACTAGTCTGCCACTGCGGGTCAACCGTGGCCGCTTCCCCGTTGACTGTCACGGGGTATTAGTCCACAGGGTGCACTAGATGGTGGTGTTTTCTAACCGGTTTTGGACACTTTGGATGTTTCCATTTGAAACCACGAGGGGCGCTTCTCTCGCACTCGTCGAGACGTCGACGTGAACCGAGGACTGATGATGAGGCTCCGCTAGTTCAGCCAGGCATCCACGGGGTTTCTCTGCCACGTTTAGCTGCCGGTCGTATCCTACCGGCCGTCTTGACGTTCCCCTCAACATCCCTGGACGAATTCGTGTCGACTGACCAGAGTCCGCGAATTCGGCTCCCTTCCTGATCTCACCTTTTCCCCCCTGCTAGCATCACTTAGCTCGCCGGCTAACGGAAGAACCGTGGGGACCGACGAGGTAAGTTAGCGGCGGAGTGTACGGCTAATGGTGTCGCTGTCATCGGCAGTAAAGGCATCTCCTCCATGGGGGGTTGGAAGGGAGAAGAACCGGAGGCTGACGCAAAAAAGGGGGGCCGTCTGGGGAGCAAAACGCGTCGATATGTGTCTCTAAAAGGAGCCTTCGGGCTGCCTGGGCCTGTCTCACACCGGCGAGCAGGAAGCTAGCTATTTGAATAACTTGCTCGTTAATGTTTGGCTGTGAACGATTTACGGAGCGAGGCAACACACCCGGTTAGCAATGTGGTCGTAGTGAGCGAAGTAATTCAACATTAGCAAAAAGAAGCGCGTCATCGTCACGAAATGTAGGTTATGGTGAATATCATTTGGTTACCGTTAGCTCGGTCATATCCCTTTTAGCTGACGTTGATTGACTGATTGGGTTTATTGTACCCGCGCTAAACTAGTGGCCTCGTAGCAACGTTGCAATTTAGTTAACGGCTGTTCCAGTTGAGGGTTAATTAAATATACTTTAATATATGCTGCTACATCGGCGGGGCTTTTAAAGCTGGTAGAGTTCAGTTCTGCTCGGGGAGTTCGTGTCGCTTGTTGCTAAACTAAGTTGTTCGCCGTGTGACTTCGCAGAGGTCTTCTTCAAGATGTCCCTTCATCAGTTCCTGTTGGAACCCATCACCTGCCACGCGTGGAACTGCGATAGGACACGTAAGGCATTAAATATGTCCCCCACACACCTTTTTATTTCAGAGCACCATCACAAGCTTGTTCCCTACACACCAGTTCAGGCAGTATGCTGCTTGTTATGGGTTAAATGACAATATCATGTCTGTGTGAAGTGTCAACTTTCACATCAAGTAGTCCAGTTTTGGTATTTGCCATCTAGCAGAAACTGGTTTAGCTTGTTTGTCAGCATCCTGTTAACCTGCTTCTTTTCTTTCTTTTTTCGATGCAGAAATTGCCATCAGCCCAAATAACCATGAAGTCCACATCTACAAAAAGAGTGGCAGCCAGTGGGTTAAGACTCACGAATTGAAGGAGCACAATGGACACGTCACAGGTATTTCTACGACTGAACCCACATACAGTTGGGACGAGTGCGATTCAGCGTATTCAGGCTCTGGAATGTGCCGTTCATTGCATCTCTCTTCGTCGTAGGCATTGACTGGGCTCCCAAAAGTGACCGTATAGTGACATGTGGAGCAGACCGTAACGCCTATGTGTGGTCCCAGAAGGAAGGGGTATGGAAGCCCACACTGGTCATCCTCAGGATCAACCGAGCCGCCACCTTTGTCAAGTGGTCCCCGCTGGAGAACAAGTTTGCAGTCGGAAGTGGCGCTCGACTCATCTCCGTCTGCTACTTTGAGTCTGAGAACGACTGGTGAGAATATTTGTGTCGAATACAACCACGGACACGAGAGACGGCAAATTAATATTCCCGATTGTTTGGTTTAACGTGATCGTGGGACTCGTGTTATTGTTGCATTGTTGCGTTGTCACTTGTCTAAGTGCAGTGTTATGTTGTATATAATCAAATTAACTACTAATGTATTGCTTTAGAACACAGCAGCAACCCAGGCGGCGCACTATTAGCGCTGGGTTGTGCTAATACGACCCATTTAATGGTGACAAACAACTGTATGCCGATGAATGTCTTTATACTCCCCCACTGCGGGCTTGTCGGTTATGTAATTTGCCGGAGCTGTTTTTATTTTTTCTCTCCAGCATCCTTTTGTGTTTCCCACCGTCTCAACCTGAAGCACGACCCTCATTCACATGAATGGGACGATTTGCGTTTTTCCGGCGCAGCGCGTGATTTGGTGTGAATGCAGCCGGAAGCAGGCGTGGCGCGAAGTGTACACCTGTTTGTCGTCGCCCGGTTTAACCCTCCTGTTACCTTCACATTTACTGACATATTTTACCCTCGGGGTCAATTTGACCCCAGCAATTAAAACCTCCAGAAAATTATTAGAATTAATATTGTTTCCCAAGTTTAAGTGTGAGGTACTTTATGTTGTTTGTTGACTACCTAAATAGCCCTTTAAATATATAAAAAAGTTTATATTTCTTATATGTTTGACACAGTGAAAAACAGCCTGGGGTCAAATTGACCCCAAAGAACACCGACATTAAACATTGAATGGGTTCAAATTGACCCGAAAGGTAACAGGAGGGTTAAGAAGAAAAGTGCTGTAGACTAATTATTTCCAGGCGTACAAAGTCTCTCCGTCTCTCCAAACCAGGGCTGCCTGATTCTTTATCTTGATTTAGTTTTTTACAGCAGGATATGTTGCGTTGACGTCAGACATTAAAACGACTTAGTTTAACTAAACTAGACTCAAATTGTCTCACATTTGAAACATTTAGTACATCGGAATTATTGATAATTTAATGTATACATAAATATTACATAGAAGTGCTGTGTTTTTTCGTTTTCATATTTAAAATGTATATATTTTTTAATGCCCCAGGTGGGTGAGCAAGCACATCAAGAAGCCAGTCCGCTCCACCGTCCTCGGCCTGGACTGGCATCCCAACAACATCCTGCTGGCTGCCGGCTCCTGTGACTTCAAATGCAGGTGAATGTCGTTCACACTGAAAAGTCTTCTGGGTCGAGAGATAAAGAATACGTGATTAAAAACCTGCTCATGTCCTCACGCACCCTTTCTGCTTTCTGCTCTATTTAACTATTATTTCTGTGCTCCTACTCCCCGCCCCTCCCTCTCTGGCCTCCAGGGTGTTCTCAGCCTACATTAAGGAGGTGGAAGAGAAACCAGGCCCCACCCCCTGGGGCAGCAAGATGCCATTTGGGGCTGTGCTAGCAGAATTTGGAGGAGCGGGTGTGGATCTCTTTATACGTGTTGATAAAATGACTAGAAGTGACCCATTGAACTAAACCAGAGCTGCCTCTTTTGTTTTATCCACTTTGTGTCTGTTAGGAGGAGGGGGTTGGGTCCACTCTGTCTCTTTCTCTGCATCTGGTAACCGCCTGGCCTGGGTCAGCCATGACAGCACTGTCACTGTGGTGGACAGCTCTAAGACGGCCAGGTATATTCATTTCTACCCAATGATTATAATTCTAACGAGAGGGTGTTTCCTTAATTAATTAAACGCACCATGGGGAGTTTTCTCCTGAACAAAGGAACATTGTGTTTACGATCAGTGTTCCACACCGTAACACTGAAGGCGTCGCGCTTGTTGGTTGCATGTCTGCGTAAACCATCAACAAGTATTTTAAATCCTGCAATGTGATCATCAGTGTGGACTACAGTAACACTGCTATTTACTTTGGCATGTTACTGCCCCCTGTGGTTCAGAGCAATAGTGTAAAACTATTGACGGAGAAAAACAAAATACATATGAAATATAAATTGCAGGGTTCGTACGGTCATGGAAAACCTGGAAAAGTCATGGAATTTTAAAATGTTTATTTCCAGGCCTGGAAAAGTCATGGAAAAAACTTAAATCAAAAAAGTTTGGGAAATGTGTTATAATCACATGTTCATTTACGCCAAGTTTGAAATAATGAATATGTTTTTAAAAGAAAGACACTCAAAATATAAGCCAGCGTACGCTCTCAATACGCAAAATGTTCTATATTTTTAATGTTTATTCCGAGATTTCCGTTTGGTCATGGAAAAGCACAGGAAAAATGATTTGATTCTCAAGATGCTCATTGATTTGTGTGTTCAGTCCTTCACAGCTGAAGACGGACTTCCTTCCTCTCCTCAGCGTCATTTTTGTTTCGGAGAACAGTCTAGTCGCTGCGGTAAGAATGAAGCATTTACCGCATGTCGCCACGAATGTCTCCATCTGGGGAATGTCGTAAAATATCTTTGGTCTGCGACTTCTTCAGGGCCACGACTGTTGCCCCATGCTGTTCCGTTGCGAAGATGGCGAGGCGCTGACCTTTGCGTCGAAGCTGGACATCCCCAAGCAGAGTATCCAGAGGAACATCTCCGCCATGGAGCGCTTCAGGAACATGGACAAGAGAGCCACCACCGAGGACCGCAACACCGCCCTGGACACGCTGCACCAGAACAGCATCACGTGAGTCACTCTGAAGGGCAGGCCGGGGGGATTTAATCCGAGACGTTTCTTCGACCGTTTTCCATTTGTGTTTAGATATTTGCAGATGTGCAAAAGTGTAATTTGGTTTTCAGAATGTAGTCAAAATGGGGTTGTCCCTATGCTTTAAACCACAGGTGTCAAACACAAGGCCCGCGGGCCAAATCCGGCCCACCGCATCATTTTACGTGGCCCCTGACTGCTTGAAAGACATGCGATCACCTTTTCTTCGAGAATTTAAGGAAAACATTTTCCGTGCTTTTATTTTGAAGGTTTTAAATGAAATGGATTTATGTTGTGATATTAGAGACATTTTCTTATGTGCAATATGTCTACACTCAAACAAACAATGATCAAATGCAAAGAGTTATTTAACAATATGTTCGAGGAGCTTCTCAAGTGTTTCCGGCCCTTTAAGAGGGCGGCCATGATGCTGATGTGGCCCACGGAGAGATTTTGAACGTTTCAATACATTTTCTGTAATATCGATCAAATAAGGAATTAGTCAACTTTGTGGTCACTTTGGAGGCTGCAGTGACGTTTGTAATATGTATTCCTCAATAAGTGACGACTACATATTAATTCAATTCTATTGGGAATTCCTCGCTGTACCACGTTATTGTAATAATAAAAGTCAACAGCACCACAGTCTCCAACCACAACTTTGGAAAACAATCAAGTCTCCAAGACGGTTTCTGCAAAGATATCGCGATGGTGGGATTGATCTCTTGCAGTCCTGCTGTATTGGACTGCATTACGTTTATCTTGGTGCTCCCAATACCATAAATTAATAAATAATTGGCAACAATTAGATTTTTTTAAACTTAACTTGAGCTGATGACTTGTGTGCAACGGTAATTTACGACTGGCGCCTATTTACATCTGTGCGCTGATCTGTTCAGCTTCCTGTTTCCAAACAAGGAAACATTTCCTTTGCTACATTCCGTCGAAGCGATCCGTCCAAAGGTTATATAATCCACATGCCTACTCGTCTAAAGCTGGCCGACAACCACCCCGTTATCTCTGTTTTTATAACCCTACAAAAGCTGAAGTGTATAAACGACTCCACTCGTGTTTCATGTTGGTCGGGGGAATCTCACAAAATGGCAAACGTTTCCATTTAAGGGCAACGTTGCTGATTTTGTATCATTGCAATGCTATTTGGTGTGTGCACATTCCTTTGTGGTGACGTCGCCCGTTTAAGTACACACACTTGTCCCAGGGTTCGTACGGTCACGGAAAACCTGGAAAAGTCATGGAATTTTAAAATGGTCATTTCCAGGCCTGGAGAAGTCATGGAAAAAACTTAAATCATAAAAGTTTTGAAAAGGTCATGGAAATTTGTTATAATCACGTGTTCATTTACGCCGAGTTTGAAATAATTAATATGTTTTTTTAAAGAAAGACGCTCAAAATGTAAGCCGGCGTCCGCTCTCAATACGCAATATTTTCTAAATTGTTCATGTTTATACCGAGATTTCAGTTTGTTCTTGGAAATTTGGTTAAAAGTCATGGAAATCCATCGGTCAACATGTGTAAGAACCCTGTTGTCACGACAACGTGGTGCGATCCATCTTCGTGATTTTCTATATTGCAACTCATCCGCCCCTTTTTTTTATTTTTATGTCTTTGTGTGTCTTCTCGTCTGGTCCTCAGCCAAGTGTCCATCTATGAAGGAGACAAAAGGGATTGTCGCAAGTTCTGCACCACCGGCATCGACGGAGCGATGACCATCTGGGACTTCAAGGTACGAATGCACACGAACCGTCGGACGCATCGTCGCCCAGATCTCTCGCCTCTAACTCTCTCTCTCTCGTGTGCGTCTACCTCCTCAGAGTCTAGAAGCTTCTATCCAGGGTCTCCGCATCATGTGAAGAAATCTCGTAAATGAATGAAGAAACGCAGCAGGCCTCACTTCTCTCCCTCCCTTCCTCCCCCTCTCCTCCTCCCCCCCTCTTCGCTCCTGCAACGCAGCCAGTAACGCACACAACTGACCACCTAATGGAGTGTCTGCTGAAGCACTGATCAGATCACAACACCCTCTAATGGGTGTGTGCAAACACTCTCACGCACACACTAAAGTACACAAACACGCATACACACACACACACACACTGAGCTGACGTGTGACATCACTTGATTTTTTTGGTTTTGTTTTTAAATGAAGGTTAACCAGGTGTCAAAAGTGGAGCGGTCCTCTGACACGTATTAAAACGTGACGTGAAATGTGTGTTTTTATGTTCTCTAACCTCATGTACCAAAAGTTGAACACTCAGAGGTGCGTTTTATCCCAAAGTCGGACTGCAGTTCACCTTTTTACAGATCAACTTTCAACATGATCTCCGAATGCCGAATGTTTAGTCGAGCGGAGGACGCGTGGCGCTCCGCCTGCGGGGCGCGGTCGTCGTAGATCTTCTCCAGCAGGTGTTTCATCGTTTGGATCGGGACCCGGGTTACTGATGTTCTGAGGTCATGTTGCCGGTCGGCTGCAGAGAGCCGTGTGCAGCATCCGATGGGGGAGAAGGAAAGCAGTTGTGCGGAGTCGCGGCTGGCCAGCACTAGGCTCTATAGCTACGACACTAAAACCACACAAGATGGAGGATTTCTATGTAACCGATCATGAGGTAGACATGAAATAAAGATGAAGTCAATTTGAAGTACACAACTCACTCGACTGTTCTCTTCATTTTATCTTATCCTTTTACCAGATCCTTTTAGTGGATTTGCAGTCGTAGGGTTATTTTGTTTTTAATGTGTCTTCCATATTTGTTCTCTTGTACTGTAACACTGATTCTTCATTGACTTTATTGTGCATTTATTACAGAGACTTAATTGACACAAGGAAGTAGCAGCTTCATTTAATTAATCTTTTATTTATTTATTTTGTTACGGTATTTTTAAAGCATGTCGAACAAGTCACCAGTACATAAATTCATATTTACATAAACTTTGGTGCATTTAAATGTTACTTTCTCAGAAGTGCTATATGCATGTTGTCCTCGAGGCCTCTTATGCAACCAGCACTCCAGGGTCTCATTCTATGGATGCCCAAGAGAAAAGTTAGCAAAAAATGAATAAAATGCAGATTAATATTTAGTAAATCAGAATTATCCCTGTGTGAACAGGCCATTACAGCATGTTGTATTTCCATGATAATGATCAATAATCAATTAAGAGTTAAGTTAGGAGTTAAAGTGTCGAACCAAAGACATCAAGTCTGATTTTAAATTTCAAGACAAAAGTGAGGCGATCTTTTGGGTAAATCAATATCTACTTTACCCAACTTGAACTTTGATTTAGGAATTGTAACTTAATATACACGGGGGGGAACGGGAGCAAATATTTTCTATAGAAACTCTTCCCTCCTGCCCCCCCCCCTCCCTCCCTCCTCCTCCTGCAGTTTAATCCCTCCCCTACTCCTTGTTCCTCTTTCTTTTTGCAGTGACCACCCGTCCCTCCCCCTTCTTTTTTTCCGTCTCTTTCATGCTTCTTTTTCGCTCCTCCCCCTCAGTTTCTACTTCCTCCTTTCTCCTTTCTGTAGAAAACATTGCATTGTGTTCATGCCCCTCCCTCAACTCTCCCTTTTTGTTTCCCTCGAGAGAAAAATTGTTTTGCTCCCATTCTCTCAACGTTCTTTTTTTTGGGGAACTGTTACACCCATTTTCTGCCTCAAGCCTGAGCCTGCATACACTTCCTGTATGTCTCCCCTCCTGAGCGTCACTGTGCCCTCCTCCTCCTCCACTTCCCCCTCTGACCTCAGCTCGGCTTCTCTCTTCCTGAGCTCACTGTCATTGGCGTTTCGCGTTGACTGGCCAGAGTCCGCGAGCTGAACCCCCCCCACACACACTCACACCTCATCTTTATCTGACCCGCCGCCGTCCTCTGCCTCTCGTCTCGCTCACTCTCCATCTCTGCGGCTCTTCACCCATTCATCTCCCTCCAGCCCCTCAGGGTAAGTAGCCTAGAAAATATGTAACAGTTGACTGACTTTGTTTAGACGTGTCAGTCACTCACACACACTCACACACACTTTCTAAGTGTACTTCATGTTCAGGGAAAAAGCTAAATGTATGCAACTCAAACACACACACTTGAGCACATAGTCGTGGATGTTACGTCAACTTTCTTTTTGAAGTGGTGCTTGTACACGACTGATGCAGATGTCTCTCTTTCCTGGGTGTGTGCTCGGGGAGAGTTGGTTTGGATGTGTGTTACCCTCGACCTGTATCATTCCTCTCATGCCCCTGAAAGTCTGGATGTCATTAACCCAGCCTGACTGAGATAAGTTCAGTGTGTCTTTCTGGGGGTAAAAAACAGCTGATTGTGTGTGTGTGTGTCTGTCGTTTACCCTTTTACCGCAAATAGTCAAGACTAACTCTTGAGATCGTGATGAATAGTCCTGTTCATAACTTTGTCGGGTGTTTCCTTTTTTTCCGCTCCTTCCGCATAACAAGAATCTTCCAACTTCTGTTTTTCTAGACTTTACCGTTATCTCTCGGCTCACCAGACGCTGGTTCCTCGCAGCCCTTCCTGGTCCCGTTTCTAACATCTGATTGGCCATGACTTACCATAGTTTCCTGCTGGAACCAATTATCTGTCATGCCTGGAACAAAGATGGTACCCGTAAGTCTGCTCGCCATCCCCGATTGGTCCCTCGGGAGCTTTTATTTCAGTCTCTAAACTGTCGTTTTATTCACACATCATGGAAAATTCTGCTTCAGCTATAGCGTCTGCGCCCAAGAACAAACATAGAATTAAGAATTAAGAATATACACTTTTATTAATCCCCAAGGGGAAATTAGTTCTCTGCATTTAACCCATCCTTAGTTATTATGAGCAGGGGGGCTGTGAAGCGCCCGGGAAGCAACTGGGGGTTCAGTGCCTTGCTCAAGGACACTTCGACTTGCAACTAATGGGGAGAGCGGGGATCGAACCCACAACCCTGCGGTTGCAGGACGGCCCTCTTACCCCACTGAGCTAAAGCCACCCCCAAATAGTGTAACAGTCAAGTGGTTTGTGATTGGCTCCCAGGTGGGAGACGGTATTTCCTGTTTCCTGTCAGGGTGGCGTCTGGGGGCCTTTTCTGAGAAGCCTCTTGTTCTCCGTCAGCTGCAGGAAACTAATGCCATATTTGGCTTTTTCTGGGCAAAGCGGACGTAAAAAAAGGCCGCCGTGGTTGAGTCATAGCGGTTGTCGTTTCACTCGAGGCTGAGCACTCACCAAAGAAAACTCAAATGCACACCAAAGTACCGCACACTGCATCTGACTCATCTGCTGACTGCAACATGTGCATGTCGCTCCCACGCTCTGCGAAAGACGGTTGAAGTCGTTGCACATTGTCTCTTTGAAGATGCCGTGCGTGCGTGTGCCGCCTGCAGGCAGTGTTCATGCTGTATGTCTCCAGTTTATTTATGTTCTCATGCACCCAGTCAGCTGCTCTGGTGTTCCACTCCACCGATCAGCAGTGATCCCCCCCCCCCCCCCCCCCCAGAAACGTCTCCCCTCAGTCACTCTCTCTGCACTTTGTCCTCACACTGATGAATTTCCTATGTTTGTACGTTTTTGCGAATTTTTGCACGACTTTAATGTGTTTCTGTGCCTCAAGAGATCGCCCTGTGCCCCAACAACCACGAGGTCCACATCTACAAGAAGGATGGCACCAAGTGGACCAGGATCCATGAGCTGAAGGAGCACAACGGTCAGGTGACAGGTGAGAGAGACCACGTCACACACACTCGGACGCAGTGATTTACTTTCGTTACTTAAAAAAGAAATTTGGTTTCCACAAAGTTTAGAGACATTCAGGTAAACATCTTTTTTTTGTCAACTTGCAAAATGGTCCACTATTTATTTCCAGTGACTGTTTTTGCATTTCCAAAACACGTCTTTTTAATATGTCAACCGTGCTTTCCCGTGGTACCGAAATAACAAGATGGAGGTTTTTAAGGAAATAGTTAATTTTGGTAATTCGCGTATTTGTCCCGAGAGTTTGACAAAAAGAATCAAAACCACTTTCTGACTTTATGAAGCGGTAGCCAGCAGCTGGTTAGCGTAGCTTAGCACAAAGACTGAAAACGGAGGGAAACCGTTAGCCTGACTTTGTCCAAAGAGAACAGATTCCAGCAACCAGCATTTAAATTTCATATCTTCTATTTTTAAACCGTACAAAGTGCAAAAATGACACAATGGAGCTTTACTTTGGTTTGTGGTCCGAACTATTTCATTTCGTTAAGCTAGTTAGCGCAACAACTTGCTAATATATTAGCATACAGACATAGTGGACCTTTAAGGAGCCACTTTATTCCTTTAATCAAACGGCTAACTTCTTAAACAGGAAAAATAAGCACTTGCAATGTGTCTGTCGACCCAATTAAATCTAGCTGTCCAATGAGCATAAATAGTTCTCAACCTTCTCATGTGCCCTGTGGTGAGAAAGCACATTTCAGTATGAAAGTAGTCCTTTAGATATTGACTCTGATGCATGCGCGGGTATTAGAGAAGCGATTCCTTTTCTCCCGCAGGTATCGACTGGGCCACGGACAGCAACCGCATCGTGACCTGCGGAGCGGACCGCAACGCCTACGTGTGGACCCTGAAGGAGGGCGCCTGGAAGCCCACGCTGGTCATCCTCAGGATCAACCGCGCGGCCCGCTGCGTCAAGTGGTCGCCACAGGAGAACAAGTTCGCCGTGGGCAGCGGCTCGCGCCTCATCTCCATCTGCTACTTTGAGCAGGAAAACGACTGGTGAGAGGATAGTTTCCCGCCTTTTAATTTACATGAAAGGTTGCATTTTTGAGCGGCCGTGCTGTGATTTGGAAGGTGGGTGTGTAAGCACATCAAGAAGCCGATCCGCTCCACCATCCTCAGTCTGGACTGGCATCCCAACAACGTCCTGCTGGCTGCCGGCTGCTGCGACTTCAAATGCAGGTACGGGTGAATCGAAACGGGTGTGAGCGCGTGTTGCTACTCTTGCGAGGACATTTTAGAGACTACATTCTAGTACGTACTACGACCTCTGTCGACTCTGTACATCTGGAGCATACTTTCTATTTTTGTCCTGATTTCTGTGGAGACTTAGTATTCCTTATTACCTTCGCATTGATCGCCGTGTATTTATTTATTTATTTATTTATATATTTATTTATTTGTTTACTCGCATAACTAAAAAAGTATTAAACCGAATCGCATGAAATTTGGTGGGATGATTGGTTATTATCCGGGGACCATTTGATTAGATTTTGGGATCGATCGGGTCAAAGGTCAAGGTCATGAAAAGGTCAAAATCTTCTTTTTACCATAGCGCGGTCAATTTTTATCCAATTGGCATCCAACTAATGCCAAAATGTTCATAATTCAATGCACAATCTTGTGATATGCGAAGGTATGCGCTCTACCGAGTGCCCATTCTAGTTTCAATCCAGGCTACAAGAGAGGATTGTATCCTGTGCTGTACAGATTTTTAAATCCTCTTAAACTTAACTTGTTTTGTTGTGTTCTTCTTATTTGGATGTCAAGGATTACTCCGTTTAGTTGAAAATGCGAAATAAAAAGTTTACAAAAAAACTTTATTTGACGTAGACTTAAATTAAAGTCTTAATTATAAGCCTGGCTTAACTCCTATTTAAAAGTCAAACCTCTATTCCTCCTAATCAACACACACAATGATGTCATCGCTGCGTTTGCATTTTGATTTTCATACGACATAAAGACACCGCGGAATTTATGATAAATCCAGCTTGTCTGCCCCTGCCTGTATTGTTCTCGTCCTCTTTTCCTCCTCCTCTTCTCCTCCTCCTCTTGCTCACATGCCGACCCCTCTCGACCCACAGGGTGTTCTCCGCCTACATTAAGGAGGTGGAGGAGAAGCCCGGCCCCACCCCCTGGGGCAGCAAGATGCCGTTCGGGGAGATGTTGTTTGAATCTGGCGGCTCTGTGGCGGCGGGGCAGACGGGAGGCGGCGGCTGGGTGCACAGCGTCTGCTTCTCGCACTCCGGCAACCGCCTGGCCTGGACCTCCCACGACTCCACGGTGTCCGTCGCCGAGGGAGGCAAGGCCGGCACGTAAGAAAGGGGCGGGGCTTGCATACTTGTCTGTGTGGGTTGTTCGTATGCCCTCTGACCTTTGCCATGTGACTCCACAGGGTGAACAGTCTGAGCTCTCAGTCTCTTCCTCTGCTGTGTGTCACCTTCATCACGGAGAGCAGCTTAGTCGCAGCTGTGAGTATTCAATACATGAACATCTATTCTGAATATGTTATTCAGTGTATTTGTTTGTATCCACATGTACTTATTGTGTGTGTGTCTGAACGATATTTAGAAAATTCAAGAGAATCAAATGTGTAAAATAAATGTGCCACACACACACAAATGAAAATACTTATTTGATTACTGTATATCATATTGTGCATTATCAATAAAGTATATATACATTTAAAAATATATATATTATATGGTTTACCTATTAAAGAGATTTTTTTTTTTTATGATAGTCACAGCACATTTTTTTAAAGCATGATCTTCATTAAACAGCACTTACATTAAAAAAAATTAAAACATTTTAAAAAACTGCCACTAACTGACTTATTGAAGGAGCCTGAACTTTACACAGCCAACACATTTCAGTACTGAGCCTTCAAATAAACCCAGAGTAAACCAGTTAGTGTTATTCTTTCCATATTATCTATAATATATGGCGGCTAATAGAATATGAAGTTGATATGAATTCACACGGGGATGCTTTTTTTCTGGGTTTTATTGCAATAAATAAGGATCACATTTGCAAATGTGGAACTCCGACCTCGCCGGGCTGGATAGAATGAGAGATAGTGAATGAAGTTCAGAAATAGAAACGTCTCCATATTCAGCCTCGGTCCCGACGGACGAGGTGCAGAGGCATTCCTCAAAAACCTCAGGCGAGGAATTTAAACGTCAGAATGTTCTTTATTGTATTTTATATCACGGTCAGTCAGTATAAATATGCTCTGGTTACCAGCAGCTGTCTGATCTTTTTGTATTGGACCGTTTTTGCAATGAGGCTCATTTCCATAGAAAAGGAATGATTGTTCTCCAGATGTCCGACTTCATTTAAATACCGGGCAACGGTGCATTTCATTGCTTGTGAAGAATGGAATTTCTTCTTTTTTTCTTCAGAAGTTACATATAGTCTTGCTTTAAAGCCGCCACGTGTCCAGCTTCACTCTGGCGCCTCACAGTGGTGGTTAAAAAAAGAAATAAAAGAAGCTATTGTCACAGACTTTGAAAGATTCTCCGCATCATGCCTTTGAGCGTTCTCGCTACATCTGGATATGAAAACAAAACAAAATCCCAACTATCTCGTCTCACGTGGCCATGTGCTCCTGCTCCTCCAGGGCCACGACTGCTACCCGGTGCTGTTCGTGTACGACGGGGCCAAAACCAGCCTGACATTTGGTGGCAAGCTGGACGTTCCTAAGCAGGTGGCGCAGAAGGGCATCAGTGCCAGGGAACGGTTCCAGAACCTGGACCGCCGGGCCTCGGAGAGCCAGAGCACCGAGAAGGACCTGAACTCCCTGCACAAGAACAGCATCAGGTGAGGAGGAGAAAAGAAACAGAAATGTTATTTAAAGGGTCCATCGTTCATAGTCATCATCCTCTGTGCAGATTCAATTCAATTCAGTTTATTTTATATAGCGCATTATCACAGGTTACAAATTTGCCTCAGAGGGATTTACAATCTGTACACATACTTTACATCCCTGACCTTTGATCTCACATCGGATCAGGAAAAACTCCCAAGAAATAGAAAAAACCCTTTCACATGGGAAAAAAAGGGAAGAAACCTTCAGGAGAGCAGCAGAGGAGGACCCCTCTCCAGGATGGACAGATGCATATGATGTTTGCAAAAAAAATAAAGAAACCTTGTTTCACAGAGTTTTACTATATTTCAGCCAAATCTCGGTGCTGGAAGGAGGACGAAACCACTGCATTAAGTTCTGCACCACCGGCATGGATGGAGGAATGTGCATCTGGGACGTGAAGGTAACACACACATTGCACTAATGACACAATAATACACTGATGTGCTGTATCTAGTATGGGAACTCTGCACCTTTTTTAAGATATCGACCAAAATAACCCAAAACCTCTCCAGTCAAACGATGCATGCATTCCATCATATTTTAAGTCAAGCTCTCCGTAGTTCGTGCCGAGATGCCACTAAACATTTAAAGTATACGCCTGTGGTGGCTGATCAAAATAAATATGGTGGTGAACTGAAGGCTTCAATGCACATGATGGGTATCAAATGAAGTTCTCTCTGGATATCGGTAATCACTTTAAGGGCGTCATTACTTTTAAACGAAACCCAGCCCTATTAGTATCCTGCCCACATGTTTTCCAAGATATAATAATAATACATGTCACCCCTTTTTTTCCAGTCTCTGGAGTCTGCAATGAAGGATTTGAAGATAGTCTGAATGGAAGTTTACGTCGAGCCGCCCGGCGTTTATTAGCTCCTGGAGATATGAAGGAAAACTGCTGCCTTATTACACAAAGCTTCTTATGGCCTTATTTTAATCAGGTATTTGCTATACAAGTTAAACGACCAGACTCGGGTCTACCAGTGTTTGTAATCCCTCTGAAGCTCTTTGCGGAGCTCCACACTGTATTCAGAGGGACTGGCCGCTGGTCTGCAAATGGTACTTTATGAGTTAAATAACTATAATCATAGAGGGCTCCACCTGAGCCGAATGCTTAAAGCAATAATTTTATTTTAATCATGATGAGTATGTGTTAAAAAGCTTATGCTGGTCATAATGTGCATTTAATAAAGCTGTTACAGTGATCAATAATGCGTGGTTCATTGCAGGTGTGTCACGTAGCTTATTGTTTTTCACATGGTCTTCATCGGGAGCGTTTGAAACTCAGGACATGAGAGATGACATTGTTTTGGAAACCTGAAGAATAGTCTTTATTCTTTATTGACACAAAAAGTACACGTGAATGGTTTTGATATTATTATTTTTTTTAATTTGGCAAAAATAGTAAAGGGATTTAAACATTTTCTCCACTAGAATCATATCCTGGTAGTGAGAGGAAGGCATGTTGTCCGTCCAATGAGAAGATGCAAATGTACAGAAAATGTAGACGAACAGTTCAATGAATTAATGAATAAAATAAGAACTTTAAATAATTTAAAATGAGACAAAGGCTCTTTCAGTGGTTTGTCAAAAAGGTCATTTGTTTGTTCTGTGGCATAGCTTTAAAAAAATGTAGGGAAGAAGAAAACTAACAAAAGAGCCAAACATAGTGTATTTCAAAACAGTGAATAAAGTATAATAATATAAATGTGATAGCAGCAATAGAAACATCTGCAAATGTAGCGTTGAGAACATTAGCTTACATTTTGTGTAAAATTCTGAAATGCAGTACTTCTACAGTAAAACAAAAGTCAAGCCCTTCTCCAGCTTGTTATCGTTCATCGATAACTCGGATGACATCACGGTGACGTCATCGAGGGGGTTGCACCTCCGAAGTATACTATTATACATCAACTCTTTCGCCTCCCAGGATTATTATTGAATTGACCCGAGTGTCTCCCCAAGTCACGTGTCTCTCTAACTGAACAACAACAATACAACGCACAAACAATCGACACCATATTGTATCATCAACCGGCTCCCCCAACCCGCCACGCCCCCTGGCGGAAGACCCGAGGAACTGCACGTCCAATAACAACTCTGTAAATCTCGGGTGCCTGAGAGAGACAGAGAGAAGAGAAGAAGAAAAAAAGGATGTGGCAGCCTTCAGTGATGGAAAACATCCCACCTCGCCGAGTCGTGATGAGGTGAACCGGCGGCTGGGGAGAGAGAGAGGTAGGGAGGTAGAGAGAGAGAGCAAGAGAGAGAGAGAGACCACCAGCATCCCCATCGTCACTGCGCAGATCGCGGCTGTCCCCCCTCTTCGGTGAGACCATCCCTGACGCCCACACTTCCGGACTGGATCCTCTGGAGGCAGCTGGGTCGGGATGCTTCCGTCTCCCCGGTGCCGCTTGAGCTGAGGATCCAGGACCACGTCGTCCCCGGTGAAACCGTTACCGGTAGAACCTGCCCGTCGCGACCGCATCGGAAGTGCCCGGCGGTCGGTCGCCCTGCTCTCGGGAGGGGATCCAGGCTTTAGCCCCATACTGTCTGTCTGCTGGCAACTGTTGCGTATTTCCACTGTAAATGAATCTTATACGGTAGGTGGAATCATTTGTTTGAATTGTTTTTGTTATCTGGACTAATGATACGAAGTGTGATTGTAAATATGAAATATATTGGGCTCTAGATAGAGGATGGGGATGAAGAGGATGGCGGGTTTGGGAACCAGCGGTTTCAAATATATAATTGAATAATGAAATAAATCAAGCAAACGTTTACATTTCAACATATATTGGAACTGATGATGTGAGCATCGTGCAGCTCGTGGTTTATTTGCCTGACGAGCATGATTATTAGCACACACACACACACACATAAACACACCTGCCACATCCCTCCTCTCTCCTCCTCATCTCTTGTCTCCTCTGTATTTTTCTCCTTTCTGTGTGCACAGTCTTTCTTGAAAACACATAATAGGCCACACACACGCTCGCACACACACACACACACACACACATCCTAGTTGAACTCCCACATGAAAGAACGTGGTCCGGGTCCAGGTTTTCATGAGTCCAGGTTTCACAATAGGAAGAGGTCAGACAGAGCAGACCAGGCCTGGACTGACGATGATCTTCCCTCTACCTGTGAATGTGCTGATCGCTTTCTCGATTAATCGATCGTTTGGTGTGTAAAATATCAGAACAATTGTATATAACGTGCATCACAGACTCCCAGAGCTCACGGTGACTTCTTCTCGTGTCTTATATTTCAGACCAACAGTCTAAAACCCAAAGCTATCCAGTTTACATGGACATAAAATAAAGAAAATCATCACGTCTGAGAAGCTGGAATTGGCACGTTAGTGGAATTTCTTCTTGAAAAATTAGTGAAACAATTTACATCTTATTTAACTCTAGAGCAAAACACATTGATAAGCCCTTCAAACACACGTGTGTTCACAACCAGTCAAATCTCCTCAGCTCGTACTTCTATAGATACGATTACACGTGAAGTTCAATGCTTTGTCATGTTTTATTGGAGACTATAGGCTCAATATGATTGTTATGATTTTTCCTGCACATGCCATCACTATTAGTCTTAAAGTTGTTAGATAATCGCAATTATATTCAACACTAACTTTTTACCCAATCACACTTTTACACTACACCTCAAACACTTAATTGATTTGTCAATAGACAAATAACACAAATATGTTCATAGTTTATTAATTGTTACATTCAGTTGTTTAATCAAGGAAACATTGAAAACATTCTGTGTTGATAAAGCTTTTTAAATGTTAAAATGTGCTTCTCTGTGTTTTATATCATTTAAAATGGAATGTTTTAGTCTCACTAAAACACCATATGAAAACTTGTCGGCATTCTTCACACATTTTTTGACATTTCCTATATTAAACAATTCATTAAAAACAATCACAGATGAAACCATAGGGAAATTAATCTATTTTATATTATTTGTACACTGAAACATGCAGTGAAGTACACGAGAATATACAATTACAACAACTGGATATTTCCACTTTCAATTATCTTTGTTTGAAAATCATTTGAAATGAATATTGTTTATCCTTTAAAACATAAAACAATGAACAAATGTCTGTCACAACATCACACAGCAAAAGATGAACCCAAATATATGAAATGTATAGTGACATACAAGCAGCAAATCCTACGTTTAAAGAAGCTTGAACCAGACACCATAACACACCTTGTGACTTAAGCGATCAATTTATTATTATAATGGTTGTCGACTAATTTTCCACGCGTGGACTAATCAATTATTTAACTAATTGTTTCACCTCTAATGGAATTTTTTTTCTTCTCACCGCTTTCCTTCTTTTAACACGTGATATACCGACACACAGAGAGCCGGACCGACCGTCACACAGGCTGCGAGGCGAATTAGCGCTCGCCGTTAAGTGGACGATGGTTTTTGGGTTTTCACGGTTCAATAAGAAGACAACATCCTTCTGTCCGTCCTGCTGTCGGAGGAGAAGAGTTCTCGTGTTGTTTCTGCCTCTCTGCTCCCCCATGTCACACTTAGTGTCTCCCTGCCCGATGGCCTCTGGCCTGGTGATCATGAGCCAGCTTGATAAAGTCATTAATGACCCGGCCAAGCCTGCTGGGCCCACTGACCAACACACACACACACACACACACACACACACACACACACACACACACCAAAGAGCAAGGAAACCTTTTATTTGGGACATGGTGTGTGTGTTTTTTCTGAGCTGGGCCATGTTATTATTAATAACTCTGAATGCGTGTCACTCCATAACCATCAGCTGCTTGAGGAGGAGGAGCACGATGCCGACAGAAACCCGAGGCCTGTCGGTTACGACACGTTGCAACCATTTTCTTTCTATGTGAGGTGGATTATTTTTTTCTCTTCATCCTCCTCCGGTTTTACCTCCCGATAAGCGATTTAATTAAAAAGGTTTAAAACAGCTGAGGCGTAGGAGGAGAACATCATGTTCTACCGTTTCACACTGTTGCACAACAACACACGAAGACAAGGTGGACAGATCTGAGGCTGATATCCCACTAGGACTGAAACGTTTGTGAAATCAGTCACGCAGACTTTTATCTCTTTGCCCGGAGAAGATGGCTCATAAATGCACAGCTTAGCGTATGTATAGCTTATATGTTCGTTATTTATAAGATGCTGTTAGTTGTAATTTGGCTAAAACATCTAATGGTTTAAAAGAAAGAGCTGATTGTCATGCTAAAAAATCCAATATACAGGACTGTCTCAGAAAATTAGAATATTGTGATGAAGTTCTTTATTTTCTGTAATGCAATTAAAAAAACAAAAATGTCATGCATTCTGGATTCATTACAAATCAACTGAAATATTGCAAGCCTTTTATTCTTTTAATATTGCTGATTATGGCTTACAGCTTAAGAAAACTCAAATATCCTATCTCTAAATATTAGAATATCATGAAAAAGTATACTAGTAGGGTATTAAACAAATCACTTGAATTGTCTAATTAACTCGAAACACCTGCAAGGGTTTCCTGAGCCTTGACAAACACTCAGCTGTTATAAATCTTTTTTTTACTTGGTCTGAGGAAATATTAAAATTTTATGAGATAGGATTTTAGAGTTTTCTTAAGCTGTAAGCCATAATCAGCAATATTAAAAGAATAAAAGGCTTGCAATATTTCAGTTGATTTGTAATGAATCCAGAATGCATGATATTTTTGTTTTTTTAATTGCATTACAGAAAATAAAGAACTTTATCACAATATTCTAATTTTCTGAGACAGTCCTGTATATATATGTATATATGTATATATATATACATGCATTTTTAATTTGAGTGGTTTTCCTTTTGATGGCTTCCTGTTTCTTATTTTGAGTCCCATCAATCTTAGAACTGTGTGTGTGTGTGTGTGTGTGTGTGTGTGTGTGTGTGTGTGTGTGTGTGTGTGTGTGTGTGTGTGTGTGTGTGTGTGTGTGTGTGTGTGTGTGTGTGTGTGTGTGTGTGTGTGTTAGAAAGGGATGGATACATTGCTATATAGGTCTCTTATGAAGTCTGGCTCTGTAAGATGCAGCATAAAAGTAGGGAGGGGTTGTGGTTTGTGAGTGTGTGTGTGTGTCTGCGTCTGCGAGGACCTCTTTGTCCATGTGCCTTCCCGCATGTTCATTTAATCGTGGTGGGGGGGGGGGGGGGAGCAGAGAGGAGACACGGTCAGGGAGCGAGGGAGAGGAAGATGGGAGAGATGAGCAAAGAAAAAGATGAAAGGAGCGAGGAGTTTTCTGGTGTGTGAAGAAAGAGAAGAAAGAAAAGAAGACAATCCCTGCTCGGCGGTTTCCATGACAACAGTGACATCACTGGCGGGGTTGCGATACCTCCTGAGCGGTCCTCTGTTCAAAGAGATTTGGGTTACATTTATATACATATATATATGTGTGTGTGTGTGTGTGTGTGTGTTGTTGTGCGGACATTGTTTGCTGTCAATGTGAATTGTTTACGAACGAGATCGTCAGGACAAACCCTCCGTCGGTTACCCACTGTTGCCAGGCAACTGCAGTCATGGCAACAAGTTGAAGCATGATCTATGTGTTGCTAAGTAAGCAGACAGGATGGGGCCAGATTTTATTTTAATGAGCACAAATATTAAAGGTGTTACAGTTTAGAATTACATCATCAATGTGCTGTTTCCCTGCTCGTACATGCTCATGTTTTTTTGTAGTGTGTATTTGTTCCCCAAAAAATATTTTTAAATATGTGGTTTTAGGATGTAAAAGAACATTAATACCAGCCCCTATGATTCCCTTGAATTCTGCTTTTACGTACACACATGGATACTATTGTTGTATTCCTTTTCCTTTATTTGTTTCTTAGTTTCAGCTGTGTCAGTGTAGTTGATCCTCGTGGCATGTTCAGGCACAGCTAATATCTCATGGTCGAGTTCAGCTCTCATATCACACGTTTTTTGGAGATGTGTCAACTTAAACCTGCATGTCACTTTCTTATGATTCCAGGTTTATGAACAACCGTGTTCCTCCTAACAAGAGATACCAGCCCACAGAATATGAGCATGCTGCCAACTGTGCCACGCATGCGGTGAATGCACGCACACACACACAAACACACACACGCACACACACACAGAAAGTGATCATAAACACTCACAGATGAAATGACTCTGGAGACAAATCCAGCACGATTACATAACAGACAAAAGATGCCAGTTTCATTTGTTTATTTATTCAAGATACACCAATGCACACTATTTCAGTTTAATCCTGTGTGTTTATGTCTCATGTCTCATGTGTGTGATTAATTCATCTAGTTATGGATAATCCCCAGCCTGCTGGGCAGCTCCGTGTTGCACTTCCAGTCGGAGGACCAATGGGAGCGGCTGTCGGCCTGGGTGTACGGGGCGGGGCTCAGCTCGCTCTTCATCATCTCCACCCTCTTCCACACTGTGGCCTGGAAGAAGAGCCATCTGCGGTACAAAAAGAACACACACACACACACACACACACACAATACTTGGACTGGATTGTATTTATGGTTCAAATATATAAGAGGAGACTGAGAAGCTTTCCTGCAGGCCCCTTCACACCGCAACTAATATCTTTACCCACATACTCCAGATGTGTTTTTTTTTTTAGATTGACAACACACGGATGCTACTTGTATAAACAGTGTGCCTCAGTTGTCATGATGTTTGGCATCTCTCTTCAGGTCTGTGGAGCACTGTTTCCACATGTGTGACAGGATGGTGATCTATTTCTTCATCGCGGCCTCCTACGCCCCTTGGTAAACGGACGAGCCGGCTTCATGGACACGTGGTACATGTTTTCACACAGCGCGCTTGTCGTGATGCGTTTCCCGTCCCGTGTGCCTCCCACAGGCTGAACCTGCGGGAGCTGGGTCCCTGGGGGTGTCACATGCGCTGGCTGGTTTGGGTCATGGCCTCTTTTGGAACCACCTACGTCTTCTTCTTCCACGAGAGGTCAGTTCACGCGTCCATCCGTTTGCCGTCTCTCCGTTTTTCAATCGGAGCAATGTGAACCCCGTGTGTGCCATTTCAATCTCAACTCAAAGGGCCACCTACTAGTTTCATTTGAGTTTAACGGGATCGCTCAGGTTTCCCCCCCAAATGAAAGCATTTTATATTCTGCGCGTGAAAGTTATCCAGATGTTTGTGATTCTATCAGCGGACAAGTTCACACACTAACATCCTTTATTTAGACGTCGCCACCAACTCACGTTCTTGTTCCTAACGAGACGTGACGTCAGTCCGCGTTTCCTAAGCTACTCTACCTGAGCCAGCTTTGTTAAACATTTTATTTAGCTTTAAATGTTGTGTGTGGGACAGGATGTGAACCCAAAAGCAGCACTCTCAGAAAAGGTTCAAGTTAAGAATCAAAAAGGTTAATTTCCAAGGAAAAAAGCACTCTGACGACGGGACGGAAACACAAATGTATTGCTTTTCCTAGGTAGGTACACACACAAATTAAAAAATATATAATTTTGAATAATAAAAACACAAAGAAATAAGTTATAATTGTTAATAGTTGTTAAAAAAACAGATAAAGATAAATAACCACAAATAAATAAGTAACATTTAATGTGATTGTCTGATTTCTGTTTGTTTTTTGTTCAAAAACACTTTGCATCTGTAGACTGCTGCCTAATAGTCTTATTATTACCATTTGCTCATATACTGTAAGCCTAAATAAGTATATTGTGGGACATTGAGTTGAGACTTAAGAGTTAAGGCTAATGTTTTACACTATGTTGATCTGAACTTCACACATTTCATTTATTTACACTACACACATACACACACTTTGTATTTTGCACACTGTCTATATTTAATATTTTTATATTTAATTTAATTTGTCATTAGTATTGTGTATGCATATATGTTGTATATATACATATATATTTTATATTTTACTTTGTATACTTCTTGTATATATCTATATCTTTCATCCCTGTTTTTTATATTTTGTTTTGTATTCTTGTGTGTTTAGTTTATTGGTGCTCCTACTGTTACGACAAATTTCCCCTTGGGGATTAATAAAGTATATATCTATCTATCTATCTATGTTCTAAGCTGAATTATTCCTCCTTGTGTCAGGTATAAGATCACGGAGTTGATCTGCTACACGGTGATGGGAGTTTTTCCTGCCCTGGTCATCCTCTCGATGGTGAGCATTTATTCTCACCTGCAGTCTTCGAGTTGTTGTTTCTTCTTCTTCTTCAGGTCCTAATTGCAACTGATTTAAAATGTAAACGTAACAAGACGTCTGCTTCTTCGCAGCCGGAGCAGTCGGGGCTGAGCGAGCTGCTGGTGGGCGGAGCCTGCTACTGTCTGGGGATGGTCTTTTTTAAAAGCGACGGCATCGTCCCGTTCGCTCACGCCATCTGGCACCTGTTCGTAGCTATGGGAGCGTCCGTCCACTACTACGCCATCTGGAAGTACCTTTACGCACAGCCACCCAATCAGGTCCAGACGTCCAGATGACATCCGGGACTCGCAGGAAGTAACTCCTGTGGTTGAACTTCAAAAGGGGGAGGACGCAAACTGTGTCCCAATTCAGAGGCAGCTTCCTTTGGAAAGCGAGTCGGCTGAACCTCCTCCCTAAATACACTCCGACGAACACTAACGGTGCATTCAGGGGATCCTCATCCACTCGTAATGCAAGAAAAGGGTGTGATCTGAGCTAACGCCAATGTTGCATTGAGCTACCGCTAATGTTGCATTGAGCTAACGCCAATGTTAGCGTGCCAACATGCTCACAGTGAAAATTGTTTCAAGCTATGAAGGCGTGCCGTTTATTATTTAGCACGATGGGCGATTGTTGTCACGGCAATCCATCCAATCGTTGAGATATTTCAGTTTGTCTTTAATTTTTATATAAGTTACGAGTTGATGGGGACATTTGAACGCACCGTTGTAGGACGCCGTTGGATTTTAGGACACTGGAAATGACTTTCCGATTGTGTCAGCCTGTTGTAAAAACTCTGAACTTCAAACGATGCAGCCTGGGAATCAGGATGCAGCTTTTGACTTTATTTATTTTTAACAGTCCGGTTTTGTTGAATCTTAAGTTAATTTTCAGGAACTTTGGTTTCATTCCAAAGATCAGGGGTTGAATGACTATTTATGGAGATGTATCTCTATGTGGTGCACATCAGAAGCTGAATTGAAGGCATCGTCTCCCAGAGGAGCACAATGTTTACAATTAGCTGACTCGACTCTCCGAATTATTTAAATTATTAGCATCATCATCAACAGAAGGTTTTGGTTTCATTATATTTAGGAGGTTGCAACCTCAGTAATTGACTACTAGATAGTATTATTACTGTTCTTGTTCCTAGTGGTGCTACCTACACTGTAGTACGCTGTATTGTTTAACATCGGTTGCTTCAGTCAGTGATTTACTCGGATTTCCATATCAAGCACGATTTTGGATTTTTTAATTATTTTTTATATTGAACATACAGATCTTCATGGACTTTACTCGTGTGCTCCCACATTTACCAGGCTCTACACACAGTAGATGATCAAGCTTAATTATTGCCTCCTAATAGTTTACTGTTGTTGATTATAGGTTCAAGTCAGTGAAGATGTCATCAGTACGATTTATTATATATTTAGTAATGACGTATACAGTATGTGTTGACTTCATCTTTATTTTCTTCTACTGTACTTTTAAGTGTCAGCTGAGTATCTTGACCATCGATAACTTAATGAATGGGACCGTTTGATAGAGTCTGTAAACGCCACACGGTTGAACCCAAGAAGGGGAAACCGCTGTTGAACTTAGCACTGCCAGAAGACTGACTTACACTGCCATACCCGATAGCACACTACTACCATATACTTCTCACACTTGAAAAGGAAACTGAAGCTATAGTATTGTTGAACAATCTGGCCCAATATTAAGGCATCTCAGGTGTGTGTGTGTGTGTGTGTGTGCAGTGTGTGTGTGTGTGTGTGTGTATGCTTGTGTGTTTGTAGGTATCCTATACTATCAGACTCCCATGAATCCAAAGCCTGTAATCGGCTGAGTCTATGTTTACACGTGCACGCATGTACCTTGAACACATTAGAAAAAGCGTATTTGAAACGTGTGTGTTCTCTTAAGCCGCATGTGGTCGCACACGGTGTATTGGACGAGCTTGTATCGTGTGATCAATGTGGCCGGAGCACCGAAAAGGTCAAGGCGTCTGGTATTCGTAGGCGTAAAATAACTTTTCAAAGAGCCTCTGCTCCCGTTCGATATCTTTTCGCTGCTCAGGATTTTGGATTATTTGGGCTGAAAAGCCTGTGAAGCCACATCCAAGGTCCAGTAAAGCTGCTGTCTGCACATAGAAAATGTGTTCATGGGTAATATTTATGAAGCAACCAAACAGGACAACGCTTTAATGGCAGATATACATCGTCATACAAACACAAAGGACGTTACAGCAGCAGGATTAGTTTTAAATGAAGAACCAGAAAGTCACCAATTCGATGCAGTAGCTTTTTTTTTTATGCGGAAGGCACAAATTACCCCCTTCCAATGTTGAAAATATTTCCCTTTTAAATACTGCATCACTTATTCTTTAAATATCAAACTTTACTAATCCTATCAAAGAATTATAGAATAAATGTGCACATGTTTAACGAGGAAGCAGCTGTCTCCTGTGTGCCTCACTGACAGGGTCGTCTCAAACATACTTGTATTGCCAAACGTCATAATGTTCATTCCTCAGTATCACGAAACGTTTTTGCAGTTACAACTCACCAACCAGCATTTGAATGCATCATTAAACTGTCGAGTAAAAAAAAAAAAAAGTATCTTGTGACAAAAAAAAAACATACATTCAAAGAACCCTATTAATTACTTTTTGAAACACCTGACCAACAACGAACACATTGTGTTGAGAAGAACCTGGAAGTAACACACATATGTGTTGTTATTGTTTACCCCTTATTTCTTTTAGTTATTCGGGAGTGATCATTTAATGTCAGAACAAATGTATTGTCACAATGGATTGGGGGTTACATTTGTCACACTGTGGATATCTTAATTTGGAATGAAATTGGTCAGATATACTTTTAAATGTAAGAGTACCTTTTAGTATTTGTACTCTTAAGTGTGTACTCTAAGAGCGTTGAGCTGTTTGAGTACTCGGGGGTATTAGAGCCTACTATAGCCAGTATTTTGCGTTGCTCTGCAGGACGCTGAGATGAAGTATTTGAGGATCGATGTTCGTTTGTCTTGTCTTGAATTTAATATCTGTCTCATTCAAACATACAATGCCCACCATGACTTTGTATAGAGTTTTGTAAACTCTCCATGACGCCTTCATGGACCCTCTGTACATTGTTTATAGACGCTCTGTGATTGTGGAGCTGCTGACTCTGTTCTCAGTGCTGCTGGTGTTTTCTTTATGGTTGTACGAGACGGATTATATTATTTCATATTGTTTGTTTCTCTAGTTTTAATATTGTTTGTGTGTGTAAGTGTGTATGTGTGTGTGTGCGTGTGTCTGTGGTGCTTTTGTGCTGTGATAAGCCTATATGATGCCTACTATGCTTTTATCTTTTCTATTTCTCTTGTAATAAAAAAGCCTTTTCATGCAGTATATTCCTGTGTTCAACATTTTGTAATGTTTCACCTATTTGGAAAAATCCCTTTTTTCTCTACTGAAGCCGTTTATTGCTATTTAGTTCATATCATACAATGAAATATAAACATGTGGAAAAAAATGCTATTTGCATACATGTAGTATGATCTTTGGAATTCCTGTTTTAACACTTTTGCAGCCTATTTTGAATATCAATTAAACTTTCATGTCAAAGATAGTGAATTATGATATATGATATGATATTCCTTTATTCGTCCCACAGTGGGGAAATTTCTAAATTAAATTGAATCAGAATTGAGTCAGACAGACGACGGAGCTTAATTTAATAAGATTTAGAATCACATTCCTCCTAATTGAGAAATAATTGGTGGGTGTTAATAGACATTCTTGGTGTTAATATAAAACCAAAAGAGCGTGGCAAGAATTAAATCGATAATTTAAGTATATAGTCATTCTTGAACATTCACCCATTTAATGAATGAAATAGGGAAATGTAACTCCTACAAATTATACATACGTTATATATATATAAATATATATTTCATACATAGTAGTACTGAAACTTATATAAATAATAACAAATTAAATAAAAGTAGGTCCTAATTAAAGATAGAGTGATTACCTCATGTACCTTTGAATCTGTACACAAACAACTTGTGTGTTAATGATATTTTTCACCAACTAATGTAACTTTTTCAATATGATTAATTACATTCCCTGCTACATTATTAAATAAGTAATCATATGAATGAATGCAGATCAAATCTAGGCCTAAAACCATGACATTTTGAAAAAAGAAATTATTGTTATGATATATGTTTTATAATAAAAAAACGTTTACGTTTGCATTTAATAATAATTATCTCATTGGATTGCTTCACAAGTGAATGGTTACACTACACATAGTGTTTATTTATATAACAAATATGTATTTAATGATTATATTTCCTTAACATGAACTACTTGGATCCCCGTGATACCACCGCCACCATTGTCGTGCACTTGCCGCTTGTGTCCGCCAGGGGGCGGTGTGTCTGCACACTCGGTTGCCAGAGCAGGTGCGCCGAGGTGAGACGGCGCGGAGAGCTCGGCTGTTTCCGTCGCGGCCCGGGCAGCGAACCGCTGTGGATGGGGGAATGCGGCTGCCGGAGGCAGCAGGCATTGCTGGACACTCGGCAGAGATGTGCGTAGGGGAACAGGAGCCCTCAGCGGTTGGCGGTCGCCCAAGTTAACGGACTGTTTTGGGGGAGAAGTGTGTGGCGGCAACGGACGGCTGGGTGTCGCTCTCTGGGTTCCCCCCCCCACCCTTCTCTTTATTTTTCCGGGGATTTTCTTATTTTGTAGGAGAGACGGAATCAGCCAAGAAGGATTCCCCAGCACCATGGAGCCACGCAATGCAGGCAGCGTGAGTACTAACGCAACAGACACCCCGGCGGAGCCCTCGGGGGACTGGACTCGTCGCTGCTGGAATAGCACAACTTTTCCAGGATCTATTTTATTTCGCTCGCATCACAACAGGCGCGACACATTTTCTTTCTTTCTATTTTTTAAATTTTTTAAACCACACTCTCACTTACGCATTTAATTGTCATTGAGCGTTGTTGTTCGCGTGTCAAAGAACAGTGTTCCCGCTAATTGTTAATTAATTGCACGTGAGGTGCTCGACTGCAATCACCAGACGCACCTGCTGGCCGCGCGAGGCCGACTCGCTTAGCTGTTTAGTGCCGCGCCTGACGACTCATCCGCGGATTAATTTCTGCCTTTTGGTGCTTCGGCGGTTGCTACGGACGACCACTGAGCCCAAATCGTAAACCGACCCACGTAGACGCAAGTTCGGTGTCATTTGAGGTGGCCGGTTTTTAAGGTGTCAAGTTGTTTCTCTTCAACGCGGTGCTTATTTCTGACCTTCTGGTAGTCTAGACGAGGATAGACGGCGAAGGAAAAGGTGGAGAGGTTGATGTCTGTGTGCCATGGTTACCAAATGTTACGCCACGTCCATGGGCCACACAACCCAAATCCACCAACATTTAGGCCTCCGTCTATCTCTGTTTCTTGTGCGCACGCAGGAGGGGTTTGTTGGTCCCGAGATTAAGTTAACTGCGGCCAAGTAGCCAGATTACTGTGGATTAGCAGGCATTTAAAATAGTCACGTTATCCCACCAGTGCCTGCAGTCAACAACACCTTTTGGGTTTACTGCCAAATATTTGCTGCTTTTTGGTGCTTCGGCGGTTGCTACGGGCAACCACTGAGCGCTGCTTTCATCTGGTGGCATGTCTGCTGCTCCACTGGCTGTCACAAGCCCATGTTGCTTCCTGATCATCGGTCAAAAGAGGTCATGAAAAGCCAAATGTGAAGCACACTCACCTTCTGAGGGGGTGGACTGCAAACTCACCTGTTTTGGAGGAGATAAAAACAATGCAATGCAGAAGTAATATTATTTTTGGAGGTTTATTTGATCGATTGAATCAAGTTTGAGGTTATTCACAAGACTGATGGGAGGAAAACAGTTACTCATAAGGGAAACGATGCAACACTATCGGAAACAAAAATATATGATATTAAAGCTTAAATGAGTGTCTGGACAGAAGGTCAATATGTTTTAAAAAAGCAAACATTTATTTGTTATGACTTTTCAAATTTGATGGTTGTACAACAAAATCAAGATGAGGTGGTTTCGGACCGTTGATCAGACAAAACAAGCAATCTGAAAAAGGCAAAATCTGAAATGCCTATTTTCTGTAGTATTAGAAATAAATTATTCAAATGATTTATCAGAGAAATAATTAAGAAAATAATTGAGTGAACAGTTTAAAATGATAGTTTAAGCGTTTAAAAAACGCAGATCAGCTTTCCATTCTCTAAGGATTTTTAGTGGTATATTAAACACTGGATTTGGTTGTCATATTTTCCACTCTTGGTAATTATTATCCCTCGTTTTGATATTAAGATTTAGTGGTAGGTCCTAAAAGATAAGATGAGATTATTCATCCAATGACAGTCTGAAGACTAAGATATATATATATATGTATGTTAATACATAAAACTATTCTACTACAGATGCCACGGTATTAAAAGAAAGTTGATTTCTCTACCAAAATCTATTCTTCATCTGCAGGTTTTGCCCAGACCTCAGACATCTACACTTAAACACACTTAAATACACACAACTCTTCCCCTTAAATACAATTAAATACACACAACTCTTCAGCTTAATTTACACTTGTTAAATTTCTGAAACCTGCCGTCTGTGCACTATACCTCATACTTTTATTTCCATTTTTAATTATTGCACTGTGTTTATCGTTTATTGTTGTTAATGTCATTGTCTATTGTTGCACCACATTCCTTTTATATATAAATATAAATTGCAATAAAAAGTTTCTGATTCTGATCTATATGATGTTTATGTTCAATTTTGAGTCTTGTGGGGAAAAAATTAGCACTATGAAAGAAATCATTAAAAAGCTCAAAACCTCAGGGATGATTATCTAAATCCTAGGAAACTTTAAAAAAAAGTTAACCTCAGGGATCCAGATTGAGTTTTTCTGTGAAGTAACGTGACCGCCGTCTTTTCACTTGTGCTTCCCCAGAAAGGTGACGGTGAAATGAAAAGTACCTGACCCTCAACTGGATCACCCGACCTGCTGCTGCACAGAGTGACGTAACAGCATCAAGGTAATGCCACAAGCAGAGACACACACACACACACACACACACACACACACACACACACACACACACACACACACACACACACACAGAGTTTGGTGTTCTTTGTAATGTCTGTTTATGGTGAATACATTTGACATAGATTTAGGGGAGATTTTCTTTACCTTCCAGATCTACAAATGTTTCACAAGTAAGTGTCAGATGTAGCTGTGAGTCCATCGCCACCTTTTTATGCATGGGCTTTTTGCGTGTGAGCATTTGAGTGTGTGTGTTTGAATACTAGGATATTAGAATATTTAACATGTATTTCCTCGTTCACCAGTTGTGGAGTTTGTGAAGCCAACAGCAGCACCATGTTCTACGGCTCTTCCTCTGGGGCCAGTATGTCCCTACCATCCAAGAGCCGCCTGAAACGCCAGAGCAGGACCTTCACACAGGTACACACACATGCACACACACACACACACACACACTGCCATTTCAGTCTTTCGATCTCTAAAGAACCATCTAAGTAAACAAAAGGGCAAATTAAATAATGTAAACAAATGTGCTCAAGCAAATGTTAATAGAGTTTTTGGGGAAGTGTTTGGCTCTGCACTGTCTAAAAATACAATGACTTTAAATGGCTAGTTCACCCAAATTCCCAAAAAACAAACAAACCTATATCCTCAATTGTCTCGAGCTGTTTCCAGCCATGTAGAAAAAGTTGGTTTTATCTGGTGTGGTTTTGCGATTTCTAAAATCGATTGTTCAGTTTAACCGCGAGCAAGGAGCAGGGCTGTAGTGCTCGGCATCGTCGGTCAGTCGCCTGAGTCCTGACTGAAATATCTCCCTCTGGGGGAACTGTAATAACTTTGGTCACCCCTGCCAGTATTGTCTGAATTGTAATTTGTCGAAAACCTTTTAGCGAACGTGGTTAATGTCGGCGACGGTCCACTTTTCTTTGACCTCGGTGGAAAACGCCCTGAGGTCAAGAAAAGATGTGACGGTAGAAGCCGCACTTGCATCAAGTCACATATTCGTCCGATGGCGGATGCTGTTGATGCGGTTTAGGACGATGGTTCTGCTGCAAGGGATTGTGGGACGGCAGTGCCTCCTTATCCTTAACATGCAGGGAAGTCGACCAGCTCCCATCACTTACTTTTGGGTGATTTCCCTCAAAAAAATATTCAACCGCAGCAATTATTCCTGCAAATTTCAGCATGTTATTGTTGTCACTTTGAGCATCTGGCACATTTAGCTCGAGGCTGTGATCGGGAATCTCCTCACATAGTTATAGCTTTGCTTTAGACTCTTGGTTTATTTGTAATTACCTTCGCATTGAAAATGCAGAAGGTTATGTTTTGATCGCCATTTATTTATTTGTATGTGTGTTATTCGCTTAAGTAAAAAAGTATTAAACCGAATCGCATGAAATTTGGTGGGATGATTGGTTATTATCCGGAGACCATTTGCTTAGATTTTGGGATGATTGGTTATTATCCGGGGACCATTTGATTAGACTTTGGGATTGATCGGGTCAAAGGTCAAGGTCATGAAAAGGTCAAATATCTTCTTTACCACGGTCAATTTTTTGTATCATTTGGCATGCAACTATAATGCCATGTTCATCATCATTCAATCTCTTGTCTTGTGATAGTATGCGCTCTACCGAGTGCCGTTTTAGTTAGTTCGAATTGAAAAAAGCGGAAGGTTTGTTTTTGATTGCCCGTGTATTTATTTATTTATTTATTTATTTGTCATATGTCAGAGAACTCAAAAGTATTGAACCGAATCGCATGGAATTTGGTGGGATGATTGGTTATTATCCGGGGACCAGTTGATTAGATTTTGGGATCAATCGGGTCAAAGGTCAAGGTCATGGAAAGGTCAACATTTTTTTTTTTTACCATAGCACGTCAATTTGTGTCCAATTGGCATGCAACTAATGCCAAAATGTTCATAACTCAATGCCCAATCTTGTGATATGCGAAGGTATGCGCTCTACCGAGTGCCCATTCTAGTTTTCCAATGCTTTGACGCCTCAAAGCGTTATGTGTGATGTTTGTTTGATACACAATGCAGGAGACGCGTGGCGTCTGTAATAAAGTGGGCTTAACGTGCATTCCGTGTTTCTCGTCCGTCCCCAGGTCCTGTACCGTACTCTGAGTTACAGAGACCGGGTCCCAGTAGAAACCGGGACAAACACTCGCGGGGACCGGCGCTCGACGACCGAGCCCCCGGAGCGGCCGGCGGACGACCCGGCCGAGCTCTCCACGCAGAGCTCGGCCCCCGGGGTGCTGAAGATCTTCGGAGACGAGATCTGCGCCGGTGCCAACTACAAGAGCATCCTGGCCACCCCGCGCTCCAGCGCGCAGGAGCTGGTCAAGGAGGCCCTGGAGCGCTACTCTCTGAACAAGAGCGCGGCGCACTCCTACGTCCTGTGCGACGTGATCGGCCGCTTGGAGGGGGGAGGAGGAGGCGGAGGAGAAGGGGGGTGGCGGACTGAATGCTTGCGCGCGATGGGGGACAACGAAAAGCCTCTGCTGCTGCAAGAGCTGTGGAAACCCCGAGAAGGACACGCTCGCCGATTCGAGCTGCGCCGGAGAGCAGAGGTGGAGGAATACAACGCCAAGGAGAAGGACACCATCACTGCTGGTAAGGACACACACACACACACACACACACACACACACAGACAGCAGCTGGTCTAATTTCCTTTTTTTCTTAACATGTCAAACTCAGCAGAAAAGCACAGCTCGTTACCTCCTCTGCTGTGTGCGTGTGTGTGTGTGTGTGTGTGTGTGCAGATGCAGAATAAAAGCTTTCGTCAGTTATTATCCTGCAGATAGCTAATGTTTTTCAGTTTTTTTGTTCTCTGGAAGTGCTGTTCTGTAAAGGTCTAATTTGAGCTTTTATTCAAAATGCTCATGTGCAATTGAGCACTAAAAGAAAAACACACACACACAACAATGCAGTGGGGATGCATGGATAGCCGGTCGATTGATTGAGTGAAAGCTGAAGCCTCTGCAGCCCGAGGTGTGGATGGGTCTGGGCACTCGAGGTGTTTTGATAAATGACACATTTCCTACTACAGACACAATATCGAGTACCTGCACACAACCACTGTCTCACACCTGGACTGTGTGCCTTCATCTGATGCTGAAGTTTCCAGGGGAGATTCACTCTCCTCTAGAGATGGCTTTCGAGAGATAATGTGTAAACAGATTGCACAAACTCTGTTGTAAGACCACTGTGATGACTTAACATCTGCAATGCAGTAGTATACATCTATGTCGGCATGAATCACGAAGTGACCTTCATGTAGACTGGTTTACTGATGATGGATACACAGTTTGCCATTTTCTCTCTCACATACACACACACACACATGCACACACATGCACACACACACACACGTGCAGACACCTCCCCTTGTGCATCCTGTGGAAACACCCGGTTAGTGTACCGGTGTTCAGAGAGTCGCATGTTTGTTGTTATTGTTGCACGGTACAGCTGTTGGACACTTTTTGAACAGGTCACAAAACAACGTTAACCAACCCTGTAAAAGCCACGGAAAAGGATCAGAATAAATTAATGAAAGATTATCACCAGCAAAGTATCTCCTGCAAAAGCATTATTCACTCTGAGACATCCGAGTTACCCAAATATAATCACAGCAGAGAGCGCCTCTCGGGATAGAACTATGTTCATTATCTATACATTATAAATATTTTCGTTTTTCACACTAACCTTTTCTCTTCTGTGTTGTAGTGTTTAGCAAACCCTCACAAACCCCGGAGTCTCTTCCTCTATACTTCTCTGTCCAGTTCTTTCCCCCCCTGGTGTATGTGCGAGCGTGCATGCACATTGTGTGAATTGTGTGTATTTTGTACACACACTTTATGACTTTGAGATAGCACTTTAAAGGTAGGATTTTCATTAATTACATGAACATATCACGGCCAATTTAATTGTCATATCAACCCCTCAGGGAGGCAATCTACATTTACAATTTGCTTATTTAAGTTATTTTAAAATCAAAGACAAAAACACCCAAATGGACCTAAATGAAAGCACTAAGGGGATTAAAGGTGCCGTAGTTTATGTAGAAATGCAGCTGTTGCTTGACATCGAATGTGATATCTTAATAATTTGACAGTGATATGTTAGAGGGGGAAATCCTGTACCTCATACCTTTAACTGTATCTCTACTGACTAACTGCTGATGTTACTCACTCGAAGCACCACAGACTCTTTTGTTGTTGTTGCTTTACAGTGCATGTGCGTCCTGTGGTGTGCGGATGACGTGTGTGTGTGTGTGTGGGGGGGTTATTCTGTGCTTGGTGTTTTGGTGAGGGGGTGTTATCTCAGCCTCCCCCCGCCCCTCTCCCTAACCCCTCCCACCCTGCTGTAGGGCCCAAAGCCTCCCAATTCCTGGCGGCTCTAATGGGTCGGTCCGGGCTGGGCAAACACAGGAGCTCCCCCCTGCGCTGTGGTCGAGTGGTACAGTCCAGCTCTAAAGGTGGGCACTGGCCTCAGGTAGGGTGGCTGTCAGTCATTGCCATGGAGACCACCTCCTACTTGCGTTGTCACCAGCGCCACCCCCATTGCCAGTGATTCAACCAGTGTGAGTGTGTGTGTGTGTGTGTGCAGAGCCATCGCATGGCCACAAGTTGAAGTCATGAGGACCTGCTCGGTTCACCATCATCAGGTTCAATGTTGCGTGTGCTGCTCCATCCGGCACCATGTGCTCCATCTGACTGGTTTGTTTTCTGATGTTTCCACTTAACTCAATGCACTTCTGTCCTGTGCTGTACCAGATTTCACCCATGAGTCCGACATAATGGCCAACATGTCATGACCCAGCACACTTCCTTGTTATTTCCCACTCTCCCTCTGTGTCCTCAAGCGCCCCTTCTCCATGCTCGTCCTCTTTCCTTTTTGATTGTTTTTTATTATTATTCTCCACCTGTTCTCTCTCTCACTCCTCCTCTCCCCCGTAGATATTAATGCTCAGGCGCGTAAGCTCCAGAGGAACAGGGCGAAGGGGACGCTGACCCTGCCCCGACCCAGCAACTCGCCCTTCTGCCGCAGCCTCAGCGAGACCAGCCTCAACCAGGTGGGGCCCTCGCTCACTGTAGCCCAGTCAGGGGTCATTGATCGTCATTGTCACTGGTGCCAATGGAAATCCCGAATGCCTCGTGTGCCTCTGCAGCTGGGAGTGGGAGATGAGCCCAAGCGGTATTACTCCACCCTGCCGGGGCCCTTAAGGGGTCGGGAACGCGACGCGGCCTCCAGCGGCCGGAGGAAAGAAGAGGGGAGGCACTCGCTGTACCAGTCCGCCCACCTCCTGCTGCTGCAGGGATACAACCAGCAGGTGAGGGAAGGGGAGAGAGGGTCATCGCGTCGGAGACGTCCGAAATGTCAGATGGCGTGATATTCTCGCGTGTGTGGCAGGACTGTCTGGTGCACCTGCTGAACAGAGAGCAGCACACCGTCGGCCAGGAGACTCCGTCGGCGCGCCCCAACATCTGCCTCTTCGCTCCCGACATCCTGCCCCTCCACTGCCGCCTGCGCCGTGTCCCCGGGCCCCGTCGCCATGCCAACAACAAGAACCACCACCACCACAAGGGAGAGGAGCCGGGGGAGAGCCAGCGGTGCTGCGTCGCCGTCGAGCCGGTGCTCCACGCCACGGTCCTGGTGAACTTTTCCCGCTGCGAGCGCTCCACCACGCTGCGGCACGGCGACCTGCTCTCCTTCGGCGCGCACTACATCTTCCTGTACAAGGACCCCGCGGGCGCCAAGCCCTTGCCCGCTCAGACCTTGGCGCGCCTTCGCTCCCTCGGGCAGCTCTACGATGCCGGGCGGAGGAGGGGGAGGGGGGCGCCGCTCAGACCTGTAAGGCGTGCGGCTCCGTGTTGAAGGACAGAGCGGCGCAGGTGTCCAGTGTTCCCGCGGTCAGACGCAGCTTCAAGCCTCACCTGGCGAAACCCCGCAGCGGGGGGGCGGCAGCGGGAGCGCCCCACGTTGTGTCCGGAGGGGAAGGAGGAAGAGGAGGGGAAGGAGGAAGAGGAGGGGAAGGAGGAAAAGGAGGGGAAGGAGGAAGAGGAGGAGGAGGAGGAGGGGTAGTGTGTCAGAAAAGACGGCTGCAGCTGGAGTTTGACCCGACTCATGAAGACCAGCTCTTGAACAGGATCGTGTCTCTCATCGAACCTGGAGGTCTGTGATCTGATTCATTACATTCATAACTAGAACAGGCACTCGGTAGAGCGCATATCACAAGATTGGGCATTGAATTATGAACATTTTGGCATTGGTTGCATGCCAATTGGATAAAAATTGACCGCTATGGTAAAAAGAAGATTTTGACCTTTTCATGACCTTGACCTTTGACCCGATCGATTCCAAAATCTAATCAAATGGTCCCCAGATAATAACCAATCATCCCACCAAATTTCATGCGATTCGGTTTAATACTTTTTTAGTTATGCGAGTAACACGCATAAAAATAAATAAATAAATAAATACACGGCGATCAAAACATAACCTTCCGCATTTTCAATGCGAAGGTAATAATGTATAAGAGTCATGAGGACCTGCTCATGAGGCCCATTTCACTGATGCAATCCATTTTTTTTTTTTATCTCAGAAGATGTATTGAGTTGCAATTAAAATATAATTTCACTAAAACTACAAAAATTAATTTCACACTTCTTTCGTGATATCTAGTTAGTCCCATTTCATTCTTATGTGTCTAGTCGGTATTCATCGTGAGAAGTGTCCATGAACACCAACGTCAGAATCTGTGTCATTGTTACTCTTTTTACATTTTTTTATCTGTGAACCGCAAACTAGTAAGAAACCACGAGAGGCACATGAGACATGTGTAGTTTTATAACTTGGGCGTACTGAACCTTTTACGTTCTTCCCAGGAGACGACCATAAGCTGACGCCGGCCTACCTGCTGTGTCTGTGCATTCAACACTCGGCCTCGACCTTCCCACCGGGGAGCTTTGGAAAACTGCTGCTTAAGATTGTCCGACGAATCCAGACCATCGCATGGGTCAGTGTGTGTGTGTGTGTGTGTGTCGAGCCTGTCTCGCTCTCTGTATCTGTATCTGTCTGTCTCCTTTTCTGTGTCACACTGTCTCTCTGTCTCTCTCTCTGTGTGTGTGTGTGTGTGTGTGTGTCTTTCTGTCTACGTGTGTGTGTCTTTCTGTCTACCTGTGGGTGTGTGTCTGTGTGTGTGTGTCTCTGCTTAAGATGACTTCATGTGGAGAGAAACTCAGCCATGTCAGGTCAGGTGAATAGTTTAACAGGGTTGCATATTGCATGTGTTGTACTGTATTACAGACACAGACACACGCACACACACACTATTCTGCCTACACAATGAATTGTCCGTCTCTGTGGCAACTGCCACCAAGTTGACGGCTATCGATATAAAGAAAATGCTGAATGTACTGATGGAGGTACAGGGAAAGGCCACTCGGCCGTCGCTCGTCATGTTGCGTCTTTATCTGATTTAAAAGATTACAATATCTCGGGGTCTCACCCAAGAAACTGTTTAGCGGCGGGGATGGAAAACCCCGATCTTTCCACCTCGAGTTTAGTCAGGAGATAACGGCCTAAATAATAGATCTCTCTTTAAACATAAGGAATTCGCAGTGCGCTTGTCTTTTCCTCCCTGAAGGTGTGTATGTTATTTCTATAAGAATGGTCTTGTTTTAAATCACTGCAGGGAAACCCACAATGTGGTCCAGCCTCCTGTGTTTTAGTCTCAGTGTTCTACCTTGTATCCTCAAATGTGTGTCGGGGGGGCATCTTATAAATATCGTTGAGCCTTTCTCCGATCCAGTGAGGCACACGGTAATTTCAGTGTGAGTGTGTTAGGTTTTGTAGTGGTGGTATTTCTTTCTGCAGGTTAATGATGGCACGTCATGAAGTTTGGTTCTCCTACGCACATCCTAAAAGTTTAATGAGCGCTTAATTGCTGTGTGTGTGTGTGTGTGTGTGTGTGTCTTGCAGGAGAAGACAAAGGAGCTGGCTCAGAAGCAAGTTCAGCAGTGAGTATCGCTTTCCAACAGAAAGAGAGCATCTGTGCTCATGCACCGTATTTGAGTTGGTATGTCGGTGGTGTCAGTCTGTCTACCTGTCTAACCCTTCGCTGTGTGTGTGTGTGTGTGTGTGTGTGTGTGTGTGTGTGTGTGTGTAGCCAGGACCCGTCCACCCTGTCTCTGCTCAGTATCTCCGACTTGATCCCAGACCTGCAGACCATCTTCTTCTGGATGTCCAACTCCATTGAGATCCTCTACTTCATACAGCAAAGGGCACCAGCGTACACACACAGCATAGAGACACTGCAAGGTACACACACACACACACGAAGAGTGTGAGTGAGGAGTGTGAAAACAACGTGGCCGAGGACTCATTACTCACTCTGACACCCAGAAGACACTGACGCAGCTACATCTCAGCCTCTTAGCTCCGCCTCTATCTCTGTCATCGTTCAGGGTCAAAGGAGTCGCTGCTATCCGCGACCATCTCGGCCAACGAGGAGGCGATGACCATCTTGGAAGAAGTGATCATGTACACTTTCCAGCAATGTGTCTACTATATCACCAAGGTAACCCTTCACTGAGGAAACGACACCTTTTTTTTCTTTTTTTTGTATCTGCTGATTGACAACTCTCATTAACACAGAAGTCCACGCACAATGAATACCCAGACGAGGTTATTCTGCTCTTTCAGATCACTTTCATCATAATGTGTGTGTGTGTGTGTCCAGGCTCTCTATGTGGTGTTACCAGGTTTGTTGGACTGTAATCCATTCCCAGTCGACAGCTCTGAGCCCTGCTGGAAAGGAGGTGTCGGGTTTCCTGAACCTGTGCGCAGGGTGCTGCAGGTAAGCACTTCGCTCTACCGTTAGGTTTGTCAGGATCATGAAAATGCAATTTATATATTTTTTTATGAGTCAAAATGTGTCAGAAATATATATATTTAAAATAAATTATGTCTTATGTCCACTTAACATTTTAAATATCCTGTATAGGTTTTCTTATTAATAGTTTTAAGAAAAACAAAACCCCACTTTTGAATAAAAAAATGAATCGATTGTACAATTTTATTCACTTTATTAATATTAAAATATTATTGGGTAAAACTGCTCAACCGATGTCTGTAACTTCACTGGAATTGCTATTTTCGGTGTTTATCTAATAAAAGAAGAGTATTTGGGAAGTGAACGTTCTTGCAGAATAAAGAATTTTGACATTAAAAAAAACCTAAATTATTCTATTTCCCCGTGGAAAAGAGAAACATGTTTAGTTAGTCTGCACAGTGAAGACGATGCAACAATGATCTTGTTTGTCCCTGCAAAAGAGACGTAACAGATTTATAGGATAGTAATTGTTGAATAAAGATTAATAAATAATATAACATAGCATATTTATTCCAACGTGTGCATAAAATACCTGTCCACTGCACCTGAAGGGGTGATATCCGGTACAGGTCAGACGGGATCAGTGACCTCTGTCTTCATTTCTGCTTCATGCAGCAAGAAGTGAAGGTCACGACAGCTAAACTCCGGCTTCTTATTCCACATCGTATTTATCATTTCGATTATTTTCCTATTTTAACATAAGTAGTTTGGACCTTTCTGACATTCCATTAAAACTTTCTCATGTCATTGGGAGACATGGAGGACCCAGAGATGGAAGGGGGGGGGGGGGGGGGAATGAAAAAACGGGAGGTGGAGATCACTACTCCATGACCTCTATAAGAAAATGGCCATTTGACGGAGCAACAATAGACACAGGTGCATGTCTTTTCACGGCAACGGCATCTGGATGCTCACCTGTGTTTCTGCATGTTTTGAGTGCAGGTGTTCCAGAATGGCCAGGAGCTTCTGCAGGGCTACCAGGTCCACCCCGAGATTCAGGCTCAGATGTTCGCTTACCTCTTCTTCTTCTCCAACGTGTCGCTGTTTAACCATCTGATGGACAAAGGTAGGGCAAAACACACGCACACAGACCTCCCTCGGGATGTGTAAAGTTGTGTGTGTGTGTGTGTGAGAGAGAGAGAGTGTCCTTGTCAGCATTTTGACCAAGACTAACAGAGATTTGTCCTCTATGCCCTTCTCCTATCTGCATTCTGTCTACCCCCCTTCTCCTCCTCCTCCTCCTCGCCTTCCTTCCATCTGGCCATCAGGGGGTGAGACAAAAAAAAGAGTAGAGGTTGAAGGAGAGAGAGGGGAGGGAGTGAGGATGGGAAAAGGTCAGATTGAAGGGTAATAGGCTGGAAGGCCACTTCGTTGCTGTGATAACTTTGCCTTCTACGACACTGACTAAACACACAATATAGTAATTTACCCTCTGCTCTATCCATGTGTCCAACCAGCCATCTCTTCCAACCTCTCCACACCATCCCCCTGTATCTCCAGCCACACACACACACACGCCATATGTCTTCATTAGCCAATGGAGAGGGAGAGATCACATGTCTGGCGAAAGGAGAAGGAGAAGGAGAAACACCTTTTTATATTCATGCACAGGCTCTCCTGCTCCCCTCCTCAGCTCCACCTCCCCCCATCTCCGTCTGGCTTTCTATTTCTCCCCCCCCCCCCTCCCCTTTTGTCGCTCATTGAGATTTCTCCACTGCTGGTGTCCATGGTAACAGTGAAAGAGTTAGTGGCAGGTAACGCTGATGTTTGCACCGAGCTCGATTTTACTCTGAAAGAGACTCGTATGATTGTGTGTTTGTGCGTCTTGTGACACCTTTTGTGGGAGTGTCCAGTGATCTGTGTTTAAAAAAACGTTTGTGTGTGTGTGTGTGTGTGTGTGAGAACCAGCTGCTTTGAAGTATTATGACACACTTGCTGAGAAGTAAAGTGATGTCTCGTTCGTTTACGATGCCTCACACGTAGATTACTGTATGCCGAGACATAAGCCTATTACAGAGGGGAGTGTGTGTGTGTGTGTGTGTGCCCAAAACATATGGCAGAATAATAGTTGTGTGGGTGCTGTCTGCCAGTTTATTGTCTGCCTTTAGCTCCCCGTTATGTCTAATTTGTAGACGGTTACATTCTGTTTTATTGAAAAAAGTGGCAACAGCTGGCCATGATTGGCAGTATAAGTAGAATATGATTATGAATTTAGTGAGACAGATGGCTCCTGATCTTACCTTTAATTTATTAATGACGTGAGGCGGATGGTTTTGGCTTCCCAGACACTCCTGAGACTGAGAGTCCTGGATTTAATAGTGCAAATCATGTCATAATTCTTTGACTTTAGTAAATATCTTTTTAGTATCATAAAAAGATAGTATTTCTCAAAGTAATGCATTTTAATTTGAAGGATCTGTGTTTATATTTGTATCCGCCACCTTGCCCTCGCTTCGATGTTTTATATTTTCTGCTGTCACGAGACATGGTGCAACGATTCGTCCACTCATAGACATTTTATCAACAAAAATACCAAATATTTCCTAAAAGGAGAGGAGGATGCGATGTTTTTATGTGAGAGTAAACTTGAGTAGCTTTGTTTTTACCGTGTTGTACAAACGAAACAAGTTATTTGAAGATGTCGTTTTGGGTTTTAGAAAATGTTACGGGTGATTTATTTTGGTATTTTCTGACTTTTTAAGAACCAAACGCTTCATTCATTAATTAAGAAAATAAATGGCAGATTAATTGATAATGAATGTAATTGTTAGTTGCGGTTTGTATTTGGAGCACGTACTTTTATTATTTATATTTCATCGTGTCTGTTTTGCTCAACGCAGACAGAAAGTATCAAGTCGCTAAATCTGTCACATCTCTGATCTATCATTTTGTAGATAGCTCGTGATTATTAAAAAAAGATATTGATTAAATCTATTGTTTCAGCTGTACAGACCCTCGGGTGTCGTTGGCGTAATAGTCCAGTTGTTTGCACCAAACCCCGGCGAAGGAGCTCCCATTGGGGGTGAGAAAGCTTCAGAAGGCTCACACGGGGTTTATAGCTGCAGTGAGGTATCGACAGATTGACAAACTACGGGACGTCATCCTGACAAATGCCAGATTTCAATTTATCGCCTGCTTAACTTCACACAAAACTTCCTTTCAGTTCTTTGATGTGCACCAGAGAAAGAAAGGATTACGCGGGGGGAGAATGGCGGTCGTGTGCCGGTTGGTCGTCAGCTGACGGTCGTCGATGCCGCAGTTGATTTGCATTCTGCGATGAGCAGGTGGCAGGTGGCTGTTCCTATTGGTTCATTAACTTCAACATCAATTTACTTTTAAAAAATTCATGTCTGTCGTGTATAATATGTGTATCGTCGACAAGACACACGCAGTCGTCTGCTTTCCCCCTTAGACGAGCTCACACCCACGAAGAGAAACATTCTGCAGTGCCTCTGATGAAAAATATCAATATCTCACTGTGTGTGTGTGTGTGTGCACGATAGTGTGAAACTAACGTATCATAAAAATGTCAAAGTACAGTTTGTAATAGAAACGTTATAGTCTAGTTTGATGTAAAAATGTAAAACACTCTTTCATAGTATTGTGTATCAAAAAATGTCACACACACTCTGCAATGTGTGTGTGTGTGTGTGTGCAGGTCCATCTCGGGGTTGGTTCCAGCGCTCCAAGGTGCTGCAGATCCAGGCGTGTCTGCGGATGGTCATGGAGTGGGCCAGCAGGTCCGGTCTGGGACATCTGGCGGACAAATTCTTCACCAAACTCAACAGCACTGTGTCCATACTGGCCACGCCCCCAAAACAGCTCACACAGGTAGTACGACACGCACACGCACACATTTACCCACAATTTTATACAGGATTGCTAGCTGGCACGAGTTAGGTGGTAAAACTTGAAAATAAACGCAGCGTACTGAATTAAAAATTGCTGTTGAGATCCAGAAGTCTTCAAAGTAGAGACAGGAAAGCTTAAATTGACAGTAATCAATAATCAATCGGTGTTTTAAACACATCTGAAAGAACTGTTGTTCATGAACCAGTCACTTTGATCAGCTGTTGATTTAAGTCTTTAAAAAGGATTTGCCGGGATCAACTTGTGACTGCATGCTTATTGTCTTTCCTCCTGATTGCTGGATTGGAAAAAGGACGTCCCATTAATTTCTCCTCCTTTTTCTTTTCCTCCTTTTTTATTTCTTCTTCCGTGAGCAGATGAGCTGGCGAGCTTTGTCCAGTGAGCACCCGGCTCTGAAGCCGGTGCAGCTGCACAGGATTCTCACCCAGTACCAGCTCACGGCGGAGATCGGCCCCGTCCCAACCTGGCAACCCAGCAGCGAGGATGAAGCGTACATCTACAGAACAGGTGCGTGTGTGTTTGTGGAACAACCACATCAGACCTCCGATATGGAAGAATGACTCTGATCTTGTGACTGGAAAAGTCTCAATGCAACACGGATGCCTCTAAACAAACTGCACAAATAAACAAGACTATCAGCGAGAAGATTGGCTTTTTCTTTCAAGTTATTCTTAAAGTTTGAAGTCCTGTATGCACATTTTTACTTGAGTCGTAATACATTAGCATCGGCATACAAATGACCCCAAAAAACTATATTAATATATTTATGGATTATAATTATATATATATATATATATGTGTACATCCTGAATAATACATCATAATTTGTTAGTTTATTGTAAATTTTTTACATTAATGTACACTACCGTTCAAAAGTTTGGGATCACCCAGACAATTTTGTGTCTTCCATGAAAAATCACACTTTTATTTATCAAATGAATATAAAATATAGTCAAGACATTGACAAGGTTAGAAATAATGATTAATATTTGAAATATTAATTTTGTTCTACAAACTTCAAGCTCAAAGGAAGGCCAGTTGTATAGCTTATATCACCAGCATAACTGTTTTCAGCTGTGCTAACATAATTGCACAAGGGTTTTCTAATCAGACATTAGTCTTCTAAGGCGATTAGCAAACACAATGTACCATTAGAACACTGGAGTGATAGTTGATGGAAATGGGCCTCTATACACCTCTGGAGATATTTCATTAGAAACCAGACGTTTCCACCTAGAATAGTCATTTACCACATTAACAATGTATAGAGTGTATTTTTGATTAATGTTATCTTTACTGAAAAAACAGTGCTTTTCTTTGAAAAATAAAGACATTTCTAAGTGACCCCAAACTTTTGAACGGTAGTGTAAGTATTTAGAGTAACTATTGCTTTCAGTTAAATGTAGTTGAGTTAAAAAGTTCAATATTGGTATATGAAGTATAAGCTTTTAATGAATGACTGCCACGTGGATCAGTTATTTCATGGTGTGTGTGTGTATAGGTGTGTTAACATCAGTGTGTGTGTTCAGTGGACCTCCTGGAGAGCTTTGAGAACCACCCTCCCATAGTGCTGCCCAGCGCTGGCTTCGGAGTGGACCTGGACAGCGAGTGTGTGGAAGACAGCATCTACCGCCAGCTGCTCTACATCCGTCACTACCTGTGGGGGCTACGCACCAAGACGCAAGCGCACACCACCACCCCCCCCGTGCACACACACTCCAACGGAACCAACACGGCCGACTGGCCCGACGTTCAGGTCAGAAAGCGCACACCGCCCAGGACGCACACACACACACACACCTCGCAGTAATCCAGGCCGTGGGCCTCGGCAGCTGCGGCTGTCGAGGAGTTCCTCCATAATCCCATAAATGAAAGACGCCACCCCTCGACTCCAGCCCACACACACACACATACACAAACTCACTCACAGAAACCTAGACATGGTTAATCTGATTAGTCTTTAGGCCGTCTAATTAGTGGAAACGGCTGACTAGACCATAATCCCTCGTGTTACTGCACCCTCGTATGTACACATGCACACGCACACAGTCACACACATTCTAAAATATGGTGAATTATTCCAATTAAAGTTGACTACAGAGATGCATAATTATCTAGGAACAAAGCTTTTTGTGCACGGCAACAAGAAAAAGCAAAATATGTATAACGGGAAGATTTTAACTAATTTCTCCCTCATTTTAGATCTCGTAGTCTTTTTTTATTTTTTTTAAACAGTGTTTCTGTCCAATCCCGACACAGAGGGAGTTGCTGCCTCCGGCCAGCAGCAGCCCCCGCTCTGCGGGTCCTGGGGACGAGGCGACGGCCGAGACGGGAGAGGAGAGGGCCCGGGAGAGGCCCCCGGGCCCGCCGCACACACACAGCCTCCGGAGGAACGGCACCGCGCACCACCCGCGCACCGCCAATCCAGACCCGTCCTGCCTTCTGACGCCCCCCCACACCCCGCTGTACCCGGACGGAGGAGTCGGGGGCCACGGCGGAGGCCCCAACGCGCAGACCAACGGCTGCACCAGCAGAACTGCGGCAGAATGCAAAAAGACCAACGAACTCATCTCCAACGGACTGGAGGGTAGGCTGTGTAGTATATATATATATATATATACATACAGGAGAGGGGATAAATTAAAGGAACACAGGGGCAGCGTTTTGGAATCTAGAACAGAAACGCCACAACTAAAGGTCTTCACATGACCACCGTGAGCTTCACATACAGAGGGTCCGGAAAGTATTCAGACCCCTTGATAATGTTGTAATGTTCACTCTTTATTTCATTGCAGCCATTTGCTCGAATCCCAAAAGTTCAATAAGTATGATTTCTTCTAGGGCCATTGTACAAAGACATATTAATATGGTCTTCAAATGTGCAGTTTAGATGTTAAACCTTTCAGTTCATTAGACACAATGTTAGAGATTCTCTCATCTCTTTCCAATTTGGATAGCTCAGGATATGGCACCAGCGCTATCTTATCCCCAACATTTGAGCTCTATATCTATATTTCTCTATCCAGGGAACTCATTAGATTAATTGTTATGCAAGGTACCGTGAGACCTTGATTAGTTTGGGCAGTAACGACTGCCGCCGCTCTGACGAGTTGAACTGTATTTCATGTCCGTCAGTCTCTTGACTGAGAGGAAATCAGCTTACTCGTACATTTCATGACAGTTCTTTGGATTGCTGCCCCATCTCCCATCAGTACACAATACACACACACCGCATAAAACTCCCACCGGAGCTGACCAATGTGTAACAACGGATCGGCCAGCTCTGCCTCAGATGACACTTTCAGTGTAGCGAGTGTGACATCTGCAGGCTCTCGTCAGAAGCACGTGTGTGTGTGTGTGTGTGTCTGTAGCATGTAGCATGTGCCTCAGTATCTGTGTGTGCGTTTGTCTTCTGCACAGAAATACCTTGTGTTTGTCCAACCCCATATCGCGACCCTGTGTGTTTTGTGTGTGTGTGTGTGTTGTGTTTGTGGGTGTCCGTGTCCTCTGCAGGGTGTATTAGTGGGTGTGAGTTTCCCTTCCCTGTATCCTCCCCTGGCGCCCCTCCCCTTGCTGATGACTTGTGTGTGGTGTTTGTAGTGGAGCTGGACAAGGGACCCTACGGACTGGGCATGGGACTCATCGACGGCCTGGTGAGTTCACGGATCTTTAAAGACAGATTTCATATTTCGTCTTGCCCGTTACTTCCGGTTTCAGCAGTGCGATTCTGTCTTTGTGAAACATGGTTGACTACGTTTGTTATTAATACTTTTTGAAGAATGCAAAAACAACTTCCAGCATTCCGGCCGGATTATCCAGCTGCGTATTGATCATATGTTTAATATATACACACACACACACACACAAGAATGGACTGGACAGACGGACAACCCTAAAAACATAACCGTGCCTCCCGTTCCTTGAAGGCCTCAACCTCCAATCAACCAGGAACACAGCTGTGGCCTCTGGGTCGTCACATTAGTTGAAAAAAGTCGTAGTGTAATGTTCCACAAAAAAAAATCCAAAATCATAAAAAGAAATGTAAAGAAAACAGTCAAGGTATTGTATTTTTTTTTTTTAAAGGTTAAAGTAAGACCCGCAAATATATTTTACTATATTTATTTTAAAAAGTTAGTGGAGTGTGTTGGAAATCATTAAAAAACGTGATCTACTGAAAGGAAAAGGCATTGTAAATAATATTTAAAAAATAATATAAAAAATCAATTTGTCAAAAAGTCTGAATATATATATGTAAATTATTAGATTTGCTTAGAAATGATTTATATAATATATATGTATAGTATGACTAAAAAAGTTTTTAAATAAGTTATGTTGAGATGCAATCAAATCTCCAATTAAACTGTTAATACTTGGTATCATATATCATTTCTAAAGTGTATCTGCTTTATATTAAGGATGAAAAAGTGGCCACGTACTTTAATTCACAGCAGTACAACTCTACCGATCTGAGGCCCATCTGAATACCTGACGCTCTAAAACACTCCTCCTCCTCCTCCTCCTCCTGCAGCACACTCCTCTCAACGCCACCGGCATCTACATCCGGACTCTGATCCCCGACGGCCCGGCTGCCTCCGACGGCAGACTGAGGATCGGAGATCGCATCCTGGCCGTGAACGGGACCAGTCTGATCGGAGCAGACTACCAGAGGTACGGAGGCAGCCTTCCCATGTTAACTCTCGCCGATCGATCGGCACCCAGACATCCTTCCTCTGTCTCTGCTGAGCTTCACGTAACCGGACTCTTTCCCTCTCTCCCGCTTCCAGCGCGGTGGATCTCATTCGTCTGGGAGGAGGTCGCCTCCGTTTCCTGGTGGCCAAATCTGACCCCGACGTCTCGGAGAAGATCAGCGCCTCCTCCTGCTGATCGCCTCCCCCCCGAGCGACCGCTGCGTCCGCCACGACCGAGAGGAGAGGTAGGACCGGCGAGACCAAACGCCGTTGCACGAACACACGCAGCATGAGATGCGAACGTGAAACCCGCGGCGGCGTCGGCACAAAGCCGAGCAATCCAACCGGAGACGACGCTCCACGACTCCACAGCTGCCAGAGCGGGAAAATCGCAGCGAGGAAAAGTTTCCCCAAATGAATCGGCGTTTGTCCAAAGCAGCCGGACTGACGGCGGTTTCAAAGCACAGCAGGCCTTCGACTTCCTCTTCGGTCGGAGCATGTGCGCACTTTGGACTTTCTTCTCCCCCCCCTTCCCCGTGTATTTCTAGAAAAGTGAAATGTGTTTAGTAATCGAGTCGTGAGGTAGCGCGTTACAAATGTATTTGCGGACGAACGAGAGGACGCCGGATGTTTTACACGGTGCTTTTAGAGTGTTGTTTTATAATCCGACAGACTGGACAGTTGCGTCTGAATGTGGACTTTTGTACGTGAGTGGGTGACGGAGGAGGGCGACTCGACACCTCCAGGCCCTGGGCGCTCCCATTTCACTTTGAGCCTCATCACTGGACTTTATACCTCTGCGGGAAGAACCGGATCATCACCGCAAACACGCGTCGCTCCAGAGCTTCTGTGTGTACAGAGCTCACTTTTAGTTGTGAATATGTGCTCTACGTCTCTGGTTCTGGAGGTGGTAATAGTAGTTTGTAAAATATGAAACACGTGGTCACATATTGTTTTGACATTCAAAAGAGAAACTGAGAATTTGGTTGTTAATCCATTGGTCACTAAACAAGAGAAATAGCCAGTATTTTCTGGAATGACAGAAATATAGTTCTGGATTCTTTTTCTAAATGTTTTGAATGTATTTAAGTTCTATGAACAGGAATGAAACTGTTGCTGCTCACAGGTTGTTAGCTACACCCGTATTACAAAAAAAGCTCTTTGTTGCTTGTGGTGTCGAGCCGAAGTCATTTTCTTTGCCGTGAGAACAAAACCGGATTATTTCACCACAAGTGTATTAGGATCGAGGCAGAAATCTCAGAAGCATATCAAAACCAAAAGTATCAGCAGACTTAACACGTTTTTGGCTGCACTGACACTTTTGAGAGTTCCAGCTCGAACAATACCAGGTCACCTTTTTATAAAGTGCACAGCGAGGGTCACTCCAGAAAAAGAATGCCATGATTAGTCAGTTTTATGCTGCCTGGCCTTCCGCTCTGGACCTCCGTGGGGAGCGCTGACCCCCTGCAGAACGAGGGGGCGGAGCTGAAGCTGAGAGCGACTGCAACGACAGATACTTTCAGTATTGATTATTCTTCCAGTTAATCATTAAGTCTGTCGTGTCAAAAAATGCTTTAGAAGAATTCACGGCTTGTTTTGTCCGTCCAAAAGGTCAAAAAACAAGATTAGTTTTACAAGTATTTACATAAAGAAAAGTATTCAAACCCAAATAGTATATTTGAGTGTTAAACAAGCTAATTGTTTCTGAATGATCAAAACTAATAATTTCAACTCTAAATGTTGCCGTTTGGTTTGCCTGTTTTTATTTATTGTGACTGATTCTCCATCAGCGTTGTTTTGATTCAGTTCATTGTTTTGCAGTAACAGAATTTTATTTTTGTGCATTTTAAAAGTGTGTACTACAACGATGTCATGCATGTCCATTCTTCCGATCATCATTTCTACTGTTGTGACAATGACGGTACCTACGAATAAAGACTGTTGGATACCTGCACGCGTCTGCTTAGGAACCCAACACGGCCGACGCGGCGTCACAGAAGAGGAGACGATGAAATCCATAAGTCAATGAGGAATTTTAATTTGTGCTACACATTTTAACAAATCACCAAAAAAACATTTAAAAATACATATACTTCTCTATTTCCAGAATGTTTACGTATTGACGATAGCCAGGGTTTTTTTACGCATAGCAAAATATTTTTTCTTTTCTCCAAAAATCAGAAAAAACACCTAAATAGCTTAGTCATTTAGCAGAAAGATCAGCATACAATCATTACGCATCTTTTTTTCTAGTGTGCAACAACAATCACTGAAATCTTTCGCAAAGGGCCTGATCGCGAGCTAAAAAAAAAGTGAGGCCTGTGCAAGGACATTCAGAAAAGCTAAAGGCAGAGTGAGAATGAAAGATTAGAGAGTGGGGGGGGGGAAGTGCTGAAGAATATCTAATGAAGGGCAGCGTCTGTGACAGGAATTGCTAAAAGCTGGATGCCTCGGTAGAGACGGCAAAGAGAGAAACGGCTCACGGGGAGAGGTAGATCGGGAGAAAGGTGAATGTATTTTAGAGAAATGGAAAAGCACGTGTCCCGTAGAAAATATGTCAGAAGTACCGTAAACAGAAAGAAATTAAGACGAGAGCTGTTGAAATCTGTGGTCATGTGTTGGTCCCGCCCTCCTTCCCCTGATTGAACTGATGCAACATAACCGTCACGCTGTCGTGGCGCCGGTCACGTTCTGTTAAAGAAGCGCTGCGTTAACTATAAAAAAAAAAAGAGAAGGTAAAGCTTTCTAAAAAAAGGTTTTAATAAAAAGACGAACAAAATGTAGAAATATTTAAGGCTTTAAAGATTATGACTGTTTTTTTCTGTGACAACACAAAACTGTTTCATTTCTCCTTTTTTTACCACTACTGAAACAAGAACAAAATTAAAACAATCAGTTTGTCTACATTAGGTTAGCTCCACTTCAATCAACTCCAAATAGTTGCCTCTTTTCCCCCCCATTTTATTAAACCCTTCCCTGCGGTCCGATCCCCCGGTTCGCCTCGGGTCCGAGGATCTTCACCGACGAACCGAACGACTGCAAAGTCCTCGTTTGTTGTTCCTGGATTTCCTCCCATCTATTCTTCCAAAAACGGCAAAACCCATTTCTTTCCGTTTGTGCTCCACAGAGAAGGAAAGAAGGAAAGCCACCTCACATTATGGACTTTAATATTAATATATTTTCTATGAGACCTTTTCAGTAAAAGTGGCCTTATGAAGAGTACAATCATATTCTTAACAGTCTCCCACGCCCCATCAGTGGTCTGCGTACACGCAGCAAAGTCCTCTATCGTGTGAAGTCACACAATATATCAAACTCCGATCGTCACAGTTTATTGTATAAATACCGGCCATTTAAAATCTCTGAACACGCATTCCCTGGTTTTAATTCAGGCAACGACTAATAACAAGTGCAGGAGTTCTTTGGCCTGGGAGTGACAGTAACTGATGCATCTCATCCAATAAGGTTGTATCTGAGATAGTATCCCACATTCACATCGTAAAAGTAGTGCTGAAATGATTGTAATATGCATAATGCTCTTAGAAGCTTAATATCCTTACTTGTGTCGTCAGTGAGTAATGGATTACATTTTTTTTAAAGACTAACGCTGGAAAAAAAGTCCTGAAAGATTTACTTGCTTTGAATACAGAATGTATTTGAAAAGTTTTAATATATATTTTTGACCCCCAACAAATATGTTCCTTACAATTGTTGAATTCCCTTCTGTCGAGAGAGGCCGCGCGGACACTTTTATTTCTCGGCCGTGGTCGGCTGCAGTCGTATCAAACGAGTAGAAAAGGCAAAGCAGTTAGGGGGCCGTGAGGAGGCTGTCCGTCGGGTACCTGCTGAGAGGCCCGGGGGTTTTTACTTCCTGGGGTCGTGGGTTTGTGACGTCATGGCGACGATGACGGGCTGCTGAGAGGGCGCGGCGTGATGCAGCACGGATTCAGTCCCGCCTTCGGCCTCCATCTTTGTCCGCTTGGCCTGGGGCTCCCCCGGCTGCTCGGCTAACGTCTCTGCACTGGGCTGTCTGCTCAGCAGCACGGGGGGGGAGCTGGAGGCCTGGGCAGCCAGGATCTGGAGAGGACTCGTCAGGCCTGGAGGAGGAGAACGTAAAGGTGAGGAAGTATCTGGATGCCTAACCACCAGCTTTTATCTTTATTTGTGTTTATTGGTTCTCAGTTTTACAGATAACTTCAATGCAAATACTTGTTTATGTCATACTAGGACTTTTTATGAAATTGTTATATATATATATCATATATATATATATATCTTATATATAATATATATATATAAATATAGCATATTATATATATAATATATATATATAGCATATTATACACACACTACTATTACTTTATCTTGTGAAATACTACACTAACTTGATATACATTTATTACTAGGATTTTTTATGGCATACTATATTCTTTTATACATTTTGCGACATGATTTTTGTTCTCCACATATTTTGACATACTATAACCTTTTTCTATTTCTTTTCACGACAAACTATACTAAGCCTTTTTCACTTCATTAAACTAATGTTTATGAATTTTTTAGACATATACTGTCACAAAGAGAAAAAAATATATATTATACTTTGACTTACTGACTCAATTCTATTTATTTAGTATGGCCCAAAATCCCAAATTCTTATAATATTTTTTTCTGGCCTCCTATAATGTGACATTTTACCCATCACCCATCTTTTTAAGAGAAAACATCGCTCTATATTTATCATCCCGAGTGGTTGATGCGAGGCACCGATCGATGAAAAACCTTACCAGATGCATTGGCAAGACTGGTTGCTGTGGCAACAGCAGCAGCGGTGTGTTTTCCATTCTGAGTAACAGGAGGAACAGGAAGTTGATGTAAACCCAGGGCCAGGTGTCGCCCATCCCCGCCCTGCACGGCGCTGTCCACCGTCTGGATCACTCGCTCCCGGTTCAGCTGGGCGTCTGGCAGGAACACAAACGCACAATCGGATCACTTCAAAACACCGCCGTCTGCCAGCCAAGCTCAACAAATACAATGTGTAGCTGTCAAATCACCTCGTATGATGATGTGGCAGCAAAATGTTCCTTTGTGGGATTAATAAAAGTAACTAGAATTTAAGAGTTTGTCAGAGGTTCAAGTTCCTTCTTGTGGATCACAACCTTCAGGTGTAAAGTAGATTAGGCCTCTTTTAGGCCCCGTTTTATCTATAAAGGTTATAAATTAGATGCCTGATCTTGTTTTGATTCAGATACCGTGTTCAAACTGAGCAAGACATTCAAAAGAGTCTGGAAGGTCTTCATCAGATTCTCTGGAACTGTCGTCGTGTTAAAGTTACTGTAAAACTGGTTCTGTGTCTTTTGGGGCGCTCGCATTAAACCCCTTTGCAACTGAAAGTCACAGTGTGCGTTTTAATTATGTCACATCCCCCATTTTACCAAAGACCCGCCCTTTTTCCATAGCTAATAATAATTTACGCAAGTGTGTGCAAACTTTGAGAACTATGTCCTTCTTCCTGAGAGATAACCAGCTCGATTCACGGACAGTGACAACTAGTTGTTAATACTAACTATCTAACTAGCATACATTCAAACACAAGAACATATATCCCCATGAAATAAACTGTGACACACGGTCAGGTCCTCATCGATCCCTCGTTCAATCTGGATCTGGACCTCGATCCAGACCGAGAAGCCCGGGTTAAATCTATTATGAATAGTTCTAATAAAAAGTGTCACAAGTATGAAACTAGACAGACATCCATCCGCTCAATAAGTTAGTGATCGTCCCTCAAGAGTTCAACGATGCATTTCACAAAGACAAAAAACAACAATACAAAGATCCAAAACCCGTATTAAAAGTTGACATTAAATTCTTCACAATAATACGAAAAGTACGCCGATCCCACAAGAGCTTTAAATCGTTAAAAAGATGAACCCAGTCGGTGATCAGGGAGCGATGCATCACATGACGTGCGATCGGAGCACTTCTTCAAGAGTACCTCTGAGCTCGGTGTTGCCCTCTGTTCCTCCCATAGAGGGAGCGCTGTACCCATTCGGAGGGTTGGAAGCTGGCGGCACGCCGGTGACCACCCGCACCATGGTGATGGAGGACTGAGCGGCACCCTGCAGCATGTGGATGGGCTGGATCAAGCCGCCGCCGCCGCCGCTTGGAACGAAGGCGAGGGCTTTCCCCTGGACCGTCGGGTGAGCGGGAGCAGCCACGATGACGTGCTGCCCGCTGGTTGGAGATCCTACGCGGAGACACAGACATCGTGTCACCTCCCGGACGCCTTCATGTGCGTCTCTTGTTGTTGTTGTTGTTGTGGAAGCTCACCTGGGGCACTCTGAGAATACCTATACTCGGGTACAGAGGCCAGTTTGTGAGCCAGCTGTTCGTGGTGGGCGTGGGAGATGGGAGAGCCGTCCCTGCTCAGACACTCGGGGGTCTGCAGCCCGCTGGACGGGGGGGAGAGGAGTCCCTGGTGGGTCGGGGAGGCGGGAGCACTCCTGAAAAAAGAAGGAATAAGGGGGGGGGGGGGGGGAGAAGCCCGGAGCGATGGATTAATACATCGAGAGACCTCGTGAACACAGAGCTCCCTGCCTGCCAGCGTCTACCGCTGAATATATGAACCCGGAAATCAGACTTACTTTGTTCTATCCAATCAAATGAGAGCAGGAGCAGAGAGAAGGGGAAAGGGTTAACGGAAGCGACCGAGCGCGTGTCCGAGTGCGTCCGCGTACTTCCACGCGGCCGCGGGTCTCAGGCGATCGACTCACCTAGAGGAGAGCGGGCCGAACGGCGTCCGAAAGCAAGCCACGCCCCTTTGCCTCCTTTTCCTGAAGGCCTGCTCCACCAACTTGCTCTCGGACGCAGAATCCACGCGCCAGAAGCTCCCTTTGCCGGGCTCGTCCTGAGAGCGGGCCACTTTGAGGAAGTAGCGGTTGAGCGACAGGTTGTGTCTTATCGAGTTCTGCGGAGAGGCAAAAATACGTTTTTTTTTAGAAAGAATTTCTCAAAGAAGCCGAACGCAGAGTTCATGAACGACGCAGCAATCAGAGCTTTCAGACGAGACCGACGCAAATGTTTACTGATAAAAAGATGACATGACTGACATGGTTTTAGAAACCGGAGCTCTTGGGAGAATTGACGTTTGAGTCAATATTTTTGCCAGACAGATTAAATTGTTTACAGGACACTCAACCGTAGTTTCTTTGTAATTATAATGCATTTATGTCTCTCCACTCATTGTCTGCTTGCTCCTTCACACGCATTCAAGATTTGGAGAATAATGCAACGAACTTTACACAAACGTGCTCGGAGCTTGTGCTACGATGACACATATATATATATATACACACACACACACACATACATATATATATCATATACATATATATAAATAGAGCATATTATACACAGACTACTAAATTTGTACACAATGCATTCTTTTATACATTTTGTGACATGATTTTTCTCCCCCATCATATTTTGACATACTATAACCTTTTTATAATATTTTTTTTACGACAAACATTGTTAAATTATGATGTTTATGACTTTTTTAGACATATACGTGACAAAGAATTTATTTTATATTATACTTTGACTTACTGATGACGTTTTTCCACACACTGTAGTTCCTTACATTAAATTCAATTTACTTTGTATCGCTCAAAATCCCAAATTATTTTGATTATATATTTTTTCTGGCCTCCTATAATGTGACATTTTACCACGAGCGAGTATAAAGAAAGCTTAAACTCTCATATTTCAGGACACAATTTCTTTCTTCCATTCCGAAATCACCGAAAGTGTCAGTCGCGACATAACTGTTGGCGAGCCTTAATACTTAAATCATACGATAACAACCTTCTAACTTTTACTCAGGTGATCGTCCCGCGTGTTGCCGTGACGTTTGCGTCGTCACGGCTACCGTGGATACGCCATCAGCTGCTCAGTGAGAGACGGAAGGGCCCTACCTGCCAGCCCTTGTCTGCAGTGCGGTAGTAGGGGTAGTGCTTGGTGATGTGGGCGTAGATGCCAGAGAGAGTCAGCTGTTTGTCCGGGGCAGAAGAGATGGCCTGCACGATCAGCTGTGCGTAGGAATAAGGAGGCTTGGACTCATCCTAGACAAACCAGACACAGGTATTAATACCCACACGCCGTTGTGCCCATACTGTCACATGAAACCCCTTTGACGGCTACATTTGCATTCTGGGTGATGTATTTAGGACACTTGTGTTGATGTTGCTGGGTCTGCACCTTGGGGCTGTCTCCACCGGCCGACCCCTCCCGCTGCTCGCTCCCCCCACCCCGCTGCTCCACAATGCTCCGCCTCTGCTCAGAAACAGCCGTGGCGGCATATTCAGCTGCCAGCTGGAGGTCAGGGGTCACGTTGCGTCCGTAGCGATACCCTGATGATCCTGCACCTCGTGGGCTAACCGGGCAGGAGTTGGGAACGCTGGAGGAGAGAGAGCAGTGTGTCAACAAAGAGTCCCCGGGGAAAGACCTTTGGATGGACACAAACAACAAGTTATGTCCACAAACACGAGGAGGGGATGACTGAATAGAGATCAACGGATTCACAGCAGACGTGTATTATGAATGTCATCCCAACACTCACACTGCACTTGTGAAAAAATAAAGAAAAACAGTGAGCATGCTTCATTATTTTTGGTAAATCTTAGTAAGATACAAAAAATAAATAAATAGAAATCCACGTAGACCTTCTGTCTTTCCAATTGTCTCGTAATAATGTTACATGTAAAAGTAAAAACAATAAAGTGCCATTTGAAGCTTGTACTAAATTAAGATTTGTATTTTTTTATATAATCCTTTGAGCAAATGATGACACATTTAGAGCAACAGACACGCACAGGAGCTACATTTGGAAAAATGATAACAGCTCAGATCCGGTGCGTTCTTGACACGGAAAGTGTTCTTAACGCATCATAAAACACCTCGGTGGTAATCATTAACGAGGCTTTATCTGCTGCTGGTGAGACAAAACACAAATAACTCAGACAACACACACACCTGCTTCTGTTAGTAAAGTAAACACCGGTTTCTCGGAGAGACGGTGTGCTTTGATTTGCCTGTGGCAACAGAGAGCGGAAGATATAGAGACAGACACACAGTGAAACACACACACACATACAGAGAAACACACACAGTGAAACACACACAGTGAAACACACACACATACAGAGAAACACACACAGAGACACACAAATACAGAGAAACACACACACACAAACAGAGAAACACAGACACACATACAGAGAAACACACACACACATACAGAGAAACACACACACATACAGAGAAACACACACACACATACAGAGAAACACAGACACACATACAGAGAAACACACACACATACAGAGAAACACAGACAAACACACACACACATACAGAGAAACACACACATACATACAGAGAAACACACACACATACAGAGAAACACACACACACATACAGAGAAACACACACATACAGAGAAACACACACACATACAGAGAAACTCACACAGAGACACACATACAGAGAAACACACACACAGAGAAACACACACACATACAGAGAAACTGACACACAGACACACATACAGAGAAACACACACACACATACAGAGAAACACACACACATACAGAGAAACACACACACACATACAGAGAAACATACAGAGAAACACACACACACATACAGAGAAACTCACAGAGACACACACACACATACAGAGAAACACACACACATACAGAGAAACACACACACACATACAGAGAAACACACACATACAGAGAAACACAGACACACATACAGAGAAACACACACAGAGACACACACACACACATAGAGAAACTCACACAGAGACACACATACAGAGAAACACACACACATACAGAGAAACACACACACACACACATACAGAGAAACACACACACACATACAGAGAAACACACACACACATACAGAGAAACACACACACATACAGAGAAACACACACACACATACAGAGAAACACACACACATACAGAGAAACACACACACACATACAGAGAAACACACACACACATACAGAGAAACACACACACATACAGAGAAACACACACAGTGAAACACACACACACATACAGAGAAACTGACACACAGACACACATACAGAAAAACACACACACAGAGAAACACACAGAGAAACACACACACACATACAGAGAAACACACACACACATACAGAGAAACACACACACATACAGAGAAACACAGACACACATACAGAGAAACACACACACATACAGAGAAACACACACACACACACACATACAGAGAAACACACACACACACATACAGAGAAACACACACATACAGAGAAACACACACACATACAGAGAAACACACACACACATACAGTGAAACACACACACAGAGAAACACACACACATACAGAGAAACACACACACATACAGAGAAACACACACACACATACAGAGAAACACACAAACACACACAGTGAAACACACACACATACAGAGAAACACACACACATACAGAGAAACACACACAGAGACACACAAACTCACACAGAGACACACATACAGAGAAACACACACACACATACAGAGAAACACAGACACACATACAGAGAAACACACACACACATACAGAGAAACACACACACACATACAGAGAAACACACAGAGACACACACACACACACAGAGAAACACACAGAGAAACACACACACATACAGAGAAACACACACACACATACAGAGAAACAAACACAAACACACAGTGAAACACACACACACAGACAAACACACACAAACACAGTGAAACACACATGCACACATACAGAGAAACACACACAGAGAGACACACACACACACACACACACACACAGACACATACAGAGAAACACACACACACAGGACACAAACACATACAGAGAAACACACACACATACAGAGAAACACACATACAGAGAAACACACAAACACACACAGTGAAACACACACACACATACAGAGAAACACATAGAGACACACACATACAGAGAAACACACACAAACACACAGTGAAACACACACACACACACACAGAGAGACACACACACACAGGACACAAACACATACAGAGAAACACACACACAGAGAGAGAAGCACACACAAACCCATCCAGAGACACACAGAGACACACACACGTATGTCTTGGCCGGTGAACGAGGCTGCCGGGCCGGCTCGGTTTTGCAAGTCGCTTTGAAAAATGAACGAAGGCGACGAGAAACGTCTCCTATTGCTCTGAGGCGTCTTTAGTATTAAAATTAGGGCTGAACGATTTGGATTTAAAAACCACCAATTAAAATAAGATGATTATCGACATTAAAATCAAATGACCATTTTCCATCACTCGTTTATATATTAAATTGAAAAACATCTAAATGATGACGGTGCGATCTCAAGTGGACCGTGACGTGTGGCACACACACATCTCCAGCACAATAATTCATGAGAATTTATATTGTGACAAACGCACATTTGAAAAATCAGGCAATATTGCAACTTGGGCACAAAGTTGATAAAGTGTGCAGCCCTACTTAAAACATCTACATCCTTATAAGGCTTGCAGAATCAGTAACTTCTTTTAAATCACTTCTTAAAACCCATTTTATAGAACAGATTTTAAGTGATCTAGTCTTTTTATGCAGAACTTTGGTTTCCCTAATTTAGTCATCTGTTTTTAATTTATTTGGTTTTTTATTTATTTATTTTTTAATTTTCCATTTAATTTTTATATATACTTTTAAATGTAATATTGGTTTCTTGCTATTCCACTTGTTTAGCTTTGACTCTCTGTGGAGCACTTTGTAAACATTGTTTTTAAAGGTGCTATAAATAAAGTTATTATTATTATTAAACGTCATTAAGAGTCATGGGTGCCCCCATGGGCCGGGGCAGAAGAATGTTATTGTGTACACTTCATTCCAGTTGCCAAACGGGAGAGGTGGCTCGTTGCCACCCGGTCGGCGTGTCTCTGACATACTCGTCTTTATGTTGCACGTCCTGCATGTGGATACTTTCCAAGAGGCCACAGTGGAGAGATGTGGGAGCCAGCGTCTTTACTCTGTGTGAGTGTGTTGTGTGTTTGTCCACGTGTGAGAGAACCGGAGCTGAGTGTGTATGTGTGTGTGTGTGTGTGTGGTGGGGGGAGGGCTCTGAAAAGGAAACCGGGAATGGACGGAAAAATGGCCCACAGGCAAAACAAGCTGCCCGACAGCCAATCACACGCCTCGAAGCTGCAGCCATTCCATATAAGGCAGGCACACACACGAGCAGACATTGGTGGGGGACGCGTGATGCAGAAACCAGCGGGGGCCACCAGAGGGCGCCGTCGGCCCCCGCCATGTTGGCCTGGAGGCATGCTGGATACGTTTATAGAGCAGTGATTTTCAAACGTGTGCCATCACGGCTCATAAGAGTGCAGGTTTCAACCACGGCAAAAACACTGCAGCAGCTGATGTTCATGCCGTCAAACCAGAAAGGATATTATCAGTGAATATGAGTCAATAACGTTGGTGGTTTGGAAAAAACATTGCAGGCTTTTGAGTCTGTGCACCAGCGGGGAAATGTACCTTCAACTGTATTGTTGTTATTCATTTTTCCAACTGAATTGTATTTTAGTAGAATCAGGGAGTGTTTGGTGGTTTTCTTATAAAACTGCGTTTAATCATTTATCTATATTGTTGCCAAATAATTTTCGCCAGGAGACTAATCAAATTATTTACTTAATGTGACAACCAATATCCATTCAAACTCACAACTGGAGACTCAATCCAAAAAGTACCGTCAAGCTTTGCACTGAGCCGACACAAATGGTCACAACCACGAACTGAAAAGTCATTTACAAGAAACGGCTTCCAAATACTTCACGACAGAAAAACACGGACCGCTCCCGCCAAACGCGGTCTATATTTATTGAATGTGTGCATTGAGACAAAATGCTGCGTTTGCATTTCTCACTGTGAACCCGTTGTGTGTTTGGGTGGGCCTCTTCTTACCTGAGGGTGCCTGTGGGCGAGGGCATCGGCGAGCCAAATGCCCTGATGTGCTCTTCATGCTGCTGCATTGTGGGAATGCTTATTTTGAGGGGGGAGATGTGGGGCAGAAGGGGGCGAGGGGGGAGCGAGGGCAGCTCCCGCTCTCTGTGCTCCTCCGGCGGCAGCAGTGTCATAAACTGGATCTTGATTACTGTACTGGGAAAACGAAACACACACCTAGAGAGAGCCGGGCGGCAGCAGGAGGAAAGATGGAGGGAGCCGCAGGACAGAAGAGAAGAGACGGCGTTGGATTAGTACATTCTCTCGGATACAATGCTGCACAGCTAGGCATTTAACGTATTGATCACAATCTGAAGCTTTGAATCATATCACTTGACATGGAGTTTGCCCAGTTAACCAAATGTGTACATGTTAAAATAAATTCTGGAACAATTTACAGATTTATCGTCTTAAAACTCAAACGTATTTGCATTAATGTGCTCGATACAATGTGAACATTTACAGTACAATGACAACTATCGTCTCCAAAGTCAAGTATGAACTTGAAAGCACACAATACATTACATACGTTTGAATTATACACAGCGTCACGTCTAGAAACATGAAACCATGTCATTAAGCGATGACTTTCCTCTTAACTACAGAGGGTTGCTTTTTATATAAACAACGTCTTCAGCCAACCCCTTTTTGTGGACAAAGAACTCGTCTGGTGTCGACATGACACAACATCCGTTACCCGGCATTTCGTCTTCTTTAAGCAGGTCTGGACAACCGCCGCAATAAAAGCAGCAGATCAGTCGAGCCCAAGTTAGTTCAAGCTTAAACAACAACAACAACAAAAACCTGAAAGTAATTATATGTGAGGGGGATTCAGTACATGTGTCAGAGTGGAACCGTAATAACTAATGTAAGCAGCTTTAATGTCTCCTGGCAGGTTCAGGCAGCACGGTTCACAGTCACTGAAATTAAGTGTGTGTGAGCGCACCCATCATATCGGCCCGAATGTGATCATTTGTGTCTTTAGGCAATAAACTGAATCCCAACTAATTCTAGGGGTGTTGAGCTCAGGCTCAGACCTCCCTGCAGAGACGAACAAAAAACATCCACACAGGACTACGAAGATTGCATACGCCAGTTAACCCAGTCTTTGTGTTCCATGGTTACCTTCGCATTGACAATGCGGAAGATTATGTTTTGATCGCCGTGTATTTATTTATTTGTATGTGTGTTACTCGCATAACTCAAAAAGTATTAAACCGAATCGCATGAAATTTGGTGGGATGATTGGTTATTATCCGGGGACCATTTGATTAGATTTTGGGATCGATCGGGTCAAAGGTCAATGTCATGAAAAGTTCAAAACCTTCTTTTTACCATAGCGCGGTCAATTTTTATCCAATTGGCATGCAACTAATGCCAAAATGTTCATAATTCAATGCCCAATCTTGTGATATGCGAAGGTATGCGCTCTACCGAGTGCCCGTTCTAGTGTCTCTATAATTCGTCTTGTGAACAATCGCAGCTGCTTATCCAACACTGGACCCATGTACAGTTTGCTCACAGCTGTCTCTGCCTGGAGCAGGCCCTCCTCGACAAGTGGCGGTCCGTGCAAGAAGAGCTCGAGTGAGAGAGGACAAAGACTTGTGGCAACTCTGAAGGAGCTTCGGGGTCCCACAGCTGAGACGGGCGGGAATGTGCAGGAAACACTTTTTGCCGAATTCCTTCAACAGTCCCAGCTGTAGAGAGAAAGCCACTGTTCGAAGAACTCACATGATGTGTCGAGTAGTGTTTCGGCTTTAGAGCATGTGAGAGACTGAGACAAAGTGGGAAAAGGTTATAGAGTTTAAAAGGAGCTCTTTATCAAAGTAAATCTATGAGATTGTATCCACACAGCTCTCAACATGGCGGTGGTGAAGACAGCAGCGAGCAGCTGACAGGTGAACAGAGTAAACAATGACAACAGGGCTGCCAGAACTCAGTGGTAAACTGGGAAGGGGGCGTTAGATTATTAGTTTTTAATATGAGTCATCAGTGGTATACACCGTATGAGCGCCGTGTAGAGCGTGGCCAGTGGGAAACACAAATAGAGACTCGAGACAGCTACACAAACAAAGCACAGGGAAGCTCGGAGAACCACACATGCAGAGGAAATGAGACTTCATTCTCTGCTCAGGACTCCATTACTCGATTGCTGCTATATAAACGTTCTGAATATCATGTAGAGAACCGTTGACGGGACCACAATTAAGCCTCTTTGCGATAATACCGGCCCCTGAAACGCATCATTCCCAACATCATAGCCAGCTGTGTGAATGCGTTGCTACTTCAAGCCACTGAAGGCTTGAGAAGGTAAGAGGGTTATTAAAATGCACACAAAAAATGGTATGAATAAAATCTACTTTAACCGAAAGGAGGACGATGACAATTTACAGCAAGACATTGACCCCAAACAGGGAAAACCTACACATGAATAACTTAAAAATCAGACGTCAGCCCAATGCGAAATGTGAGGCAGGAGATGAAAACTGCTGCTCGCTCAGTGTATTAGTGACACTTAGAGCTTGAAAAGTTCCCGAAAGAAAACTGGGAATACTTTGATTTGAAGGTGGCAAATACAAGCAACTGTTTTGTGTTGATATTAACATATTTGCTGATATTAAAGTATCTTTCTGTTCAGCCGTATCTTAATTAATACAAATGTGTTTCAAAGTTGTAAAATAATAATAATGTATAACTACAGTAAATATACCAGAATAACTAAAAAACGACTAATTAATCGCCTTCAGGCGGGCAGCAGGACCAGAGCAACACATGTGGACTCGGCTGTGTTGGATATGGCCTTGGGGTTTTGAGTCTTGTGTTTACTCCATGTGCTCCTGCAATGAGGATGTCATTCAGCCTGCACTTCCTGTCCAATGCTAACCACGCCCCCAAACAGTCCTGACAGCCAATCAGAGAGAGCCCCCCACCCCCCACCCTTTACGTGATTGACACCACACGAAGTCAAAGCTTTCAGTTTGAGTTTGTAATAACCGAACCCCGCTGCAGGCTGAACGTGTCGCCGAGACAGTGTTGCAACAACAGAAAGAGTGAAAGAATATCCAGAGACCGGATGCTTCCTCTTTTTAAAAACACGTGAAAGCATTTCATCGTTTCAATAAGAAACAAACACACCATTCCTCACAAGACTGGCGAACTGAGGCGTCAGGGGTGCGTTTGTTGACATAAAGGTTGACGTGACGGCGACAGGTCGGCGAGCAGCTTCCCGACGAGCCGGCGCTGTCGCCCTGGAACTGAGACACGACTTTTACCTCCAGAGAATATAAAACCCAAATGTTCGGACAATAAAACAAAATAATAATCATCCGGATCTGCCAAAATATAACGTCGTATGAATCTTTTAACATTAGTTCACTCGCTTTTGCTCGTCGCGAGGACACATTAAGCTAAGTTTGCTAGCAGCTAAGATCAGCTAGCTAGCGAGCGAGGATAATTCCGTGGGGTCAAAGGTCACCTGGAGAGGCTCCCCCCCGAGACAGATGGAAATAATAATAATCCTACGGCTCAGGGGGACACATGTTAGCGTATTATGTTACATCTTCCCGGACCAAACCGAGGTTAAAGTGCACTTCAACCGACGCTAAACCCGATCAGACCAAATCAAACCTGTCTCATTGGGGTGTCATGACAAACTTAGTGCCCTTGTCAGAATGTGCCTCTATAGTTGGACGTTTTAACACGGAGAACGTTAGATATTTGGAAAAGTTAGGACATCCGCTAACAACTATTACGGTTTCTCAAAGCCCACATACATATGGATTTCGTTTTGAAATGCTATTCAGCCGCTACCAAAAGAGAGCGAGGGGGAGACTTTAAAGGGGATACGAAACACGTCGTGACACCGGCTGCGAGGCGGTTCGACCAGGAGGTCAAACGCTTCAATTGAACGTTAAAGTTGTGGGCAGCCGCGCGCCGTGTGACCACACTCCGCACCGTCGGTAGCGGCCATGCTAACTGACTTTGCACTCACTCTCTGGGCAGCGACAGCGGCGGCGCGCCTCTCCGCTGGAAGACCCCGTCCACGAACACGCCGTTCTTCCCCAGACACCGGAGGGAGAACCCGTTCGTCTCGTCGTAGGTGATCTGCAGGTGTCGCCTGGAGATGAAGCTCGAGTGGCCCATGTTGATGTCCACGGAGCCGTGAGACGAGTTCCGGCCTATGGTGACCGTCCTCTGGCGCATCACAAACTCAAAGTCCCGGCCCTCGAGTCGAGCCAAGGCCTGCGCAGGAGGACACGCGAGGCGCACGGGGAACAGCCCGGCGTCGGCGCGAGCTTCCATCATCGATGGACCCAAGAGGGCGAGCGAGGGCTGGTGATAGGCGTGCGAGGTCACCGCGACGCGCACGGGACTGCATGGTGCCGACTGTAAAGCAAGCAGGGCTCGAGCTCCGGTGTCTTCCCGGTAGTCTGCCATCTTCTTTCGGAGGGTCAACACTCTCTCACGCGCGCACACACACACACTTTACTTCTCGCACACACACAAAGTTGCAACGTGAGAGTTTTCGGCCAGGGCACTTGCTCGCTCCGTGGCTGTCGGAACAACATGGAGTCCGAGTCGGTGCAAGAACGGGACTGGAGTTACTGCAGGAACGGGACTGGTGCTGCGTTCAGGGACTGCTGGGAAACCTCGACAGTCAAGCTGCACCCCCATTGGTTTAATTCTAGTGAGGAAACGCCGACATTATTTCTTCAAACTGTTTCTGATCATAACACGTAGATTTTTTTTCAAACTATTTAAAAATTATATTTGCCTGAACCATATTTATAATCCTTGCCAGGAAGTTCATGTGGAGAGGAATTTTTTTTTAACACTGTTAAATTGCTTTATAAAGAAAACAAAAACACCCACATAAGATACATATTTAAAAACATAATCAAAAAAAGAAGAAGTAAAAAAAATAGACAAATATAGTGTTGCATTGCCTTTTATATACAGTTACATTTGGATAAAATCCACGTCAGGCAATGGTACCTCAATAAGCGCACTACTTATACAGAATTACAAACGAACATTGGACTAGGTCTTTGTGATCCAGGCTGCATGTTCTCTTTCCTGAACGCCACATCTGGGCACCTCTGCCGATAGGCTGCAGTTCATGTCGTCACACCAGGAAACTGGAGGTAGAGTTCAGTAGTATCTCGACATGTATGCACTGCGGTATTACTCAGAACTGCAAATTCACTACAGTCTTTCATGAATTTCCTGGATTTTGGTTCTGAATGAATCTAAATGGGTATGCAAGTGGTTTCGTGAATAAAACAAATACATTAAAAACTACATTTAAGAATCATACAAGTTATGAAAAGACACTGACAACATATTATATACTCAGGGGGATTACGGTTCATGATGTTAATGTATCCCAGACTTTGGGTTACTTTACAAATAATCCTAAAAATGGTGCATTTAATTGACAAGTCTGACGTAATATCACAGTTTTCAGTTATTTTCAGCAGATGACATGTGACGTGTTCCTCAATCCCCACGAACATGTGGTGTCGGCTCTGTAGTTTGTTTGCGTCTCAGATTTTTTTTTTTTTTTTTTTTTTTCGATGTCTACCTTCTGTTTATAAACATGGAAAGAACAAGGTGGCTGAAAAACGCGGATAATGGATCTGTGAAGTAGCAGGAACAATGACAAAAGAATAAAAACACGATGCAGCCACACGAGGGCGCTGTTGACACATCCAAAGAGACCGGCACAGCTATTATAACGTAGTCACAGCAGACCATTTAATGCACTGTGACACATCCTGTTAAATATGAACTCACTGCCTGATACTTTAATAAACCTTTTATTTTTATTTTTTATGTCTGGCTCATATTTAACAGCAGGTGGAAAGAAATACACAAACACTTGCTTTATATAATGAAAACCTGTCAGCCTGCACTACATATTAGTACTTCCTGTGGCAAAGCTTTTGTTATCAGACAAGTGTTGATTTAACTGCATGATTCAGCGACAACACAATAGTGGGTGGTGTTGATGTGGAATATGTTTTTTGTTATTGTCATTTCACCTGACCTCATATGACCAATGTGGTAGTGTGTCTTATTTTGTACTGGTTGTTATTACCTTCGCATTGAAAATGCGGAAGGTAATGTTTTGATCGCCGTGTATTTATTTATTTATTTATTTATATGCGTGTTATTACCTTCACATTGAAAATGCGGAAGGTTATGTTTTGATCGCCTTGTATTTATTTATTTGTATGTGTGTTACTCGCATAACTAAAAAAGTATTAAACCGAATCGCATGACATTTGGTGGGATGATTGGTTATTATCCGGGGACCATTTGATTAGATTTTGGGATCGATCGGGTCAAAGGTCATGAAAAGGTCAAAATCTTCTTTTTACCATAGCGCGGTCAATTTTTATCCAATTGGCATGGAACTAACGCCAAAATGTTCATAATTCAATGCCCAATCTTGTGAAGGTATGCGCTCTACCGAGTGCCCGTTCTAGTTCACATAAGTAAAAAAGTATTAAATCGAATCGCATGAAATTTGGTGGGATGATTGGTTATTATCCGGGGACCATTTGATTAAATTTTGGGATTGATCGGGTCAAAGGTCAAGGTCATGAAAAGGTCAATATCTTCTTTTTACCATAGCGCAGTCAATTTATATCCAATTGGCATGCAAATAATGCCAAAATGTTCATAATTCAATGCCCAATCTTGTGATATGCGATGGTATGCGCTCTACCGAGTGCCCAATATCACAAATTACAAATTAGCCTCAGAGGGCTTCACAATCTGTACAAATACTTTTTTTAAAGTATCAAAATGTCGGTCATTCTTCCGTTTCTCGGCCACATTTTGATAATTTGTAGCCCCGATGTAAATTGCATGTTGCTGTTCCAATAAACACATATAAGAAAGACAGTGCCCATGAGGAAGATCCAAACCTTTCTTTATTGTTACCACAGGTTTGATAAATGATCAATTTTCTCGTAGTTTTGGATGAATATTATAAAAGCTTCAATGGAAACAAAATATAACCAGCTGATACAGATGTACACACAACTCTACTATAATGCTACCATGATCAAAATGGCAATTGTAAGAGCCACAAGGACGAAGTTTATGAATGACGTCATGACAGGAGCAGGTAACGAGCTGCATTAGGCACCAGGAAACACCGTGAGAACAAGACCGTAAGATCGTATTAAACTAGGATAGCGTTCATTTGTTTGGTGTATATAGTTAAGGTATCTTTGTTTACATCAAATAAAGACAAGAAGAAAAGAAAGCTCCGATGTCAGGAAACAGGAACTCGGTGTGTCTGCGGCTTCACGAAAAGTGCGCCGACGGAACGTCGCTACACAGCAATGTTTATAATCTTTCATCTTGTTTTTATTTTTTAAAATTTGATTCATTTTAGGACTCAGAACGTGGCTCCAGCTTCAGTTTGATTGGTCGCTTTGGGGCCAGCAGGCCCTGGATGTCCATCTCCAAGGGGATCTGACAGGAGAGGACATGTGAAGAGACCAGAATTGTGAAGGAAATCAACAAAGTATGAAACATACAAACAGCTGGCAGAATCACAAAGAGAAAAACCACACACACACACACACACACACACACACGCACACAGGCACACACAGGCACGCACGCAGCTTCTGATCTTTAAACAGACAGACCTTTGCAACATGATTGGCTATCTTTGGTAATATATAACCCTCAATATCTCAATCATACTAGCAATAAATACAATGTGGACCGCAGTACACGCATACGCCATTAAGTCTGATTATTCATTCACCATTAAAAAAATGAAGCACAATAACAATCAGTGTGACTCACCTCCGTTTCCTTACACACAGAGAAGCTGAACTTCTGCAGGATCTCCACCAAAGCTAGTTTCATCATCACCAGAGCAAACCGCATCCCAATGCAGTTCCTTGGTCCCGCCCCGAAAGGCATGTACGTGAAGGGGTCAATCGTCTCCTTGGTTTCCTTGGTGAACCTGAGGATGCGAACACACACACACACACACACACACACACACACACACAGTATTAATAACAAAAATGAGGAAAGTGCCTGAAGAGCTCAGGTCCATAAATCCTTACTGCACCTCTCAGGTTTGAACTCCTCGGGCTCGGGCCACAGGTTAGGATCCCGGTGAATGGGCCATGTCGGTACCATGACGACCATACCCTTTGGAATAACAACGCCGTTTATCTCCACGGTCGCCTTGGCCACACGCTCCAGGCGTGCGGCGATGGGGTACAGTCGGAGAGACTCGTTGATGACGCTGTCGAGGTACTCCATCTGCATCAGGGCCTGGTACTCAACGGGACCCTGCATGAACACGGGGACACACGCGAACACGACCGCCACGCCGTTACCGTCGGCAACGTTAGGCGCTAAAAGAAGCGCTGAAGGGTATACGGTGACGGTTGATGGAGGCAACAAGGTTGTTTTTTTAAAAACACTGTTACTGTCCTTTATAGGTTCAGATTAGACCGATACCTCATCATAAAAATATTAGCAACCGGTTAGCTTAGCATAAAAGGCTGCTAACCCATGGAAAAGCTCGTCTGATCAAAGTTAAAAACATAAAAATCATATTAAAGTAAGTTAAATATAAGTTTAAATTCATCGCATGGGCAGAAACACAACCCTTGATGATAATGCATGTTGCTCTGTGCCTGCTGGATGTGTAAACAAGCACTTTATCAGGTGATTATATATCTATAAATCTGTAGGTTAGTCAACCTCAGATACCAAAAATACAATGAAAGCAGTTTAAAATGTTTTACTTTGAGGCCCTTCCTTTCCACTCCAGACGAACCTTGTTCGGGAAGGTGGAGTCGATCTCCTCCTGCAGCCGTTTCATGACGCGAGGGTTTCTCGCCAGATTGTAAGACGCGAAACTGAGAGAGCTGCTGGTGGTTTCATAGCCGGCAAAGAGGAAAATCATCGCTTGAGAGAGGATCTCATGGTCGTTTAAACCTGGGGAGATAGATTTAAAAGAGTGTTTAGTTGTGCTTTTATCTTTATGGAGATACTAAACATGGCTGTGTGTGTGCGTGTGTGTGTGTGTCACCTTTGTTTGGTTCCATTTTACTGAGGTTGTTGTTTTTCTGCGAGTCAATCATCAACTGGAGGAAATCCACTCGATTCTAGAAGTAGAACAATATGAGGAAAGCTGTGTTTGTGTTTCTGCAAAGAGATGCGGATGCACAGACGGTCGTGTAGCCTATACCTTTTCCGTGTTGTGCACTCGGTTGTCCTTGATCTTCTGCAGCGCAGCGTAAAAGAAGTCTGTGACAGACGCGGGGAAAAAGGAAAACTCCATCTTCTCAAGAACCGGACCCATGAAGGGGAAGAAAGCTGGAATCAAAGCAGAAAGCAACACATGTTATCAGGGACACAGGACAGATGGTGGCTGAGGACATTCACAACAGTATAAATATCTGCCTTTTATAAAAGGATTTCTGTACCAACAAGGAGGAAGAGCGGGTTAAAAATGTCAAACTTCAGCATCTTCTTGATGTTAGCGACAAATGGGTCTGAGGGGTTGTTGAGTGAGTCGATGTCCACGCTGAAGGCGGTGCTGGCTACTACATCCATGCTGTAGGGTCCAAAGAACCTAAAGGCCAAACACACACACATCAGAGATTTCTCTGGAATATGTGTTACATGATTGGTAGAACGGGTCCTTACTCTTTCAGCTCTAAGGCCTCATCCTTGTCTGCTGTCTTTTTCATGCTGCTGGTCAGGTTGGCAGAGTGGTGCTTCATTATGTCAAACATCTGAGACACAGGCACACAGGACATAAGGCAGACTGAAATGCTATATATACATACACATTTTGTATAAAGCGTATATATTTCTTTGGTTGGATATATATATATGATATAAAATAAATTATAGATTTATAATGTAAAATATATATATATATATATAAATTATAGATTTATAATATTATATATATATATACACAATATACAAATATATAAATGATTAGATTTGATTAGAAGTGATTTATATATAATATAATATATATATAATATATTTAAATCACTTCTAAGCAAGTCTAACCAAAGCAATACTTTTATACAAAATTTCTAAAGATAACTTTTCTACATCCTAGAAGCAGTAAAGACAGAGTAGACCTCTCAGCAATAATTTTTTCAAAGAATGTACTTTTTGTTATTATTGTCAAATAACGACAAACCAGTCGTGCCCTCGACAGTACATCTAGTGCCTTAATCTGAATACAAATTTGATGGCAAAAAATAAATAAAGAAAACAATCTTTTCAACGTTCATAAAGGGCAGAGGAGGCCCAGAGCAGGGGGGGGGGGGGGCTGCACCTCTTTTAGTCTTCCCGAGGTGAAGGAGGGCGAGAGGACACTGCGAATCCTTTTCCATTGGTCATCCTCCGCGATGGACACGGCGTCGTACAGCTGCCCGTTCAGGCGGAAGTTCTGTGACAGAGAGGCAGACGGATGCTGAGGAGAGTCCCGGTGGACCAGAGAGAGAGAGAGAGAGAGAGAGAGAGAGAGAGAGAGAGAGAGAGAGAGAGAGAGAGTTTTCTTACTCTGCGATTGGTGAAGACGGAGTAGCACTCCTTTATCAGAACGGCTTTTATCATCGTGGGATCTGTGATGCACATCACGGGCTGACGGCCGTCAAAAATGCTGAATAGGGTAAGAATAAATCAGAAATCAATCAAACTTATATTTCAGACTCAAGGTCCAGATAGTACACAACATTAAATAGAATAAAATACGTACAAAATCACAAGGAAAATACATAAATATACAGCTGTACCAATGTCTCCACAGCTGGGACTGGTAGAACTCAACTTAATGTTTGATAAAAACATGATTATTTCATTTTCTAAGTCATCAACCCGGCAGATAAATTTAGACATTAGATCTCTTAAAACAGCTTGGAAAGAATTAAGAAAGAATAGATTAATAAATCAAAAACCAGGTTGAGCTTTTTATGCAGACGTATCAAACAACCTCGTAAAACAGGTACACAACCCAATAAGCAGAGACAGTTTATGTGCACGCACACACACACACACACACACACACAGCAGACTTACCCCCAGATTTTTCCATATTTCTTGAAGCACTCCTCGTCAAAGGCAACAAATCCCTGTGTGCAAGAATAATAATATACTGATTATTAATGGTCCACTTTTAACATGATGGAACTATTTGTGGCATGAACTTTTTTAAATTAAATATGTATTTTTTGAGGACTGGATATTAACAGGGTTAAATGTTTACTCAATTCATCCAAAATATACACAGCTGTTATTGTTCTATTAAATAACAATAAAATGAAATATCTTTAAACACAGACAGATCATTTAATAGAAAAAGGTAAAATTTGAATTTTTTATTGTCAAAATGTAACGTTCTCTTTAACACATAAATAAATGTCACACCTCCGATGTCACGAGTACACGATGGGAACTTTCAGCCAGATTTCTAAACTTGCCCCAAACCCTAATTAAAGCAGGAAGAACAAGTCTTGCTCAACATTACATTAGAATTTAAAAAAGGAAAATGGGAATTTTCTTTGTCAAAATGTAATAACAAAATTGTGCAACGTTCTCTTTTACACATAAATAAATGTACATCTGAAAAGCCTACAGTAGTTCCACCTTTCATAGAAACTTTAAAACTTGTGAAATTCATTCAACAGGAATTATTTTTCTATGGAATTATTGAGTTGAGTGCAACACATTGACATATCTGTTAAAGGTGTAAACTCTACAACACAACAAGTACACTATGGGAACTTCAAGCCAGATTTCTTAACCCTCCTGTTACCTTTCGGGTCAATTTGACCCCATTCAATGTTTAATGTCGGTGTTCTTTGGGGTCAATTTGACCCCAGGCTGTTTTTCACTGTGTCAAACATATAAGAAATATCAACGTTTTTATTTATTTAAAGGGCTATTTAGGTGGTCAACAAACAAACATAAAGTACCTCACACTTAAACTTGGGAAGCAATAATAATTCTAATAATTTTCTGGAGGTTTTAATTACTGGGGTCAAATTGGCCCAGAGGGTAAAATATGTTAGTAAATGTAAAGGTAACAGGAGGGTTAACTTCACCCAAACCGTAATTAAAGCAGGAAGGACTCAACATTACTCTACTTTTTTAGTAGTAGAAAAGTAGAAAAAGGGGTCTAAATGTTATAACTAAATTGTGAAACGTTCTCTTTTACACATAAATAAATGTTAAATTTCATACCGTTTCATAGAAACTTTAAACCTGTGAAATTTATTCATCAGGAATTATTTTCTATAGAATTATGTAGTTGAGTCCAACACATTGACATATCTGTTAAAAGATATAAACTCTAAAACACCTCCGATGATACAAGTACACGATGGGAACTTAAAGCCAGAGTTCTTAACTTCCCCCTTTCCCTAATTAAAGCAGGAAGGAGAAGTCTAGGTCAACACTACTCCACTCTGGGCCTCGGCCAGCCTGTAAAACACTCAGTGCGGTTACATGCAATCGAATTATTGGCTTAGTCGGACTGAAATCGAATTATCCGTTTCATGTAAACACCTTAGTCGGACTATGTGCGGTCCGACTTCGGTCCGATTAACACCCCTGGATAGCTCGGTCCGATCCAGTTGATAATTCGACTCGCGGCATGTAACTCTGAATTCGATTCGGAACTGGACTTTGCGTCTTTGCGCATGCTCGAGATCCCGCCGCCCTCCCTCCCTCCCATGTCGTGACCCGGAAGTCGAAAGAGACGATAAATTAAATTCTCCGTGTACCTTCGGCGACGGCGTCTTCTCTCCGTTATCAACTCAGCCAATAGCGCCATTTGCATTCGCTGTACTCCTATTAACACCATGGAAGAATAGTAGAGGGATGTAGCTTCGCCTCGCTCTCTGTTCGCCATCTTTCTCGAAATGTTGTTGTTGGTGGTGGTGAAGAGGTCAAGCGGAAATGGCTGTATCACCACGAGTTGTAATGAAAACAGCGCCACCTATCGTATCGGATATGACATGCTTTCGGTCTGCCATGTATATTGGGATAACAGATGATCCCCCAAAAGATAGCATAGTCCGACTAAAGCAAGATTCGAATTATACCATCATGTAAACGCACTGACTGCTTCTGGTTTACTAACCTTTTTATATCCCAGCATAGTGCCAAAAAAGGGGACTGGTCGGGGACCAGGGATGCCCAATTTCTTAAATATTCCATGTGTCCAGCAGGAATACCTGTAAAAAAAAACAAAAAAGATATTTTGATCACACAAACAAACAAACAAACAAACGTTTCCCGGGAGAAATACTCACACAAAGACCAATGTGATGAGCGCCACCAGGAGGGTCCAGGTCTCAGCGGAGAAGAAGAAGGAGAACCCCATCTCTGCAGGTTTCTTCTGGTCTCTCTCCCTCACCACTGGGCTCGATCAGCAGCCTGTATGCCTTGTGTGTCAGCAGGGTGTGTGTGTGTGTGTGTGTGTGTGTGTGTGTGTGTGTGTGTGTGTGAGAGGTGAACCAATGGCAGGCAGGCAGGTGGGTCATGTGAATAATTAACAGAAACTTGACCAAACAGGATATAGAATTATCTGCGACTCAGATTGTTATATTGTATGTTAAGAAAGATTGGACTCAAGCAAAGGTCATATGAATTATTATGTAATATATTCTTAATTTACTTCTAGATATTTTGTTCTTGCATATTTTTCCTTTATATTTGTGATTTGAATGTTTTAACCCTTGTGTTGCCTTCGGGTCAATTTGACCTGATTCAATGTTTCACCCTCCTGTCGCCTTCAGGTCAATTTGACCCGATTCAATGTTTAATGTCGGTGTTCTTTCGGGAGTCAACAAACAAACATAAAGTACCTCACACTTAAACTTGGAAAACAATATTAATTCTAATAATTTTCTGGAGATTTTAATAGCTGGGGTCATATTGACCTCAAGGGTAAAATATGTTAGTAAATATAAAGGTAACAGGAGGGTTAAACATTGAATCGGGCCATATTGACCCGAAGGCGACAGGAGGGTGAAACATTGAATCGGGTCAAATTGACCCGAAGGCAACACAAGGGTTAAGAAAAACAAAGAAGTTATTTTCATTTCTTCTTCTTGGCTCCCCCTTGTACTTTCTGGTAGAAGTGAAAAAAAATATACAACACAACCCAGGAAACACACTTTTTTTTCTTTAAAAAAATGAATGTAGAGCCATGTACTCTGTTTTTTTCTTGTCAAATCTTTATTGAAACATATATATTCACAATCTGTGCTCACACACACACACACACACACATAGAGGCATATCTAGTCATATGTGGGCGTCAGATAACTGGAGCAGCGCTTGTTATGCTCGGGAAGCGGCTCAAGTTCTCTGCGGGACAATAAACAGGAGCCACACCTCCAGCACATTGAGCCAGAGTTCACGTCAGGATCGAGGTCACTCCAACTCGCCGAGCACGACGCGATGGGCTGTCTACCATTCTTCTCCATCGAAACATGGATCCTACTCATCACATTTATCTGCTTTTTTATCATGTAAAGTGGATTTTTGTCAAAATTTTTTTACATTATTTGTATATCAGGTGACATTATTGCACGAGTCACCCAAGTTTAGCCTCTTGTTTGACTGAAAAACATGATTTAATACTTTGCTTTGCAGATATAGCTACCGGCCTTATGGAATATTTGAGAAGTTAGGGATCCCGGGTCCCAAGCCCTACATTTACTTGGGCACAGTTGGCCGGCACCACAAAGTATGTACATCTTTATTAATTCTTCTTTTCATTTGAGTGAGTGAATGGTTAGTGATGATGAATGCGTATTTTCTGTTTAGGTTTACTACGAGGATGACGTCCAAAGTGCTAAGAAGTATGGCAAAGTGTGGGGGTGAGTCGATAAAGCTTTTTTTTTTAACAGCGTGCCGTAGATATAAGAAAAAAGCCACGAGCTATACCAATTATCAGTGGACTGTTGAACCTCTCACTCGGCTGCTTATGTAACTGTTATTACTCATGGAAGCACATATTCCCTCCTACTGCAACGACGAGAATCTTACACTGAATTCCCCAAAATGTAAAAGTGCGTTTGTGCAACATGTCCAGAATATATGAATTCAGGATGCCAATCCTGGTTGTGATGGACCCGGAGATGCTGAAAACCATCCTGGTGAAAGAGTGCTTCACTTACTTTACCAACCGGAGGGTGAGAAGAACTCATAGTATGATGTGAGAATGCGTTTTAAAAATGGGAATTCAAGTAGTGGCATGCAGGTCCTAGCAGGAAAAGTATAGAGTTGTAGGTTACATCCATGTTTGTCCAAAATGTCATCACTTTGTCATCTTATCCTATTAGAAGTGTGTGTGAAACTGTCAAAAATAGCAAATAAATGTCAAAAATAGCAAATAAATTCTTGAATTATGGCCAAAAGTTATTTACTTTTTCATCTTTGTGAGGTCACAGTGACTTGAACCTGACTACAGATGAAAAATAACCTCTTGGTTAACTCAACTAGCGCAACTACAGTGATGTTTTGTAAATGTGTACTTTCTCTACCAAAAGAAACAATAAATCAATGTGTGCCCAAAAAAAAAAATCCTTAAATTCCTGACATATTGCATTCATATTGCAAGGACAAATTAATATAAAAAAGGTTGATTTCCCAAAGCAGCAGGACACTGGAGTGTTTCACAAAGGTGACAAACAAGATTACATCACTGCAAATGCATCACATGGTGCTCTGATGTGTGATTAACAACATAAAAAGACATCGCCCATGAAGATTGAAATAAAAGAGCATTTATGCATTTATATATTCTGAACAGATTTTGCACAACAATTAAGCACTTTGGCCCCGAGGAATCAACAATATATGAGGCTGTGGTTCATGGTAGGACATTTAAATATTTTTTAGGGAGCAATTTCTTCCCCTAGGGGCATTTAAAAAGAAATTAGGGGCACTTTTTTTAAACTTGTGAAATAATATTTAACCTCTGCTCAAAGATGATAAATATACACTACCGTTCAAAAGTTTGGAGTCACTTAGAAATGTCTTTATTTTTCAAAGAAAAGAACTGTTTTTTCAATAAAGATAACATTAATCAAAAATACACACTATACATTGTTAATGTGGTAAATGACTATTCTAGGTGGAAGTGTCTGGTTTCTAATGAAATATCTCCAGAGGTGTATCGAGGCCCATTTCCATCAACTATCACTCCAGTGTTCTAATGGTACATTGTGTTTGCTAATCGCCTTAGAAGAAGAATATCTGATTAGAAAACCCTTGTGCAATTATGTTAGCACAGCTGAAAACAGTTATGCTGGTGATATAAGCTATAACTGGCCTTCCTTTGAGCTTGAAGTTTGAAGAACAAAATTAATACTTCAAATATTTATCATTATTTCTAACCTTGTCAATGTCTTGACTATATTTTCTATTCCATTTTCAATTCATTTGATAAATAAAAGTGAGTTTTCATGGAAGACACAAAATTGTCTGGATGACCCCAAACTTTTGAACGGTAGTGTACTTGTTTAGGCTTACAGTATATGAGCAATTTTCATAAAAATGGCAATAATAAGACTTAGGCAGCAGTCTGCAGATTCAAAGTGGTTATTTTTTATTACATTATTTTAAACAACTATTGACTATTAAAACTTTTTTATTTTTTATAATTCCAAATTATATTTATTGATCTTTTTTTACCTGCCTTGTACAGGCAACAGAGCTGGGACAGACAACAAAGAACCCAAACAAAATGCTAGTGAATTATCAAAGTTAAGGGGGCATTTTTTGCCTCTTCTAGTGATATCAGGGGCAAAATTATATTTCTTAAGGGCAGTTTTTCCCTTTGCCCTCCTGTATTTCTGACGCTGCTCTGGTTACAGATATATATTCCACCAATATGCACACTTGTAAACCCCTAAATACACAAATGCATGCGTTCTGACCACGTTGCCCCTCTAGAATCTCGGTTTCAACGGGGAACTCCATGACACCGTGTCTGCAGTCCTCGACGATGAATGGAGGCGGATCCGTAACATCCTCACTCGATCCTTCACCTCGAGACGTATAAAAGAGGTACACGTTGACAATGTTACTAACTTCTTACATTCTTGTTTCAATCTTCACCTTTTCATGTACTTCTGCTAATTCAGCACTTTTCCCTTTGTCTAAGATGTTTAGCATCATGACAACTATTTCCAGCAAACTGACGGCCAGCATGCAGTCCAAGGCTAATGAAGTTATTTCTGTAAAAGAGTGAGTAATACCATGAGAATGAATGGTTTATAGCTATGATTGTTATTGTTGCAGCCTCACGGAGAACAGCTACCCAATATGTCATCGGTGTTATGAGATGGATTGTGTTACCTCTGGATGAGGCCAGGCTAGCTGTTTCCCTTCGTTTCCAGTCTTTGTGCTAAGCTAAGCTAACTGACTTCCGTAGTGGTGTCAATCTTCTCTGGAAGAAAGCAAATATATCGTCACCTTCCTAAAATAATGGCCGATGTCATTTTTACAGAACACAAACAACCTGACCATATATTGATCTATATATGATATTGTGATATATTCTATACTACATCATGTGTTCAACTGAGGACGTAGGCAGTTTTACCAGAGGTGACCAGTATCATGAGATGATTAGGTGAAAAAAAAGTCAAAAAATTACTCAGGGCTTTATTTTAGGAAGGTGACGATACGGGTTTCCCAAAAAGTTGAACAAGTTAAAACACAAACATTCGTCATTGGTTTCAAATATTTGACGAAAAAACTATCGCACCAACTATTTCTTTGCCAAACATCCCTTTTCGAAGCAACGTTACATCACTATTCATCATATTTATTTAGAATATCATATTATGTGTGCTTTTTACGACCCTTATTTCAGCTTAAAACAAGATGCGTGACAATCCTCCATCGCCCGATAGTATGAACCGTGTTGCCGTGGAGATGAACGACATGTGGTCGGCGTAATGTCTTCCAGCTTCTTCGGCCGGTACACCGTCGACGTGATGGCGAGCTGTGCGTTCAGCCTGGACGTGGACTCCATCAACAACCCTTCGAGTCCCGTCCTGGAGCACGCCTCCAAGATGTTCAGAATCCCCATCGTTTTTATTCTCCAAGGTGCATCGCCGCTTCTCCCTGAAGGCTTTCCTGATGTTGCCGTCAAACAGCTGATGGTTTAGTGACTTCCATCACAGTTGTTGATGGCCCCTCTCCTCCTCAGGGTTTTTCCCTGTGCTTCGTCTTCTCTTTGAGCGGCTGGGGTTCTCCATGTTCTCTAAGACCTCCACCGATTTCTTTAAAAACCTGCTGGAGAAGATCAGAGCCGAACGCAACGAGAGCTCAACGCAGGTCAGGACCGCATGGGCGCCGAGTGTGGGGGGGTCAAGGGTCGAAACACAGACACCGAGGGGATAAAGCTGGTTCTAAATGTGAGAGTGAATCACGTAACCCTCGTTCAACCCGGAAAAGAGAGACCGACTTTGAATGTTGTGTTTACAAACTGCAGCTAACCACTCCGGAGTGTTACCTGAAGGACTTTTACGCTCGCCCGCGTTGTTTCAATATTATCTTGACAGAAAAAAAATCTCACCTCAGGGTCAATTTTGTAGCTTTTCTGGAGCTTTCTATCATATCACATGATCTTCATCATCAGACACATGTTTGATAACCAATCAAAACCTGTTGTGATTAGCTATGTTTTTATAAAAACGCACCCGATGAGGCACTAAATGAACCTCGAGGAGAGATGGTTTTAAAACTGCCGTTTTAAATATACACCAAAAACAAAACGTGAATCCCGATATTCCCAAAAGTCCACTCACAACCTGAAGCCACGCCTCTGTCCTCACACAGTGCGTTGTCTCACTGCACATGATGAGAGCGTGCATACTATTTATCCTTTTTTTTTCAGAATCCTGGAGATATCCTTCAAAATATGATCAATTCTCAGACTGCTAATAAACCCAGCAAAGGAAAGCCGAACAAAGGTAATCTCTCATACGCATGTACTCCCACATGTCTTCACACCAAAAAGGTTCACGTGCATCTCGACGGCCCCGACAGGTCTCAGTGATCACGAGATCTCATCTCAAGTCACGATGATGATGTTCGCTGGTTACGAGACCAGCAACATCACTCTGTCTTTCTTGGCCTATAACCTGGCAACAAATCCTGAAGTCATGAAGCGCCTGCTAGAGGAGATCGACTCCACCTTCCCGGATAAGGTGAAGTGCTTCTCCGCCTTCCACTTGATGAAACTACAGTATTTATAATCTGATCTGTGGTGTGTCGCTGTGTAGGGGCCCATCCAGTATGAAGCTCTGCTGCAGATGGAGTACCTAGACAGTGTTGTCAATGAGAGTCTGAGGTAAGGAGCCTTTTCTTGTGCTACTTGGTGCTAACAAGTAAACACATGTACATGCTGCTGTTGAGCCAGCAATATTCATCCCTTTTTTTTGGTCGGTGTCAGCATAGTTTAAGAAGAGCTGATGATGGAAATGCCATTAGTTTGGTCAAAAACTAAAATACTGAACAAAATCTAAACAATTTGACCTGATGATAACTTTAAAATGTAAATAAAATCTCTGATAATCCAAAATTATCATAAAATGTACCCGGTCAATAGAAAACTTACTTGAAATAGTTAAAATATATAATAAAAAGTGAGAAAAGTTCCCTTTAAAATCATGAACAATTAAAGGAATTAAAATGTTCCCAGTGAATAGAAAACTAACTTGAAATAGTAAAAATAAATAATAAAAAGTGAAAAAAGTTCCCCTTTTTAAAATCATGAACAATTAAAGGAATTAAAATGTTCCCAGTCAATAGAAAACTAATTGAAATAGTTACAAAATATAATAAAAAGTGAGAAAAGTTCCCTTTAAAATCATGAACAATTAAAGGAATTAAAACATACCCAGTCAATAGAAAACTAACTTGAAATAGTTACAAAATATAATAAAAAGTGAAAAAAGTTCCCCTTTTTAAAATCATGAACAATTAAAGGAATTAAAATGTTCCCAGTCAATAGAAAACTAATTGAAATAGTTACAAAATATAATAAAAAGTGAGAAAAGTTCCCTTTAAAATCATGAACAATTAAAGGAATTAAAACGTACCCAGTGAATAGAAAACTAACTTGAAATAGTTCCAAAATATAATAAAAAGTGAAAAAAGTTCCCCTTTTTAAAATCATGAACAATTAAAGGAATTAAAATGTTCCCAGTCAATAGAAAACCAACTTGAAATAGAAAAAGTAAAACACATTCGATGGCAACGGAAACAGCGTTTCAAGAATATACGCAATTATGTACAAGTTTATCTGTTGAATATTTACGACAGCATATTAAAATCGTGGCGTTCCGTCGATAGGCTCTACCCTCCGGCTGGACGTCTGGACCGAGTCGCCAAAGAAACGGTGAAGATCGGTGGCATCACGATCCCAAAGGACATGGTTGTCATAGTTCCAGTCTACGCCCTTCAGCGCGACCCCGACCTGTGGCCGCAGCCCGAGGAGTTCAGACCGGACCGGTAACTGTGGATACGCGTGTGTGTGTGTGTGTGTGTGTGTGTGTGATTGTTGGTGGGAAACAGAGGTCGGGCCTGGAGAGTAGGGTTAACAGGACTTATCTGTAGGGTCCGCGCTGTAGGAATGGAGACTTCTCTGGGGCATCCGAGCGGGGTCCGGTCTCTAGGTGGATCCTGCTCCCGGGATCCATCCTCTGCCCTCGTCTTTCTTTCCTGCTTCACCCACTCTCGCTCCTCATGCTGGTCGCCATGCTGGTTTCCCCAAAATGTTTGTTTGCTCCCCCTCCCTTTCCTGCCCACAGGTGCGCTAATTTATAACTTTTTAGGCTCCGCCCACTTTTCCTGTGGGAAAAGGCTGTCCTCTGCTCCAGTACCCAACGACTCGTGGAATAACGCTTTACTTTTAGGAGAGACATGTTGTTGTCCAGCTCACACAGACGGCTTTAAACATTTCATCAGTGAGCTTCAACACATTTGGGAATGACTTCTTAACCCTCCTGTTACCTTTCGGGTCAATTTGACCCCATTCAATGTTTAATGTCGGTGTTCTTTGGGGTCAATTTGACCCCAGGCTGTTTTTCACTGTGTCAAACATATAAGAAATATCAACTTTTTTATATATTTAAAGAGCTATTTAGGTAGTCAACAAACAAACAAAGTACCTGACACTTAAACTTGGGAAACAATATTAATTCTAATAATTTTCTGGAGGTTTTAATTGCTGGGGTCAAATTGACCCCGAGGGTAAAATATGTTAGTAAATGTGAAGGTAACAGGAGGGTTAAGAGTGCGTTACGAACATGAAGTCACGTCCGCGTCTCCGACGTCTTTGTTGCTGTCCAGCTTTAGCAAGCAGAACAAGCCGAGCATCGAGCCCTACGCCTACATGCCCTTTGGGGTCGGGCCCAGGAACTGTTTGGGGATGCGAATGGCTCTGCTGATGGTTAAACTGGCCCTGGTGGACATTCTGCGGAACTACAGCTTCTCCGTCTGCGAGGAGACAGAGGTGATTGTATTCAAACACACACACCGAGGAAGACACGGTCTACACATGACTGTGTTTACATTATGAGACACCTGACAAGCAGGTACGATTGAGTGAATGTTTCCATTCCACAGATCCCTCTGGAGATGGATCACAAAGGCCTCGTCGGACCCCTGAACCCAATCAAGCTAAAGCTGGAGACGCGTTGAAGTCCCAGTGGGACTGTGGACGAGTCCCAGTGGGATGCACCCAGAGAGACGTCTCTCAAGGCTAAGTGTAGTTATAGTGGCTTAAATTGATAATTAAATACATACATATACATTTTCAATGCGTATCAGAAGTTTGTAATCTGACCTGAATTAAAACAGGCCGACAACGACGGGAATATATAAATATATATACGTGTGCATCGAACCGTCCTTAAATATAATAAACAATATGTTGCCTTCCTCATGTGCTGAAGATGAGATGAAACTGAACAAAATAAATCATAAATATGTGATGTCCAGAAGACAAAAGGACTGTGAACATGAATTAATATGTTATGTGGAGCATAATCAAAAAAGGGAGAATTTATTTTAAATACCATAAACTGGTGGCTAAAAATACACGTGATCAATATTTACCTTCGCATTGAAAATGCGGAAGGTTATGTTTTGATCGCCGTGTATTTATTTATTTGTATGCGTGTTATTCGCAGAACTCAAAAAGTATTTAACTGAATCGCATGAAATTTGCTGGGATTATTGGTTATTATCCGGGGACCAGTTGATTAGATTTTGGGATCGATCGGGTCAAAGGTCAAGGTCAAAGGTCATGAACAGGTCAAATCTTCTTGAATCGCATGAAATTTGGTGGGATGATTGGTTATTATCCAGGGACCATTTGATTAGATTTTGGGATCAATCGGGTCAAAGGTCAAGGTCATGGAAAGGTCAACATCTTTTTTTTAACCATAGCACGATACATTTTTGTCCATTTGGCATGCAACTAATGCCAAAATGTTCATAATTCAATGCCCAATCTTGTGATATGCGAAGGTATGCGCTCTACCGAGTGCCCATTCTAGTTCTCTTCTGTTTTTAGTCTTATCTCCAGAGACTTACATAACGTGTGAGGTAATACTTTATGAAGCCGGTGCACCAGTTAAAATCCACTTTCAGATGCAATTTAGATTGCGCATGTCTAGGAGGAAACTTGTAACGTGTAAAGGACCATAATTAAACCCGGTGATTATTTAACACGCTAATTCCTGAGCCACATAATACTCCAAAGATGAGTGAGGGTGACATCACGAGTTAAAAAGTAACAGAACAAGAGGAACCAGAGCGCTCCTCCAGAAACACACATGATGATGCAATGCAACCATCATGAACCATGACCAGGGTTCACGGTATGAGTATGCTTTTTTTTATGAATTAAAATAAAGTGCATTGGTGTCACCTTTTTTTCTTTAAACCGTCTCAGTGGATGAAAAGTTAAACATTTGGTCGCACAGAGTAAACACAATCATGACTCAGATTAAATCAAAGCCACATTTTGGAATTGCACAATCTGAGTCCATATATGGGCGCAGGCTTTGAGATGGCCACGGTATTCATATTTCTCCCTGGGAAAGCTTCACAAACAGCTCAAAGAGAAAACAGAGACTAAAGGTCTGTGTGATGGAGACGTTTAATGTTTTTAGAGAAGCGTTTCAGGTGTGTTGAGCGAGTGGCTTGAGGAGGAGTCGACACTCTGAGCCGGCGTCAAAGATTAAATGAGGCACGGAAATCTCTTTCCCAGTTCTTTTCATATAGCTCCTTCCTCCTCCTGTCTTCTTTCCTCTGTCCTTTTCCTCCTCTCTCCCCTTTCCCGTTAGATGGTAGTTTCACTGCATCACAATCCCGGGGTTGGAAGTGAGTCACTTTGGCTCTCTTCGTGTGTCCGAAGCCCAGGCCCGTCTGGTCTCTCTTCAGCACGGTGGGCACTGGCTGCTGAGGCCCCTCCCCCTCCGGCCCCAGCCCTGAACCCGGTTTCCAGCCACAGCGAACCATCATCTTGTAGCTGTTGCTGGAGGGGGGGAGGCAGTAATAGGGGGTGGGCGGAGCCCGCCGCAGGCTGAACTGATGGAGGGTGGAGGACTCGTGCGACGACAGGCCGTCGCTGTACTCGCTGCGACACACAGCGCACCACTGAGCCGGGGCGGCGCTGAGGAGGAAGAGAAGACAGCGTTGGTGAGAGGAGACATTTTAAAAGGATTCAGTTTTAAAGTGAGTAGTCGGGCGCCCACATGTGCAGCCATTTACACAGTATTTGTCCTGTTCATACTTAAAAATGTCCTTCTTAATTAATAATTAATGCCCTTCTGATGTAAGCGATGAGGGAAAATTCAACACAGCTACAAATACAACTTTTAGTTTGAAAGCCCCCGTTTGTGTTTCCCGTTATGGAGGACAGAAAATGACTTAAGAATAAATAAATAGATGAATAAATGCATGAATAACTACAGGAATAAATAAATAAATTCTTAAATAAATGTATAAATAGATATACAGTAATACATGTATTAAAAAAACAGGAATAAATAAATAAATGCTTAAATAAATACAGGAATAAATAAATAAATGCTTAAATAAATACAGGAATAAATAAATAAATGCTTAAATAAATACAGGAATAAATAAATAAATGCTTAAATAAATGTATAAATAAATAAATACAGGAATACATAAATAAGGAAGGATAATAACAAAAAGAGGGACATTTGAACAAAAGATTGCTTTAGAAGATATTCACTTATTTAGCTTTGGAAATTACTTTATAGACTCAAATCAAACGGTACAATATGATTTTAGAGTGAGTTGTTGACCCACATATCTCCCACAATGCAATGCACAAAAGACACTGAAAAGTTGCTTACAGCTGGAAAGGTTTAAACAATATTGGGTTGTAGTGAAGCCATTATTTTATATGTGTGAAACAGAAACACAAATAAAAGCATAGAAACAACAAAAAGTATTAAATAATAATAAAATCTCTCTGTGAAGTTAAATTGACAGGAGCTTTGCAAAGTTAGTTTGATTGACATCCAACATCACACATATTGTGTAATGTGTGTTGATACTTGTGTATATTAACTAGTACAACAGAGCATGCTATGAAGTTTAGTCGATGGTGTATGCTGTGTAGAATTTGTATGCAGTTTGCTTCTGGGAAACAGATTGTGACTGAAATTGCTCTCACTCTTAATTGTGTTGCAGGGAGTGACTTATATCTTATTCATCGATTTTATTGAGACACAAAGTCCTGAGACCGGGTTATTCTCCTCATCGCTCCACCCACCTGAGTCAACCTGAAGCAGACAGACTGCTTTCCAACATCTGTGTCTTTAATGTTCCTTCACCAGCGATGCATTGATCTGAATGTTTTGTGAAACCACTCTCTTTGTTACTCATGCTCCTCGTCAACTATTCAACAGCTGATCGTTTACAGTATGTTTCAACTGTAAGATCGTAATCACAATTCTTAAACATCTGGAATATCAATAAAGCCGTTCCAGATATCACAAAGCAAAGTTTACATGTTTACCACCTCTCCCCTAAACTCCTGCTGTATGGCCTACCTCTCACGTCAAATTTGAACCAAACGTTATGGTGAATAGTTCAGGTAGTTTCATTTCTACGTTGTTGAAGTTGTTTCTGTTACAGTGAAATGCTTCTGTCATCATCTGTTGTACAGCTGGACATTTACATTTGGTCAACCTGCTTTAATCTGTAAACAACCGAGAGAGTGCTAACCTGCAATCAGATGGTGTGTCTCTGTGTGGACTTCTCCCATAGCTCTCCAACTCCTCCAAAACCTCATTGTGTCCCGCTGGGGAATAAAAGAAGAAGAAGATATGAATGAGTTCAACTTCCCTGTACAAACAAACAGACATCGAGAGTCAGTAAAAAGACGTGCATACCTTCCAGCGCCAGGTCTTTGGCATCCCGGCCCCGTGTGTCGACCACTCCCACCCAGGCTGCTCCGTGTCGCAGCAGCAGCCTCACCGCAGCGCTCTGCCCCGACCAGCTGGCGCACATCACCGCCGTCCAGAAGTAAGTATCCTGGAAGGGAAACAATCAGGAACTTAACCCTCCTATTACCTTTGGGGTCAATTTGACCCCATTCAATGTTTAACGTCTCTAAAAATATGATTGACATGTTTTTTGCTTCATATTTCATGACTTTTCCTAATGTATTGGGGACAACTGGGAAAACATAAAATTCACATGATATGTTTTCAATGTCCTGAACACAACTTGTACGCATCGGTGTTCTTTGGGGTCAATTTGACCCCAGGCTGTTTTTCACTGTGTAAAACATAACAGAAGTAGAACGGGCACTCGGTAGAGCGCATACCTTCGCATATCACAAGATTGGGCATTGAATTATGAACATTTTGGCATTAGTTCTATGCCAATTGGATAAAAATTGACCGTGCTATTGTAAAAATAAGATTTTGACCTTTCCATGACCTTGACCTTTGACCCGATTGATCCCAAAATCTAATCAAATGGTCCCCAATCATCCCACCAAATTTCATGCGATTCGGTTTAATTTTGTTTTTGTTTTGCGAGGAACACGCATACAAATAAATAAATAAATAAATAAATACACGGCGATCAAAACATAACCTTCCGCATTTTCAATGCGACGGTAAATATCAACTTTTTATTTTTATTTAAAGGGATATTTAGGTAGTCAACAAACAAACATAAAGTACCTGACACTTAAACGTGGGAAACAATATTAATTCGAATCATTTTCTGGAGGTTTTAATTGCTGGGGTCAAAAGATGTTAGTGAATTTGACTATAACAGGAGGGTTAAATACAAATATCTCTCAAAAAAACGAAAACCACATCGAGCTGTAAGTATCGCACCTGGACGTTGATGTCCACCCCTTTCGAGAGGAGGTCTTTGAGGCCGGAGGAGTCTCCTTCGTGGGCGCAGCGCAGCAGCCGGAGCCCCAGCAGCTCCATGGTGCTCTCGGACATGACGGCCGGTCTCCCCGCGTCACGTTGACCGCCGATCCCACTCGGACCGGCACTCTGAGCCCCGGCTCTCCTCCTCGCCCTCCGACTGGACTCCCCGCTCCTCCGTTTACTCCGATGCTCTCCCATTGCACTTCTTCTCGACGCATCTCGCCCCTGACTCTCTTTCATTAAGTCTTCATAGAACTGCCTGACCTCCTCGCCATTGAGTGCGATGCCCGTTTTGGAGCTGGACGGCTCGGTTTCCTCGATGCTGAACAGATCCTGCCCGCTGGCGGGAGTGAAGCCCAAAGCAGCCATGAGGAGTGACGCAGAGTGGTCTCTCGTGAGTTACGGGAGCAAACCGGCGGCCAACGGTGACGTCATTACAGTGAACTATGTTTGTTGATGTGTGACGTCAGGTTAATGTAATTTTGAAACATCCTTCCACACATATTATATTTGACCAAATACAATTCACAGTGCGTCAATGTATCTCTCCGAATAATAATAATGTTAAAGTTGAGTCTTTGTTGACATAGGAAAGATGTTAGTTAGTTAGCCAACATGGCTAGCTAGCTTTAGCTTAGCTTTAGCGTTCGCTTGATGAAAACCTGCTCATTCAAGATGCGGAAGGCTCTTCATCCGGTGACGTTACGTCGCTTTGAAAACGGGATCCACGTCACGTCGTCAACTACAAAACAAGACCTGACTAATTTATGTATTATTACGAATGTAGTTACTTCTCTTGAAGCTAACGTTAACTTCGCCTGCTGTCCCTCTTCCTTCCTGTCTTTGTAAACAGAGCATCGCCACGTGACTCACCGTGAGTGCTGCCCCCTGCCGGAGTGGAGGGGGATTGTTTACTGTTTGACTTCAGAGGCTTGTAGGAAATTATAACTTTAGTTAAAGTGCATGAGATTGATCAGATAACTATTCTTAAAATAGAGAAAGTAAACATACTCGTTATAGAGAATACAATATAAACAATAATACAATACATATATAGTCAAAATATATTAATGTTATGAGCAGCAGAAAGTTAATGTTCAATAAACTTTTACCCAGAGAGGGGTATTTGGTTATTATTTATATCATAAATAGTGTTTTATATTTCCTGACTTTTTTTTCTCTGAAGATCCCGGAAAGGGTTATTAATATTTGGTTATGTGTGGCTTTCTGGAAAACAATACATGTTTACATTTAGGCACCCTTGCGATCGTCACACTTTTTCTGTTACAAACTGACCCCCATCAGAAGATTATCATAATATATTACTTTATGTTTTGCTTTTAGTTTTTGATTAATGAAAAGCCCAGATATCCTTAAATGATAAAAAAAAAAAAAATGTTTTCTTACATTTCGGTCGAGATAACAGCTGCACAATATGTATCTGCATATTGGAATTGATTTATTCTCTTTTGACTGAGTCACAAATTGAAAGTAAATTAAATGCTGCAGCGTACACCTTTACAAATACCCCTCATAAACCTATTCACATGCGCTCGCAAGGTGAACAAATGTTTTATTCTTATGGCACTTTTCTAAACACGGGTTACACGGATGGCTTCACGGGAATATTTCAAAAATAATGAAACAAAATAAACATGACAACACACATAATGACACGTGATCTCTGACATCCGTTAGTGACCATAATCATATCCAGTTTGTAGAAAGGTCGCCGAACTCTCGGCATGCACGACTGTGTTTGTTGGTAAAACGAGACGCTTGAATGAGAAAGAGCTGAATGAAGAGGGGCGTGTCAGGGGCCGAGGGGGAGGAGCTACGAGGGCAAGACCCGTAAGAGCTTTTGGACTAAGTAGAAGAATAAAGTCGAGCTAGGGAGGTTGCAGGAAACTCCACAGCAGCGACTGTGAACAACAAACGTGAAGCTTGTAGAGTAAAATGTTAGCCTAATATCTTAGATATCAGACCCTTGAAAGCACCATCTATGATGGAATGTAAACATGATTCATCTGTTTACTTCAGTCATTTTTGCAAAAAGTGTGTTGTATAAATGACAATAAATTCTCCATGAATCCACTCAGCTTTACTACAATGATTCCCTATTTTATTTATTCGAAGACATTGTACATTTTTTTATTTGTTTAACGGGGTTTTGGAGAAAAAAAACACGTTGATGCTCCTTAAAATAAGTGAAAAGTAAAAGTAGCGACTCGTCCTCGAAGCACTTCCTCTTGTTTCCTGGTGTTGATTCTCTTACGCTTTCTTTAAAAGGAAGGTTTTCTGTTTGTATTTATTCATGTGGAGCACTTTAAGCTACATAGTAATTACAAAATGAGCTGTATAAATAAATATTATTGATTGAGCACTGGTTTATAATTCAAAGGATTAACTTTTGGATTGTGTTCTACAACAGAGAGCATCTCTTCTTGAAATGACCAAAACAATACAAATGTAAATGACACAACCTAATCATTGTTCACGGCTGCCTAAAAAAAAGCTTATTTAGGTTTCTTATTCTTGATCACATGTGAATAATCACACACCCCCCCCTCTAGTGGTATTTGCTGACGTGTCTGTTGCGGTCTCCGGTCTGCGTGAACGTCTGGCCGCAGTGGGGGCAGGCGTACGGCCTCTCGCCCGTGTGGATCCGCATGTGGACGTTCAGCTTGTCTTTGCTGATGAAGCGCTTGCTGCAGCAGGTGCAGGCGTACGGCTTGTCGCCCGTGTGGTAGCGCTGGTGCATCCTCAGCTCCGTCATGCGGCCGTACGTCCGGCCGCACTCGGGGCACTCGTAGCTGGGCCGCACCGCCATGTGCTGCCGGCCGTGCAGCCGCAGCCCGCCGGCCGAGCCGAAGCTCTTGCCGCACTGCGCGCACCCGAACGGCTTCTCCCCGGTGTGGATGAGGACGTGCAGCTTGAGGCTGGCGGCCGACGGGAAGCCGTTGCCGCACGCGGCGCACAGGTGCGGCCGCTCCCCCGAGTGGATGCTCAGGTGCCTCTCCAGCTTGCCCTTGTTCAGGAACGTGCGGCCGCACGCGGGGCAGCTCATCGGCGGCTCGGCGCCGTGCGACCCCATGTGGCCCGTCAGCTCCAGCAGCGTCGGGAACGCGCAGTCGCAGCGCGTGCACGAGTACGGCCGCTCCCGCCGGAACCTCCTGTGCTTGAGGCGGTGCCGCTGGAGCTCCGCCTGCTCCTCGAAGGTCTCCATGCAGCAGGTGCACTGGTGCGGCCGCTCGCCCGTGTGAGTCCGCAGGTGGTACTTGAGCGCCGTCCGCTGCAGGAAGACGCTGTCGCAGTGCGGGCACTTGGACTCCCGCCGGTCGTGGACCGTCACGTGCCTCTTGTAGTGCGACAGCTTGGAGAAGCGCTTGCGGCACAGCGAGCAGTAGTGCTGCCCGTCCTGGTGGCCCCGCTCGTGCTTCTTCAGCGCGTACTCCACCTTGAACTTCTTCCCGCAGGTGCCGCAGGGGAAGCACTTCTCGTGGACCCGCGTGCGCCTCCAGCTCCTCCGGACTGCCGAAGGTCTCGCCGCACTTGGGACACGTGCCGCTGTTCTCCTTCACGTGGCCCTCCAGGTGCTTGTTGAGGTCCTCCGGCAGGGCGAAGTTCTTCCGGCAGTCGGGACACGCGTACGCCTCTCCGCCCGCGGCTCTGCGGTGCGTCATCGCGTGCCTCTTCAGGTGATACATGCGGCCGAACCGTTTGCCGCAATCGTCGCAGACGAGGCTCCGGGGCCCCGCCGCCACTTTCTTGTGCAGCTTGAGGTGACTGGCGAGCGCCGCCTTCCCCTTGAACTGTTTGTCGCACGACAGACACGTCAGGCCCTCCACCGCGTGCGTCTTCTTGTGCGCCCTCAGCTCCAGCCAGCTGCCGAAGCACGTCCCGCATTTGACGCAGATGTACTGGCCCAAGCCGTGCTGCTTCCGCAGGTGCCGGGTCATGTGGTACGACTGGCTGAAGGTCGCGGCGCACACGGGGCAGCCGAACGGTTTCTCCTTGGTGTGCGTCCTCATGTGCCTGGCGAGCTTGTTCGGCCCCCTGAAGCGCCGGCCCACGCAGACGGGACAGCGATGACCTTTTGTTTTGGTCTCGCGCGCGACCGCTTCCGTCCGACCGTCTCCGTCCTTCTCCTCCGTCTTGACGTCGGCTTTAGGTTCTCCGCCGTGAGAATCGCCGTCGTCAGAGTCTGCGTCGTTCTTTGCGACATCATCGCCGCTTTCATCATCATCGTCGTCGTCGTCGTCCGAATCCTTGTCACGCGATTCCTTCACCTCCCGGTCCTTCCCCCGGTCCTCGGCGGACGTTTCGCCGCGGTCGGGACGCGACGGCGCCCGCGAGCCGTGCGTCCTCTTGTGGCTCTGCAGCCCGGCGAAGCTCTCCGAACTCTTCCCGCACGTGGGGCAGATGTAGCGGCCCGCGCCGTGCTGCTTCCTCATGTGCCGGGTCATGTGGTACGACTGGCTGAAGGTCGCGGCGCACACGGGGCAGCCGAACGGTTTCTCCTGCGTGTGCGTCCTCATGTGTCTGGCGAGCTTGTTGGCGTCCCTGAAGCGCTTGTCAACGCAGACGGGACAGTTGGGGCCTTTGAGCTTAGACGGGTAAAAGTCTTCATCATCATCATCATCTTCTTCTTCTTCGCTGGCATTGTCTCGGCCTTCCTCCTCCATCCTCTGTGACGACAAGGCGCCGTTATTTTCACGAGCGTCTTTATCGCGGGCTTCGCCGCCGCTCTTGCACGTGTCGTCATTTTCGCGATGACGTGGCATATCGTTGCCGTAGTAACCGTCGTCTTTGGCTCGCGCTGACCTCGTCCGGGTTTTAGTCCAGAGTGGCGTTGCGTGTTCTTTTGGTCTCCCCTCGCCGCGCCGAGGTCGCCCTCTTTTGCGTTTTATTGGAACCGGAGGGTCCAAGTCGTCTCCGATGTCCACGCTGACCTCGTGGTAACCAAACAGTTCCGATCCACTCAAAGCAAATTCAACCTCTTTACCGATGACCAGCGCCTTGTCCCGGGTCAGCGTGCCCCTCTCCGACAGCAGCCTCTCCCCGAGCTGAGGGCAGTTCGTCTTCTCGATCAGCTGATCCAGAACCAGCTGGTCCTGCAGGTCTCCGTAGTTGCACGGTCGCAGCAGATCTTCCAACGCGGACACGAAGAGGTCCGCCGTCTCTCCGGGCTTCTGCGCCCGCTGGTGAAACTGCAGCCGGCGCATCTGAGAGCCGCGATCCGAGCGGAAGTAAACGGTCAGCGCGGAGACGGCCGCCGCGTAGGTGGTCTCGCCCGGCAGCAGCGCCGCGGAGACGCGCTGCCCCTCGAGGCCGAGGCAGCTGTGGAAGAGCGCGTGCTTGCCGGAGTCCACGAGCTCGTCTCCGCCGAGCGCCTCGGCGTAGTGTTCGAAGGCTTTCAGCCACTTGTGCCAGAACATCGTCGGCTCGCCGGGGGCGGGGAGGAACGGTGGAGGCGGGGACAGGATGATGAGCAGCGGCTCTGGGTCCACGGACGACACGTCCTGTTGTTGCTCCACCTCCGCGTCGACCTCCACCTCGCCCATCATTCGCGTTGGCGTTCCACGGGAGGTCAACTCTGTTCCTTTAAGACGTAACCCTCTTGGTTCTGCGTTGGGGCTCCTGACGTTTCATCCCACTCGGGTCGGTCCAGGAAACCTGGGAAAGAAACACATGAAAGTTAGTTTCAGTTCATGAGGCACAGCGGGCCGAAACTAAAACACGTGCGCATTCACGAAGGTCATGACCTTCAATTTCTGTTCACCGTTTGAGAGAAATTGATTAAACTGTATGATGATTTTGGAGACAGGCGTCACTATTAATTTGTTATTTAGGGTATGCTAAATAACAAAATGAAGACCTCTCTGTATAATGTGATACAGTTCAACAAAGCTCATCGAGAGCTGCAGAAAATATGACATCTTTAGGCTTTTGGAGTTCCCCTTTAATATCAAAACAAACTGAAGCCTCAGAAGTAAAAGACATTGAGATTAATCAATATCCGTCTCAATAACAACTGAATAACAACCGGAAACGAGCTTTCGCATTATAGCATACAGTCTTTCCCTTTCAGGGGGCCAGTCGGGGAGCGCAGGTGTTTACGTCACAGCGCGTGTTCCTGTCCGGCCACCGTCCGTACCAACAACAATAAAGACAGCTAAAAAAAACCGTTGTTGTTGTTAACGACACCACGTGACTCGCATTCCAGGTCGCGGGGACACGCCCCTGTATTATGGCGTCAACGTGTTTTAACCGCCGTGTCTCACCGTGTAAACGGGTCGGTGCGCACGCAGCCGCCCGTCCTCTCGCGTCAAACGGACGGCGCCATGGACGCGGTTCAACGCACACAGCGGCCGCAAAGAATAACAAGTTGCATTGTGATGAGCGTCAAGAGATAATGGAGGAGGAGGAAGAGACCAAACTCACCAAACCAAACCGGGTCACAAGTCCCGCCGTGTGCAGACAGACAGCCGGCGGCTCCAGCTCCGCGCCGCGTGCACACGGCCGGTGACGTCTGGAGACGCAGCTCACGTGCAGCGCTGCGCTTTTAAGTTGTTTAAATAATGTTACGACGTTATACTAACGCCGTAAAGCAAAAGGATGAAGTGGAATATATATCCGCCATGCTGAGTTCTTTTTCCGGACACGACAACAGTTCCGTTCCACCGCCCACAGCGCCCCCTGCTGGCCGGGAGACACATGACCACCGACAGTGGACAACAATATACATCTACCCCATAGAAGGAAAAGTACATTAGTATTAACAGCAAATACTCTTAAGAACCCAAAGTAAAGGCACGCCTGTTAGTATTTGTATGAATCCATTAATATAAAATCAACATTCAAACGTGACGTGTCATGGTGGTGCTAAATCTAAATAATTAGTTTATTTGACTGTAAAGCCTTGCATCATATTTCTTTGCTCATTGTTTTAAAACATACATTTTAATCTACAAAGTAGGAAGTGGCTAAAGTAGTACAAGGCCAATGCTTGCCTCTGAAATGTAGCTTATAAAAATATAAAAGAAGCATAGAAGAACTGAAATACTTCACAATGACCTCAGAGTTCTCCTTAATGTTCAGCACCCGATTAAATACTTTGTGCCGAGCCACCACTGGGGATGTCACTTCATATCTATTGGGGCCGCAGTGGTGGAAAGGATCTTTTACTTAGATAAAAGCAACAATACAATAGAAAAAATGCTTTGTTATCTGTCAAATTCAGTCAAAGTTTAATCGGCTAATTGTGTAGAGACTAGTCTCAGTGACACGTGTGTGTAGTTGTGGTGTCGCAAGGTTTGAATAGTTGGAATGAAATAATCGTAATTTCAATTTGTGTGATATTTTTTCCCCAACTTCTCTTTTTGTTTCTGTTTCTTTACAAATAACTGCTCATTGGAATGATGGATGATTGTGTGAAGACACACACACACACACACACAGACACACACATACACCTAATACATATATACACAGTAGAAAAATACATTTTGGGTGAACCCTTCACCTGATAACTGCTAACAAGGTGAACTGGTGATTGTAATTCAGGCACTTTGCTTCTACTGAATGATCTCTTACATAATTGTTTCATAATTCAACGACTGCTGCCGGCAGTATCCACAAGTGCACTACTTTATTCAGGGGAAAGATCACACACTAATAGATAACGATAATAATTGTAAACAACAACAACTGATGCATCCGTGATCCTTTGTGTGTACAGCCCAGCTACACAATGCTACGGCACATCTTTAATTCACTGGGTGTAACGCCGATGGTCCCCGTCTCGCTACTAAAAACAGACCACAAAGACGCCGCCGTTAAACAATGACCGTTTATTCACACACACACACTGTAATGGGACTCAGAACCTGCGTGACGAGAGTGAGGGAGGACGGAGGACGACTCTTTGAAATGATACATGAGCCCAAAAAAGTCACAGATGCTTAATATTTGTTGGGGGTTTGCACTCGGTACAAAGTGTATGTGTGTGTGTGGCGGCCGGAGGCCGGGCCGCGGACATGATTCAAAGTTCAATCGCACTCGGTTTGAAGAACAACGCGGTTCTCTAAAATGTCCTGAAACCTTGTTCCGCACTCAGGCAGCTCATTTATGTTTCATGATCCTCGTTGGGCGATCTCCTCCTCCTCCTCCTCCTCCTCTTCCTCCTCCTCCGTCGGCGTGTAGCCGAGGACTCGCTCCTGCTTTGAAGTACACGCCGGTACACAGCGCACCGGTAAAACTGTACAAAATATCCATCTTAAAAACACACACCCACACACACACGATGGCACGCCTTGCTCCTAGCGGTGAGCGGCGGCGGCGGCGGCGGGTGAACAGGCTTCTCCAGCTCGACGCGGAGGCCATTTATACACGGCATGCTTGTACGCACACGTGTCACACTCGGACTTGTACAAAAAATAAAACTTCGACGGGAGACAGAATGCGCGCGTGTGTGTGTGTGTGTGTGTGTGTGGGGGTGGGGGGGTTCGGCCCGGTGCAAGCGGTATGGCTCGGCAGGCTGTGGGATGAGGAGCGCTGACGACAGGCAGTAGACGGGTAAAAAAAACATGGTTTTCATAGATTCCGAACCAAACCCCGAACGTCACACAGCGCCCTCACACTCCACGCTGCACTCTCACTGAGAATGCGTCCAGGTCTGAAGAAAAAAACAACAACCGCCGCTCGCTCTCCGTCCTCGAGCGAGTTCAAAAACTCGGATTATTGATCGTTTTTCAGTGTTCCTCCTCCTCCTCCTCCTCCTCCTCCGGTGGTGTTTTAAAGCTGGCAGCTCCGTGCTTGTGTACGTGAACCGGTCCGTCGACAGAGAGCTGCTCCCTTCTCACGATTCCCTTTGACCTTGAAAAAGTGTATATTTTATTACATTGTTTTATATATATATATTGTCATGATGTATATTCTATTACACTGTTTTATATATATATTGTTAATACTTTCTTCTTTTTTGTGTGTGGATATTGTATAGTTTATTCTCATTCTTATTCTTTTTTTAGTCTGCTACTGCTGTCGGGTGTTTTGCACATAAGAATTTCACGAACCGATTATACTTGTATAAAAGGGGATGTGACAATAAAAAAACTTGAAACTTGGCTGGGTGTGTGTGTGTGTGTGGATTTGTGCACTTCAGTGTAAATATATATCCGGAGACTCCACGTTCCATCAGCCCACGCAGTCCCTGGAACAGGCGTGGAGATCTGGTGGTGCACGCCGTTGTGAATGTGTGTGTGTGTGTAAACACAGCGACACGGAGGCGTGAAAGGACAGGAGGGCGACACACACACACACACTCACACACACACACTCACACACACTCGTCGACGCGGTGAGGATCTTTGTGAACTAAGGTGAGAAGTGTAGGTCGAGTTCTTTGGGGCACCAGTCCGTCTCCTCGTTTCCTCGCCTCCTCCTCGCCTCCATGTCCTTTAGTCCAAACCCCTCCCCCTCCTTCATTTTGTGTACGTGTGTGTGTGTGTGTGTGTGTGCATGTTTATCATTTTGTGCAGATTTTCTCTCCAGAGTCAGACGAACGAGGAGAACCCCGTCACGGGGGTGCGTGACCCCGGGGCGGGGTTGGTGTTGGTGTTGGTGTTGGTGTTGGCGTTGGCGTTGGCGTGCGTGAGCGCCGGCTGCCCCGTGGGCGTGTAGGCGCCGCCCGCGCTGTGCTGCGTCACCACCGTCTGGTAGAACGGCTCCGTGTCGGCGGTGGCGCACTCCTCGTAGCCGAAGGGGGCGCCGGCGGGCTTCAGGCTCTTGGGCTGCCGCTTCCAGGAGTTGTAGTAGGTGGGGTCGCTCATGTAGTGGTTGACGAAGGAGTGCTTGGGCTGCTCGTCTTCGTAGTCGCTGTCCGTCAACTGCGAGGAAACACACATTTAAATCTCTTAAGCGTGGGTACAACCGCAAACCTTATTTCAGGCTTCTAACAACAACAACAAAAGAGACAAGGAAATGCTTACATTCATTTCGGGGTTTGAGGACTCTGTAAAGCAGCGGTGTCAAACTCATGTTCACCGTGGGCCAAATCAGCATCATGGCCGCCCTCTTAAAGGGCCGGAAACACTTTATAAACTCCTCGAACGTATTGTTAGATAACTCTCTTTGCATTTGATTATTGTTTATTTGAGTGTAGAAATATTGTACGTAAGAACATGTCTCTAATATTCCAACATTTAATCTAAAACCTTCAAAATAAAAGCACGGGATATCTTTCTTTAAATTTCTTTAAGAAAAGGTGATCGCGTGTCTTTAAAGCCGCCAGGGGCCACGTAAAGCGACGCGGCGGGCCTCGTGTTTGACACCTGTGCTCTGAAGCCTCGAGAGTCGGATGAGGACAGGTACCTCGGACTCGGAGACCTCGGCGGGCTTCTCCGTCAGCGTGGTGCTCTCAGTGAGCGCGGCGCCGTTGTAGTTGTTGCAGATGTCCTCGTCGGAGTAGTGAAGACCACCGGGACTCGGCCTGGGAGGAGACCTGGACGCACGGACGCAGACACAATGAGCCAAATGAATCAAATAAATACAATAAACCCATTGAGAGAGTGAGAGTGAGAGGGTGAGTGAGTGAGAGGGTGAGAGAGTGAGTGAGTGAGAGGGTGAGAGAGTGAGAGAGTGAGAGAATGAGTGAGAGGGTGAGAGAGTGAGAGGGTGAGAGAGTGAGAGGGTGAGAGAGAGGGTGAGAGAGTGAGTGAGAGAGTGAGAGGGTGGGAGAGTGAGAGGGTGGGAGAGTGAGAGAGTGAGTGAGAGGGTGGGAGAGTGAGAGGGTGGGAGAGTGAGAGGGTGGGAGAGTGAGAGAGTGAGAGGGTGGGAGAGTGGGTGAGAGAGTGAGAGAGTGAGAGAGAGAGGGTGAGAGAGTGAGAGAGAGAGGGTGAGAGAGTGAGAGAGAGAGGGTGAGAGAGTGAGAGAGTGAGAGAGTGAGAGGGTGGGAGAGTGAGAGGGTGGGAGAGTGAGAGAGTGAGAGGGTGGGAGAGTGGGAGGGTGGGAGAGTGGGAGAGTGAGAGAGTGAGAGAGTGGGAGAGTGAGAGAGTGAGAGAGTGGGAGAGTGAGAGGGTGGGAGAGTGAGAGAGTGAGAGAGTGAGAGAGTGAGAGAGTGAGAGAGTGGGAGAGTGAGAGAGTGGGAGAGTGAGAGGGTGGGAGAGTGAGAGAGTGAGAGGGTGAGAGAGTGAGAGAGTGAGAGAGTGAGAGAGTGAGTGCACACCTGGTACCGTTCTTTTTCAGGTAGGAGTTCTTGGTGTTGAGCGTCCGGCTGTTGAGCTCCAGGGCGGTGAAGCCTCCGTTGTCCAGCGTCACCGACTCCTCCGCCGTGGAGGCGTTCTTCCCTGAGGGAAACCAGAGGGAACGCCGAGGTCACGCCACTCAACTTTGATTCTGGTTTTTTGTGGAGCCGTTTCGGTGACATTTGGCTCTGGGAGTGAGAAGCGAGTGAAAGTGGCGAGCGCAGTTTGCCGACCACGCCGAAGACGTCTCCGGTTGTTCGGCGATAGCGAGAACAAACGGAACAGTAAAGAAAACAACGTCACGTTTTTTAAAAATTGGGAGCGATGGGATGCCGCTTGGAGCGCCACATCGAGGCTCTGGATGATTCACGGTCGTCCGGACATTAATTTAATTCGCTGACGCGTCGTGAAAAGTTCTGCGTGGACCGTCTCCGTTCTGATCCGACGCCGCATGAATGAAATGGGAGTCGACCCCCGTTGGTCCTCGTCTGTGTCGATGTGCCCGCCCTGCTCTCCTCTCTCTCTCCTCCTACAGCTCCTCCCTCGCTCCACCGCCCCGGAGCTTGTGTCAAGGTTTCCGTGGCAACACACACACACACACACACACACACACACACACACGCACGCATCCCTGAGGAAGCCTCCAGCTGCAGGCGGCTGGCTCCCTGACCCTGTGGAGGAGGTGCGGGCTACAATACAACAGAGCAGTCCAGATCCGAGCTTCTCTTCCCGTCTCTCTCTCTCTCTCGAGGAGCGAATCGGACCTGAACAGCGCCGTACAGCAGCTGTTTCTGCCATAAATGACACTTTGAAGGACACTTTGAAATGGCTTGCTCTCGGCATTTTCAGAATCACAGAAAACGGAGCACATGGGAGTAAAGCAGCGGCGGGTCGGTGTGGCGAGCCCGTTGGCGGCGAGTGGATCGGCGTGAGTGTCGTTGAGGAGAGGAACGTGCGTCGTTTGCCAAAAGAGCGTCTCCAGAGCCACACACCTGAGCCACAGGCCTGGTACTTGTTGCCGTGTCCGCGCAGCAGCAGCGTGAAGACCACCACCAGGATGAGGATGAGGCCCACCAGAGCCATGACCAGCAGGAACCACCACTCCTCGTAGAACGGGCGCTCCGACAGCGCTGAAGACAGGGGGGGGGACACACACACATATGAGGGAGATGTCAACTCTTCTTTTGGTTTCGCATAAATGCAAGTTATGGTTTGTCTCTTCCTCTTCCTCTCGCCATAAAAGCCATCCTGCAGATTCTTCAAACAATCTGATAAAAACAGTAATTAAGTCGATTGAAGTTTCTTTAGATCACTTTCATGAGGTAAGAGAGAGGAAGCTGTATACATGTCTGGATTGAAGACTTTTTATTCATTATTGTGCCACAGACTGAGAAGCAGAGAGGCGTTCAGGCCCTGTCAGCACAGCTGTAGTTCCGCGGCCTGCCACCGGGTGGCAGCAGACACAAACACACCATCACAGCTGCTCCCTCGTCTCCACTGGCTCCTCATTCAGTCCAACCCCAATTAATCAAGTTGGATCACCCTGGATATGTTCATTAGCCTGAGCTGTGTGTGTGTGTGTGTGTGTGTGTTTACCAGCGAGAGCGGCGGAGGGTGTGCTCGGCTGTCCGTAACCATAGCGATTAACAGCGATGACTCTGAACTCGTAGCTGATCCCAGACCTCAGGCGCTCCAGAGGGACAGAAACAGACCTGCTGCTGGGGGGGAGGAGCCTGATGAAGGAATCCCACACGCCTTCATCTGCAGAGCGAGGGAGGGAGAGAGAGAGAGGGAGAGAGGGGGGGTCAAAGAGGGCGAGAGATATAAAAAAAGAGAGTTGAGGTAAATGGAGAAAGAAAAAGAGGGTGAATGGGGGAGAGGCAGAGTGGGAGAAAGAGACGAAGGAAGAGAGAGAGAGAGAGTGGGAAAAAGAGAGGGAGAGAGAATGGGGGGAGTGAGAGGGGTGAGAGAGGCGGGAGAGAACAGAGGGAGGGAGAGAGAGAGAATGTCAGATTGTGAGTACAGATAATTATATATTGTCAGTCCCATTTAAATATGATGATGATGATCACTGTTATTACTATTAATAAAATGGGCATCACATCATTGTGTGTGGGAGGATATCCTCTCTCTCTCTCTCTTACACACACACAACACAGTCATACACACCACATCCTACGCTACACACAAACACACACACACACACACACTTGGAGTCTGTACTCGGTGTACTTTGAATTGAGAAACGGCTATTGTCACTGTAAATAACCCTTAAAATGTGTATTGTTTCGTGTTGATTGCCTTCCTTTGTATCTGCTTTATTGGTTTTGATGTATGCCTTTTTATATTGTATTGTTTGAATGATTTTGTATATGTTTTAATCTACTTCCTCTTAGAGCTAAATCGGACTTTTATTTTGAAATGTTAAAAGGAAGCGCACCTTTATTTTATGTTAAAATTCAAACTTGACGGTCCGGCTAAATGTTACGGACGGATGCGCATTTCATATAAAGTTTTAATAGTTTGAATGGTCCCGTATGAGGCTAATGCTCTTACGGTGGTGACAAGGAGGTATTTAAGAAAGATTTTTGGTTCAATTGTATTCGCCGAAAGAAAATAAAGAAGTTCACCAGCAGTAAGTCTCACGCAGATTCAAATACGGGGATCCGTTACAGTCACCATGGAAACATTGTCACATGACATGAATGCACTCTGGTTCTGTGCTGTGACGTCGCTAGTGTGTAGTGACGTCACGGAGCAGCGAACCAGAGTCTGTAACTAGCAGTGACTTCCAGCAGGAGTTACGTCTGTGAATCTCACAGAAACCCCCCTCCACCCAGGGAAGTGGCTGAATTGGAGAAGGGGGTGGGTGGGCTCTGCTGTGAGATCACAAAACGGGTGGGTGGGAAGGTGATTCTCAGAAATGAGAATTGCCAAGGACTATAGATAAAAGAGAAACAAAAAGGGAATTCATTTCTCACATAAAGAAATTAAAAAAGTGTTCAAGTGCGTTGTCTTTTTTAATTTTAAAACTTTCTGAAACCAGTCATTTTGTGAACTACTGAAAATTCTCTCTCTCTCTCTCTCTCTCTCTCTCTCTCAGCGTGAGAGGACGTGTGGTTGTGGAGCAGAGGAGAGTTGTTTGGTTTAAAGGTGGTTTTTCCACGCTAAAGAGTGACTGGGTCTCCAGGTATGTTTGCTGTGAGTGTATGTGGGTTCACCCGACTGAGTGTGTGAGTTCACGGAGGTTTTTGTTTGTGTGTCTGTGTGCGCGTTAGCGGCGTGCGGCTAGCGGGGAGCTAACCGGCGGGCTAACGGGGAGTTAGCGGGGAGCCAGTGACATGGAGGACATGAGCTTCCTCACCCGGGCACACGGCATTAGAGTGGCGCCGAGTTTCCCGTGCTCAGAAGAGGAGGAGGAGGTGGGGCTGGCAGTGGGCGACGTGGTTGGCGACGACTGCGTGCGGTCCGCTGCCCGTATGAACGGAGCGGTGGTGCTGTTTTTAGACAGCGTGCCGAAGGTGAACGAGGTGGTGGTGTCGGGGGTGGTCATCAGAGGCATGTATGTGCCGGTGGCGCCGCTGGCCACACCGTCGGTTCGGGTCACTGTGGCCAACGTGCCTCCTTTTATAAAAGAGGAGGTAATTTTGAAGGAGCTGGTGAAGCACGGGAAGGTGGTGTCCCGGCTGAAGAAGATCCCCTCAGGGTGGAAGTCCTCCCGGATGAGGCACGTGTGGTCCCACGGAGGCATCTCTATGATCCTGAACAACAGGGGAGAAGAGCTCTGCCTCCGGGTGTTCATCAGGGTGGCCGAGCACAACTACCCCATCTACATCTCCTCAGGGAACGGGAGGTGCTTCATCTGCGGGCGAGAGGGCACAGAGCCAGGGACTGCCACGGTGGAGAGCTGCTGAGCAGAACGCCAGCAGGGCGGCTCCTCGGGGTGGAGCCAGGGGCGGAGGGCACGGGGTGTGCACAGCGGGTGGGGAAGGGGGAGCAACCAGGGACTGCAGGTACCCAGAGGGGAGGAGGGAGCAGGCAGGAACTGGGGGCTCCCAGCAGGATGAGGAGAGAGAGCAGGCAGAGATGGGGGGTGCCCAGCAGGTTGTGGAGGAGGAAGAGGGGGGGGGGGCACTGGTCCAGTCCAGCAAGGTGAGGAGGGAGAGGGGGGGACGGTCACAGGCCAGCAGGGTGAGGAGGTAGAGGAGAGGAGAGAGGAGGGAGGGGCAGGTGCAGAACAAGAGGTTGAGGAGGAGAGGAGAGACGAGGGGGTGACGGTCACAGGACAGCAGGGTGAGGAAGAGAGGAGAGAAGAGGGTGGGGCTGGGGCTGAGGTGGCCCAAGAAGGTGAAGAGGAGGAGTCAGAGGAAGAGAGGGAGACAGTTGTCAGGGAGGTGAGGCTGTCTGACAGTGAGGTGGACATGGAGGCGGAGGAGGAGAACCTCAGAGTCCTCCGGTTAAAGAGGAAGTGTGGAGGAGGTGATGGAGAGAACCCACAGGCAAAGAAGGTGACAGCGGGAAGAAGGAGGTCCAGGCCAAGGGGGGCGGAGCCAGAGTCCAGCTCGGAGGAGGACTCCGACTCTGATCCACACTACAGTGTGGAGGAGATAAAATAGTTCCTCCGGAAGACCAAGCAGACGTGGCACGTCAAGGTGGAGGACCACGTCAAGGTGGAGGACCACTTCTGCAGGGATAAGTTCTACCTGTCCGCCACTTTCCTGACGTGCAGGGACGAGAGAGGAGCCTTCACGCCACAGGAGTTCTACAGGCTCAAAAAGATCCTGTGTGAACTCAAAAAGGTGCTGCAGGTGGTGGACGATGAGAGGAGGGCGAGAGGAGAGGTTGAGTGAAGAGGAGGAGCCAGAGCCTCAGCACTGGGAGGAGCTTCAGCCTCAAGACCGAGGGCAGGAGGCACTTCCTGTCCTCAGTGGACTTTAGTTTAGTGTCCAGCATGAGCATCATGGACGTTCTCTTTTTTTCAGGATTGGTGCTGCATTTATGTTTGTGTTGAAAATAATTTGTCGAGCACGTTTGGGGAGGTGCGCGTCAGGTGAGTCGGCGGCTGACCCGCGCGCGGCGTTCTCCTACCTGACGGCCGCGCCTCCATCACGTAGCCGGTGATCGGCGCCGCGCCCGCTTCTCCCTCCGACCAATGGACGGTGAGCGCGGCGGACGTCTTGGTGATGGACATCTCCACGGGAGACCCGGGGGAGCCTGATCACACACACACACACACACACACACACACACACACACACTAAATTACTCGACATGATCAAATAAGGGCTCGGCTGTAGCTCATAGGGGGGAGCGGGTCGTCCCGTAACCACAAGGTCCCGGTCAATGTGTCCTTGAGCAAGGCACTGAACCCCCAGTTGCTCCTAAATAACTGACGATGTGTCAAATGCAGAGAAGAATCAATAAAAATGTACATTTCTTATCTTCCTCTCTTTAAAAAGCATGGTACTACGACGTGTGCTCCACATGGATTCCATTGCAGTCCACCTGAGTGTCTCTGGGTGCTGCCGGCCTACCTTGGACCGGCTGAGCGCTGACGTTGGCCCGTATCGGCGGTCCGTAGCTGACGGTCAGCGCCTGGGCGCTGAACGCGTACGTCGCTCCTTTGACGAGGTCTCGGACCTTCAGCCATCTCTGCCAGCTGCCCCGCACGTCCACCGTCACCACTTTGCTGACTCCTGCTCTCACACGGACCGTCACAAGGAAACGTCAGCGGCCTCCTCTCCATGCGTGTGTGTGTGTGTGTGTGTGTGTGTGTGTGTGTGGGCGGAAAGCACGCGTGCACTATACCTTGAACGGGAGCGGTGGGCTGGTAGACGACCCTGTAGCCCTCCAGCTGTCCGTTAGGGGTGAGCGGCGCTCCCCAGGACACGTTGACGCTCCCCCCCGTCACCTCGGTGAAGGACAGGAAGCTCGGCATGCTGGGAGCTGCGGGACAAACGCGACACGCGACACTCAATAACACTCCTAAGAGCCGGAGAATTTACACTGCCGTTCGTACCCAGACAATATCGTGTTTTCCATGAACACTCACTTTTATTCATCAAATAAATTGCAAAGTGAATATAAAATATAGTCGAGACATTGACAAGGTTATAAATAATGGTTATCATTTGAAACATTAATGTAGTTCTTCAAACTTGTGGCTCAAAGGAAGGCCAGTTTTATAGCTTCTCTCAGCAACATAACAGTTTTCAGCTGCGCTCACATAAAAAGGGTTTTCTACCCCTCCGTTAGTTTTCTAAGGCGAGAACACAATGTACCATTAGAACACTGGAGATGGGCCTCTAGACACCTGTAGAGACTTCATTAAACACCAGAGAATAGTCATGTTCACATTAACCATGTAGAGAGTGTTTATGATTCATTTAATGTTATCTTTATTGAAAGAAACAGCTTCACTTTGAAAAATAAGGACATTTTCTAAGTGGATCCTCAAACGTGTGACAGTGGTGTGGTGTCTCCGCCTCCTACCGGACTGCAGGGTGCGGGCCCCGCGGGGGTCGCTGGGCGGGCCGTCCCCCGCCGTGTTGAAGGCCGTCAGGGTGACCAGGTACGGCGTGTAGCTGGTCAGGTTGCTGAGGAGCACGCGGGTGTCCGGGACAAAAATCACCTTCACTGTCTCACTCTGGTTCTGCTGGTCCCTCTCCCAGTAGTGGATCTGCAACACAGTCAACAACACCGTCAACAACACGTCAACGACACTGTCAACAACACCGTCAACAACACCGTCAGCAACACTGTCAACAACACCGTCAACAACACATCAACGACACTGTCAACAACACTGTCAACAACACCGTCAACAACACTGTCAACAACACAGTTAACACTGTCAACAACACTGTCAACAACACCGCCAACAACACTGTCAACAACACTGTCAACAACACCGTCAACAACACTGTCAACAACACCGTCAACAACACTGTCAACAACACAGTTAACACTGTCAACAACACCGCCAACAACACTGTCAACAACACAGTCAACACCGTACACAACACCATCAACAACACTGTCAACAACACCACCGTAAACACTGTCAACAACACCGTCAACAACACCGTCAACAACACCATAAACACTGTCAACACCGTAAACAACACGGTAAACATCGTCAACAACACCGCCAACAACACAGTCAACACCGTACACAACACCACCAACAACACCGTAAACAACACCGTAAACACTGTCAACAACACCATACACACTGTCAACACAGTCAACAACACCGTAAACACCGTCAACAACACTGTCAACAACACCGCCAACAACACCGTCAACAACACTGTCAACAACACAGTTAACACTGTCAACAACACGTCAACAACACAGTTAACACTGTCAACAACACTGTCAACAACACCGCCAACAACACTGTCAACAACACCGTCAACAACACTGTCAACAACACAGTAAACACTGTCAACAACACCATCAACAACACTGTCAACAACACAGTAAACACTGTCAACACATCAACAACACCGTACACAACACCGTAAACACCGCCAAAAACACTGCCAACAACACAGTCAACACGTCAACACCGTACACAACAACAACACCGTAAACACTGTCAACAACAGTCAACACCGTCAACAACACCGTTAACAACACTATAAACACTGTCAACAACAGTCAACACCGTAAACAACACTGTAAACATCCTCAACAACACTGTCAACAACACCGCCAACAACACCGTCAACAACACTGTCAACAACACCGTCAACAACACCGGCTGTGCTGGTCCTGTCCCTCACGCCCCCTTCTGCAAACTACACTTATTATTTACTTCCTCATGTGGCGCCAATGAAATCCCAAAGAGGTCAAAGGTCACCTGAGTCTGGTGAGATCAATATAACGACCGCCTACCGTGTGAATGTCACAATTAAAACGACGCCCTCCCAAAAACCCTTCTTTTTATTAGTAAAACCAAATCAAAGCTTTGATGAAGTCGCTTTAAAGTTCAGACGTTGAGGTTTCTTGGTGAATATTGTCCGGCCGCTCGGTGAAGTTTCACCGGTCGACAATAAAACAGGCATTGTATAAACTCAGGAAGCGACTTTAATATATTCTCTCTCGTCACGTTGTGACGGAACAGGTTGTGTGTAATGAGCAGCGAAGAGAAGCAACACACGCGATGTGTGACAATAATCAGCCCATATAAATGCATATCCAGCAGCACAAAGTGCCTGATGCTTGAGAACAGCTGCAGGTCCACTCTGATATTCTTAAGAACCTGTGCGTCTACAAATCGCTGCTTGTTGTTTAATCCCAGCGGAATGTGAAGGAAACATTTTCACATTTTAATGTTGCGCACACGTCAGCTGAGCGCCCGGCGAACGAAGAGAGGAGGCGTGGTGGTTTTGACATATCAGATGCACACTAACCGCCGGGGTCAGGGAGGAGGTCGAGCCTCATGCATTAGAGATGGACCAGAACCGGTGTCTGGGAGGCCCTGGGCCTCTCAGGGTGGACAGGCGGCGGTGGGTTTCGTCTTTTAGTACCCTTTTGGGCTCTTTGCGGACACCTCTTGTCACCAAGGCAACGGACGGCGCTCGGCAGATGGGTCACGCTCATGTTCTGGGAGGTTCTGGGTTCAGGGATGTTTCGCCTTCTCAATTTTTAATCCGTGTAAGGTATGTGTCACCGGGGTGCAGATGAATGATCACGACGGGTTGTCTGTGACGCGGATTTAAAAACTGATCACGTGACCCGTCTCAGCTCCACGGTGAACTCATTTTGAGCTTTAATTTTTTTAATCACTTCTTCAAACCCATTTTTATAGAACAGCTTTTAAGTGATGTCGTCCTTTTATGCAGTTCTTTGGTTCCCCTAATTTAGTTTGTCTGTTTTTAATTTTAATTTAATATTAAAATGTTATATTTGTTTTGCCTTGATTCTCTGTAGAGCACTTTGTAAACTTTGTTTTTAAAGGTGCTATATAAATAAACTTATTATTCTTATTATTTAATGTTTTTTTAGCTTCAAGTGCAAATTGTTGCAGGCGTCGAGCCAAACCGTGAGGAATTGTGGGTAGTGGCCTCAACACGTCTGTCTTTTCGACGGACATGCTCACCCTATTGATCGTTCACTCGTACGACTCATTCCTGATTGGCTATTCATAATTAATTTGTAGATAAATGTGCTTCTTCATTACTTTCTTCTTTCTTTCTGCTCTCCTACTTTAGTTGCAGCCTTTGAGCTGGGCTGACATAAAGTACCTGTGAGTCATAAATAAACACATTTATGTGTATTTGTGCCTGATTTGAACGCGTCGGACCACAATCAGCCCCCCGGGGGCCCCGGGGCCCCTCACACCGGACCCGCTTCCTCCGCTCATTCAAACTGTAATCAGCCCGTTTGAAATGATTGTTTCTGTGATTACACACCGACTGGACATTTGGTGGAGTTCACTGTGTTATCTTAGCTGCTCTAGTTATATTCAACAGTTTTATATTTGTGCTACTTAAACCATCTCCGTGCAGTTTGCTCTAGAAAGCAAAATAAGAGCTCCAATATATTATTATTGTTAACAGAAGGCACCGACAGCTTTATTTACAGCGTCTTTACTGGGGGAGAAGCAGCTTCTGAGGAGCACTTGAGGGCAGCATTATGCCGTCTGTCCCTCCACAAGCTCTCACAATAATGAGATACTGAAGAACTCATCCAGAAACTCCATTTAAAATACACACGCATTGCTTTCTGCATTAAAAAGGGTACTTTTTTCCTTTTTGGCAACATTCTAATGGTTTAGTCACACGTTATAATCCACTAGGATGAGTCCAGAAGCCTGAGTGGAGCTCTGCTGAGTGAGCATGGTTGTGATGCGATGAGATCGAGAACCTACAATGGAGGATCGAACCTCTTCTGATGAAGAGTTGAAGTCCTGATGGGGAAAAAAACAGGACGTTTGCTCGGCTAAGGAGGAACATGTGTTCCGGTTTGTGTCTGCGGAGCTTCTTTTGGAACCGACTGACCTACTTTGACAGAAACGGTACAAAGAATTCAAACAAAAATCTTAAAAAAGCAGGAACATCTGCAGTTTTAGAACATGTCACTCACAGTATGAAATACTCAATTTGTACAACTCCGCCCAAACATTTGATGAGAAACTCCGCGGCTCGATTTGGCGTGACCCGTGATCACGCTCCGTGTGCAACCGGCCCTCCGGATAACACGCTCTGGCTGGCGTTGACCCCACAGAGCGGCAGCGTTAACTCGAGCCCGGAACTCTGAACTCGTTAAACATGCGTTCTTCGCTCCGTTCCTCTCGTCTTAATCTCGTTCCCCCCCCCCCCCCCCCCTCGCCTACCCGTCTCTGCTAGTTTGAGCGCATATATTCCCTCGCTCCTCTCCTCTGATCAGGATTCTGCGGGGATCACTCGCTCATCTCACTTCTTCACTCTGCAAATATTACATTCCCCCGTCTTTCCTTCTCCTCTCCATTCGTCGTCCCCCCCCCCCCCCCCACAACACCTCTCTTCTGCAGCAGAAATCAATGTGTCTAAAGCAGGACAGATAACCTTGTGTTTGAAGTACTAAGAGCGGGAGGGGGGGTTGAGGGGGAGAGATAGGCCCAGGAGTGATATTGACACCATTACACGATATTCAGATTCTTCCTCGGACTCGGCTCTGGGACGCAGCAGAGCAACGCCTCCGAGAGGAGAGGACACATCTTTTCTATCGCAGGGACTCTCCTAGCCGGACTCCTTTGTGTGTGTGTGTGTCGGCCGCCGGGAAATCTGTCACCTTGTATCCTTGGATGAGTCCATTCTGGGTCTCCAGAGGGGGGGTGTCCCAGGTTACTTCCAGGATGGAGGCAGACACAGCGGACACTCTGATGGACTGAGGGGCCACCGAGGGAGCTGCAGGAGGAAAGGTGTTTGATTAGACAGCTACCGTGTGTGTGTGTGTGTGTGTGTGTGAGTGGGAAGTAGGGATGCTATGTTTAACCCTTCCAATCAGAAGGGGCCTAAGGCAGCACCTTGTTACTCCACTGTACTTTACATGTGCATGAACAGCGTGCACCTGAGGCAGGAGGACCATATCCCCCATTGAATCATCCCCCCCTCCAGCTCTTTTTAGCCTCCCCCCGCTTATCCTCAACTTTTGCTCATCTGCATGTGATACACACACACACACACACACACACACATTGAATAGCAATGCAATGTTGCTCTGATGGAGGCAGCGTGAGATTGTGAGGGAAATTGCAAAAAAGTGTGGGTGTCACCAGCTTAACCTGCAAATGTGTTGACTTGCACGGTTGTTTGTGTGTGTGTGTGTGTGTGTGTGTGTGTGTGTGTGCGTGTCTGTAAGTGTGTGAGGGAATATATTTGCACTGCTGTCGGTGTAATGGATCCACGGGTTGACTCTCCGGTGAAAGTTAAACGGAGGTTGGGCCATTACTAAAAAAAGATGACTGTGTGCAGCTCTTTGACGACATTCAGTCGTGAGCACACACACAAACACACACACACACACACACACACACACACAACCTCAAGGTTCTCTTCTCCCAGAGAAGAAAAGCTGTGTGTGCTATAGTAAACTCATGGCAGCTACTGAGCTTGAAAGTGGACCTTAAGAAGGGATTTAATCTGTAAAACTGCTATATTTAAGGTGGAGAATGTTCTTTTTTATTGTATATATATATATATACAATAAAAAAGAACATTCTCCACCTAAGATTTAGCAGTTTTACAGATTAATATATATCTATATATCAACTGTAACTGATGTAAGAAAAGTAACAATCTAAAGAATCACCTGCAAATCAAATGTTACGATTTGTACCCAGAATGCAACGCAGCAAACGAGAGAAGACGCTTGTCATTCTCCAATAAATCTGCTTCTTTCTCCCGTCAACATCGCGTGTCGATCGGACATCGCGACGACGGCCGGTCCGACAGCTTCCCTCCCGTTTCCACCTACCGGCTTCACCGACCGACACCTCCACCGGCGAGGAGGGCGGGCTCTCTCCGATGATATTGTAGCTGGTCATGGCGATCTGGTAGCGGTTGAACTTCTTCAGCTCTGCAGAGAAAAGAAAAATGCTGACATTTAAACGTCCGCGCGACGCGGCGGCGGAGCGAACGTGTCAGATATTGTTACCGCTCGGCGAGCGTAAAGATCCCGGGGCGGTTTAATCCTTAAATGACTTACGTGTCAACTCAAACTCCGTCAGCGACGCGCTGCTCACCGTCTTGAAAGTGCTCTTGGCTTCGGAGGAGAGGAGAGGCAGATGGAAGGACACGATAAGTATCAATAAGTGGACCCAGTTCAACAATAAGCTGTGCAATTATAACGCCATTCAACAACGGCCCAGTGTTTGAGGAGTCCGCTCTGAGAGACGGTTATGTCCTAACAGCCCTCATCATACTCAGAGAGACGGTCTATTAAGCTCAGCGCTGGTTTTTATATTCCCTTGTCCTCCATATATTGACGGTGCTCCCTCTGAGTGCAATCAAGAATCAATAGATAAGAACAAATATATAATTATCATTGTAAACTAGGGCTGCGTATTTACATTTATTCTAGTCCCTGTAAATATACACTCCCGTTCAAAAGTTTGGGGTCACCTAGACAATTTCGTGTCTTCCATGAAAACTCACTTTTATTTATCAAATGAATAGAACATTTCATAGAAAATGACATTGACAAGGTTAGAAATAATGATTAATATTTGAAGTATTAATTTTGTTCTTCAAACTTCAAGCTCAAAGGAAGGCCAGTTGTATAGCTTATATCACCAGCATAACTGTTTTCAGCTGTGCTAACATAATTGCAAGGGTTTTCTAATCAGATATTAGTCTTCTAAGGCGATTAGCAAACACAATGTACCATTAGAACACTGGAGTGATCGTTGATGGAAATGGGCCTCTATACACCTCTGGAGATATTTCATTAGAAACCAGACGTTTCCACCTAGAATAGTCATTTACCACATTAACAATGTATAGAGGGTATTTTTGATTAATTTAATGTTATCTTTATTGAAAAAACAGTGCTTTTCTTTGAAAAATAAAGACATTTCTAAGTGACCCCAAACTTTTGAACGGTAGTGTATAAATAAATAAAATGTTCCCTATATCAGTAAACGTGCGTGCAGGATTCTTTCGGTAAACTAATGAAGTAACACAGATTCATTTTCTAACTGTAAGCACCGTATGTGCTGCATAAGAAAGGTTCTGACGCGCATAGCAACGGTAACTAAGTGGGAGTGGGGCTTCATGAGCAGTTCAGGTGAGCTTCAGTCCGACTCACTCGTGATGAGGGCACTCGTGGTGTTGTTCTTGGTTGCCTGGACCTCAGCTTCAGCTAAAGTGGAGGTGTTTACCGGGAGCTCTCGGTAATACAGCCGGTAGCCGGTCAACACCCCGTTGATACCGTCGTCATCGGGGCGCTGGAACACACACACACACACACACACACACACACACACAGGGGGAAGCGTTAGCTCGTCGCTTCTCAAACGGAAAGACGTCCGCACGGTGCGCATTTGTCTTTTTCTTGGTGTAGCCAAGAGGGGACTGACAGGAAGTGGGCGGAGCAGCATTTTTTTGGCGGCGGGGGGGGATCAGAGCTGGCAGATTGGACGATGATGAAGTTGCTGGTGACTTTGTTTTTTTCATTGCCTCCTTCCGCTTTGACATGAGGCTGGAAGGAGGGAGAGAAGTCACTTCCAGAGCAGAGAGGGCGTGTCTACCGTGTTCTTCAATTCAATTCAGTTTATTTTATATATCGCCCAATATCACAGATTACAAATTCGCCTCATACGTACGACATCCCTGACCTTTGACCTCACATCGGATCAGGAAAAACTCCCAAGAAATAGAAAAAAACCCTTTCAGGGGTAAAAGAAAAGGGGAAGAAACCTTCAGGAGAGCAACAGAGGAGGATCCCTCTCCAGGATGGACAGAAAAACAGACGTCATGTGACCAGAGTTACATAAACACATGCGACGAGTACGACAGGGTGTGTGAATAGTTGGGAGTCCACGATCCAGACCTCCATGATCCGTGAGTCTGAAGGAGGCCGATGCATCCACACAACACACACTGTGTGTGCCTCGGTCTCATTCTCCTAACAGGTGATTCACCTGCAATCAAAGCCGTGTTCCGCAGGTGTGTGCACATACCTTCCACTGCACCAGCACCGAGGTCGTGGTTGTTGGTTTCACCGCGAGGATGACTGGGGGCTCGTCAGGCACTGGAGAGAAGAAGAAGAGTGAGAAAGGAAAACTCTTATGAACTACTATTCCTACTGTTACGATCACGTTGTTCCCAATCTACATCTCTCCTCGTCTTCCTCCTTCCTTCATCCCCAGGGTTCTCAGGCTCTCACCATCCTGTAGAGTCGTCACCGCCTCCGTCTCTTTGCCGATGACGCTGTCTCCGACGTCGTTGGTGGCCAGCATCCGAAACTTGTACGATGTGAAAGGCTTCAGCCTGCAGACACACACACACACACATATAGACGCTGCAATCATTCACGCTATTGGTTTCCTGTGTCCTCTCTTTCTAGAGAGTCCATTTCCATTTCATTTCAAATGATCCTATTAGACAGAATTCAGGCCTAAATCGATGAATCGGTCGATTTAAATTGAAAGCTGCAGGGCCTGGTGCTTCATGAGCTTCAGGTTAATTGGACTTTATTACTAAACCAATTAAGGCATGCATTGCATTTGTAATTCAGCCACGACAACCACCGCATTACAGTTACACTCAGAACAACTGTAGGAAATGGACCACTGGACTCCCCACTTGCTTCACTATGAAATAAAATAATTTAAATTGCACTAAATTATGAGGGACAAATACAGTTTGATACAGTAAAGTAGAGAGAGACTTTGAGATTAGTTCATAGAGCAGGTCATTTATAACAATGTAATTACAACAATTAAAGTCCCGCTCTTTCATAGTGAAAATGACTTTTGGTTTCACTCAAGGTCTTTAACACCTGAAAAAAGTCCACTGGGTATCTCTCAAACTTCGGGAACACTTCTCTCCACCGCCATCTTCTCCATCCACCGCCTTCACGCGGACATATTTCTGCTCTTCCGGTGGCCTTTGAGGAGCGGCCGTGGCCTTGAACAATAACCATCTCACACACCTGTCCTAATTGTCTCCCCTGCCAAAGTACGTCAGCCGCCACATCGCCGCAGCATCGCATCTGCATTTCTCCTCTGTGCAAGGTGAGCGCATTAATAAGCACGGCGTAACAAATTTGCATCCGTCATTTTGAGAACACTTATACTCGAGAGCCACTCGCAATCAGCCGGAGGAACGGGCGACCCATTGTTAGGCGCCGGCTGAACCGGTCCGCGGCGCCTCGTCGCGCGCTAATAGCTTAAATGTCCCCTCGGCCGCACGCCGCGGGAGATTGATTACAATTTAAGAAAGGACGGTCGGTGGCAAAACACTCATTTCTATTAGTCTAACCTAATTATCAACGAGAGCTAACAGGAGACGTTTCAGAATTTGAAACAAGCTCCTCCTCCAGGCTTTACTCGGCGCCGCCGAGGCGACAGAGGCCCAGTTAGACGTTCAGAGGACGGATCAAATGGCCTCTTGTATCACAATGAGCAGCCGGGGCCCAATAGGAGACCACGAAAGGCCCTTTGGGGGTCGTGGGGGACCCTCGTAATAAGACTTCAAAGGCACACGCTCAGTGAGGGCGGAGCCCCAACAGCACCGGGACAGTGTTTGAAAGTGTGTGTGTGTGTGTGTGTGTACTGTGTGTGTGTGTTTGCATCATCCGGGGAGGGGGGGGGGGGGCTTTGCTGTTTTGCTTCCAAAGATGTCTCGTGGAAAACAACAATTACCGGTGGATAACAGGTAAGAGGTGCGTGTGGAGATGGAAGCTGCAATTAGAGCATTCAGCGGTAAAATGAGGCCGAGAAAATGGCTCCAAAACAACAACAACAACAGCAGCAGAGAGATCCTCCTCGGATGGAGGGATAAAGAGATGAGGGTGGGAGAGGAAGACACGCAGTCTTCTTCCAGGGGATGATTGCATGTGAACGGAAGGAGAAAAGAACAACAACAACAACGACAACATGTCTTGTGTTTTTCGACAACATTAGCTGTTGATGGATGGACGGGGGGATGAGGATGAAAACCAGAGGGATGACGGATGAAACGCACACGCTTGAACGCATACAGGCAGAAAGAAGAAAATAAAAGGGTTTTAAGAGAGAAAGAGTGTGATGAGGCGGCACAGATCCTCCACGTCTCCGCAAACACACTCGGCAATAAAAAGTTCTGGTTCTGATTATTTCTTGGTACTTTTTGCGCTAAATAAATGAAACTTCTCAATACGTGTGTTCCAATATCCTGTTGTTGGCGTTGAGTATTCACAGCATCCCTCTCTCTCTCTCTCTCTCTCTCTGTGTGTCAGCCCTTCTTCTCCCAAAGGATGCATAAACATGACACCATTTTGTAATTTTTTTTTAACAACTTCTTAAAGTCATTCCAGTCCAGCACGTCATGCTAAACACAATTTCCATAGCGAGGCTCTTAAGGGAAAGCCAAAAACAGTAATGTGGAATTGTTATTCTCGTTTTCTCCGAGAACGCTCGTGGCTGTCTGCGTGCGTGTTCGTGTGTGTGTGTGTGTGTGTGTACTCAATGGGTGTTTTTTCTAACGTGTAACTTGTAATCCGTAAAGTACGAGAGGCTTCATGGTGGGTTATTATTGCTGAACATCAGCAGGTTCCTGGGAGCTTGTTTAATCCTCTCTCCTGGAGAACGTCTTCCAGGGGGTGATAAATTTGTTTCTGTCCGTGGACGAATGATTCAAAACACATCCGGTCAAATGCTCGACAAATCTTCTCTTACGTACGAGCAGAGACTTTATGACGGGAGCTAACGGGAGCAATTTAGAATAAATAACATCCAGGGCTGCGTCACTCAATTATTTTAGAAAAAAAAGAAAAGAAGGAAAAACAGTTTTCTGTCATATAATTATTAAAATTACCAACCGACAGTGACTGAATTACAATTTCATGATAATGTAACGTATTCAGAGATTCGGGCTGTTTATATTGTAATCTGAATGTGACGATAACAGCCTCTTCATAATACTCTTGTCCATACCATTACATTTGAACATTAATATGATCATAAACATAAAGTATATGTATAGGACAACACAAAAAGGATTTCCCATGTTTTCCATGTCTGGAACATTGGTCAGCCGTTTTCCAGGATGTGTGGGAATTCAGATTTTTGCTTGTGTGTTTAAAAAAGAAATAAATAAAAAGACACAACCTTCCATCCTCCGTCTATACAAAGCTTGCCACACGTCGTTAGTTGCTGTGTGTGTGTGTGTAGAGTTCGCGAGCGCACATCTGTGCGCGTGTGTACCTGTCGACGGTCCAGGCGGTCACGTTGTGCGGGATGTCCGCCGTGTGTGTGCTCCAGTCCCCGCCGGGCAGCTCTTTGGCCTGCAGGCTGAAGTACCGCAGCGGCGAGGAGCCCGAGCCCCCCGTCACCCAGTGGAGGCGGAGATGGCGAGATTCAACGCCGTCCTGAGGAGCGGCCAACTTCCTGGGCGGCTGCGGGCGCTCTGTGGATGTGGCGAGGAAACAGGAAGAGGGGAAACGAGAGCGGAATATACTGGATTATAATTGTGTAGAAGAGGATCGGAACGGTCGAATCGAAGTGGAAATACGGACTAATTCAGGAGACGACGTCTTGTACATCGACATGTGTGTGTTTTTGTTCATCGGGGGCGGGGAGACGTCGTAAAGATCTTCATGTAAACAAATAAAAAGACACCTTACATTACCACGCCGGAGATAAAATACTAGAACATAAATAAAAGGTGAAAACATTCGATACACACTTATGATATGATATGCCTTTATTTGATCTCAATGGAGATTTGCAATGGAGACATAATAAGTGTGGAGAGGATGTTTTGACCCTGATATGAAGAAGCGCAAGCCTCCAACCCAACTTCAACGCTCTCACTTTAACTTTAGTACTGATATCATACGTGTGTGTGTGTGTGTGACAGGCTAAAGACGGCTCAGCTTCTCTTTCTGGAATTTGACAAATATTCCTATTGTTCGAGGTTGAAACTTTGCATCTAAAATATTTAAATGTATTTGTAAAAGTTAAGTTGAATTTTTTATATTTAAAGACTCAGTAATTTCCGAAAACAGTGTTTTATTGTAGTTTTTATTAAACATACAAAAGGAAATAAGGCATTTATTGACATTGAAATATTTTGAATAGAGGATGCATCGCCACCGGTAACGATCTTTTCTGTCTCAGCTTGGCCGGCGATACTTCGTCTGACGTCTTCCTCACACACGTGCGTGCGTGTCGAAATGCCCGCGAGGAAATTCCATCGCCACGACGGCCCCCTAAAGGCTCTCTATTCGATATTCAGAGCTTTAATATGGCAGAAAACAACAATTTGCTCTGTAGAGATAGAGTGCTGCCGACCTGAGCTTTGCACTGTGCGAGGCGTTAGAGGCGTGCACATGTGCAGAAACATCTGCATTCCACATGTGTCTGCGCTCCTTTCACTCGCCTCCCGTTTGTAACACGCCGACGCCCATCGCCTCACGGGCCGCGAGAGGTGGGAGGCGAACACCGTGTTTCCGCGGGGACGAGGCCGCTCTGTATTTACATCACAGACGCGTCGGGGCGACGCTGAAATGAAACGGGACGTCTCACTCCGGCGGCATCAGGGAAACAATTCCTCAAGCGGATGGCGCTGTTTGTTTGCGTTTGTCTTCGCTATTCAATTAGAAGATAAGATGCGACCCCGGGAGTCAGCGTCTTTGTGCCTTGTTGGCGGGAGCTGTGTGATTAGTAAATGTGCACGCACACACACACACACACACACACACAGACGCATGCATGGCACACAAACAAAAACACATGGTTGGGGGGGGGGACAACTGTTTCATTTCAGGGGCATCAGATTATCGATTCAGTCTGGAAATTAAAGCATTATTGATTCTCTCTGAGGTTTAATTAATCTGCACTTATACTCTCAAACACACACACACACACACACACACACGCGCACGCTTTTCTTCCTTATCACAAGTAATTTGGGTCTAATCTGTTTGACTCCTCCCTTCCCTCGCCCCCTTTATTCTTCAAAATGCACTCCTCTCTCCCTCTTTTGTTTTCCCTGATGTCATCTGCGTCTCCCTCCGTCTCGTTCCGCCCCCACGGTTAAGATCATGTTCCGATAATAAACTCATAAAGTCACAACAAAGCGCTTACACGACCGTTTACTGCGCCGCACGAGAGAGGAGTGAGATAGAAGAGAGTCTTGGCACTAGAGGAAGGTAAATATTTGTGCGTATCAGTTATCACTGATGAATCTCTCTTTCGGGAGTTGTTTTCAAAAAACGTCCGTCGCTCTCTTCCGCGTCATCAGAAATACATCTCCACCGGGCCGTTCTGCCTCTCTCTCGGTGGGAACATTTAAAATATGAAATGCAATGAATTCAATAACAATGACGCCGCAGACGTTACGATATCTGGGCCAATTAGAATGCCCCACGCCGGCCGATGACTCCGAATAGAATATCTGACACGGTGATTTCGGGTTTTCACAAAAGTTCACTTCACTGTCAAATTTTAATACGGGGGGCCCTTCGTCGCCTTCGGAGCACACGGCGCCCGCTGATGGAGGAAATTGGTGAGAGAGAGAGAGAGAGAGAGAGATCAGGTCTGACATATTTCAAAGGCTGAGAGCCACATTCAAACCAAAGTTATTCATGCGTTAGCCGCCAGAGCCACTGTGCGACTTTATTTTTCCCAGTGATATTTCACTCCATGTCTCTTCATCAAATGATTATTTTACCCTGCTCGAACGAATACTGACAATATGTGTTTTTTATTGGATTAATGCAGTTTTTATGCCATGCTCTGTTACCACTATGACTGATATTATAGCTGTTTAGTTGCTATGTTAATGCATTTTTATGATATTATTATCTTAAAATTGTCAAATTGTTAAATTGGTTCATTATTTGTCATCTGTGAAGCGCTTGGCTCCGCCCTAACCTGCATGATGGTGCTATATGAACACAGTTTATATTGTTTTAAGATGCATTCAAAAAGTACGATAAGAATTGATCTTTATACAGAAGTCGCAGGAGTTCCTAATTAGAAATATTAACACAATACAGTTTAACATTATATTAAGATGACATAATAATGAATGATGTTTTGCAACGAATACTGGTACTAAATACTACATCTACACATATAATTAAAGATCTTCAAAAGGACTTCCTACAGTGTGAAAGGTGCTTGTCGTGTTATTCCACAGCTCCGCCCACACAGTGTTTTCTTTTTAATGATCACAGCTCTCATTAGTGTAGTTATAATAATCTGTAGAAAATATAAATGCAGGAGGAACTATAATTACAACTGTAAGTCCGAAACAACATTAAAAAAACATTTGGAACAATTAAACTTGATTATTACGCTTATTATACTGTAATTATGCAGCTCACAGGAGCCGCAGCCGACTCCACGGGGTCACGCGTCATTTAGTAAATTTCACTTTCTGAAGAGAAACTTCAATGAAGTTACAGTCGCAGCAATTTAAAATAGATATTTAATAGAAGAACATTTTTCAATAAAAATAAATGAATGCATTTTGTGTGTTTTATGCAAATAACTACCACTAAAGACAATACATAAAAAAGTAAATTGATTGCAGTTGATTGAAGCAGATAAAAGTGTCACAATCTCTAAATCTGAGGACAATGAACCTTTTTATTCGTTTCTAAATTGGAGGAAAAAGATCCGCAGCGCTGGTGCGACTGTGTTGGAGGAAACACTTCTGCTCCGCTTCAGGATTTTTAAAAGATAAAAGTCTCTCAGGAGACTCGCTGCTCCCGTCTAAACCTCGCCAACGGCAATGCGCTGTCATATCCTGTGTATTCGGGGCTGTGTGTTAAACTTTTATTTTTCACGGTTTACAGCTCAAATTAGATGAAATGTAAAAAAGAAAAAAAAGAGAAGAAATTAGAAACTTTTTACTGCCCTGAAATACACAAACACCACGCTTGCAGAGCGCTGATAGAACTATTGATCAACAGTTATGACTTTGGTTTAGAATCTAAGAGTTATGGCTAATCAAACCTAGTTTATTTTGGCCTGCGCTCTCTCTTTTTACAAAACAACACATCCCAACTCCTGCCATCCCAACACAATGCCTCTCTCATCCTCTTTCTCACCTCCTCGCGAACAGGTTTCCCCCGCCCACCAGCGAGCACCGCGTGAGTGGGAACGACCGTGAAAGTATCGCCATTGTATTTGAGTCGAAAAAAGATCGTCCGTCATGATAATTTAGCAAACCCCCAGTAGTCTTACTACCGGCCCCCTTAAGGTGCGTTCACACCAAAAGCGAAACAATTTTTTCGCGCGACCGAATCCCATGAAAAGTCAACGTACAGTTACATAACGGCGTAACGATAACCTTCAGATGCGTCGTCGCTCCCCCGCCAGACGTACGAAGGGAAAGAGAGACGTCTGTAAACGACCCCATGAATAGGGAAAGATTGCCGGAAAATGTAGGTAATTTCATCTGAATTCTATTATGGAAAAAGCCCCGCCTCCAACTCTTATTTCTTCACTGAAAGAAGAGCAGATAACGATTGAAGGCAGCCTCGTCGAGCGGTTCATCCGACAACATGTCCGTCGTCGTGAGTAACGGACCATCTGGGTACGGACCGCCCGGCCGCGCTTTGGAAGCGAGTCTCATCGAGCCGCCGCAGGAGGGCCGACCCCCGCTGCTTCCACTATCTACATGTTCTGCCGAGCAGCGCTTCCTCCACTCACGACGGCCTCTCAATGTCATTTGTTCTGGTTCTGTATTCCGAAAAGCCCCCCCCCCGCAACAGAAAAGGTCATCGTTTGTTTCATCGAGTGCTCAGAGTAAGTGCCTCTGGCGACGAAGGATTCTGCATGTCCGACAACAAGCTCCTCTTTCTCTGACTTTATCTTTTTCTCATCAAACACACATGAGGGAATCTGCTGACTCGACAACATTTTGAAATGCTTAAGCTTCAGCTAATCTTTCCAGATGCATTGTAATGTAAGAAAATGAGTAAATATCATCTTTGAATACTTGAAAATGAATGTGAAAGAGAGCAAAAGTTCCCTCCTGCAATAAGAGAGAACTAGTGTGACCTTATGCATGCGACTGGCTTTTCGGCTAAAGTGCAATAATGAAGAAGAAAAGTAATTTTTTATGAATGAAATACTGTAATGAAAAAGTATTTATTAAAACTTCATATTTAAAAATGATTTTTAAAAGCATACAAATGTACTCTGTCACGAGTTCTCTCCTGCAATAAACCAAATTTTTTTTAAAGCACACGTACGATGAATAACAATAATAAGTTTTTCCAGTTTTTAATCGGCTCGTTTACAGAATTTCACGTCTAATCTGGTTTAGTCAACACATTTTATTTCTTTATGAATCTGATTACAGGTTATTGCGTCGCTTTGGTGCAAATGAGATGCATAATACTCATATGTTTTTGGGGGGCATTAAATCTTTCCCGCCGTTAGTCAAAGCGACCAAATCACGCCTGTTGAATTATTCAGCGGCGTGGAAAAGTCCGTACGCTTCTAGACACACTTGTTACACATTAGTGTCCGATTCCAAACCGCTTCAGAATTGAATCATACTGTTATCATTGCTCCCTCTTTCAATATAGAGAGAGAGCGAGAGAACGAGAGAGAGACCGAGAGAGAGAGAGAGAGAGAGAGAGAGAGAGAATTCAGAAAGACATTTCATTTTAATTCCTCATGGGGAACACACACACACACTTGAGGTTGTTTTTTTAAAGATTCTCCAAACTCCTCCATCAGCGCCTTATCAAGCCGATCATGTCTGTCCTCATGGGTTTTTTCACAGCTGATAATTTGACTCAAAGTAGCAGTAAAAACTATAAAGCACCGTAAAAGCTGACTGTTCCATATCAACCGTTAGTCCTTGATGCCAGTTGCAGCTGTGGTGAGTCTCGTCGGCCTCTTTAAAGCCTCTTAAGGCTTTTAACTACTACAACATTAAATATTCATCACTTAATAAGCGACAATACACATTAGAGCAGATAAAAACCCATCCGTGGGTATTGTGCATCAGGAGATGAACTGTGTTCATCTGCAGCATCCGGAGTGTGAGAGTGTGAGAGTGTGAGAGTGTGAGTGTGGTGTGATTAGATTTGATTGACAGGATGAGTAAACAACTGCACGCCATCACATCTTAATATTATCCCGGCGCTAAGAAGGAAGAGAAACCGGGAAAGAAGAGCGTTGGCGTTAAATGAACTACATGTCTCCACGGGGACATCACTTTATACGGGACTACAATTATTAAAATATGCTATAAAACAAATGTAGAAACATGCAGCACCCCGGGGTGTTCGTGGCGAGTTCAGGTTCCTATTATAATAAGAGTGGTTAACAGTGTTCACACACATGTTGACCACTGGATGTCCATGACCTTTCCATGACCTTTCTATGACCTTAAACCACATTTCCACGAGGAAATATTTGGTGAAATCTCGGTGTACACATGACACAAATGAATGAGGGACAATAGTTTGATTAAAAGAATAAATATTGATATAAATGTGTATTCTTTTAATCAAATTACGTAAATAAACATGAATATATAAAAAAATGTCATGACTTTTCCAAAACTTTAATTTTTTCGAGGACTTTTCCAGCCCTGGAAATAACAATTTTTTCAAAATTCCATGACTTTTCCAGGTTTTTCATGACCGTATGAACCCTGTTAACATCGGCAAGACTCCAGAAACACATCTGATGCAAACCAGATACCACGTAGAGCTCTAGTGCGTGTGTGTGTGTGCGTGTGTGTGTGTGCTCTACCTCGGCGCTCAGTGGTAACGACCAGCGCCTCCTGCTCCGCGCCCCAGCCCACGGCGGTGCGAGCGGTGAGTCTGAAGACGTAGGCCTGCTCGGGGGAGAGGCCCGTGACGGTGAACTGCCGCGCGTTGGACCCCACCTCCACCGTGGTCCACCGCCGGGGGTCCCCGCCGTCCAGGCAGTACGAGATCTGGTAGCCTGGGCGAGGGACAGGCGGAGGGAGAGAGAGAGAGAGAGAGGGGGAGACGGTTGGAATCTGTGTGGAGGTGTGTGAGACGGGCTTTTTGATCTTATTGTTGTGGCCTACTTTAAATCTCACAGCCCACAGGATTCAGAGACAGCGGCAGCGAGACATGAAAACAACAACGCTGAAAACATCAGCACACGGCCACACACACACACACACACACACACACACACACACACACACACACACACACACACACACACACACACACACACACACCTTGCTGCTGTTCCTGACAACGTCCTGCTTGGAAGAGATTCCATTCACGCAGCTCGCTCGTTTTGTACTGGTATGTGTGTGTGTGTGTGTGTGTGTGTGTGAGTGTGTGTGGAGCCTTTATAATGTACCAAAACATACACTCATAGTTCACCCACGTCACAGCTCACATACTGACACACACACACACACACACATTGTAAAAACATCCTTTGTGTACATGACTTGTTCCTCTGTCTCATGTGCAGTAGGCCATGTAATAACACTAACACCCTTCAAAACACACACACACACACACACACACACACACACACACACACACACACACACACACACACACACACACACACACACACACACACACACTCTAACCACTGATCCCCAGCCAAGCTTTCCACAGGCCACTGGCCTCTCACAAAGGCTCTCAATATAAAGATGTTATCGTACACAAAATACACACCTCCGCAATCACACACACACGCACACACACACACACACACACTCACGCACACGCACACAGTGTGTGGAGGTTCACAGCGAGACCGTCATGGATGGTAATCTGCTCAGAGGGGTTTAATCTGGTTGTGTGGGTGATAATCTCATCAGATAGTCTGATTGTACATTAATACGAACGCGGCGCGTGGAAGATGATCGGATAACGGCGAGACGATAAATCCTCTCGCCCGGCGGGTCGGAGCGGCGGCGCCATGTCGCTGGTCGTCGGGCACGTCGTTGCCATCGGATACAAGACGAGGGCTCCATCTTATTCAAGTTTAAATGTGTCTCACCGACCTCGTTAACGACAAACTCACAACGCTCCTTGTGAGCTCGAGAGTGTGTTTAGAGTGTGTAGATGCAGAGTGTGTGTTTAGAGTGTGTAGATGCAGAGTGTGTGTTTAGAGTGTGTAGATGCAGAGTGTGTTTTTAGAGTGTGTAGATGTAGAGTGTGTTTTAGAGTGTGTAGATGTAGAGTGTGTTTTTAGAGTGTGTAGATGTAGAGTGTGTTTTTAGAGTGTGTAGATGTAGAGTGTGTTTTTAGAGTGTGTAGATGTAGAGTGTGTTTTTAGAGTGTGTAGATGTAGAGTGTGTTTTTAGAGTGTGTAGATGTAGAGTGTGTTTTAGAGTGTGTAGATGTAGAGTGTGTTTTTAGAGTGTGTAGATGTAGAGTGTGTTTTAGAGTGTGTAGATGCAGAGTGTGTTTTTAGAGTGTGTAGATGTAGAGTGTATTTAGAGTGTGTAGATGTAGAGTGTGTTTTTAGAGTGTGTAGATGTAGAGTGTGTTTTTAGAGTGTGTAGATGCAGAGTGTGTTTTTAGAGTGTGTAGATGTAGAGTGTATTTAGAGTGTGTAGATGTAGAGTGTGTTTTTATAGTGTGTAGATGTAGAGTGTGTTTTTAGAGTGTGTAGATGCAGAGTGTGTTTTTAGAGTGTGTAGATGTAGAGTGTGTTTTTAGAGTGTGTAGATGTAGAGTGTGTTTTAGAGTGTGTAGATGCAGAGTGTTTTTAGAGTGTGTAGATGTAGAGTGTGTTTAGAGTGTGTAGATGTAGAGTGTGTTTTAGAGTGTGTAGATGTAGAGTGTGTTTTAGAGTGTGTAGATGTAGAGTGTGTTTTAGAGTGTGTAGATGTAGAGTGTGTTTTTAGAGTGTGTAGATGTAGAGTGTGTTTTAGAGTGTGTAGATGTAGAGTGTGTTTAGAGTGTGTAGATGTAGAGTGTGTTTTAGAGTGTGTAGATGTAGAGTGTGTTTTAGAGTGTGTAGATGTAGAGTGTGTTTTAGAGTGTGTAGATGTAGAGTGTGTGTTTAGAGTGTGTAGATGTAGAGTGTGTTTTTAGAGTGTGTAGATGTAGAGTGTGTTTTAGAGTGTGTGTTTAGAGTGTGTAGATGTAGAGTGTGTTTTTAGAGTGTGTAGATGTAGAGTGTGTGTTTAGAGTGTGTAGATGTAGAGTGTGTTTTTATAGTGTGTGTTTAGAGTGTGTAGATGTAGAGTGTGTTTTTAGAGTGTGTAGATGTAGAGTGTATTTAGAGTGTGTAGATGTAGAGTGTGTTTTTAGAGTGTGTAGATGTAGTGTGTTTTAGAGTGTGTAGATGTAGAGTGTGTTTTAGAGTGTGTAGATGTAGAGTGTGTTTTAGAGTGTGTAGATGTAGAGTGTGTTTTAGAGTGTGTAGATGTAGAGTGTGTTTTAGAGTGTGTAGATGTAGAGTGTGTTTTTAGAGTGTGTAGATGTAGTGTGTTTTAGAGTGTGTAGATGTAGAGTGTGTTTTTAGAGTGTGTAGATGTAGAGTGTGTTTTTAGAGTGTAGATGTAGAGTGTGTTTTTAGAGTGTGTAGATGCAGAGTGTGTTTTTAGAGTGTGTAGATGTAGAGTGTGTTTTTATAGTGTGTAGATGTAGAGTGTGTTTTTAGAGTGTGTAGATGCAGAGTGTGTTTTTAGTGTGTAGATGTAGAGTGTGTTTTTAGAGTGTGTAGATGTAGAGTGTGTTTTAGAGTGTGTGTTTAGAGTGTGTAGATGTAGAGTGTGTTTTTAGAGTGTGTAGATGTTGAGTGTGTTTTAGAGTGTGTGTTTAGAGTGTGTAGATGTAGAGTGTGTTTTTAGAGTGTGTAGATGTAGAGTGTGTTTTAGAGTGTGTAGATGTAGAGTGTATTTAGAGTGTGTAGATGTAGAGTGTGTTTTTAGAGTGTGTTTTAGATGTGTAGAGTGTTTTAGAGTGTGTTTTTAGAGTGTGTAGATGTAGAGTGTGTTTTTAGAGTGTGTAGATGTAGAGTGTGTTTTAGAGTGTGTTTTTAGAGTGTGTAGATGTAGAGTGTGTTTTAGAGTGTGTAGATGTAGAGTGTGTTTTTAGAGTGTGTAGATGTAGAGTGTATTTAGAGTGTGTAGATGCAGAGTGTGTTTAGAGTGTGTAGATGTAGAGTGTATTTAGAGTGTGTAGATGCAGAGTGTGTTTAGAGTGTGTAGATGTAGAGTGTATTTAGAGTGTGTAGATGTAGAGTGTATTTAGAGTGTGTAGATGTAGAGTGTGTTTTTAGAGTGTGTAGATGTAGAGTGTGTAGATGTAGAGTGTATTTAGAGTGTGTAGATGTAGAGTGTGTTTTAGAGTGTGTAGATGTAGTGTGTTTTAGAGTGTGTAGATGTAGAGTGTGTTTAGAGTGTGTAGATGTAGAGTGTATTTAGAGTGTGTAGATGCAGAGTGTGTTTAGAGTGTGTAGATGTAGAGTGTGTTTTTAGAGTGTGTAGATGTAGAGTGTGTTTTAGAGTGTGTAGATGTAGTGTGTTTTTAGAGTGTGTAGATGTAGAGTGTGTTTAGAGTGTGTAGATGTAGAGTGTGTTTTTAGAGTGTGTAGATGTAGAGTGTGTTTTAGAGTGTGTAGATGTAGAGTGTATTTAGAGTGTGTAGATGCAGAGTGTGTTTAGAGTGTGTAGATGTAGAGTGTATTTAGAGTGTGTAGATGCAGAGTGTGTTTAGAGTGTGTAGATGTAGAGTGTATTTAGAGTGTGTAGATGCAGAGTGTGTTTAGAGTGTGTAGATGTAGTGTGTTTTTAGAGTGTGTAGATGTAGAGTGTGTTTTAGAGTGTGTTTTTAGAGTGTGTAGATGTAGAGTGTGTTTTTAGAGTGTGTAGATGTAGAGTGTGTTTAGAGTGTGTAGATGCAGTGTGTTTTTAGAGTGTGTAGATGTAGAGTGTGTTTTAGAGTGTGTAGATGCAGTGTGTTTTTAGAGTGTGTAGATGCAGAGTGTGTTTTTAGAGTGTGTAGATGCAGAGTGTGTTTTTAGAGTGTGTAGATGTAAAGTGTGTTTTTAGAGTGTGTTTTTAGAGTGTGTAGATGTAGAGTGTGTTGAGAGTGTGTAGATGTAGAGTGTGTTTTAGAGTGTGTAGATGTAGAGTGTGTTTTTAGAGTGTGTTTAGAGTGTGTAGATGCAGTGTGTTTAGAGTGTGTAGATGTAGTGTGTTTTAGAGTGTGTTTTTAGAGTGTGTAGATGCAGAGTGTGTTTTTAGAGTGTGTAGATGTAGAGTGTGTTTAGAGTGTGTAGATGTAGAGTGTGTTTTAGAGTGTGTTTTTAGAGTGTGTAGATGCAGAGTGTGTTTTTAGAGTGTGTAGAGTGTGTTGTTCGTGTCCAGAAAAGTGGGTCAGAGCTGAACGCCTGCAGAGCGCCCGGCAACCAGGTGGTTGCTATGTAGTGTGACTTTCTCCGACCCCCCCCCCCACCTCTGTGCTTAGTTTGACCAGTTTTAAATAGTTGAACAGAGAGGCTACAGGAGGACCTTCTTTCCCTTTTCATGATCTCAGGTGATTGAATGTTTAACGGATCATTTGCTTCGCGCTCTTGTTTTTGAACGTTGTGTTTATTCAGCCCCGAAGATACGCGCAGCGATTACGGCTGCGTTAATTGAAGTGAGTGGAAATTACGATGATTGGCTTTATTAATCGACTCGTGCGTTCACCGTTATAATTTGAGATGCGGTTTTTCTTCTTCCGTAATTGTTTTCCCCCCTTTTGTGGACAGGAGGAGGATCAGCCAACCGTCTCCGATTGAATTGCCACGCTAATAAATTGCTGGAACGGCATTTTCATTTGATCGTTTTATGTATTTAAATGTGCACGCTGCACCACAAACTATTATAAAACAGCTCAATATATTTGCCGATCTCTACAGTTTTCGTGGGAACAGGTGGTGATGCAATACGACGGGCAGCCAGCTGGGACTCTGAAACGCCATTGACTTTTATTTTGAGCATTGCATTGTGGGACGACAGTAGATACCAACGGCAGTGGTTTTCGGTATGCACACAGACTATTTTCAGTATTTAATATTGAATATTTAATATTGGGATGCAGCTTGTGGCTGTAAAATATATTCGCCAACACCGACACGTGAAAACACCCAATGCCTCACCGCTGTGTGCCGAATTAGATTGTTTCTCCTCTGTTCACCCTCTGCAGCAGTCCCCGATGGGTTGAACACACACACACACACACACACACACACACATTGTTCCCAGCAAGGACACAGCAGGACTGCACTTTCCCGTGTCCCTGTGATCGAGAGAGAGATTTGCACTCCGACTCATCCTTCTGTCACAAAGTGGTGTCACACTAAATGTCCTCCCCCTTACGATACAGTCACACATCACTCACGCCGACCTGCTCAAATCCCTTCCCCCACCGAGAGGACAAATACTACACACACACACACACACACCTGTCCCTGCTCTCACCTGCATTCATCTCCCCTCCGCTGTCTCTCTGCCCTTCTGTTCTCTCGGCAGCTCTCACCCTCCTTCCTCGCCTCTCTTCCTCCTCCTCCTCCTCCTCCTCATTCACCTCTTCTCTCTGATTCTACATTTGCAGTTTTCAGAAACAAGCAATACCTTTGAGTCTCAGTGTTTGTATATACGAGGCTGTGTATGCGTTAGGAAAGGGGTCTCGCTTCAGCGGCTATAATAGCGCTTTTACCCCGGGTACAAGGTTGATCACTGACACACACACACACACACACACACACACACACACACACTAACAGACCTCGGCACTGAAGTGGGGAGGAGATAGAGTTGACCCTTGTTTGAAAGTTTTAAAAAAGGAATCAGCTCTTTTCCTTTTTTTACGGCTTTCACTTCCTTCCTTGCCTTGAAAGATAACAGCGGTGTGTGTTTCTGTGTGTGTTTCTGTGTGTGTGTGTGTGTGTGCATATTATGTAAAACCGCTCGCTCATTTCCTCTATCACCGAGCTCTGTCCTTTAGCAATTGAAAATTAATGAACAAAGGGATTATGATTTAAATGTGTCTGTAAAATATCTGCCTTCTCATGCGTGTGTGTGTGTGTGTGTGTGTGTGTACCTAATATGAGGCCGTTGGGGTTCGTGGGTGGCTGCCAAACCACCCGAACGGATGACAACCGCACTTCTGGAAACACCATCCTGACAGGGGGGCCTGGGACTGGGGGAGAAGCAGAGGAGGCAGTTGGCAGCAGAAGGAAACGGTCATAATACACAGAAAAGAGAACATGAGAGAGAGAGTTGCTTAACACGAGCGCGTATACTCTCATAAGTTAGAACGGCGGTACCAAAGCACACACGCGTGTGCATATGCTCTCCACACACACACACACAGCGTCTGATATATTTTTAAGAGGCACTACTAAAGAGATGCAAACTCGAAAAAAGTCATTTTCTCTCAGCTTCACACCGCTCCTGATAAAAAGCAGCTGTTCCACTCCACCAAATACACGTCGGAGCGAATGCGTGTGTGTGTGTGTGCGCAGTCTGCGTCAGTGTGTGTGTGTGTGTGACTGACAAGAGAGGATGGAGGTTCATTATACATCGTCGGGAATTGACTTCCAACCCGTTTCTTGTTTCAAATCCTGAAATGAGAAAAACTTTTCAAACGTGACACTGTTTGATGGGGGATGAGGCGCGGGGGCGTGTGCGTGAGTCCGCCTGTGAACATTTGAGTGTGCGTGTTGCATTATTCAAGGACGCCAGACCGGGTTGCTCGGCACACACACACACACACACACACACACGCGTGTTCTCCACGCCTGGGCTCTGGGCGATCAGTGAAGTGGGGGAAGACAAAGATTAGTTTCTACAGAGGTGAGGGGGGCGGGGAAAAAAAGAGGGAAAAGTGTTGAGCAAATTGCTGGACAGAGAGGTCAGAGATCGGGCCCGAGAGAGAGAGAGAGAGAGAGAGAGAGAGACCCTACCATCTTCTTTGGTTCGGAGCATTATGGGATGGCTCTGTGGGCCGCCGCCCACCCGCGTGTACGCCAGCACCCGCAGCACGTACACGGAGTGTTTGCGGAGCGCCGCGAGCAGCAGCGTGGCCCCGCCCTCTCCTTCTGCCACCTGCTCCCTGGGGGGCCCTTCGGAGTCCTTTTCGCTGTACAGCACCTGGCAGACGCAGGAACAAGAAGAAATACGTGTTAAATCTCACAGTTTACTGTTTGTCTTGTAGTGTCGTCGTCTGAATACTTTCAGGTTGATGAAAAGCTTCTTTCCTACATCAGATGTATATCTTTGAAACGGCTATCATTAATATAATAGTGGAAACATTATATAGCGATCGCATCTGTCCTGATCAAAGTATCAGTGGACGCCATTAGAATCCATTCGTGTCTGTTCGTAGTGTAAAAGCTCTAAATCCTTTATACGGTAATAGTACGTCGAGGTTCTGTTGATGCTGCCTGAATGTGGCGCAGACATCTGTTATTGCAGGGGTTTTTTAAAAGTCCAAAGAACATATGGTTTCATCCTTAAAGGAAGCAAAGTAATTTCCCAAAGCAGCTGAGCTGAGAGGTTTTTGGTTAAACACGATGAATGAAAAGTGTATTTATTGGGGGCTTTTCGAGCAAATATCTAATCAAACAATTCCATCAACGGAGCAATCCAATCGCAACACGATGGCCGTGCCCGTCAGCATCGAGTCAAGTCAACTGTATTTTATAGAGCCCCCCAAAAAAAAAAAAATCACACAGCTGCACAGCCGCCGCGCATCACGATGAAGCAACATGGCAGCTGTGGACCCGCCGGAGGTCTGAGGCCACCGGGGAATCGGCCACATCAAGCTTGTTAAAGGAATATGATAAAACAACAAAAACAAAACACCAGACCCTTTAACATCGACGAGCAGTCATAAAGAACAAACACATCGGCGCACAGAGCTCCTGCGCTGAAGCCTCGATAGCCGCTCTCTCTCTCTCTCTCTCTCGGTGTTAGTCATGCTCATAAACTCCTTTCGTTTAGAAGGGAAATTACATTTCTTGAGTGTCTGTAAACATAAATAGTCACGAGGAGCGCGTGGCAGGATGCGGGAGGCAGGAGGACGACTCGACGGCCACTGAGGAGCGGGGAGGTGTGTGAGAGCTCATGCCGGCGGCCACTTCCATCTATTAACATGGTGGGGATGCTCAGTGGGATCCACAGGAAAACACACACACAGATGGGCGGGGGGGGGGGGGCATGCGCTTTGGGCATGATGGATAACATGACCTGAATTGTCCACCGCATCTTTAAAATACTGGATGCTGCTGGTCCATATCACACAGCCGGTCTCTCCAGTGGATTTCTGTACTTATAACACCACCATGTCCATGTAATTGAGAATAAATGTCCTTCTTTTTTAAAGCTTTCTTCCGCTACGTTTTTGTTTGGGGTGGCGACGAAGAGCCAGTTGTATATTAAAAGATATTAAGATAGATATCTCGCATGTGCTTTCCCCCGTGTTAAACCCCCTCCTCGGCGCGTTGAGGGCGGCTCCATGCACGCCGCCGCACGACAAGAAGCGAGATTGCACACAAAAAATACAGCCAGATGCTCGTTGTCTTCTATTTATATAAAAATCAAAGAAGAAAGTGGAGTGCATAATAATACTCCCTTGGAGGGTGTGCGTGGGAGTGTAGAAGGAGACTTGTGACCGCCGGTGAGTGCCGCACTTAAAGTCGAAATGAATGCACCTGGCGTTTCACCATCAGACCTCGGAAATACGAGAAAAGATGAGCCTTCGTGGACTGATTGTAAACTGTGTTGCTTAAGTGGGTCACAAGTCTGGACTCAAATGCTAATGCATCTTCACACCACGCATGTAGGCGCACAACAAATATGTTTCTCCGGCCTCAACAGCAGTTTGTGTGTTTTTTCTTCTTCTCTCCAAACAAACAAAAAACCGTCAGGCTTTACGGATTATTGTCCTTTTCCCCTAAAATGAATAATCCAGCAATTGTTTCTCCTACAGCATGACTCAAAAACTGCTGTTTTTATGATAGGGTGTTGAACGTTAAAGCTACCGAGGCCGGGTGCTTTTAGGAGCAATACATGTCGAAAAAAAAAAAAGTACAAAATAAAGCATTTTGAAGCTATTATGTCATATTAGGCTTGGAGCAGACGCTATTGTGCGTATATCTTTGTGGCAAAGTGTGTGTGATGGTGTTGGAGGAGGGGATGATGGACTGAGGGGGGTCGAGGAGAGTCCTGGGGCATTGGGTGCATGTGTTTTTGGGTTTTGAGTGTTTTTGTATCCACCTTGTATCCAAGTATGACTCCATTCTTCTGGGCCTGAGGGAGAGCCGACCACCTGAGGAGGATCCTGGTGGAGCTCACGGCCTCCGCGCTCACGTTCACTGGAGACCCGGATGGAACTGGAGAGCGCACACACACACACACACACACACAGACACACACACACACACACACACACACACATTACAAACAGTGGACTACCACTCTACCCTACCATTTGAGGACCACTATTTCTAGTCATAATGTTTCTATGATGCTCTTTAAATAATATTTCTATAGTATTTTCTATTTCATTTTCATGACAAAAATAGGCAACGCAGCAACCTCTATAGAAGGGCAGCAAAAAAAAAACTAAGTTTTAATTATTAATGTAAAATAGTAAGCACAATTACCCAGATAGGAGCAATATCAAAATCAATGAAGGCCCCCTGGAGGGATGCATTCTGTCTTTTTAAGCAGAATCGAAGTTTGATAAACTCAGGATGAGATCAACACAACTGATCAATCTTAGTATTAATAATGTGCACGACCCAACAGTGAAAACCCTGCTGGTGCCACTTTACTGACGCTTTTCTCCAATATTCTGATTTCGGAGGCATGAGCCGAGTTTCATTCATTGGTTCAATAAACAGAAACTCACTGTGTCAACAACAACAGCCAAAAGAAAAGAAACAACCTTTTCTGCCTGCCGTCATTTACCACTGAGGAACAACATTGATATTAGATATTACAAAAACCTCTTAGGATGTTTACTACTCCTTTGGTTACATCGTGATTTATATTCTTATCTATAAAAACACCAATTTCTACTTCTGACAACTTCAAGTGACCTATTGACCCTTTGAGTGGCTTCATTTTATGTTATTATATTTGTATTTAAAAAAGAAAAAGAAAATACATAAAATAAATTCTTCCCCATTCAACGCATCCAAAGCATTTAGAGAGCTTTAACACATAGACATATATATTTATTCATGAGTTAAGGAACACAAATATATATATATTCTACAAGAACCTTTCAATCATCCCAATTCTGTGGAGAAAATGTTACTTGGCAGTGTGTGTGTGTGTGTGTGTTGAGAGCTGGTTGAGATATGAGCAGCGTCGGAAATACACGAGGGCAAAACTGACACTAAGAAATATATCTTTGACCCTGATATCACGTTTTTTCTTCTTTATTTTGTCTGTCCTATCTGTATTGCCTAAGAAATCAATAAATATAATTTAAAAATGATTTTTAAAAATCAAAGAAATAAGTTATAGTTGTTAAACGTTGTTTAAAAAATGAAATAACAATTAATAAACACGAGGAAATAAGAATAAAATTGAATAAGATTGCCAGATTCGAGTTTCCAAAAAGCGCCTCACGTTTCTTTTTATATGCCATTGAGTGGGTTCAGTCAGTGGGGGCAACAAATTGACCCCTAAAAAAAGATGTAAATGTCCTCCCCTGGATATGAGTGAGAGGTCAAGATTTATAATTCACAACAACACAATTGACATTAGACTACTGAAGGTCATCGCTGTCTTAAAGCACGACCGACAGTGGGGGGGGGGGGGGGGGGTAATTGTGCACTTTAAATCCTCATCCGTGTGTCTCCTTCAACCATACTGGACAGACAGGAAACAGGAAACAGGAGTGACGCGTACCAGACTCTGCCGTGAGCGCGGCCGCCGTGTCGCTCCACGGTCCCGGTCCGATGGAGTTGTAGGCCTGTATCTGAACCTGGTACTGGGTCCAGGGATTCAGGCCCTCCACCGTGGTCTCACCGGCCCCCCCCGCTCGCTCCACGTCCTCGGTCCGGTCCTCCCCCTGGCCGTCCGTCCGCCACAGTCTCAGCCGGTACCCCACGGTCTCCGGGCTGCCGTTGTACTCGGACTCTGGAAGAGGCTGCAGGGGGACCACAGAGAGGACGAAGGAGACGTTGTTCTGTCATGTTGGCCAGACGTTACACACTAAGTTAAAGAGGCTCTCTAGTGACACATAGTAAAGTTCAGAGGCTAATTCTGTTTTAATATGGTGAACCTTGTTCCACTAAAGCTTCATAAATGAGGCCCGTGTGCCAAGCTCTTCTACTTTGTCAGCACTCGGCCACTTTGTGACATCCCCGCACTCGCCGAATTTAATTAATTTTGACTGTGATTGATGACAGAAGATCCATCCATACAGAGAAGGAGCTGAATAGGATGATTGAACGGGACACCAATATAATTATGATTTGGTGCACACAACAGCGTGTTGCTCTGTGAACCGATACGACCCGACAGGGAACATGGAGCGGAGCCCCGCTTGAACTTATGAGGAACAATTAATACGACGTCAGGTCCTCAGGAAACCCAAAATACACACGCAACCCAAAAGAGTCACAGTTGTGGGTGTGGCAGAAATATGTCACCCGCCCCCCCCCCTCCATGTATACGAGACACTAGAATGGACTGTCTTGTACGAGTGATGGACAGTACCCCCCCCCCCCCCTCCCTGTATTGCGGCAGTGCTTTGAAGCAGGCCGTTAATAAAATTAACTTTTAAAAGAAGAAAAAGACATTAAAAAACGCATAAATAAATAAGAAAGTCTAACAAAGTGCTCTCGTGCTAAACACTTTGGAGACTTCTCTCCTTGTGAGTCCATCTTGTGCAATTTGTGTTTAAAAGGAGGAGAAAAAAAAAAAGTATAAAATGACAAAGAACTCGATATAAGATTCTAACTTTCTCTTCAGATATTGCTAATAAACATGGTCCGGTTTACTTTGTGGGTTTAACTCTTTAATCTTTACTGACTCGGCACTCTTCACTGTAATCGTGATGGGCTTGTTGTAAGATATTACATCCTCAGAATGTTGGGTCCTGATAACAAAAGTGGAATATGACATTTAGATCCTCACAATGTGATATAAACAAAGACACACACACACACACACACGTGTGAAAAGGCATTACGCTGCTCTAAAGAATATGGTTATTTATGTGACATGTCTACATTTAAAGTACATCCTAAAAACCTTTTTACTGTCTTCTCTTCTTTGACATTACATCCCCTGATCTTCCGCTCTCCATCACCCTCTTCCCCCCCCCCCCCCCAGTTTTATTCACACTCCGTCATCCTCTCTTTTCATCCGCTCTCATTTCCTGCCACCTTCCCTTCCTTCTGCTGTGTCCATACTTTTTCTCCGTCACCTCATCCTCCCAAACTCACTGCACGTGAACCTCCACGGCGTGATGCACCACAGACAGAAAAACACACAAATTATTCAGTGCCCTAAAATCACATTAGTGAGAAGTTCAGCTTGATATCATGCCGTAGTAGATTTTAACCAACGTTGTACAGGGGGTTGCCATTTAAAATACTCCATTTTAGCATTTAGGCGCTATAATATAGAATTTCACATTAGCGTAAGTGCCCTTAATACGCAGCTTATAATAATAGCCTTAGCTAAAACCATTGTGATTGTTCCATGACAGCACACGACCTAGCATAGCTCAGCCGGAGCATGCAGGTAAGAGCCCATTAGCATGCTGCGCAGGTAGCCCAGAGGGCCTCCGTGTCCGTGTCTGATTTGACAGGCTCTTTTTCTCATTCCAACTCTTAAATGGAAAAATACTCCGCCTTCCATTTATGTTATAATAGAAGAGCGGACAGGGGGAGTGGAGGGGGGGGGGAGTAAAAGAGAGAGGGGGGGAAATAGAGGAAGGGAACAAGAGCAAAGAAGAAAAGGCGGTAAAGAGAAAATGACATTGCGGCGCGTGACCACGCGGACTGAATGGAAGATCTGAAAGATTAGCGTTGGCGCCGATAACGAGGAGACACGCTGATTACGGGCTGTCGGCCGCTCGGCCGGTGAAGTGCACACTCACACACTCACACGTGCACTTGATGTTAAGATCAAAGCAAATACACACTTTGCGGTGCAAATAAAATCCTCATCAGGGAGATTAGCACGAGTGTTTTTTTTTTTTTAAAGAGGCAATTTGTGTCTACTCTGTGTGCGTGTGCTTGTGTGTCAGTACCTTCCAGTTGAAGCGCAGGCTGGTCTGCGTGGCAGAGAGCAGCGTGAGGTTAGAGGGGGGGGTGTCAGGGGCGGCCTGCAGGGTCTGGATCAGCCTGGAGGGGGCGCTCATCGCACTGGAGCCGACAACGTTCACCTGCCGGATCCTGAACCTGGTGAGGGCAGAGAGCACGGTTGAGTTCATCGCTCTCGAGGGGGACGACGCAGCTCGCGGTCGGGTAACGTCTACCGGAGGCGGACCTCCGCATTTCAAAAGAATCTGCGCCCTGATGACGTCACGGTGATGTTGGTGTCTCTGCGGGTTTGGAGACTTTCTGACGAAAAGCACTCGTTACAAAGTGGTTTTTAAACAAGAATGTGTGTGTCCAAAGAAAAGGGGATATTAAGTTGCATTGTGGGTAATTTAGGACCCAGTGTGTTTCAAACTAGCCTCCGCCGCTTTGATTGAGACATTTCCTCTTAAACCTGCCTCTTTTGAGCCCACCAACTTCCTAAAACTAAATTGCTGGATTACCTTTCTGAAAACATGACAGTTCCTCACAGACAGGACTCAAGTTAAACGTGGGGGGGGGGGAGTCAAACGTTTACACGGAGCTCCTGGAGAAGCAGTTCTTTCATCAGCATACACAAGACCCAGATACACAGGACACGTCAGCCCGATGACGGGTGGCCTCCGAGGTAAACTCCTCCAGACTATTTCAGATCCATGTGATTTGCTTCGCAACTGAAACACATTTTACTCGACGGCATCCGTCAGCTGGAGCTCTCCACTGGAGAATTTCTGAAAAGGACCACCGGCATATTGTGAAGATGGCTGCGAAAAAGACATCTAACCATACGGTCTCGCTGACACACACACACACACACACACACACACACACACACACACACACACACACCGGGGTGCATTTGGTACTTTTGTAACTTCTAAATGCAGCCGCGCCTTGGTGTGTGTGTGCGTGTGCATGATAAAACGTGAGAGAGTGCAGACGGCACGAGAGAGACGACATCTGTGAGGGGGGGGGGGGGGGGTATGAAATACAGACGAGTGCATCACTTCATCTAATGTCCCAATGGTGTCGCCCGTGACAACATAATCCCTGTGAGTGTACATCGACACACACACACACACACACGTACGCACACGTACGCACACGCTGCAATCCCATTACAGATGAATGCAATGACACAGAGAGAAAGAGATAGACAGATACATGCAGAAGATAAATAGAGAGATTTGGGGGGAGAGAGAGAGAGAGAGAGAGCGGGAGAAGAAAGTGTCGCTGCGGCTCAGAGTGACAATGGAGCACATTTATAAACAGCGGCTTCTTCACGGCCCTTGAGCAAGGATTCAAGACGCCGCTCTCTCTCCCCCTCTCCTCGGCTCTTCCCCTCTGCAAGGCGGCCCGCCGTTGCCCTTCCCACTTTCTCATCACCTTTCTCCCCCCCCCCCCCCCACCAGCGAGTGGAGGGAGGGTAATAAGGATCTGCATGCAGCAGCTGTGAAGGTGCTGACAAACAGAAAAGCCTCAGATGGAACTGTCTCTCCGAGAGTCCGTGTGATTTATCTAACTTCACCGGAGTCTTGCAATGCTGCAGGAACTGGAGGAGAGTGAGACGTGTGTGTGTGTGTGTGTGGTAGACGATGTTCTTGTGGAGGCGGGGGATGTTTGCTGCCCACCTGTACTGGGTGAACGGCATGAGGTCAGGGATCTCCAGCGCGTCGGCATCCGGCTGGTTTTCTTTCTCGAAGACAACTCTCCACGCCTCGTCCTGTGCGTCCTCCTTCACCACCTGTTCACGAAAAGGACGCACACATCGTCACATGATGTTTTCCTCCTGAGTTTCGAGCACAAACGAGGACACACACACACACACACACACACGCCCGCACCTGGCCTTCCACGACCCATCGTGATATGACCGTCTTGCCATCGAGACCAGGGCGGAACCGAAGTGTCGCGGTCCGGGGACTGATGTTGGAGATGACTACATTAGATGGTGCACCAGGAAGTTCTGCAGATAGAAAACAGAATGTCAAATAAATTACTGCTTTAATAATAATAACAGATTTTATTTGTAGAGCGCATAAAGAAAAGTCACTTGTTGGCACTTAACGATAAAAGCAAAAACAATAGAAACTAGAACGGGCACTCGGTAGAGCGCATACCTTCGCATATCACAAGATTGGGCATTGAATTATGAACATTTTGGCATTATTTGCATGTCAATTGGATATAAATTGACCGCGCTATGGTAAAAAGAAGATGTTGACCTTTTCATGACCTTGACCTTTGACCCGATCGATCCCAAAATCTAATCAAATGGTCCCCGGATAATAACCAATCATCCCACCAAATTTCATGCGATTCGGTTTAATACTTTTTTACTTATGCGAATAACACGCATATAAATAAATAAATAAATACACGGCGATCAAAACATTACCTTCCGCATTTTCAATGCGAAGGTAACGAGGCAGAGAGATGGCGTGACAGTGAGGAACAAACCAAAAGAAAACGTACGTAACTAGCATCCCGGGTTTAAAGCAGATTTTAATAGATACATTTTAAGTGCAGTTTTGAAAGTGGCGAGTGACAGAGAAGAGTATGATGTCACCAAGTAGAGGATGAAGAGGAGGGGACCAAGTACCGAACCCTGGGGGACACCTGGAGGGACAAAGGCTGTGTCAGACTTTATTGATGCTCATGAACTGTTGGCGGCCGGAGAGGTATGACTTGAACCAGGAGACGGGGGAGGAGGATGGAGCGGTTGATGGTGTCAAAGGCTGCACCGAGGTCCAGTGGGATGAGGATGTGGAGGGAGTGGCCATCGGAGGAGAGGTGGAGGTCGTCGGTGACTTTGATTGGGGCGGTTTCTGAGAAGGGGGAGATTAGAAATGGGTCTGTAGTCGTTGTGGATGTCAGTGTCGGGGTCCGGGCCAGGCTTTTTTGAGGGGAGGGACAGAGCCAGTAGAGGGGGAGGAGTTAATGACAGAGAGGAGGAGCGGGTGGAGGGCCGAGAGACAAGCCGTGACCAAAGTGGAAGGGATGGGGTCCGGGTCGGAGTCTTCGTGCCAGGCGGCGATGTATTGAGATCAGAGAGGGAGGTTAGGGAGAAGTGAGAGAGTGACTGGTCACTTTGGGGGGGGGGGGGGGGGGGGTTGGATGCGTAGATGCACAGATCTCAATGTTGTCTTTCAAGAGCAACAAGAGAGTTTATTAATATTGTTACTAGCCGAGGCGTCTGCTCCCACGCAGCGAGTTCTGTATTCTTACTGCCATAACACATCTGTTGACCCAAACCTGCGGGATCGTTTATATTATTGCTATTTCTTGTATTCCAACGCTGAGTTACAAATCCTTTGAAATAAAATAATTGCTCGTGCTGCAGCGACGATTTGCAAGAACAATAAAAAACACATGTTACTTTGTGGAAGTAAAGAAAAGGAGTGTAGCGTCACAGCATGGAGACGTATTTCAAAGGTTTGGATCAAAAGAAATGAAAGAAAGACAACATGTTATTTTTTTAAAGACTTTTCTATAAAGGGATAACAACACGTCCAAAAATATAAAAGTATTGTCAGGACGACGACATTTCTCATGTTTAATACACCTGCAATACCCTTTGTAATAGGAAGAGAAGAATCGTGTCAACAATGATTCAATTAAAGTATGTGTACAGATGGTAAAGCCCTTTGAGGCAAATTTGTAATTTGTGTTGTCGGGCTATATTAAATAAACTGAATTGAATTGAATAATGACTGAAATAAAAATGACTTTAAAAAAAAAAGAATTGAAGAAATAGCTTCCTGTCCTTTTCTCTTTATGTGCCAATGCATTAAAATAAAAGTTAATTCTATTAAAGCGCAGGCGCTTATGCTCCCGCTGCATATCTCTCTCGGTCCGAGCAAATGAATTCATATTTCCTAGGTCGACAATACAACGCAGGGTGATAAATCTGGACGGAGGCGAGAGGTGAATTAAATGCGCAGTTCACTAAAGTCCATTTAAGGGCCATAACTGTCTGAGTGGGCTGCAAGCCTCGTCTATTATCTTTGACCCTTTTATATTCTAATATTCTTCCGTCTCCATGAAAGTAAATGAGTGACAGGGAAAGTGTGATGTGGCGGACCCGTCGTCAGGGACAACCGCTCTGGGAAAGGAAGGAGAAGCTGAATACTGGCGCGGGATTGGCTGAGAGATCGAGCTGCGTCCGATTGTCTAGAACATACTCACACCTCCACCGCGCCGACGGAACAGAACCTTCCCGTTTCAGGTGCAATACGTCTTTGTGCATATAATTTAAAGTGGATCGTGTATATATTTTTTATGAGGATATGTTTTTTTTATTACTTTCACCCAGGGGACCGGTGATTGTGTCCCCTGTGTTTGTGAGTTACATACGTCGTGGAACGAATACGTGGAATAAATCAAAATAGGAATAACTAGAACGGGCACTCGGTAGAGCGCATACTTTCGCATATCACAAGATTGGACATTGAATTATGAACATGTTGGCATTAGTTGCATGCCAATTGGATACAAATTGACCGTGCTATGGTAAAAAGAAGATTTTGACCTTTCATGACCTTGACCTTGACCTTTGACCCGATCGATCCCAAAATCTAATCAAATGGTCCCCGGATAATAACCAATCATCCCACCACATTTCATGCGATTCGGTTTAATACTTTTTGACTTATGCGAATAACACGCATACAAATACAAATACACGGCGATCAAAACATTACTTTCCGCATTTTCAATGCTACGGTAATAATATGACGTTTTGTATGCACACTTCAACCGGAACTAAATATTCCGATGAAAGTTTTACAACTGCACCTTTTCTTCGATTCGCCACTCGTAATTTACCGGCGTCTCTGAATGGACTCCCTCCCTGACGGCTTGCTGATGGACTTGGCGCCGGTCGGGCTTATTTGTCGACCGCTCTGCAGACTGGGCTAAAATCAAAATGCTAATGTCCCAACAAGTTAAAAACACGTCAGTTTGTTTCCTCGAATGAAATATGCGTGATCACACAAGATCGCAACCCAGCCCGCTGACTTTTAACCCACTTTGTGTCTCCGGGTGGTGTAAGTGCTCCGGGGCTGATCCACTGTAATCCTCCCAGTTCTGCTGCGGCACAAAAGTATTTGCTGAACATGGCAGAATACAGATCTGTGGAGCCGGTGTGTGGAATCAAACCGGCAGAGCAGCGGGACGCATCAGAACGATTTTGTTGAATATTTTCTTTTTAAGGGGGGGGTAAACAGATTATATAACATGACCGGGTCCAGTTATTATGGAAACAAGGCCGTCTCTCCCTCTCTGGATCCGGCTCGCGATGCAATCTGCGCTCCTCAGCAGGCGTGGCTCCGTCAGCCGACTGGTAATGTCTGTAATGTGGGGATGTTGGTTCCAGCTGCCACGCGCAGATGAATCACGAAAACCTCTCAACTCCATGAATACATGAATACGTAAACAAGACAAGAATCTATGCTCGGCGGATCTCTCTCTCTCTCTCATTCTTTAGTCCTATTCTCTAATCTTGGAGCCCTCCGTCTTTCCTTCAGTCTTTTTGCTTTCATGAATTAATGAATAACCTCGGAATCTACCAACTGTCGGCATTCATCCCGCTTCAATATGCTTACTGCCTTTACTCATAAATTAGTAATCAGAAAATGTTAGGACAAGAATCCCACTGTATGAGCAAGTTTTTCCCCCCCCTCCACTTTCTTTCTCTCTGTCCATTTCTGAGCGACTCGGGTCCTCTGTTCTTTGGAGATTGCACTTTTTTGCGTTCTCTGTTCTTCCCTCATTATGTTTCTATCTGCACTCCATTCTTCAGTCTCTCTCTCACTCCCCCTCGCTCTCTCTCTCTCACTCTTTTGCTCTCTCTCTTTTTTGCCCTCTCTCTCTCGCTTTCGCTCTCTCTCTCGCCCTCTCTCTCTTGCTTTCGCTCTCTCTCTCACACTTGCTCTCTCTCTCTCGCCCTCTCTCTCTCTCTCGCTTGCTCTCTCTCTCTCACTCTTTTGCTCTCTCTCTTTTTTGCCCTCTCTCTCTCTCGCTTTCGCTCTCTCACACTTGCTCTCTCTCTCGCCCTCTCTCTCTCTTGCTTTCACTCTCTCTCACACTTGCTCTCTCTCTCTCGCCCTCTCTCTCTCTTGCTTTCACTCTCTCTCTCACACTTGCTCTCTCTCTCTCGCCCTCTCTCTCTTGCTTTCACTCTCTCTCACACTTGCTCTCTCTCTCTCGCCCTCTCTCTCTTGCTTTCACTCTCTCTCTCACACTTGCTCTCTCTCTCTCGCCCTCTCTCTCTCACACTTGCTCTCTCTCTCGCCCTCTCTCTCTTGCTTTCACTCTCTCTCACACTTGCTCTCTCTCTCTCTCACACTTGCTCTCTCTCTCTCACCCACTCTCTCTCTCTCTCTCTCGCCCTTTCTCTCTCGTTCTCTCTCCCTCACTCTCTCTCTCTCGCTCTCTCAATCTTTTGCTCTCTCTCTCACTCTTTTGCTCTCTCTCTCTCTCGTTTGCCCTCGCTCTCTCTCTTGCTTTCTCTCTCTCTCTCTCTTTCTCCCACTTGTTCCCTCTCTCTCTCTCTCTCTCTCTCACCCTCCACTTTGCCATTTGCAGTTAATCAGCACTAATGATTTTGGGTTGGCCGTGGTCCAATCATACTCACCCATCATGCACACAAGCGTGGCGCGCACATGGTACACGGACAAATAACCCAGATATTAAAGCGCTCCGTGAGACGCTGTGAATGACTAACTCTTGTGCATGTGTGTGTGTGTGTGTGTGTGTGTGTGTGTGAGTGTGTGTGTGTGTATCGGTTGTGTGGGTGATGATTCATGGATGCACAGTAACAGCCACTTATCAGCCTGAGGAAAGACGATGGCATTGTGAGGGCTCATCAGTCACATTTACCCGACAACACACACACACACACACACACACGAGAACAAAAACCTTCCTTTAACATCCACTGTCAGCGGCTCCTCTGTATTTATTGTACCTGGTGGGACGCCGGTGGAGATGGTGGAGGGTGTGACCACGCCCCGCCCCGCGGCGGTGAGCGCCGCCACCTGTAGAGCGTAGGCGGTGGTGGAGGTGAGTCCGGTCAGCTGGTACCGCAGGGTGGCGTTTGACAGCGAACGTTCCTCACGACTCGACTCGGCGCCAGAAACTTCCCACCACAACACGTAGCCTGCAGGGTGTGTGAAGCGCACGCTGGGTTAATAAAGGAGTGTATCGACACGAACAGACGTGGATACACACACACACACACACACACACAAACAAACACTTGCGCATAATGAGAGGCGAGGAGCCAAAAAAGGAGGAAGGCAGGAGGGGTAACTACAGACGAAATCCCTGTCTGTCTCTACGCATCTTCAGAGTCATGCATCACACTCCACCACCTTCTAACACGTACATGTGTGTGTGTGTGTGTGTGTGTTTAAAGCCCCGGAGAGGGTGAATGGTCCCTGGTCTGTCTCGGGGCTCGCCAGGTGTCGGATGAAAAGCAGGTTGAGGAGAAAAGAGTGAATGTGTAGAGGTGACCTTGACTGAATGTCCTCTTTCCCTCCGAGTGTGTAAAGCCGGTTGGACTGTGGTCTCGTTTTTATGGGCGATGACCTGACACACACACACACACACACACACACACACACACGCAAAGTGGCTTAATTCACAGCAGCTCGTCTAACGGGGCCACGGACGAGCTGAGGCTAAATTAATTTGGGGGACGGAGCTTGAGCACCAACAACACGGTGGGTGTCGGGGTGCGTGGGATAAGGCCAAGTCGGAGTTAATGTGGAAAGACAAGCTGCCGAGAGGAGGGATTAGAGGATGATGAAACACCGACACACACGGGCCGAAGAGACTCATTGTCGAACACAGAGGACACTGGACACGTTTTTAGGGCTCCTCTCTCACGGTTTTCTTTCTTTTCTGAGCCTCTATTAGTCATTCTGCACTGCGGATCATGCGTGTTGTTCACTGGGATGACTGCGGAGGCGTCGGGGGAACAACGCCTGCACAAAAGAACCCGACAAACAGCATGCGATTAAAAGCTGTTTTTTTTCAAAGTCACACGCATTGGAATTCCGGCTGGAGTCTAAGACTGCAGATGTTGTGAAATGGACTAAAGGAAGAACTCAAACTACGATCTAAAAATAGTTAGTAGAAACGGAGACAGGTTCCCAAGAATGTCAAGGTTTCTAAAATGAACTCGGTTATGTCTCTTTTAATTTGTTTTGTTCGGTGTTTTTCTGTTTGTAACAACGTGTTTCTCAGGTGGCTGTCTTGTCCGTGTCACCCTCGAAAAAAAGAGATTCAGCCAGTTATATAACGGTTTAAATTTAAAAGAATTAGTGAAAAAAGTGGAATAAAAGTGAGGGATGGAAATGTGAAATATGCAAAAGGCAACTTTGTTAAGACTTTTCTCGTCTTCTTTTTTTAATGTTCTTGATGGATTATTGATTATTGATGGATGAGTACCTTGATAAGCGGGTTGCTGCCCCCGACTCCATGTTGATTTATGTTTTGTTCTTTTTGTTGTTGTTGAAATATATTATATATTATAATATATATTATAATATATAATATAATATATATTATAATATATATTATAATATATATATAGTATATTCAATACATTTATGTTGTATAATTTTGACTTTCTGGCAAGAACGTATATAATATATATTATAATCTATATTATATATATATATAGTATATTCAATACATTTATGCTGTATAATTTTGACTTTCTGGCAAGAACGTGTTCGTCAAACACAATGAAAGCTTCTCAGCTGTTAGTGGGGCTGAACGTGGAAACGATGGAAGTTTATTGATTATGAAAGAGACGTCAGGAGATGCTTGAAGGGTTCTGACCGATGATGATGCCGTTCTTGTCCTCAGGATCCGCCCAGCTGACTCTGAGTGACGTGTCCAAGATTTCCGTGAAGCTCAGGTGGCGAATGGGTCCAGGTGCTGGAAAAAAAATAAAAAATCACAAATTCAGATCACAGCAGAGCATATCAGTAATATTTTAACTCCTCCAGCACAGTTTTAGGAATTCATCCCTCCACACAAGCCTCTTGTCCATGCAGCCTCTTACTTCCTGCTTTTCAACTTCCCACAACACCTCCTAATCACTTCGGCATCGATAACCACACACACACACACACACACGCACACACTCACAGACACACATACAGACGCACGCATGCCTGTCATTTCTCATTTCATGTACGGCTCTCTAACCACTCTCCCTGCAAGGCGATTAAGCTATTCATCAAAGACATTCAATAACACTCACACTCACACACACACACACGCACTCACACACACACACACACACACACACACGTAAAAAGCTATCATCAAGCAAGAATTACACCCACCGTTAACCCTGCAGCATACCCAGCACCCAATCAATACCAGTCCACGGCTGTGTCGGAGTGTGTGTGTGTGTGTGTGTGTGTGTGACTGTGTGTGTACACATGGCTTCTAATATCCCCTTTCCCACCCGATAATTGCTGGTTGTTAATAATTGCTTGTCTGTCTGCCTATAGGCTATTGTGTTTATTTGACGGCGTGACTGTGTGCCTGCGTACTTGCAACTGGGCGGCTATTATGTTTATCAATGGGACAGAAGGCTATAAATACAAGTGCGTCTCAAAAACACATGAATTAAATCCCTTTAAAAAGACACAGTGGGGGGGTTTGGGGGGGGCTGAGAATCAACATATCAAAAAAAGAGACAATGGAAAGTAGAGGCCCACAGCTGTGCTTCACACTGATTGAAACAGCTGGACTGAACACAGAGCAAGTCAATACGCTGTCATCGATATTCACAGGAGAGGCTGGTCCGTGTGTGTGTGTCCGTGTGTGTGTGTGTGTGTGTGTGTGTGTGTGCGTGCGAGCGAGTACTCACTGTCCTCGTGCGTCTGCAGCATCGCGGGCGGGCTCCGCGGGCCGTCTCCAGGTGTGGTGAAGCAGAGGGCGGAGCCAAAGTACCAGGTGAACTTCTTGAGCCCGCTGACCAATCCCGTGTGGCGTGAACTGGGGTAGTCCGGGGTGATGGTCACCACGACGACGTCCCGCGGAGCCTGCTCCGGCCAGATGTGCAGCTGCGAGAGAGGGGGAAAGACGGCGGGCGGTGACGTTCCCCGGTACCGAATCCTCCGAAAAATATCCACCGCAGTTTATCGGCTCGTTGTTTTTTCCCGTTATTGTTTTATTCAATCGTCGTTTTAATCAAGCAGCATTAGCTCCGGGCTACCGGAATTAATTGAACAGGTTTTAGTTGTTTTTTTGAATGTCATTAAAGTCTCCGACTGCCAAATGCCATTACTACGGCGAAACAATATTCATGTCTCGTTACCTCGGAAAAAAAAAGTTTATCTGCATCTCAAATTAAGCTTTTATTTACGTATGAATGCAGCACTCGACATAAACTCCTGCCGGCGGGCCATCGGCAGCCATAACAACGTCTGAGAGAAGTTTGATTATCACTCCAACTAAACCGTCTAATGGAAAGTTAATTTGTCTCTATTGTGAGCTTCGATTTATATTCAGACCCGCCGCCGTTCGGTTTGCGTTATTGCTATATTTACAAAAACAAGCGGGGTAAAGCATGCGCTTAAATATTCATAATGAGAGACGAGCCACGGGCAACGCCGCGATATAGAACCGTATTTATAGATAAATAATAACTTGCCGAGATGTAAAGTTACCGCCAAGTTTTCACGGGGAAAACAATTTGATTATAATGAAATATTTCCAAATGTCTCTTTAATGGCTGCTGTATTTCTTCTGGTTTATTTTTTGCCGCATTAAATAATAATAATAATAATAACCATAACAGAATCGCCACTTCTCGAATGCGTCGGTGACGGCATGCAGTGTGTGTGTGTGACGTACGGTCATCTTCAGTATGAATCCACATAATTACGTGATGTGACACAAACGTGATTAATACGTGTCAAAAATATCAACTCATAGCTCATTAGTCTCATTGTCTCCTCAACAGGAAGTGGATGAGTGAACCTGAAAGTGATCACAGGCTCAGCCTGGACACTTTGGAGCTGCTTATTGATACTCGTGGGTTGATATTTAGTATATTTATTATTTATTTTATTTAGTTGTTGAAGACGCATTCGGCGGAGTTATCAGATATCACTTTAAAATGATCTAGTTTATTATTTATTCAGCCACTATGCTGCTTGCTGGTTAACCGTGACACGTGTTTGTGGGTGTTGTGAATTGTAGCGCGACAACACACATTGTGTGAGAAAAAGAGTGTTTTATGAGATTAGATTAGATATTCCTTTATTAGTCCCACAGTGGGGACATTTCAGGATCACAGCAGCGGGTGCACATTAGAGTATTAATACAAATAAAAGATAAAAATAAAACACAAAACACAATAACAAAAATACTAAATATACAGAGGAAATGAATATATATATCTACAGAGGCAGTGACCAAAGTGAATTTCCAGCAGGTTAAAGTGTCCAGGAAAATGTATGTTGCCAAATATAATATAAATAAATATCAAATTTATATTCGCAAAAAAAGCTGTTCTGCTGCACGCACGCACACACACACACACACACACGCACACACACACACGCACACGCACACACACAAAGCGGCGAATTAAGGTTTCCTATTGTACTTTATTATCAGCTCAGTGCAGTTTGGGACCCTCCAGCAGATCCGACGCACGTCCACTTTCAAAGCTCGCCGGGGATGATTTGGGGTGGGGGGGGTTCTGCCGTTGCTATAGCGACGCGTGCATTCTGGACCAGATTGCGATGGAAACCCAAAGGTGTGCTGAACAACGCTGCATGGGCCCAACGACACGATGGTACACAGTGGGGGGGGGGACAAATGCAGAAGGCTTTTAGTGGTAGTATTTAGTATTGTTATTGTGTTTTATTTTTTATCTTTTATTCACCTTTGAGCTCTATTATTTGGGGTATTGTGTGCAGCCGGTGATCTGTGTCGAGATCAGATGAGATGCTTCACATCCTTTTAATTAATATCCTTATCTTACCGTCCGCTAACCGGGACGCCCGCGTGAGCAGCAGCACATCAGACAGAGGGAGAGCCATGTGGTATTTATCACGCTACGGAGACGCTCACATTCTCTAAAACACACACACACACACACACTTTTAAAACCCAGTGATGCGCATCAGGAATGTGATGTGTTTTCTTTGTCATGTTAATCAGCTCCTTGAGGGTTGGTTGCCACAATGAAGTGAATAATAAATCTTACATAGCCAAACTACCACGTATAGATCACTCAGAGTATCCCAGCCGGCTCCCCATTATGCTTCTGGATGATTATCTCTTATTTCTCTTCGCTCTCTCTCTCGCACCCTATTTGCTCAACACCTCCTCTCTCCTCTCTCCCCATTTAATCCTCCCTCTCTTTTTCTTCCATCAGGCATTTTCATTTCCACCTGGAGCCCGGTCCTCACTTGGCTGGGCTAAGCATATGGGTAAACAAGAGCAGAGCAGTGCATTCTGGGCCATGACCTTTGAGCTTTGTTGACTTTATAAAAAAATTAAAAAAAGGCATCAGCTAAAATAAATGTACGGAAACAGAAAATGGAGCCGTGGAGTTTTGGACTCGAGACTTCGGCATCATAAACATAATGGTTATTGTATTATCTGCAGTAAAGCACGTTTTATATCTTTTTGATTTTACTATCCAAGCAGGGGTTGTTTTTTTATAAATAAAACGTCTCCGTCTGGCCACTTGGGCTCAAACGCGAGACGTAAAGGCTATTCCCAGCATGCAACGGTGCATTTATCGCCGCGTGGCTCTCGAGCATCAGGATAATATCATTTTTTGAAGTTTAAAAACACACACGGAACTTCTCAGACATTACAGGTGAGATCCTGCACATATAAAGAATCCATCAAGACCACAAGAAGGGTAGAGCATTCATCTGGATGTAGGGTTGTCAACACACACACACACACACACACGCCGAGGCTTACCTTGTACCCCTGGTTGATGCCATTAATAAACTGCTGAGGCGGCGGGTTCCACGTGAAGCGGATGGTCGTCGAGTTGATGGCGACAACTTCCACTTGCTGCGGCGGCGCTGTGGGGACTGAGCACACGGGAGACATTGAGCTGCGGTGGATCCTCCACGGGGAGGAAGACGAGGGTTTAGATACACCGGGGAAACACGGCCGACCCGGAGCCCGGAGCCGCAGAAATAAACACTTTTCAAAGTTACACTTGAACTTTTTCAACAAGTAGTGCCTTTAAATATATATATATAAATCAATATGTCATACGGCGCCATATTTCACATTGATATTCAGTTCATTTTTTAAAATTAAAATATCTGCTGGGCTTGCAAAAGTTAAATGCCAACCCCCAGTCGGCTGCTCTCTGCTGCCAAATGACCTCATTCCTCGAGGAAGTTCACCTCATCTGTTGTGTTTTGCGTTCACATATTTTTAAATAATGGTGATGTTGAGGACCAGACGTCCTGTTTTTATTATATTTCTCTGATGTTTACTTATCTCCCGCTCGTGCCGGTGCATTGATGTGCCTCTGCGTGTGAAGACGGAGGCGTTATACGGAATCCATCAGACCAGCGGGCCAGCGGGAGAGAGAACATTAAAGAGCAGAGCGCAGCGCTTAGGCGTCCTGCGTGTGTGGCACAGGATGCGGTGATTATGCTGATGCTCCGAGAGCCGCGGAGTCATAAATGCACTGTTGCATGATGGGAATGGCCTTTACATGTCGTGTTTGAGCGAAGCCAAACGGAGAGAGACACACACACACACACACACACCGCTGCGACTGTACGGAGCTATGAGAAACTGAAAAGAGGGGGAAGAGATAGTGAGAGAGGAGAGTCGACTGGATGAGAAGACAGAGAGGGGCGACGGGAGATTAATTGATGTTAAAGATGCTCCCCCCTCCCCCCCCCCCTCCTCCTCCCCCGCCACGCTGACTGTACTCCAGGGAATCTGCTTCTAACCCCTCGCAGCTCACAGCTACAGATAAAGCACTAAACTGTGTCCTCTGGGGGAATCTCAGTACGCATGTGTGAGAGGGAGGAGAGCGGCGCGACCGATCGAACGCCGACTCCACCCGCATCCTCCCGGAGAGAGCGAGGGGGAGAGCACGTCCCATCCGCTGCAGCCACTCCCATTAAACCGCATTAGAATAATTAATGAGCCCAACTCCCTCTCCCCAGTCTATAAACCCGCCCCCAACTCTTGTAATAATGTCGTCGCTTTTTAAAATGTGTATGTGCACGTGAAGCTCGTCTTTAATCGAAAAGATAATACGCTGTTGGAATCCAAGTCAGGAGGAGCGGAGCACGCGTTGGAGGATTCACCCCCACGGCCGCCGCCTCCTCCTCGTCTCTCTGTGAGGCCTCCGCTCGCATCCCTCCGTCTTTCACCACATCGCGAATTTTCGCGAATTTCGCCTCAAATTCGCCCGACGACGAGTTGCGAAAGCCAATCAGCGTTGAGGCTCTCCGTCGTTGGTGAATCTAACTGGCTGCTGCTGCTCTAATGGAGCTGGAAGCGTCAGTCATTCAGACGTCGTCGGTGACAGTCACCGAGCTGTGTGATGTCATGTATAAATATATAAATATATGATATTAATGTTATGAACCCGAACACGAGGGCGTTGGATGTTCCGACGTTTGCGGGACGTCCTCAACAAGTATAAAGCAGAACTAGTGGTTATTTCTTCCGTGGTGGACGGAGGAAACGATAACGGTTTCCATGGAATAAAGACACAGGGATAAGCCCCGCCCCCCCCCCCGGAGTCTCCTCCTCCGGGCCGAAGTCGACACGCCCTTGAGGGCGACGCCTCGGGGGCAACTTTGACAAGAGTGAGCTGCGTGGAGACGGCCGGCCGGAGGCAGCGCCGCCTGGCGCTGTGATCTCGGTGGGAGGAATCGCTCGACCATATCGCTATGACAACCCAGAAGAAGAGGGTCTCTCTGGAGACGTTTTGAATTTTTTTTTTTTTAGATGTGTGATTGCTCCACAATCGCCTCAAAATGTATCAAAAGCAAAAGTTCAGAAGTGTGGAAAATGCCACATGCTTCATACTTCTTATTCTTTTTATTTCATGAATAACGAAGGTCGATGATCACTTGACTCATTTCAATGCCACAGACACATCTTTTTATTCCTATCCAAATAAAGCTCTCCCTATTTATAAATGTACAGCCACCAAACCTACATGTGGGCTTCTTGCATTTAACCTTTATATGACCTTATAATAAGTACCGAGGTTTGACATATTGACAACTCTCTATTAATCAGACATCGCTCGTCTCATCTCTAAAGTTCTGACCATCAAGCAATTCATTATGAATATATTTCTACAATGTATTTGACCACCAGGCACACATTTTAATGTCTTTAAAGTCTTTTTTGGTGCAGGATTTAAGGACTTAAGAGCTTCTTTTGGCCGGTCAATGAAAGCAATTCACACGGAAAGATTATGCTCCTGATATTTCTATGCGGGAATACTCAAAGTTCAGCGAGAAATAAAAACCGTTGCATGTGTGTGTGTGTGTGTACGTGTGTGTGTGCGTGTGTGTGTGTGTGTGTTTGTAACTGACCTCCCTGCAGCGTGTACTCGGTGACGGAGCTGCTGTAGACGCCCAGGCCGGCGCCGGTGAAGGCCGCCACATGGATCTGGTACTGGGTCCAGATGATCAGGTCCTTCAGCAGGCAGTAGTTGGTCTCTGGGCTGCTGATGTTCTTCTCCTGGTAGTCCCCCGGCAGCCCGGCCAGACGGTACCTACACACACACACACACACACACACACACACACACACACACACACACACAGACAGACACACACACACATTAATCGTAAAGTGTTGATTTCATTAACGTTGCGTTTCCACATCGGACTCAACGTGACACCCAAAGATTTGGTTTCATCTGAGTAGCGAACTGACTCACACACACACACGTACGTGAGTATTAATAATTAATTATGTCTGCAAATCGATGCCCCTAAATGCAACACGCTTGTTCTTTAATGCACATTTATTATTCTCTTTGCCCTTATGTTCTTTAAACTGTTTATAGTATCAACAGTTTATGTGTAAATAGTTTATACTCTTTGCACATTCCTTGGTCAATGCTTTGCAAATAGATCCTTTGTGTCATACAGCTCTTATCAATTTTTAAAAAATTATATATATTTCATATGTATACTATTATTGGAAATTAGTATTTTATTTATGATTATTGACGTTTGCAGTACTTGCTTCTTATCTTTATCGGATCTTATTATGGTCATTTTTTATGGATTAAAT